>NC_090930.1:761975620-762595502 GCF_040938575.1 Ambystoma mexicanum
TATGCCATAACCGACAAGGAGCTGCTGGCCATCAAGTCCGCCTTCAAGGCTTGGCGGCACTATCTACTGGGTGCCAGACATACCATCACGGTCATCACTGATCACTGCAACTTACAATACCTAAAGACAGCCAAAGCCCAATCTTCCCGCCAACTCCGTTGGGCATTGTTCTTCGCCGAGTTTGATTTTGTAATAACCTATCGCCCAAGTTGTAAGAATGGTAAAGCAGACACCTTGTCCCGTATTGGAATGGGAGAAGCAGAAATAACTTTAGAACCCGTACCCATAATTCCGGAACAGAGAATCCTTGGCCTGACATCCATACAGACACTGGAGGACATTCAAAACAAGATCCACCAACTCTTTCATTCCGTTGCCCTACAGGACTGGGCAAAGAAAGGTCCAGAGTACTCTGTCATTGATGATTTACCTTATTACCAAGGCCGGCTATTTTTACCGCAAAAAGAACTACAGGAACTTGTCATTTCCCATTACCATGACACCTTAATAGAAGGGCATCCGGGTATTGCAAAAACCGAAGCTAAAATTAGGAAGCAATTTTGGTGGCCCACCTGGCGAAAGGATGTCAAGTCATTTGTCATATTTTGTGGCATTTGCGCACAAAATAAAGGGCAAAAGAAAAAACCTGCTGGATTATTGCAACCATTGGACATACCACCTACCCCTTGGCATACCTTGTCATTAGACTTTATCACGGATTTACCCCCGTACCAAGGTTACAATACCATTCTAGTTATTGTAGATCTTTTTTCTAAAATGGCCCACTTCATTCCTTTAAAAGGGATACCTTCAGCTTCAATCCTGGCCAAGGAATTCCTTGAAAACGTTGTCCGCCTGCATGGCTTTCCTTCAGTGTTAATTTCAGATCGGGGCAGTCAATTCATTTCACATTTTTGGAGGATATGCTGCCAACTGGCACAAATTGATGTTAGGCTTTCGACCAGTCACCACCCTCAGACCGACGGTCAAACGGAGAGGACCAACCAGACTCTTGAACAGTACCTCCGTTGTATGCTACATCAGTCTGAGGGGAATTGGAAAGACATTCTGTGGATCGCAGAGTATGCGTACAATAATTCCGTACACTCAGGAACTGGACAAAGTCCTTTTTTTACCATTTATGGGCACCATCCTCGAACCTCGGATTTGGACTCACCCCAGCATTTAGAGATGCCCACAGTGGACCATCTCCACGCTGTTATTACACAAGCCTTTAAAGAAGCAACCATCCATTTGCAAAAGGCTAAGGAAAAATACAAAAAAGATGCAGATCAGCACAGAAGTGAAGCTCCTCAATACCAAATAGGGGACCAAGTATGGTTAGCCACTAAGCACTTACCTCTCAAGGGGACTCGGACCTTTAACCGCAGGTATTTGGGACCTTTTTCTGTCAAGGCAATTATTAACCTAGTGGCCGTCAAGTTGGACCTACCTGCTCATATGCGAATCCATCCCGTCTTCCACGTGTCTCTTTTGACGCCAGTGCAACCAGGAACTAGGCTAACCACTCCACCTGAACCCATCCTCATAGACGGGGAGCCCGAGTTCGAAGTCAAGAATATTTTGGACTCAAAAAGAGTGAGATCAAAACTCTTTTACCTAATTGACTGGAAAGGTTATGGTCCGCAGGAACGGTCTTGGGAACCTAGTGACCACGTGCATGCACCTCGTTTAGTGAAGAGGTTCCATCAGGAATTTCCAGACAAACCACGGCCAAGGGGGAGAACGACTTTAGGTGGGGCCTTGAGGGGGAGTGCTGTCATGATGCCTGCCCCCGGAAGAGCAGACCAGGCCCAGCAGCCCCGGAAGCAGGCATCATGCCACTTGGAGCATGCCCAAAAGCCCCAGGTAGGGGCTGTTTGGGTGCAGTCCTGGCGCCTATGGCGCCAGGCTCATAAAGATAAAGTCAGTCCTGGTGCCATGGGCGCCAGGCTCATTAATGATAACTTACCTGAAGCAGACCATGCTGCATACTCACCTAAGGCAGACCATGCTGCATGAAGACTCAAGCCAAATGAGGCTTAGGAGGGACTATTTTACTGAAGGGACTATTTTGTTACTTTGGTGGGGCTGTGGAAGAATACTTACCTGGATCTTCTTCCAAGGCTATTTAAACCTCGCCCGGACAGCCACATGTGCTTCGCGTTATTCTGCTTGCTGCAGCGTAACGCTCACCGTGTTCTCAGCAGCTCCAGTCTTCAGCCACGCCCGCTTCAGTCCTGGGACTCCTGAAACAAGAAGAAAAGAAGGATAAAGGTTAGAACAGGAGTTTTAACTTTAATCCTTACCTGAATCCTGATCCATTTCGCTGCGGAGCTGAAAGACAGAAGTCTTTGAAGCATCGCTTCGCATTCCTACGGCGCCGCGCTGAACTCACCTGCTTGGCGGTACTTCAGCATTCCATCACGCTCTCTCCATCTCGCGGCCGCCCTCCGACACCTAAGGAGACAAAGACAGCAAGGTGAGCAAGGGGACCCTCTAAAGACAATACAAGTTACCCCCCACAAAACTTACCTGATTTACCACGGGGGTCTCACCTGATCTCGGATCGGTACAGTCAACTCTGCTTCATCGCCGTACCCTTCCCCTAAGGGGAAAACCACAATAGACTTACCTGAATCTTACCAATTGCCATTTGGAAATCTTCGAGTGGATAATTCGGCAACCTGCAAGGAATCGGACAGAGTGAAGATCAGACATTTGAACTCTTATGAACAATTGGACTTTAGAGTCAATACTGGAACTCACCAATTCCTCTACGCTAGTGAAGTAACTGATCATCAACGCGCCCCTGCGGTCGACGCAGGATGGAGAGCTCATCCTTCCAAACCATCAGGTGAGACTAAGGAGGGGACATCAAGAGTGATCTGTGGGAAGACAACGGGAGTGGGGAAGGTGGGTTGACACTCAATTCCACGGGTGGTTAATTCCTCTTCTCCTTTGCAGAAGAATATTCTTGCGAGCCAGACAAACTAGGCTGAGCGGGCCAGTCCAGTCAGTCATCTCGGCGCTACACGTCACACTGGTGGAAACAACAGCGGCCCAGTTCCGGTCGACGCCCCCGTGGGAACCAGGTGAGCGTAACAATAGCTTTTTGAATAATGATCATTATCAATTAATTATTTTTCGATTTTATAACCCCCAAAGGAGCGCATTTCATTATCAAACAATAATTTACCTTTACAACTTCTTGACTATCTCTTGAATCTGAAGCAAGAACATTCTACTTCCGTGACGTGCTCGCAGTTATCAACCACTTCTAGCACGTATCAGGTAATCATACTTGGCTATTCCGCTACAGACTTTTTTTATGCATGTCAAGTAATAGTTTTTATGTATCGTGTGATTATTTTACCAATTGTTTTGTTAGTGCTTTCCAATTGATATACACCTTAGTTGTCGTCCCCTGGTGTTTGTTTTCAGTTATAATTAGTGTTATCCATACTAATGCAAGTACTGTCTTTCAGGGAGATGCTGAAGCATCCACCACCATATTGACAACAGCCCTAGATATTCTTCAGCAGCACGAGGTATGGATACTGACAGCTCCATCGACCATGATCATCAGGACTGGAACACTTGTCGTTTGATTGTGCTACACCATGTTTCATTCGTGGTTAGCCATTGATATGTACCTGTGCGGTCGACCCCAAGTGTGTGTTGTGTTTTCAATATTGTAATCCTTACTAATGCAAATACTATGTTTCAGGCAGTTGTTGAAGCGTCAACCCACGCACTTGATGCGGAGCCTGACATTCAAGTAATTCCAGGGGAAGCGGGACCATGCGGGTACGAATCGGCGCAACAGCTTTCGGAAGTGCGCACCACATTTACAACATCCATAGATATCCTTCAGCAGCACGAGGTATGGATACTGACAGCTCCATCGAGCGTGAATATATAACGTGATTCCATTTGCTATACTTTCTTCCCTATTAACGCAAGTACTGTGTTTCAGGGAGACGATGGAGCTTCCACTACAATCACAAGATCCCATTTAGATGATGCAGATGTAAAGAAATCGGAGAAATAAGTCGATTAAATCTGATCATATTTAAATATTCCTTGATTCTTTTAGACAATGCAACATTTGTGGTTATCTCTTTATATGTACCTGTGCCGTCGACCCCAAGTGTGTGTTATGTTTACAATATTGAAAACCATACTAACGCAAGTACTGTGTTTCAGGGAGTTGCTGATGCCTCCTCTTCAATACAATCAGTTCGTGGCAGTCCATGCAGAGCCAGAGGTATGGATACTGACAGCTCCATCGAACTAGGTCATCAGAGCTCGAATACTTGTCGTTTGATTGTTCCACACAATGTTTAAATCGTGTTTGGCTATTGAGATGTACATGTGTGTTCGTCCTCACGTGTGTTTTATACTAATAATATTTTGATACACAGTAATGAAAATACTATGCTTCAGGGAGTCGATGGAGCCTCATTCTGTGCTGTCTATGCGGATACAAAAATATAGTCGTTGCAGCGCAAGAGGAAGGGGAGACATGCGGATACGAATCGGAGCAACAGCGTGCAGATGTTGAAGGTTGAGTCAAAAAAGTTGCAAAGAAAAGAAACAAAAATAAGGTTAGTTACAAACAGTTCATAACTTTAGAAATGTTTTTGTGCTGGGGACTATTTTATGTTTTTTTCCAGTCAATTGTACTATACTTTAACTTGTGTTTAAACTGAACATCCCTTTTCCAATCTGTCCTCTAGTTACCGGTGGGTCTACGAACTATACATACACAGACAGTGAAGCGAATGAGAGATGTTGCTTGCCAGACCATTTACACTATGGAGGAACTATTAATTCAGACACAGCGTATTGAGACTCGGGATGCTCATGTCCAATGCCCAGAACATGAAATGAATGTGTCCGGAGAATCCAGCAAAGTTGTATTGGACCATTGCTACAGTACGACCGCACCACCGCAACAACATGATACTGGATGTATTGAAGATAGCTCTGAAGTAGTCACAGATCAATTCACAAAATCTACACCCGCCAAAAAATTGACACCAAAAAAGCTGTCGACATTGTTGTGTTCTCCCATCAATGTTGAGGTAGCAGATGTTGAAATGGCAGAGAATGAACCAGCAGCAGCATTCACCGATGCATCAGAACTTGATAGCAGCGATATTTCTTTCAAATGTGGTGATATGTCCTCAACGTCACAACTTTGACGCAGGATGACAGTCTAATAAAAGAGGGCAAATACATAGTATTCGACAGTTGTTTGATGGATATTATAAGTATGCTGAAATGTGGGCATTCCGTCAGAGGGAAAGTATCCGGGAAGCCATTGGTTCATGTGACTCGTCAAAAACAAGGCAGTAACGTCACAATACATGCCGCATGTAGATTACATCATACGTTCTCATGGTCTGCACAACCGATGCTGGGGAAACTGCCAGCAGGCAATCTACTGTGTGCAGCTGCATCACTTTTTAGTGGCTCCAGTTTTAGAAAGTTAGAGTCTTTCTTTCAGTTTGTGGGACTCCATTTCATTTCAAAAACACAGTACTACAAATACCAACATGATTATCTATTTCTGGCCATTAGTGACGCTTGGAATATTGAACAATTGTCTCTAGCAAGTACATTCGAAGGGAAACGATCCAGGCTAGCCGGCGATGGACAGTGCGACAGCCCTGGATTTTCTGCCAAGTACTGCACCTACCACTTTCAGGACATGGATGGTAAGAAAATTGTGAGTTTGGTGGTCGTGCAGGTAACACAATGTACATCCTCAGTGGCCATGGAGAAACTAGGATTTATAAAATCAGTGGAATATCTACAATGGAGGGGAATGCAAATCAACCTCATATCCACGGACAGACACGTTTCAATTTCCACGACAATAAGAGAGCAGTTCCCACATATTAAACATCAATTTGACGTATGGCATCTTGCTAAATCAATCAATAAGAAAATCTCGGCTGCAGGGAAAAAAAAGGTTTGGAAAGAATTTCAGAGTGGTCCCAGTCTATCAGCAATCATCTTTGGTGGAGCTCCAAAACTTGTGAAGGGTCAGTGAAAATACTACTTGAAAAATGGCGTTCACTGATGCACCACTGTACCAACGTGCACCACTGGTCAGAAAACCTACATTTCCACCAATGTGAACATGGCCCTTTGTCCCCAGTGGAGGCACGGAAGAAGAAGTGGTTGAATCCATCTTCACCGACACACAAAGCCATTGAGAAGATTGTTTTCGATACAACTCTATCAAGAGATTTGAGGAGACTGACAGAATTCTGTCACACAGGAGGTTTCAGAGGTGTTCCACAATATGTGCCTAAAGTACAGGCCAAAGCGCTTGCATTTCAGCATACAGGGCATAAGACATAGGACTCTATTTGCCGTCTTGGCCCATAACGAGAATCTCGGCCGTGAACAATCTAGGACTACGGGTCATATAAGGATGCCTCGCTACACTAAGGCCTTTTCAAAAAGAAGTAAGCAATGGGTGATCAAACCAGTCTATGAGGAAGTGGAGTTCGACTTTGTCAAAAGCCTTATTGTTGCTGTATTAGAGAAGCACAGATATGGAATTTTGAACGTTTCTGTGCAAAGCACTGATCCATTGCCACCCAACATTGCCACTGTGCCATGTCCATCCAAAGGAGAGCTGGTTGTGAAGTACAAATCCCGGTTTAAATAATTGTAATACGATTGTCTTTTTGTAAATAAATGTTATTGTACAGTGTGCATTCAAAGTACGCTAACCCTAACCCCTACCTTCACCATCCAGGGTGGCGAACAACCTGGGTGTCATCTTTGAATTCTCTCTCTATTCACCTCATATTGCTGACCTTGTCTATATGTGTATGTATATTTTTTTGTTGATGTAACACATTTTCGCAATCTCATGTAAATGCTGCGCACTGTTAACCGAGGGAGGCTTGTGTATTGCAAATAATAAAACAAACAATAAATCTCACTTTCAACTCTACTCCTCGGGTACTTTATACTTTCCCTGACCTCCAAAAAATTAAAAGTCTCAATAGTTATGGCTCTTTGGGGCTTCAAAGCTCGCAGACAACGAGGACAAAATTAGAACACGCCAAGCGAGCCGTTGCAGATGGGAGAGAAGTCAGTTCGCATTTTCACATTGAGGCGCAGTACATAGATGGTTTCGAAACTTCAAGTTCTCACAGATGGCTTTACTACGGGATGTGGCAAAGAAATAATGTATGCTCATTTCTAGTGAAGGTCAGCGGCTTTGATTTTCAGCTCGCGCCCTGAAGAGGCCCACAACTCGCACTGGCAGTATAAGGTTCTATTGTTTTTTGACCTTGAGAGATAGGGACCATGCCGAAAGAACTTCATTTGCAGGGGGGGGGTGCAATAATGTAAGAGACGATAAGGCAGAAAATTCTGAAACTAGACCGAGTTTCATGTTAGTTCAGTATACGAAAAATCGTTGTCAAGAGCACAGTGGGATTTACAGACTGCATTACGCAGAGACACAATGGAAATTGCAAATATAATGTAAGTAACTCTTTAGACGCTTTTATACCGGAATGAAGAATTAATGAATGGATGCATGAATAAATGAATGAATGAAGAGCTTGGAAAATGTTTGTAGGATCGTCCTTGTTGCGGGCACATGGGCATGCAGGTCCACATTCCACACGCATGTAGACAAAAAGTCGTTTCTCATTGTGTACTAATCTCGATTTATTTCGTTACTTTTCGCATGGATTTTAGAGCCGAACATACTCCATTGCACTGTCCTTGAAAGCAAATAGTTTCAGCTCGGCCGTAATAAATAAAATGAATAATATTAATAAAGATCGGCTGGCGAGACTAATTATGAATTTTATGTTTTCAAAACAGGTATATCCTTCCCTATTGCTACTGCCACCAGTTTCAGACACCGGCAGATGGTTTTTTCAACCGCCAGCTGCAACTTAATGTAAACAACTGCACCATTTTGATGATTTTATGGGACGATCGCCAAGGGCCCATATGCTCTTACGCGGTACTAGCGGCTAGAAGCAACATATCAACCTTTACGCTGGCCTAGTGCCTACTTGATGGATCAGCCTTGCGGTTCAACGTGCGACCAAAGTGCTTCTTTTAACGAAAACCAACATGCTGTGTACCATAAAGGAACAGCGGGTGACTCACGATAAACTTTTACGGATTTGCGGATAGAGATAAAAGAAAATAAATGGCCTTCGGAGTTCATATGGCAATTGCTGAATATTCTATAAACATTTAATGTCAAATAAATGTACTTTACCAAATGGACCGTGTTGCTGTTTGATTTTAAAGTACAGTTTCATATTCCGAATTGTGGCGCGCTGTGTTGTGAGTTGATCTGTGTTGGTTTCCGGGTTCTGTGTGAATGCGCCTAGAAGACGACTGGGCGCGTTTGCCTACGCAGCACAGAAATGTCACGGAGAGAGGCGGGGAATATGAATGTTTTGATAATGTCAGGCTCAGGGGCGGGGGGTATGATTTAGTGCCGCAAAAGCAGGTCAGCCAGGGCGATGGGGGAAATGATAGGATTATCACAAAATGGCAGCTCCCTGATGCCTGTTTTCGCGTGTGTTTAATGGACGAAAACTTGGGTAAGCTCCATAGGACATTTTTCTAAAATCGAGCGACTTAGGCTTAAAAACACATGGCTGACCCGTAGGGGCAATAAAAAATTTTGACCGAACCATTCCTTTAACTGAATAGGGAGGAAGAACTGTTTTCTTATTTTCTGAATGCCAGATAAACTTTGAGCTGGTTTTTCATCAATTTTGAGTATAAGATTTGGATTTTCAGATTGGGAGTTTCCTTCCAGTGTGGAATGCCACGTGAAACTGGAAGGAAGGTTGATTTTCAGGAATGGAGAGGAGTTCCCATCACCAGTTTGTTGTCCTATAACAATTACTGTAATGTCAGGTATTTGATTATTTTGGAAATTAAACTCAATTTGATCAAATTTTTGTTCAACCATGTGGCATGTGCCATTTAAACTAACATGGTTGACACTTTTTTTCCTTCATTTTATTGGGCGGTTAGTCTGAGTCCAGAGGACCTTATTTACACAGTATATCAGGGAAGACAACCTCCAGTGGAGGTCATTACCTAATAGACATGGGGACCCCTCTGGAGTCACGATTATGAACGGTTGCTTCACCATATGTCACCCAATTTTAATTTCCATATCGGCAGTCTCTTCGAAGGGAATTTCATTCCCGTCGAGTTCTGCAGTTGCCCAAGAAGAGGGTGAGAGGGATCTGGTGTCTCTCCCCCTTCCTGAATTTAGCTGCTCAAAGGCCCTTTTGGACGGAAGAGTGGCTTTGGATCCAGTGTTCACCAGTGCTAAAAATGCACACTGCCCTTGCACTCGGACGGGGGTATAGAATCTACCTACTTTCTCCTCCAATGGGCAAAGGTAATGGGCATTTTGGGCAAGCTGGGCGGTCAATTTCTTTATTTTGGACTCTGACACGGTGGGGTTTTGGGCACGTGCCGGAGTCTGGGAATCTGTAACACAAATGTGGCATCCTGAAATAGGTTGGATTTTGGAATCCCCTTTTTCCCTTAGCTCTGTGCTGCCCCCTTTCACCTGGTGGTAGTCACTAGAACCAGTTTGTGGGGAGGATCCGTCCATTAATATTTTGTTCTCTGGATGAAAATTCTTTGGGTTCAGGGATGGGTGATTCTGAATCAGCCCCCACCACTACACAGTATAAGTTCTGGTCTCTTGGGACCCATTTCTCTTTGGGAGGAATTTCCCTGTCCCTGAAGAAGAAGATTTTCTTCCCAGAATCCTCCAAGGATACTTCCCCTTCAAACTGGAGGACACTGACTTCCTCCACAAAATGGGTCTTTTTGATTTCATTGTTTCTCCTACCCACCCTCTGTTCTCTGGGTTGGAGATTTTTGGGGGCAAGAGATATTAGTTCCGGTTCCAGGGTGCCCAGGGGCTTTTCATGGGTGAGGAAGGAAGCTTCTTCCAGGGTTTTTCACCCCCTTCCTCCCATGCCTCCTCCTCTGGAACGGGTGGGTTGTCGGGGTTCTCGCCTCCTCATTGTTCCAGGGTGCCAGACCCTTGGTTTGCAGGGTTCTGAACCGCCATATTCATCTGAGGGTTCTGATGAGCCCTCAACTTGTGACTCAGATCCTGCGTGAGGTTCTGGACCTGGCGCTCCAGTTGGGTCACCCGTTCTGTCTGATACGGAGTCTCTGATCAAACCTAGGTTGTTCTTGGGAAGGGTAACGATCCCTCCTCCCTGAGTACTGGACATTCCCTTGGTAACCGTCCACCCTTGGCCTCCCTTCTTCCAGATTGAGTGGTCTGGACTCGCGGGGAGAGGAAGGAAGGTTGTCCTGCAGGTTGGGATTTAGAAGGTACCGGGGGAAGAAACTTAACCCAGGATTTGAAGGATTACTGCCCTCCCGAGGGAAGTTAGGAGGGAAGTGTCCTGGGGCAGTACTCACATGGTTGTACCCCCCCCCCTGGACCGGGGGATTCCACACATAACCCAAAATAGGCCTATTGCCCTTATACCTAGGGCTGATATAATTAGCAAAGTTAGAGGTCACATTGGTGGGGTTCCTACCTGACTACCACCTGCTGCTGCTTCATCAGAAGGCCTTCTTTGCCTCTGATTTGGCTGGTTTTGAGAAGGTGTGTTTTAGGCCCCCCATTTCTAGGGGCAACCAGCACCTCCCGCAACCTTAGCAGCGGGAGTGCTGGTTGGTTTGGGGTTTTTTTGTTTGGTTTTTGCTTTCTGCAGGATTTATGACCTCATAGATCCAGGTAGCCTGCTCTATTACCCAGTCAGGGTCCTGTTGTTGTGAAAGTCCCTTACCAGCTGTGTCATTATATATTTGTGGGAGTGCATGACAATAGGTTGTTATAAATTCTCTACTATACGTGCACACCCGCATGGTAATTTGCGGAAAGGTGCGTTTTAGCTCCTGCACAAATTCTCTTGGGACCTGATCCTTTCTGCACTGCAGATTGTAGGGCACTTTGCAAGCCTCCTGGGGGTTTTTGTGGGCGGAAAAGTGTTTCAAGATGGTTGCCTTATAGGTGGACCACCTTGAATGGTTCTGGTCTTCTAGCCCTGCAAAGAAACTGGAGTACTCCGGAGAGAACTTCCATTTGGCATAGTCTATACAATTCTGGCAATTTCTGATGTTAAAAGAGTCCATCATCTGTTCATATAGCTTCAGATGCTCCCAGACAGAATATTGATATAGGATCATGAAATTCCTAATAGCCTTTATCTGCCTAATGGGGTCTTTCACCAGAGCTCTGTTTTGTTTGTGGTCCCCTCGTTATCTTCTAGGTGCTCCCTGATTCTATGAGCTTGTGAATTGCTCTCAGGATGGTGGGGCCTAGTTCCTTCTCCCCTGTTGTGCCCTGGGCTCTCTGGGTCACTCCCCTTGGACTCTCTCTTTCGCACAGGAGAGTGTTCTTCTGACTCCTCTTTGTTTCCAGGGTTGGTGGAGAATCCCTCCACTGCCCTGATTGGGTGGACGTTTCTAGAATGCTCTTTTGGGGTCTCAATTCATGCTCTGTTTGTTCTTTAAAGCAAACCAAATGGTTCCTCTGTAGAGGATGCTTCTGTAGGTCTAGCTCCCTGACTTTCTCCTCATAGGAGTCTTCCTGATCAGATATATCGGCCATAATATTTTGGAATCTGTACAGGGGACGCCCATCCATCAATCTCTGATGGGCGGTAGCCTGCTTGTTCAATTATGCTGGACCTACTAGAGTCTGGCTGCCTCATGATTCCCGGTTCTTGTGAGCCTGTGGGCATGAAGTTAGCAATACCTGGTACATACAAGGTTGTAAATGGTTTTGAGGCCCTTGGTACAGAGGGCATCACACTGTGATCAGCGGTGGTCCTGTCCCTCTCTACATGTTCAGGGTTCCTCAAGTTTTGATTTCGCCTAGTATAATCTTTTTCTAACAGCTCCAGTTTCTACCTCTCAGCCCCTATTTCCTGATGGTAGGCTAAGGCCTGACCCTTTTGCTCTGCTATCTGGGCTTGACTTGCCTCTGTTACCTGCTCTTGAGCTGCCACCTGGTTCTGGAGTCCCCTGTTCTCCTCACAGAGGACCTCATTGTCTTTTTGTGCTGCCTGTATGTCCTGGGATCAGTGAGATCATTTTTTTTGCAGGAGATGTATCTCCTGGTTTTGCACACTTTTAGCTTGGGTGTTCTCTTTTAGAGCACCTTCTACTCATCTTGTGTGCCCCAATCATTTTTCATGTTTTACTTTTAGTTTGTACAGTTCCTGGAGGTCTAACTCTCTTTTGTGTAGATCCATTTTTTAAGTTGCACACTTCCTGCTAGGGCATCTTTTTCTTGATACAGAGCGCCCCTTTGTTCAGCCAAGTCATTCCGTTGATTTTTGATCGTACTTAATGTCTGGTGTTCTTGGTTAAATTCTGTCTGGAGGTGGAGTTCTTTTCTGATTCATTTATTATTCTCCTCTTCCAAATCTTTGATCTGATTTTGTAATGTAACTATCTGCTCTGCGCAGACGCTGTTATATTTTATTTGTTGATTCAGTTTCTGTCAACCTTTTCCTGACACTCCACTTTGAATGCATCTAAATTTTGCATATTGATCTGAATTATTTTGTTGTTGTACAGCCAAGTCTTCTTTTAACTGTTTGATATAGTTTTCAAATTCTGCCCTATAATCTTGGCTCTTTTGCAATTTCTCTTCTACTAATTTTAGTTCAGTCTGGATTTGGTTTAAGCGCCCCAACTGGTTTTGCGCAAGGGTTCTATTTCCTTCTGATTTTTCCTCCAAAATCTCCATGTGGAGATATATGTAGGCTGTGAATTGGACCATTTTAATCTGCTCCTCTTTAATATTCAGAGTCATATACAACTCGCTCAAGGCTTGATGTTACAGGCCACGGTCTTGCCACCCATCCATGTTCATGGCGGCGACCTGTTGCATCATTTCTACTAGCCAGGCCTCCTCATCTTGCTCTACCCATTCTCCTCTGACAAATAATTTGCGCAGAAGGTGCTGCCTAGCCATATTAATCTCAACAGTGCTCACTATGTAGAGTGTTCTTCCTTTATTAAATTATTTATATACAGGTAAACCTGTATGCTGTTGCTTTTTGTCTAGTTCAGGGTTGATTTTATTTTATTTTTACACACAGGCCTGATATGTAGGGTTTAAGTTTTGGGAAGGCACTTTTACAGTTTAACACAGCTTTCTAACCCCAAAGAGTATCACTACCTTTCCTGGGTTAACCTGCTGTGTTAGGCTGTCACGGGTGGAAACACTATCTCATTCCCAGACGAGCCCCCACTGTGTTAAGGATTTTAAAGATGTGGCACACTCCAGACCAGGACTCTTTCTACTGGCCAGAGATGCAGCACACGATAAAATGTTTTTAAGTTTATTACATTCAGATTCAATATTTGAGAAGGCAGCCAACCCGTCTCACACCCCCTTAACGTACACCCCGTGTACCATGAACCAGGCCGGTATGTGAAGTAATGAAATCTTTATTTATTTTTCAGTTTGAATAAAAATCAAGCACATTCAATATAGGGCAGCAATCACCAGTGTGGTGATAATCCCAAAGTAAAATGATAGAATACACTTAGTTTGACCTTCTAACATCAGATACACAAGGCACAATTGAATGAAAGCAAGATTACTTTGCAGGTAGTGGTTTCAAATAGCACAGTTAGGCATTCCCCTGCAACACTCCCTCAAACCCCTGTTAACCAAGTGGTGTGTGGATGGAGAGGAGTAGCAAAAAGTCAGGTACACAAGGCAAAAATCAGAATGAAAATCCGACCTACCACCCCTGAATGGGAGGCCAAAATCGGATTGAGCTACCTTGAAAAATGAGCAAAATGGCACTCAGAATTACTGGATGGTTATTTTACCTGTGTGGTTAAATGGATAAGACAGGAATACGTGTGGCTGTACTGAAGAGGCAAGAAAACTTACACGCTATGAGATAAGGTACTAAACAACATGCATAGAGGTTAGAAAATCGACTTGGGGAAGGAAAAATAGTGTAGCAAGAATCACACGTCCAAAAATTGCACTTTCTCAGTTTCACGGGTTTTAAATAGCAAAACTGCTTAGAAAATGAGATAAACAAACGGAATCGAAAATCGGTTTTGCTGATGAAGGACAAAGGCACATTAACAGGTATGATACTAAGTGAAAGGGTGACTCTGGATGGGTGACCGTATGGGATTCTTAAACGGAAGGGAAAAATCAGATTTTTAAACGGGAGACACTTTGACAGGCAACTCGGTTTTCTTAGAAAAGTGATATATTCTACTGCTTCTATATTTTAGTGGTGTAGGTATTTAACGAAAGAGGTTACTTGCAAGGCTAACCTATCCAGGCCGCGTTCATCTCTATGGGAAATTAATTAAATTACTCAAAATAGTACTAAGGACTTATACTAGGACGGAAATGACTAGAAAAGAATTGCGCTAACACATGAAGACTACCTCAGAATTTTCTAAGGACAGGATACACAGAGGATTCTAACAATTTTAAAAGTTACTAAGATATTTATAGTATTTCTTATAGGGTTTCTTATAGGGTTGGACAAATACAAGGTAACAGAGCAAAGGATGCAGCTTTTTGGTCACTGGGGAAGGGTGATACTTACAAGAAGCACTTGAATTGGGTGGTTTGGACAGCTAACCAGGACTCTGGACAGTGGGACAAGGGTCTGGTCACTGCACAGCGGCGGATCTCCTCTAGGGACACAGCGAGGCAACCGGGGTCTGGTCTCAGTGAACAGCGGGTGCATCAGCTGGGTAAAGACAGGTCTGGTCACGGGATTCTCCCAAAGGGGTCCGCAGCCTTTACTCCTTTCTCCCTGATTATTGGGATTTTTGTAGGGCTTAATTCTGGATAAATGGTTCTGCCTGGAAAGGAGGTTTTGGATCTGGATCAGCTACCCCTGGCATAGCACTCGAGTCTTGCAGGGTGAATGTGGAATTTATGGATCTCTGAATGTTGATTTGTGAATGAAAGATTCTTGAATGTCTGTTTCTGCACAGTCTGTCCATTAAATCTCCTGCCTCTCCCTCAGATTCTTCCTTTTATAAACCTATGACATTACTATGTGGGCAGAATTAAGCTAGACCTACCTCTAAGATCGGATAGGTCAGTCTGTGGATGTCGCCGCCTCCCTGTATGCAGCTTGGTCACGGGGAAGTGACATCAGTTTTAGTGTGAGTGTTTTTATGAGGTACTTTGTTATACCACATTTAATTTTGCCGAAATCAGTTATGATCAGTTGTGAGACAAAACTCTTATATTTATAATTGTTATTCTCTTGAAAATCAAATAGGCAGACCCCATATTTTACAAGGAATATATCGTCCCAACTCCCAAGTTTGTACACTGCTGTTTTGTCCTTATATCACTTTTCTCACAATTTCTATGGAAAGTATTTCCCCAAAATTAAAAAAATTGATACACCTAAGCCTATTAATGTCAGGCATATTTTCATGTAACTTTCCTAACTGTGTCATATACGCTTTTTCCCGAAATGCCCCTTTAATGCCATTTGCGCCCCCACATGCCAGGATAACCGCCATAGTCTTGTTTTAATGGTACACAATTTACATTAAAATGGTCATAATTTCACATTGCTGTCAAACCCTGGGGATAACTCCCGACACTCCCCCTCACCTGTATCTTCAATAGAGATGTCAGGCGTTTCAGTTTCTTTATTCTTGCGTGATTTCCTGAGTTCTTTAGGATTCCTCTCCTTCTTCTGATGGAGATAAGGGTGAGCTCCCTCGGAGGCCACCTTGACTGGAGTATAAACCCAATCTAGACGAACCCCAAGGAGCAAGCCCCCAAAAGTTCAGGGACAAAGCCAATTGGCGTAAAAAAAACCCTGCATAGATGTGATAGCTGTTGTTTTGCAAAGGATTGTTGCACGTTAGGTGGTGACTGGCGAAGATATAATGTGAGGGTTGATGAGTTGCAAGATGAAAAAAGGAGAAATCCGCTGTGAAGTATACAAAGCAGATTGTCCAAGTGAGTATAGAAGCTTAGGAATACTTCTTGAGGGTAAGGAAGTTCCTTAATGTAATATTCCGCAGATAACATCTTATGGCCTGGAAAGCCTACCTAAAGGTAAACAAAAGAAGGAAAAACACAAAGAGAAAGGTCTGAGCAAGGATACAGTTACAGAACAAATACAAAAGAGTAAAACAGAAAGTATAGAAAGGAACAAGTGAGAAGTAAAAGAAGTCTCGCCAACCGGAAAAGGAGAGAAGGGACACTGGTATAAGAACAGACGAGAGTAAGCCGCTCGCAGTTGCCAGAGCAGGGAGAAGGATTATACCGGACGACGTGACCTCCAATAGGTGAAGTCACAGTAGCAGAGTAGGGAGGAATGGGTAGCCGGCAGAAGCGGCCAAAGGAGAGCAGAAGAGCGGAAAGGTAAGAAGACCGCTGCTACCGGGAGCTGGAGCCTACAGCAGCCGCGAACAAACTGTTGGAAACAATAAGGGTAGAAAGATAGTAAACAAGAGAAAGAAAGCAGAGCAGCGAGAAGTAAGAAACCAATAACTGGATAAGCATTCAAAGGGTAAAAAGAAAAGGAAACAAGGAAAAGGTAAAAAAGATGTGCAAGAATAACCGAGTACTACAAAGGTTACCTGAAGAAATAGAGTGAACCACCCGAACTGTGACAGAAGACTAGGCTGAAGGCAAGCAGAGGGAGAAAAACAGAACGCAAGTTCACTGTATGTAAGCAGGGACTAGCAGCAAATACCAAAAGAAGGATACAACGCAGGGAGTGAAGGCACCTCCTCTAGTGTTATAGTGTAAGCGGCCATCTTGGAGAAAGACTAGACTGTCAAGGCAAGACTATAGTCAGCCATGTTAGGTCTATCTACCCTTTATGCGCCTTGAGTAAAGAGGTATGGAACACAGGGTGTATCCTACTCATGCTCTTGGGCAACAACAGCTTGTAGGCCACAGGATTGACCTTGGACAAAATACGGGCTGAAGTACCTGGGAGAAAATGTTCCCAGATGAGTCCAACGCGGCAGGTATCAAGTGGACAACCAAACCTTCATACCAGGCTTCCATTCTGGATTGGGTCCCGGCTTTTGATCTGCATACTTCTTGTATACCCTTCGACTCTCGTTAAGGGTGCTAAGTGCATCCTTGTGTGCCTTGTCCAAATCTGACATGAGAACATCCACGGCAGGAGACCTGGATGATGGTAGTCCGGGCAGGGGAAGTTGACTAGGGTGATAACCATCCGTACACTTGAAATGACTCATTCATATGGCGTTATGGTAGGTATTATTATAAGCAAATTCGGCCATGGGAAGCAGATCCGACCAATTGTCTTGTTTCCTGTTACAGAAACACTTTAGGTATTGCTCAAAGTTGGCATTAAGACGTTCTGTTTGCCCGTTGGTCTGCGTGTGAAATCCTGAGGAGAGGGCCCTGTGGATACCCAGTTTTTCACACAAGGCAGACCAAAACTTTGAGCTGAATTGTGAACCTCGATCGGTACTGAAAAGTGTGCCAGTTTAGAATAGGAGTCCACTGTGACCATTATAGCAGTCTTGCCACTGGAGAGGGGTAGATCAACCACGAAATCCATTGATATGTGTTCCCATGGTCTGGAGGGTAACTCTCCCTGTTGGAGTAATCCCAACGGTTTCTGTCTGGATACCTTACCGGAAGCACATATGGGACAGGAAGACACATAGGACGTACGTCCTGAAGCATAGATGGCCACCAGAAAACTGGAGATATTAGTTCAGTGGTAGCCCTCTCTCCCTTATGCCCCGCCTACGGTAGGTCATGACAAAACCGTAGCACCTGAGTATGCAAGGAAGGTGAAGGTAGGTATAAGGCAGTCTTATGAAAGAGGAGATTACTCTTCCTTTGGAGCTTGTAGCGCTTGACCACTGCAGCGTCAAAGTTCTGTACACCTTCCTTAACTTCTTGGAAAAAAGTATTGCACACGGCTAGGACCCTCTCTTCGGGTATAAGCCGTTTAGGTCCTTCCACATTGTGCACATCTCCGGACCAACTGTGTGAGAGAGAATCTGCAACTGTGTTCTGTGAACCAGGAATATATGTGATTTGGAAATCAAACACAGAGAAGTAATACACCCATCTGGCGTGTCTGGCATTCCGGCATTCCATTTGTTGGAGCACTTTCAAGTTCTGATGGTCAGTATGTACCACAAAAGGATGTGAATCCCCCTGGAGTAAGTGCCTCCATTCTTCACAGGCCAGCCTATTAGCCAGCAGCTCTTGCTCCAGGACAGAATAATTTCTTTCACTAGAGGTAAGGGTACGCAAAAAGCAAGCAATTGAAGCAATCAAATGCACCTGACAAGCTTGATCTTCCTGCAGCAGAACAACTCCTAGAGCACCACCTGAGGCATCCGCTTCCAATATGAAAGGTTTGGACTGGTCTGGTTGAATCAATATGGGTGCTGTTGTAAATAGCTCCTTAAGACGCCTAAAGCTGTTTGCGTTTCTTGGTTCCACACAAAAACTACCCCCTTCTTCAGTAATGCAGTCAAGTGCAATACCACATTAGAAAAGCCAGGGATAAAACAATAGTAAAAATTAGCCAGTCCTAAGAATCGTTGTATGTTTTCTACAGAGATGGGTTCTGGCCAACAAAGTACTGCCTTCATCTTCTCTGGGTCCCTCCAAATAGCACTGGCTGACAAGATACACCCTATGTAGGGTAACTCAGTGGCGTCAAAGATGCACTTTTCTAGGTTGGCATACAACTGGTTGTCTTTCAACCCCTGGAGTACTTCTTTCACATGAAGACGATGCATTTGGAGATTGGGTGAGAAGACCAGAATCTTGTCAAGATAAACGACTACCGAAATGTAGAGTAAATCAGCAAATATTTTGTCGATAAATCTTTGGAATACCACTGGGGCATTCACCAGCCCGAACGGCATCACCCGGTATTCGTACAATCCCAGCGGAGTCCGAAAGGCCATCTTCCACTCGTCTCCCTTCTTAATTCTTAACAAATGGTAGGCCTCTCTCAGATCTAGCTTAGAAAACACCCGGGAGCCTTGCATTGGCTCCAATATATCACGTATTAGAGGCATGGGGTACGTGTCTCAGATAGTAATACTATTGAGACCCCGATAGTCGATACATGGGCGTAATTCTGCTGTCTCTTTCATCGAAACAAAAAAAAAAGTGAAGCTCCACCAGAGGATTTAGATTCCTTAATAAGTCCATTCTTGAGGTTGGCCTCAAGGTATTTTTTCAAGGCACTCTTTTCTTGTTGGGATAGTGGATACATCCTACGAAATGGAAGAGGAGCTTCAGACTTGAGTTCTATTGCACAATCCTCCGGGCGGTGAGGTGGGAGGAGTATGGGGAGTACATCTTCAAAGACGCCTTCATAAGTCTGGTATTGTACTGGAATGGAGGAAATGGAAGTGTGTGGTAAAGCCACCAAGCAGCCGGAGTTTACTTCTGTGTCTAAGTCTTTGATGCAATTCTGGCCACAGTAATCATAAACAAAGCTTAGCCTGTTGGCGCGCCAATCTATCGTAGGATTCTGATAAGTGCAACCAGGTTATGCCCAAAATCACCGGAAAATGAACAGCTCTGATCACATCAAAGGAGAGAGATTCTGAATGATTTCCATTGTAATCGTGATAGGTCTGGTTTCCATCTCGATGGGCCCGGAAGACAGGGGCCTACCATCTATCCCCTCAACAGAAACGGGTTTCACCTTTTTCAGAAGAGGAATGTGATGTTCCTTGTTCTAGGCCACATCCATAAAATTGCCTGCAGGCCGCAATCAAGCATGGCTAGAACCATGATGGGGTGGGCCAGAGGGAAGACAAAGGGCGACTTGAAAGACCATCAAGCGGTTGTCTCCTTGGTTTCCAATACTGGTGCAGCTGCAAGGGTTTGAACTGCCTTCCCCATTACTTCCCTTGCATAAGTACGGGGTTGGGCATTTCCCTAACAGTGTGGAGGGACCTCAGGACAATTGCGTAGAATGTGCTTAGAGGAACCGCAGTACATGCGGAGTTAGAGGACCCCTTGTAGCACCAATTTGCATAGGTTCTTCGGAACTCTGCCTTTCCTTGGGTGCCAACGGCAAGTTAAATAGTGGAGGATATCCACAACTCTTCTTCTTCTCGTGCCTTCTCTCGGTGAGTCTGAACTCTATCTGTAATGACAACGTAACCAGCTCCTGAACTGAATTTGGACGAGCAATCCTGGGCAGCTCATCTTTGATCTCTTCCTGTAGTCCTCTGCGAAAGATGGTTTGCTGGGTGGAGTCTGGCCATCCGGCACTCAAAGCCAGTCTCTGGAAATGTGTTACATAAGACTGAACATCTTGGGTTTCCTGTTTGACATCCAGCATGGCTTCAAATGTGGAGAACTGAGCTTCATGGAGCTCAAATCTACTCTTGAAACTCTGGATAAACTGATCATAGTTGCCAAAAGAGAAGGGTCTGCGTTAATAACCAGAGGTGTGGCGCATGCCAATGCACTTCCAGCCTGATTTCAGATCACAAACCCAACATGAGCACGATCAGTCTCAAAAGTCTTTGGTCTAAACGAGATGTAGACCGAACAAGCATCCAGAAACTCCTTCATCAACCTTGGGTTACCGTTGTATTTACCAAAAGAAAATGGCATAGCAGGGAGATCACCTCTGCCCCCATCTCGGGCTGTGACCTGTTGGCAAAGAGTGGCATTTTCGGCATGTAAATTCTGGACCTCCAAACGTAGTCCTTGAATGGCGTTACACAGTTCTTGATATTGTTCAAGGGAGGCCATTTGGATATTCTGGCGTTGTATGCTGTCAAACCCCAGGGATAACTCCCGACACTCCTCCTCACCTGTATCTTCAATAGAGCTGTCAGGCGTTTCAGTTTCTTTTTTCTTGTGTGATTTCCTGAGATCTTTAGGCTTCCTCTCCTTCTTCTGATGGAGATAAGGGCGAGCTCCCTTGGAGGCCACCTTGATCGGAGTATAAACCCAATCTAGGCGAACCCCAAGGAGTAAGTCCCCAAAAGTTCAGGGAAAAAATCAATGCGCGTAAAAAACCCTATTTAGATGTGATAGCTGTTGTTTTGCCCATGATCGTTGCACGTTAGGTGGTGACTGGCGAAAATATAATGTCCATGAGTGTTGATGAGTTGTGAGATTAAAAAAGGAGAAATCCAGTGTGAAGAATACAAAGCAGATTGTCCAAGTGAGTTTAGAAGCTTGGGAATATTTCTTGAGGGTAAGGAAGTTCCTTAATATAATATTCCACAGATAACAGCCTATGGCCTGGAAAGCCTAAATAAAGGTAAACAAAAGAAGGAAAGACACAAAGAAAAAGGTCTGAGCAAGGATACAGTTACAGAACGAATACAAAAGAGTAAACCAGAAAGTATAGAAAGGAACAATTAAGAAGTAAAAGAAGTCTCGCCAACCGAAAAAGGAGAGAAGAGACACCGGCGTAAGAACAAACGAGAGTAAGCCGCTCGCGGTTGCCCTGAGCAGGGAGAAGGATTATACCGGAAGACGCGATCTCCAATAAGCAGAGAAAAGATAGTCGCGGTACCAGAGTAGGGAGGAATGGGTAGCCCGCAGAAGAGCGGAAAGGTAAGAAGACCGCGGCTACCGGGCGCTGGAAGCCTACAGCAGCCGTGAACAACCTATTGTTAAAAATAAGGGTAGAAAGATAGTAAACAAGAGAAAGAAAGCAGAGCAGAGCGAAGTAAGAACTGAACAACTGGATAAGCAGTCAAAGGCTAAAAAGAAAAGGAAAGAAGGAAAAGGTAAAAAAGGTGTGCAAGAATAGCCGAGTACTACAAAGGTTACCTGAAGAAATAGAGTGAACCACCCGAACTGTGACAGAAGACTAGGCTGAAGGCAAGCGGAGACAGAAAAAGAGAACGCGAGTACACTGTATGTAAACAGGGACTAGCAGTGAATACCAAAAGACAGATACAACGCAGGGAGTGAAGGCACCTCCCCTAGTATTATAGTGTAAGCGGCCATTTTGTAGAAAGACTAGACCGTCAAGGTGGGACTGTAGTCAGCCATGTTAGGTGTATCTCCATCTCTGCCAGTACTTCCACTGGCTATGTATGACAAATGCTGCTTCTTCAGGTCACTGAATAAATGTTTTAATAAATCAAATGGATGTCATCTGTCACTGGAGGGCGATCCTTAAAATGTCCACAGACAGTCTGCCCCATCTGTCTCAGTGCTGGGCAGCAGGGTTACCATTGCACCCTTTCATTCTGGAAGATGGAGCTGAAGAGAGGCGTCACAAGGAATTCACACTTGCCTGTGACAATCCCAGTTCCCCTTGATCCATTGTTCCTGGCTGGAGGAAAAGCTAGTCAGTCTGACGAGGTTGCAAATTCTCACACCTTGGCCCTTTCATAGTTTGTGGGGGAGATTCCTGTCCCAGGAAGGTTTAGTGCCTTTTAATTTCCTGCCCAGGCCCCTTAGTTCTGCTGTTTTCAAACACACATTTTTTTTCCTTCCTTACTTTCTTTCAGAGAAGCCAAGTATTCAGAAAAATACATATAATATACACTTAAACCACCCCAGTTCCACCCATAACATACTGTTTCTGTGCGAGTATTTGGCATGATTTCACATTTTCAGCTTTAAAAAGTATTATTTCACTGCCTTTGCAAACTAATTTCCACATGCTCATTTTACATGGGGATTTCACAAGATGCAGTTTCTTTAACACACATTTTCATCAAAGCCTTGACAGATCACATCAGTTTCAGGGCGTGGAAAGATGCTGGAAATATTGTTCTTTGTAATTGACACATGGCAGGGAGAAAAAGCTTTCTTTTTGAAGTATTCTGCATGGGTTACTCTGTTGCAACAGTGAACGCGGGTTGTACGGCCTGAAATGGGTTTCTCTGCTCTTCACAGATTTTGCTTGACACAGCATGTCATTAAGTGAAGAATGCCCTCCTTTGCTGGTGTACAACCTAAATATGGATGAACATGGCTGTGTTTTACTACAACCCAAGTTGGGTGATGCTCAGCAATGAAGATAGCACCAGTGCAAAGTCGTTTTACATAGAACATTTTCTTTGGCAGTTTGAAGTTTATGCAAATCCCAGCACAGCAGTGATTAGCCAGGCTGCCTTTGAATTCCTCTTTTTTGGATTCCCATGAAGAAAAATAAGTGCAGCCATTCTCGGGGTAACTGTGCTCCATCTCACCCCATATGTGAACAGCAGACACAGCACAGCCATGGTTTCTGTAACTGCTAAAACGCAGTTTTGATGCAAAGGAACTTGTGCTCTGCCATCACAGTGTAGCCATTATTTCTGTAACTGAGGCAGGGATTTCTGTTGGGCTGGTAAATGTTCCCCACAATGCATTATTCTCATAGGCACCGACATGGCTTGGAGCAGTGGTGAAAATATTGGTCCTAATCATGGTGCTCCTGTTGGTGTTGTTTTGTACATGCCAAATGATGGTTCGATGCTGTGTCAAGACTATCCCAAACACTGCAATGATGATGGATACTATCGGGCCGCAAGAGCTCTCCCAGGTACAAAGAATGGGAAAGTTCAGAAGGACCCAAATAAATGACGGATGGTCAGAATTGAACGACCAATACATCCTCTGGGGATGCTGACTTCACCCCCACCAGACCCGGAGTACTGCACAGAGCACTGGGTTGACTTAGCGAGTGACGGGGTGCATTTATCTCACATGCACTCTGGAGAAATATGCCTGTGATGGGGAAAGCTTACGCCATGTATGCAGGGTGTGGGTCCCTAAGGATGAAGCACATAGGGAGAGAGAAAAAGAGAGGTTAGTTAATGAAGGATTAACTAAACAGGGGAATGTTGTGATGACCGTTCAGATCTCAGCCCCTCCTAAAAGATTCCGATTGTAGAAAGTGTACTAATATGCAGGGAATACACATACGTGGGTAAGGGGGGAGGGGGAGACTTGCGGGTATAGGTGAATGGCACAGGGAATGCTTATTGCTGGACTTTGTAAGACAAGCAACTAACAAGCTTCTTATAATGCTATGTGGATATATTGCATGCAGTCCTGGTTTCTGTTACTTTGCCTTCTTGTGTGCCTTCTTGTGTGACTCTCTGCAAGATTGCCTCCAACTTTCTATTTAACCTTGAAGTCATTATCGGTAATGGACTTTGCAGGATTATTGTTACATGTTCTCAGCTCCATGTAGAGTGTCCATGTGAAATCTAGTGCCAGTCCAAATATTCCAAGTTGTGCTAAAAACATCACTGCAGGTGTTCTTCATCTGAGGATTTCCCCCAATCTGGACCTAAAACCTAATCTTTAAATAGATGGCAGGCTGACCTTTTACAGGGATAGGCCCTATATTTTCAGCACTTGATGCCGCTCGAGATCTCTGGTAAGATCAACAATTATTAGTTACACTAATAATTGTTGGCGGAGTTGGCTGCTGAGTTGCAGTCTGTGGCAGTCACTCCAAACTTTTCTCCAGAGACAGGAGTCTCTCTACTGTGTCTACTTGCATATGTGGGAGGACCCATAAAACCCCCACCCAGCCGCGGAGCGGCTGCGGAGTTGGCTGCTGAGTTGCAGTCTGTGGCAGTCACTCCAAACTTTTCTCCAGAGACAGGAGTCTCTCTACTGTGTATACTTGCATACGTGGGAGGACCCATAAAACCCCCACCCAGCCGCGGAGCGGCCGCGGAGTTGGCTGCTGAGTTGCAGTCTGTGGCAGTCACTCCAAACTTTTCTCCAGAGACAGGAGTCTCTCTACTGTGTCTACTTGCATACGTGGGAGGACCCATAAAACCCCCACCCAGCCGCGGAGCGGCCGCGGAGTTGGCTGCTGAGTTGCAGTCTGTGGCAGTCACTCCAAACTTTTCTCCAGAGACAGGAGTCTCTCTACTGTGTCTACTTGCATACGTGGGAGGACCCATAAAACCCCCACCCAGCCGCGGAGCGGCCGCGGAGTTGGCTGCTGAGTTGCAGTCTGTGGCAGTCACTCCAAACTTTTCTCCAGAGACAGGAGTCTCTCTACTGTGTCTACTTGCATACGTGGGAGGACCCATAAAACCCCCACCCAGCCGCGGAGCGGCCGCGGAGTTGGCTGCTGAGTTGCAGTCTGTGGCAGTCACTCCAAACTTTTCTCCAGAGACAGGAGTCTCTCTACTGTGTCTACTTGCATACGTGGGAGGACCCATAAAACCCCCACCCAGCCGCGGAGCGGCCGCAGAGTTGGCTGCTGAGTTGCAGTCTGTGGCAGTCTGTGCACGTCTGAAACAACGGAAATGGCGACACCATCAGGAAACGCCACCTCCACAGCCATAACCACGGACCGAGACCCTAAGGACACACAGGAGGGTCGCCTGCTTCGAAGCGCGTATTCACGCCCCGCTGTAGAAAAAAACCTACAACAACACAGCGTACAATCCCATTCTATGCCGGGCCCACCTCATAAACATTCAAAAATCTTTTCAGGCTCAACCGCAATTGCCCGTTGGAAACAGGACTCCCTAGAAAAACCTGGGCCGAGCATTTCAAAACCAGAAACAACTCACCAAAAGTCTGGTTCAGGGGAGACAGAGGACCCGAACCGGCGGACATCAGAAGTTGTGCCTCCGGCGCCAGACCCGTCGAACACGGACCTTGAGGGCGACCTGTCGGCGCACCAGTGCCTGCGCCAACGAGCTCCTGCCCCGGCCACGGCGGACACTAGCGGCTGCCAACCGCGGTCTCGCTTGCGACTCCCACCCCCACAGCCCCGGGACCCGATGGCCTCCGGAGGGAGGATCGAGGATCGAGAGCGGGGGGAGGGGCCCGCTTTGGTAGGGACAGCGGGTCGTGTGCCGCGAAGCGACCTGGAGGACGAGCGAAGCTCGGCTCCCTCGGCAACGGCCTCCCCGGAAATGGCCCTAAGCGAGGCTGAGCACCCGCGGGTCTTTCTGGGGGAGGGGCCGACTTCCAGCGCCCACCCCACGGCAGGAAGTGACACACAGTGGGGAGGGCACGACGGCCAAAAGACCACATCCATCGCCGAAGAGGACGCCCAATCATCTTGGCCAACACGAAATGGCCAAATAGACTCCTCAGTAGAGCCTAGAAGCTCTGAAAGCCATGCAGATAAAATTAAGGAAAAACAAGTCACTAATGCATCAACACAAAAAAAAACCCAAGTGTTCCCAAGCAAGTCACCGAAAACCTTACCTCACCACCCAGCAGACGAGCACAGAGACTCAGGAAATATAGGAAATGAAGAGCAGGCCCCAGCTCGAAAAACAAAAAAAAACGCACTAGGAAAGAGACGGAGTCTTCTGATATAGGAAACGTAAGATCCACCTGGAAGAAAGTTCCCCCAAAAACTACAAAAAAAACACAAAAAAGTACAACCAGATCTCATACGTTAAAAAATCAAAAAAACGGCCCAGTAACAAAAAATCACTGGGGCCTGAAACCAACAAAACCATCTGTCGCCACCCTCGTAACTGACTTCTTCCATGCTTTTGCGCCAGAGCCTCACTCTAGGCAAGCGGACCTTACCGACGAGGAAATACTGGAGGCAATAAAAACGTGCCAACCACCAGAAAAAGCGAGAAAAATATTCGTCCCGACAAACACGTGTGTTCAACATCTTAACCTCGCAAACGATATTCAACCTGCTTCTCCCTTGAAACAGGCCCTACAGGCGAAACCAGCAAAGCAAATAGACCCGACTTTACATCAAATATCGGGTACCCTATATACACCTAAGAGGAAAGTTACGCCAAAACAAACCACAGACTTCATCCAAGCCATCGTTCACACAGAAAAGCTCGTTGGCATGACGAAATCAGCCCTACCTAAGGAAAATCCGGCTACGGCTTTTAGCAAAGCCTTACAGCCAGCCAGTGAAGATCTCTTACAGTCAAATCAACCTAAACCAAACACCCTATCCGAAATTTTAGAACAGACAGGGCCTCAGCCTCCGCAAGACCTACCCTCCGAATCACGAAAGCAAACCCCCCCGCAATCTGACCATGAGTATGAAATGCCCTCAAACAAAGCAGTAGCGACCAGCCAAACCAAGGAACGGCCGACTCGCATTAGGCAAGACGGAGTTCTCCCCGCCTTCCCCTCAAAATCACACTTACCTGGGCGACTCAGTGGTGGCCTTCCTGATCTTCCTCCATCGCCCATATTAAGACGGATCTTAAACGAGTCTAGTATACTCTCGCCCGCTCCTAAACAAGGCGCCCCACCCCAGGGTCCGCCAACGGAGCCTGCTTCGCAACAAAAGAGAGACCTTCTTCCAATAATGTCAGCTATCACCATCGCAATGAATCCGTTCACCAAATTATACGAAGGCATCAACGAAAATCTGAAAGACAACTCAGCTATCCAAGCTACAATGCTCTCGAAACTAACTTTTCTGGAAGGTTACATCACCGCCTTAGATGACAAATTCAAAACCCTAAAGCTAGCTACAGAAACGGGCCATAAAGGCACGGCAAACCTGCCCATCCCATCTTGCGCGGGGGAAAAACTGAGAGTCCAAATTTCCCCAGCCCAACATTCATTCCCACCCCCCGGTACTCTCCCCAACAATCAACTGGCCGCCGGTCTTCCAATTCCTGAACCACAAGAGGTGATTGACATCACAGAAGAAACAGTAAACGCTTTGCCCCCTTCGAATAAGACAGCGAGCGAGCCAGATCTCTCATACCCTTTGTTTACAGGCACGAGATGGGAAAAAAAAAAAAACAATCCCTGTGGAGGGAAACCCGAAACCCAGAATCAAACCTCAGCAACGCGATTAAACTCATGGTCAGCAAAACAGAAAGAAAAAACAAGACCCTTGGCCCGGAGTCCGGCCGCAATCCAACCAACCCAAAAAGCCTCTCCTAGATCATTAGAAGACTTCTTAGAAGATGAGGTTCTGATGAATATTTCTCAACACCTCGAAGACATTGAAGACCCACCACCTGAAAAAAATGAGAAAACGCCTAAACTACTAAAGCTGCAGTCTATTTCAACTAAAGTAGACCAAATCGCAAAAAAAGAAAACCCAAAAGAATTGTCAGAAGAGGACTCTCCATACTACTTTACCACCTTGGAAGAGCGCAGGAAACTCCTCCATTGTCGGAAACCTGCTACCTCTCGCAGCCCAACGAGCTCTAGAGTGGTGTCATTCACTTATCCTCCAGTTCGTGAGGGGTTAACTCGTAAAAAGCTAGCCTCTACCAATCAACTCAGTCCACTGGAAGCACGACAATTTCAGGACCTCTATCAAAAGTCCAAAGAAAATATACATTCAGAATCAAGAAAATCTGACAAGAGGGGGCAACATTTGCTGTCCCACTTTACTTCAAGGACTGAACAATACCGGATAAGACATGACTCCACAGGGGAGTCCCCGATCAAGCTTGAACAACATGCTGAAAACGACGATGACATCATACTGAATAGAAGAGGGATCCTCACGCTATTCAGCCTGATACCGACCCTCCGGAAGATCAAGTCCACCGATCTAAAAATCATTGACCCATACCATTCGAACGAAAGAGCGAAAGCCTATATTTACCCAACCTCGAAGCACATAAGGTCGAAAATTGTGGACGCAACAAGCGACCTGGCCGCGTTGGGCTATATAGTGCAAAGAGATCCTCAAAAGGGGCACAACAGGGAAAAAACCAACTCAGATAAAAAAAAAAAATCGGCCCGAAAGTTCAAAATCTCTGGGAAAGAGCCAAAAGTGGAGCCACAAAGACTCTCAGGGCTAACTCGAACAGTGGTAAATTTATCCCCAAAGCTACCTGAGAGACATCGAGAACTTACACTCGCCACCCCTAGGAGCGACAAGCCGAATGAGTCCACAGAAGCGACGTCCTCGAAGCCTCAACAACCAAAAGTAGATCGACCTAACTTGATTAAGACTGTGTCTATGGCAGAAAAAAATAGGTCGAACACCAGAGCCCAAACAGAAAGTGCCTCTACAGTCTCAAAATCAACCGCAAAACTACAGGAGCTGTGGGCCTGGCTCCCTAAGGCCCTATCACAAGGGTCTAAATCCAAATAGCAATTCGCAGGCCACCCTGCAGAGCCCCAGGGAAAACGGAACGTCAACCAGCTCATATCATCACTAAATTTCTGCTCATGGAACACGAGAGGTCACTTACATCTCACCACAACGGGCGATGCAAACTTAGCCTCATTTGACATCATCTGTCTTCAAGAGACCTGGCTTAGAAAAAACCCAGCAATGGATGGGTACGACATAATTCTGGCCCCTGCCAACAAAGGAGCCTTAGGTCGGCCAACTTCAGGTCTTCTTCTGGCCTGCCGACAGGGAATAGGGTTGACCCTCAAGTCAACCCTTCAAGCAAATCTGTCAATCCTAGCAGTACTTTGCGAATGGTCTGAAAAACCCCTCTCCAATCCATCGCAAATAGTGGTGATTAACACCTACTGGAACCCGGCGGCAATAAACCACCAGTCTTACCTCTTAATGATGGAAAACCTGATCGATGAAATCCAAGCAACACGTCAGGTCTCCTCAATCATCATCTGCGGCGACCTGAACGCCAATTGTTCTAGAGAATTGCGAACACTGGATGCATCCTCCCAAACTACTACAGCATTGAAAAGAGGTATCCTATGGTCCTCCTTGATGTCATCTAGAAAATTCGAAAATCTGAATTTCGCCTTCCCAAATAAAAACCGTCTGCCAACTTGGGAACAAGGCCCACTAAAAGCGACCATTGATTACATCTATGTATCCAGACCTCTTTTGAACAAAGTCCAATCCTTCGAAGTCCGACAGACTACAGCCAGCGACCATAATCAGCTGACAATGTCGTTGGTAAACCATCACAAGGCGCCCGAACAGTATAGCATGGAAGTAGAAGCAAACGCCCGTGGAAACCGATTAAACCTGACAACCCGAGCGGTTAAAACTCTGCTGGCAAATTACACCGGGGAAGATAGACCCAAGGGCGTAAAAAGTCTTGATTACGTACCTCTGCTGTTAAAACACCGAACGAACGCAAAACAGAAAATCTCTGTCCACGCACCCCCAAAGCACGCTTATGATTCCACTCTGGTGGCCAAACGAAGGGAGCTGCGAAAACTCAAAAGACAATTAGGAAACGACTTGTCAAATAAAGAAAAATTAAAAGCGGCAACCGCAACCTATAAATCATGGGTGAAAGAACATCGTTACCGTCTATACCAACAAGACGCTGAAAATATGTTAAAAGCCATCAATGGCAACAAAGCCAAAGAATTTTGGTCTTTGTTGAAATCCACAGTGCCTTCAACGAACAACACCACAATCAACGCCTTGCCGGAGCACAAATGGATCACGCATTTCTCCTCGGTCTTCCGAGCCCCAGCTCAAATCACCCGTCGGGATCCCACACCCCAGAAGCCAGCCTGGATCCAACTGAATGACCGACAAGAAATTAGCAATCATATAAAAAAACTGAAGATCTCCAGAGCTGTGGGCCCAGATGGGATCTCAAACATCGATCTGAAAAACAACTGCCAGGAATGGGCAACACTGTTAGCCTCCATCTTTCAGAAATGTGCTGAGCAGCAATCTCTGCCGCCGTCCTGGACAAAAGCTATCATCGTCCCAATCTACAAAAAGGGGGACATCTCCGACCCCCGAAACTATCGCCCTATCGCGCTGTTGGATTGCATCGGCAAAGTCTTTGGAAGCTTACTCTTGAACCGTCTTCAATCCTGGGCTGTAACAGCCCCGTGCAATGACAACTACCAATCGGGCTTCAAGAAAAATACGGGCACGTTGGCGAACATCCTAGCGATCAGCACCCTAAAAAGCAAAGTCTGGGAAAAAAAATCACGAATTTTCATCGCCTTCATCGATCTAACGCAGGCGTTTGACCTCGTCGACAGACACCGCTTATGGGAAAAACTGGAGAGATGGAGTTGCCCACAAGAAATACTCCAACCAATCAAAGCTCTCCACACGGATACTTCCCTCAGGGTTCGACTTTCCCAAAGAGGTGATCTGTCAGACGAAATCCAGACCGGGCGAGGGGTAAAACAGAGATGCCCGCTAGCACCTGCCTTGTTTCTTGCATACCTCGGAGACTATGGCGACTCAGTAGATCTGGAGCATACGTTTCCGCCGTCTCTCGCATCCTCAAAAATAAGCTACCTTTTGTATGCTGACGATCTAATCCTCCTGGACCAGACCCAGATAGGTCTCCAGAGACAACTAACAAATCTCCTGAGCTACACAGCCGAAAACAACTTAAAAATCAACCAAGAAAAAACAAAAATAATGATTCTGGAAGGAGGACGGAAGAAAAATAAATCCTCTGAAAAATTCAAATGGTACCTAGAGGGTAAAGAGATTGAGTCGGTCCCAGACTATGAATACCTAGGCGTCCAGATCGACTCCTCAAAAAACGAAACATCTATGCAGTTAGCTTTGGAAGTAAAGTTGGGGAAATTAGCCTCACAAGCAAAGGCAATCGATACAAAATTTGGTAAATTCTCGTGTATCCCTGTAATAGACTTTTATAAGAAAAAAGTTGTTCCTTCAATTACCTATGGAGCAGAGGCCATGCCAACAATTCTGGAAAGAACTTGGCAAAAACTGGAGAGCAAGTTCTGGAAATCAGTCCTGAGTCTACCAAAGTCTACATCTATTGCTGCAATCCGCCAGGAATTAAGTCTATTGTCACTAATAGCAATAGTAAACCTAAACTCACTTAGGCTATTCAGGAAATGCATTACGGCCGATACCGAGCAAATCTTTGGCCTATTAAACAAAGAACTACAAAACGACAAAGTCAAAATGCTAAAAACCTGGAAAAATAAAATTACGTCCATCTTAGAATCAGTGACGTGCACGGAAGCTGACCTCATCACAAACCCTCTGAGAGTTTATAAGAAACTCAAAGAACTAGACTGGATCCAGACCCAAGACCTAGTCACCAAAAACAAACTTCTTCTCCATCTTCCCCCCTTGCTCTCTAAATTAAACGAGCCGATGCAATACCTCCGAAAATTCCCAAATAGGAGAGCAAGAAACTACATGTTAAGAATCCGGCTAAATTTGCTGGAAACAAACGAGATCCTGAATATCCGAGGCCTCTCTGACTCTAACATATGCCGTCTGTGCAACGTCGAAACTGAATCCATCAGGCATCTACTGACCTCATGCCCAGAAACCTTAGTCTTAAGATCAGCCTACATAAAGCACTTTAGCCCAGAAGAATACGGGTGGGATGAAGTCACCTGCTGGAATAGACTGATAGGTGGGGACCGAAACTGCTGGTTACTGGCTTCAATCAAAATACTGCAATTCACCATGCAGAGGATCGAGTGCAAACGGCCCCATCCTCCGTAAAACCAAAACCATTGGACTCTTTCTGGGCTACCCCTGTGCAAGTCACCCTTTCGCCTCTTCCCTTCTTTTCTTTTGTAAAGTTCTAAATGAACACACACAAATAAAAAAAAAAAAAAAAAAAAAAATTAGTTACACTCTCAGCTTTTCACAACAGGTCCTACCTGGACCTTAACCTTCCTAGGCTTCCTTGAACTTGGACCTTGTCTTTCTTATGGTTATAACAGGCACTTTCTGGACCTTGCCTTTCTTAGGTTTCACAAAAGCTCCCTCATGGACCTTGGCTTTCGTGGGCTTGACAATAGCTTGAATGGGTATTTCTGCCCCTCCTCATTCTGGGCCCTTGCCAGGCATTGGATATTATGTCACCTTGTCATGGGTCGGGATTTACTCTTCTTCCAGGTGTAGCTGGTTGCAAGCCTGTGATCTTACCTTGCCAATATCCACCGTCATCGGGCCCCCAGGTCTTACCAGCTCCTAGACATTCCATCTCAGCCTTCCGGGTATGAACTGCCTTCCTCTAGGAAATGCTGGCTTCAGATCTCTCCAGACTTCAACCTTTCCTCATGCTATCAACAGTTCTATAATCTTCTCCTTTATTATCCAGGGAGCAGTGGTCTACGTATTCTGCATGCACAGAGATTCTCTCACTAATTGTTTCCTTCATTGCCCTTTTATAAACCTTGGGCTGGGGATGGTTTTCAGAGTCTTCATGTGATGGTATTCCCCATGATATGATATGATATGGCATTTGTAACGCGCCTATACACAAGTGTTTCAAGGCGCAACGAGGCGGGGGGGGGGGACACGTGGAGACAGACAACGATCCTACTAAGCCAGGTGTCATTCAGACCGCGCAAGTGGAAGGGTAGAGGGGATTGGGAAAGTGCAGGGGGAAGGGGAGAGGGGGAAAGTGCTGTACATGGTTAGTAGAATACAAGATAAATAATAGGGCCAGCTGGTGGCAAGTGCAAGGAAAGTGCAGTAAAGGTTAGTAGAATACAAGATAAATAATAGGGCCAGCTGGTGGCAAGTGCAAGGTAAGTGCCAGGAGAAGGGGCTGTGGGATACAGAGACAGTCCCGTGGTGCAGGTAGGCAGTGCAAGGGAAGAGTGGCTGGGCCAAGGACCGAGATCGGTGAGTGGTCCAGTAGCAGATTCGGTGCAGGTTCAGTGGTTTTAACAGGGGAGAGAGGGAGAGAAAGTGGAGGCAAAGAGGAAGGTTTTGAGGTGCTTCCGGAACCGGAGATGGTTCTCCTCAACTTTCAGGGAGGCAGGAAGGCTGTTCCAGAGGGAGGCCCCTGCTGTGGAGAGAGATCTACCCCCAGCTCGTTGCTTGGAGAAGCGGCTGACCATGAGGTAGTTGGAGGTGGATGAGCGAAGAGCTCGAGAAGGAAGATATTTAGGAAGAGAGAGTTGAAGGTATTTTGGCCCAAGGCCCCAGAAGGCCTTGTGGACAATACAGAGGGTTTTGAACTTAATCCTCGCAGCCACTGGGAGCCAGTGCAGTGATTTCAGTTCTGGAGAGATACGGTCCTTGGGCTTGAGGCCAAGGACAAGTCTCGTAGTCCTGTTCTGGATGAGATGCAAAGGGCGAAGAGCAGAGGCAGGAAGATTTAGATAGAGGCTGTTGCAGTAGTCCAGCTTTGAGAGAACCAGGGCTCTGGAGACAGTGAGCTTCTGGGGGAAGGAGAGGAAAGGAAGGATCCCTCTGAGGAGGTGTAGCTGGTAGTGTGACTTCTTAGAGACGTCAGATATGTGTGGAGAGAAAGAGAGTGTGGAGTCGAAGATGACCCCAAGGTTTTTTGCCTTGCACGTAGGCACAGGAAGAGGGCCAAGGGAGGCCGGCCAGAGAGCTGCAGGGAAGGAGGGAGTGGGTGTGCCGATAAGTAGAATCTCAGTCTTCTTTGAATTTCCCCTATTGATTAGTTTTTAGTCCGAACCAAGGTTTGGTTAGTTATCTGATTGGCTAACAGTCGGTTAACTCGAGACTACGAGGCTTGAAATGCATCCGTGGTGTGCAGCACCATCTTGAATTCGGTCCTCTTGAGGAAAGCATTTATTGGTTTACTTCATGCTCTCTCATCTGCAAACTGCAAGGCAGCAGGCAATGCTGATTTTCAGATCCATCCGATGTCTCTCATCGGTCTGATAAGAGATGCATGCTTCTTCTGTGGGTGTGTCAACATTCACGGGACTGCTCTTAGTGTTCTTCACATTGTCATAGTTCTGCAGTTCTATGTCTGGAGCCATGCATTCTGGTAAATTCCTTGTGGAAGAGTTTGCCACATCTCGTGGGGGAGAGTGAGCTGGTGGGATTCCTCCTCTTATACCCTCTGAGGGGCAGATCAGGTTACAGACCAGGCCTTTACCTGGTGTATTGCTTCGCCCACTCATCAAAATGGGGAGCTCAGGTAACCCATCACAGTAGTCAAACATTTCTGACCCAAATCTGAGTCAACATTGGCTTCATCTCCTGCCAGAAACACAACATGGGCATTCCAAGGAGCCTACCGGAGTATCCTCGGAGAAATAGCAAGGAGCCCGCCATTTATATGAAGATTGCAAACAATGCATTTATTATTTTCCAGTGTTTAGACTCATTTTTAGTTATATTGTTGAAAGGACCAAATCACATTCAACAGGGATATTCCCTGCACATATTCACAAGATTAACCTTTAAACTCAAAATTCTATCAACGTGCAGAAAATCCCATTTCATGTGAGCCTTCTCTCTGTCACCACACACCACTCTACGCCCAGCCATCTTCTCTCTTCTGATGTGATTTCTGCACAATAGTATCATTTGCAATGAATATTACCCATGGCACACGAATCCCACACTCCCTGGTCATTCGACTTAAAGTGAGTACTTAACACAACCTACAGAGCATTTGGGGTCCTTTCCTATTATGCAAACCCATTTCCCCTGATCGTTTCCTTTCCGTACACAAACCTTCATGTCACAATATGAGCCCTGCTAAAGTCCTGAGTAAATAAAATAACATCACATTTTGTTCTCTTCGTGGTTCTTGCTATCCAGTACCTTCTGATCTTTTGTCCATTCCTCCATCAGAGCTCCTTACGGTTCCAGATCTAAGGAGACTTACTGCTTCCCCTGGCATACCACTTTCAATTTCGTAGGGAACAAAATGTCTTCTTGTGCTCCCAGTTTATGGATTTTTTTTAATGGGTTCCACTTGTTTTCCCCTCTTTATTGCAGCTGGGTTAACATCAGTGAATATGTTTCCGAAATATTTTTAACACGACTTTCTATTTTCTTCTGATTGTTGATAGGAGGTTCTCACTGAAATGTTCAAGATTTACTGGACGAAGAACGTTCTGCCCTCCAATTCCCTCATGAATTGCCTTTTGTCTGGGACGGGTATGAGAACACCTACAACTCTCCAGCTTAAAGCTTTCCTGCTGCACATTGTATTGGCCTTAGAGGCATCTCCCTAGAAACCCTCTCAGGTCTGAATCTGCAATTCATGTTGGACATTCAATGAACCTTCTCTCCAGTACTTTTTTTTGCTTTTTAATAAGAACTTCATCCTTTTCTTTGATGTTCCTAATTTTGCTCGCCAGTTCCAGGTTTATGATTTGCAATTGTCTCATATTATTTTCTACTGTAATCAGCCTGAACTCCAGCTTCTTCACAGTGTCTTGTGATCTGTCTAGCCTGCCCTCTGTCATTGAGGTGACCTTTTCAATCCTTGGCACATATCCATTGGCCTGTGTTTGGAAGGGGAACTGAATTACCTTGTTTCTGGTGATTCCTTCTGGTTCATTCTGGGAGCAAAAGGGTCCTAGCCACCAATTCTCTTGTATGTTTTTTAGACTCAGTGGACACTTTGGAAGGTCTGGGACACTCTCCTCTGAAGTCATACAGTAAGGGGCTAATTTGATCCATATAGTGGAGTTCAACTAGAGTTTAAGTTGTCCGTAGACATTCTGGCTTGATATCGCACCAAGGGTCCTTGGTTTCCTCTCATTGAATATATTTGAGTAATTAGCAGTTCAGGTGGACTAAGATTCTCAAATGTTGCTCTGAGTATATCCAACAAAGCCAGCTGTCTCTGTGGAATTGCCCCAAGATCTGAAGGTGCTTCCTATTCAGCAGCCTTCCTCTAATCAAGCCCCACTTCCAGATGTTCTCAACATGGCCACCAGCTCTGAACTTGTTGTCTGTTTCCTGATCTTGTGATGACAGTGTCTCTGGGTGCATCGGAGCATCTCCAGTGCAGTTGGTTACTCCATTGCCGAGAACTGGAAATCTGCTCAACTGCTTGCCTCGGATTTTAGATACCTGCTGCTATTAATGTTCTGAATCACAGGAGACCATGACACCACACACCAGTGCCTGGTCGCCACACAGGGGTGGACCGTAAAAGTACCCACAGCACTGATGGCGAGCACTGACGTGCTCCAAGGAACAGGAAAGGCTTGGCCTACCACAGCACAGGTATTCCGGTGGACGAATGGGGGAGCTTTGGTCACAGGTCTGTTCTGGATTCTAGTGATCTTGTCTAAAGTCAAGACCCTGGGGCTCCATGTCCATTGCTTTTTATTGCCCATTTATTGCGCAAAAGAACTCTTTTCTTTATTTTTGGAAAGGAAGACTTAAATGACAGCTGTACAGATACTTCAAGATGTGAGTAGTATACTGGGAGAGGGAATAGGGAGAGAGAACAAGAAGAGCCCTTTTGGTTGCTTCCAGAAGCCACATTGTTGTTTGCACTGAGATGCCGCTTGTACAAGCAGGCGGATTCTCAAGGAATGTTCCCTTCGCGCCACTTCAGACAATGCAGAGCTGCTCATTTGAGCAGACCTGAGCATTCTCATTTAAAGAGAAAAGTTACACAAGTACACCTGTCAAGTGGGAAGTATTTCTAAATAATGGCAAGCTGTTAACGTCTCGCGCCCTATTATTATAGAAAACGGAATAATGAGGAGGCCTCAGCTCGCTCATGCGGCACCGGGGCTGGTTCTGGCGGCAAAGGTGCTGCGCCAGCACTGCTGGAATGATTAATGAATTACAGCCGGGAATGCGCGATCACTTCTGAGAGCCCAGCGGGAGACCGCATCTAGGGCTCGCGGATCTGCAGTTATGCACGCTCTCTGATTATTATCAGAATACAGGGAGCTCAGCACAGACATCATCTGGCAAAACGAATTAAACAAATGTATGCATTTGTCCTCAATCAAATATATATATATATATATATATATATATATATATATATATATATATATATATATATATATATATATATATATATATATATATATTTAAAAGAGGATACACCCCACTGAAAGTGTTGGTTTGATAGTTGACAGTTCCAAAAACGACATTCGGGGTGTCTTGTCACTTTGGCAGGGTGGTCATTATTTTGATACATGCGATAAATAAATTGGAACGGGAACGTGGGGTCCACTCCATTCTTCATACGCACACTTCTTGCTGCAGATGCCTGCGGGCTTTCGGCGCTATATAAGCATACAAATATATAAATAAAAAATAAAAATATTAACTTAAGTGAAGTATATACATCCGTTAGAGCTTCCGGTGTGGGTCGAAGGTTACAAACATGTACTGCACCTCCTCACATTGGACTGCATCTGCGCACTATATTGCCTTTCAGGTAAACTGGGACCCTGTTGCTTTCTAAACACACATCCGGTTGAACGGAGATATTTTAAACAAACATTGGCAAAGACAATATTTTTGGCGTTTTTATTATTTATTTTTATTTTTATTATTATTGCAGTTTACATTTATAGGTAGGGATACAGTAAATATCTGGGTCTACTTACCCAGCAATTTCGAACACGTATGCAAGGAAGTACTTTTTGACAACTAACATAACGAATAGATGTAGTACAAAATCCTTTCACTACAACGCACAGAAGTATTTTGACGATGTCTAGCACCAATGTTACATGCCTGCAAAAATAAACTTGCAGATAAGTTTGGAACTTTTAAGTTAAGCATGACTAGTTTAAGGGTGAGCTGGGGATGAGTTAAGGTAAAAGGGAGAAGGGCTAAGGTGCGAAGCAGTATGCATGGGTGAGCATCGTAGGTAAGGGTGATTTAGGGTGAGTGGGGTTGCCAAAGGTAATCTAAGGAGAGTTGGTGGAGATGTGCAGGGGCCATGTTGGGTGGGCAGGACTGAGGTAGGTAAAGTGGTGGTGGGGTGGGTGCTGTTAGGGGGTTGGTGTGGTCGGGGTAGGTAGGGTGAGGAAAGACGGGCTGAGATGTGGTGGAAAGTTTAGAGTGTGGTAGGGCAAGGAGAAGTGGGTGGGGTAAATCGGAAGAGTCGAAGGGCAGATGGATTAGCTAAAGCTTGATGAGGTGTGTGGTTGGCAGTACATTGGGGTAAATAGGAGTAGATTGAGGTGAGGTAGAGTGAGTGTGGGTAGACTGGGGTGAAGTAGGGTATGGGCTAGTGTCAAAGGAGGTCATGTATGGGGGTAGTGTGGATGGTGTAGAGTGGGAGAGGTGGGATGGAGTAAGTGGGGTGGTGTAGGGGGTGGGGTAGAGCGGCTGAGGGGAGAAGAGGAAGAGTTGGGGTAGATTGGGGAGGTAGCATGAATGGAGTGTGTGGGGTAGAGTGGTGGGGGTTGCGAGTCAGGGAAGACAGGGAGGAGAAAGGGATAGAGTGCATGAGGTGGGGTAGATGGGTTTGGTAAAGTCGTGGGTTGGGTGGATTGGTCGAGTAGAGTGGTGCGATTGTGTATTGCAGTGGGGTGACGGTAGAATGGGTTGGGGTAGGTTGGTTGAGGTGGTTTAGAGTAGGGGTGGTTTGACATAGAGTGGGCAGGGTAGTGCTGGTTGGTGTGGTATAATAGGGTGGGGTGCAGTAGGGTGGGGAGTGTGTGTGAGGTAATGTAGATGTTGACTGGGTGATGGTACAGTGATGTGAAGTGGAAGGCAAGGGTAGAGTCGGGTGAGGTAGTGTTTCTGGTGGTTGAGTGGGTTGATAAACCCCAAATCAGCTCCTCAGCCCAGCATTAAACACAAGCATAACCCATTCACACTTGCACCATACCTCACAGACATGCACACCCAGCCCCCATACATCATACACTCACTCTTTTACACACATTAAATCATTTACATATACACCCCAACACGTCCTCTTTCCCTCTCCTTCCCCAAAACAGCTCCTAAGCCCAGCATTAAACACAAGCACACACACAGTCACACATATACCAATTCACCATACACTCACGGACATGCATGCCCAGCTACCCATACATCATAAACTCACATTATATAATATACACATACACCCCCATCTCCCCTGTCCCCAACCCCCAAAACAGCTCCTCAGCCCAGCATTAAACACAAGGACACACATATGCACACAAGCACCTATTCACCATACACTTATAGACATACAAACCCAGCCACCCATACATCATACACTCACATTACATAATATACCTATACACCCCACATGTCCCCTCTCCCTCTGCCTCTTCCACCAGCACAGTGCCTCAGCCCAGCATTAAACACAAGCACACACACACATTTATACATGCACCAATTCACCACTCAGACATGCACACCCAGCCACCCATACACAATACACTCACTCATTCATACACATTACATAATACACATATACACCCCCACGCATCCCCCCTCCCTCCCTCAACCTCACAAAGACCTCCTCAACCCAGCATTAAATACAAGCACACAGACATTCACTCATGCACCAATTCACCATGTGCTCTCCCAGGCATCCATACATCATACACTCACATTACATAACATGCATATACACCCACATGTCCACTCTCCCTCCACACCAACCCCCATACCAGCTCCTCAACCCAGCATTAAACACAAGCACACACACATTCACACATGCACTAATTCATCATATGCACACCCAGCCAACCACACATCACACACTCACATTACATAATATAAATATACACCCCCACGTGTCTTCTATCCCTCCCAAACCTTGTCCTAACCCCCAAAACAGATCCTCAGCCCAGCATTAAACACAAGCACAAACACAAGCACACACACATTCACACATGCACCTATTCACCATACCCTTATGGACATGCACACCCAGTTACCGATGCATCATACACTCACATTACATAATATACATATACACCCCACACTTCCCCAATGCCTCCACCCCTAGCCCAACACAGATCCCCAGCCCAGCATTAAACACTAGCACTAACACATTCACCAATTCACCATACACTCAGACATGCACACCCATTCACTCATATATCATACACTCACATTACATAATATACAAGTTCCCCTACATGCCCCCTCCCCCTCCTGCCCCCTCCCCAACCCCAAAATCAGCTCGTCAGCACAACACAAGCACACACCCATTCACACACCATTCACACATGCACCATACACGCAGACAGGTGCACCCAGCCACCCATGCACAATACAATCACTCATTCATACACATTACATAAAATACATATACACCACCACATGTCCCATATCCCTCCCTCAACCTCCAAAACAGCTCCTCAACCCAGCATTAAACACAACACACACACACACACATTCACAGACCAGTCACGCATGCATCTCTCCACCAATCACTTACAGACATGCACACCCAGCCTCTCATACATCATACACTCACATTGCATAATATACATATACAACCCCACACATCCCCTCTCCCTCCCACCCCTTCCCCAACAAAGCTGCTCAGCTCAGTATTAAACACAAGCACACACACATTCACACATGCAACTATTCACCATACACTCACAGACATCCACATCCAGCCGCCCAAACATCTTACACTCACACACATTACATAATATACATATAGCACACCCTTGCATGCATGCATGCACGCACGCAGACATTTTCAAAAGTGAGATGTTCTTACCTTTTTCAAGGAATGCGTTGCTCCACGGGCTCATCCTCTGCAGGCAGATATCAGGCCTTAGACTCCATGCAAGACAGGAACAGTTCCTGTCATGTAGAGCAGAGTAGTCGGAGGCATCTTTCCATGTCCTGGGGTGGGAGGGTGTTTGACTCCTAAAATAAATAATTTCAGTTTGAAGTCATTTTGACTTGGGCCTGAAGGATAGCTCAGAGGCAACACACTTGGCTTGGAAGCAAGACGACGCAGAGCAACACAGGTTCTAATCTTGGGTCCTGCTTAGAAACCTCTTCGGTATTAAGCGTGTTATAAAAAAAACAATTATAATTCTAAAAGAAATGATTTCTGTTATAGAAAAACATAACGGAAATATTGTCTTTCTGAGGTCAGAGTGACTTAAAAAAAGAAAGTCAGTGTCCACCCCACCATTCAAACTTATGGATACACAGGGGTTTTAGCACCTCCAAATGACATCCCTTTAGATAATACCTTCTAACTGGAAAAAACAATGTGTCACATTTTCAGTCAATTTTACAAATGAAATGTACATTGAATAGTCACTCCAACTCCCCCATCCCCTCAATTACATATGGTGACACACTTGCAAGATTTTGCTAACAAACGGAATGAAAACAGCCATTAATGTATATGAACAGTATATATATATATATATATATATATATAGGAAAATAAACTTGGCCACAATAAATATGTTCAAAGACAAGGTTTATGTTTATGCAATGTATCTTGTATAACTCACCTCTGTTAGATGCTGGCGGCCTTATGGCACGTGTTCCTGAAATCAAAATAGGGAGTGACTAGTAGGTAGAGGGATGGTTAGGTGCACATTCTGTGGTATTGGTAAGTGTGGTAGGGAAATTGCTTAGGCCAGTGCTTAATTTGAAAAGAAATAATTGCAGAGGCCCAAATGTTTTCTAGTATGCCTGTTAAGCATTGTGCCGGGCAGCTCCCATCCCACTGTTAACAACACCCCTTGCTGCTCCCCACAGTGCCAGCTTATTATGGGTTAAAGCTGCAACTCCCACATGATCATTTTAGGTGATGGGCACACTACCCAAGGCATTTGTGCGATCTACATATACCAATCAACAAAACATAAAATAACATAACATACTAGTTGTGCCTTGAAATATGTGAAATATTTAAGTGCTTCTTTCAACACATCATCATCGTTAACATTTGGCTCTCATTCTATAGGTGAGAAGTGCAACATGTTGACCATGTAGCCACAGACAAAAAGTACATTGATGGAAAACATCGGAAAAGTTATTACTGAACTGATGAACTTGCAGCAAGATCGATTGCTGGTTTGCACTCACGACAGCCACTCTTCTTAGGCAGTGACCTTTTCCCTGGACGTGCCCTGTGTTGGTGCTGATGGCTGGTGACTGTCCTGTTGTTATCACCCCACAATGCTGTGGCAGTGATGTTGATAAGCTGTACCAATGTCATGCAGGATGACAGGAGTACTGTGTGGCATAGCAGCAAAAACACCCAGCATTGATTGCCACTTTTCAACTCATGGTTATCCATAAACATGGATAACTAGGATTGCTCAGGTTCATGAATAACAATGAGCTAACCCAGGATGAATAGACCTGGTCAGTGCACAATGATGCTGCTTGTTGTGTGCCTATGACTGACTGACAGTAACAAAATAAAGTTGCCAAAAAACCACATCATAATCAAACTGAGTCTAATACAATAAGTGCCCGGGCTCATAAATAAGCGCTGAAGCAGAGCCCTGCTGAATACCCCAACGAATGAAGCACTGCCTGAGTCCTGTTTGCGGGTAATGGATCTATGGGGCTCGTGGCAGTGAAATTTGGGTATATGTTTTGTCCGAAGGGGAAAAGGCCATGACCTAAAGGTTGCCAGTGCTGGGACACCAGGCAAGCTGCTGATCTTGAGGGTGTGAGGGGTGTGTGATAGGGTTTATAGTTAATATTTCGAAATTCGTAATTTCGAATGCAAAAATGTCTAAAAAATAATACTGAAAAAAAAAATGTCGAATGTCTATTTTTTGTTTTTTTTTGTTTGAAATGGGGGGGTTTCCCCCACACTCCCTTTTTATTTTTTTATTAAACCCTTTTTTACTCGCGAAACCCAAAAATACCATGTAATTTAAAAAAGAATACATTCGATTTTTTTTCGGTATTTTTTTTCGACATTTTTGTCATTCAACATTTTAATTTCGACATATTAACTGGATACTGTGTGATAGGGCATAATACGTAGCTGGTCATGCAGTGGGTTCTGAGTAGCTTTGCCAAAGTTAATGTGGTGGGGATGGTCCTCTCAGGCATATAACTGCCGTGTGTTGGTGTGATGCTGGAAATGCATCGGGGGGACAGGGCCTCCGTATCCTTGTCCTTTACTGCTTTTTATCGTGTGTTCTGTCGTGTTTTCCGCGCAGGAGTTCAGATGGGACTCCTGGCGGTGCAGCTCTCTCTTTTTGGTTTGGTGAACGGACCCGTGGGATACCCTTATGGCACCCATGGGGGGGTACAACCCTGTGCCCCTAGTGTATGTTTTTGGGCACCTGTGGGTGGCAGAGCAGGGTATGGGCTGGTGGCAGCTCCATGCTGAACTTGACAGGTGCGCAGAGTATCCTCCATTTTGGGATACCCCGGCCCTGCCATTGGGATCATTTGATTCCTGATGGGAAACAAGATGGCCCCTGTGGCCTCTTGCTTTCTATTACCCATTACCTTGTTTTCCCAAAGTCCTGGGAAGCCCTGACTCTGTCCCTTACCCCTGACTGGCTGTTGGGTGGAAGTGCCAAATATGGTGTTGTTGTGAAGGCCGGCCAGACTAGCTGGAGCCTTCCCGGTGATGTATGTTGTGGGTACCTCCTGTGGGTGGGACCAGGGTGAATAGAGTGTGTGACGAATATGCATTCTGTGTTGTGGGTGTCTAGTATCTGGTGGTTGACACAATGACTGAGACAACCCTGCCCGAAAACCGGTATGAATGCAGCTTGGAGTGTTGAATGGCTCGGTACTTGTCCCGATACACATAACTTGTTGTGAGTGTCTGGAGAGAAGTGAATAGCCTGAATACCTTGTGTGCCTGATTGGCTGCCTGCCTGCATGAATGCCCGTAGTCGTGATGGATGCTTGAGTGTGACCCAGCGGAATGAACGGGAGATCAACAGTATATCTGGGGACCTCTCACTGCTAGGAATCGTGTTCAGAAGCTGAAGTCCGCTACGACGAGTAACTGGAGTAACTGACGCTTGACCTTGAAGCCCTGCTGGATGAGAAGAATTGCTGTTGCTCTTCTTCACAATCTGAAAGCTGCTGTGCCTCCAAGGACTGACCCAGAGAGGACCTGGTAAGGCGACCTCTTCCCGAGCTACGAGGGACCATGGTGCACAGCTGATCTTTGCCAACACTCCCTGGTAGACAGACCTTCGACAGGCTGCCGACCAGATACGGGGACTGCTGTGGAACTCCAAGGAGAAGCACTCGGACTGTTGTCTGCCACTGTTGACGACCGCCATCATCGACCGGAGCCGCTGTGCTCCTGTTTGCCTAAGAACTTCCATTGATCATCGGACGCTCTCGTCTGCATCGTCACCCGCTTGTCTCCCGCTGGAGAAGGCCTGACGGTCGACGCGCCGAGGAGCATCCACCGGTGGGTTTCCCGCCACCTAAAGACCACAGAGATGCCGACGACTCGACGCCCTTGCTGGGCCACAGTTCTTCATCATCTGTTTGCGGTCCAGAACTATCATCACCGAGGTGCCCCGCACGACTCTTCCTTGCAGGACGCCAACGCTCTGTCATTGACGAGCACCGCTAGGAACAAAGCTGCTACTTCCCTGCCGTAGTTCACCCTGTTCACCGTTGGACGTTCGACGATCCGTGGCTCCCGCCTTAAAGGGAGGCACTCAAGAAGGATTGGTCGGCGCATCGTTGGAGGACTCTACTCCACCAGGTACACTGGGGGGGTAAAACCTTAATAGGAAGAAGTAAGACTCTCCAACATTATATGGATTGGGCTTGTGCTATATATCTTTATTTAAAGGTTGCCCAGGTGGGGGGATCTCCACACAGAACTGTGCCTAGTGGTAGGGGTCAGTATTCTGCCTATTGTTTCAACCATCTTGTGTTCCTTCCTATCTCTATTGCTGGTTTCCTCGTTATTAATCTGTGTGACATTTTAACCGTACAGTTGATGCACTTTAATGAGATTCGATTGTATATATTTATCATTATTGACTTCCGAGTACAAAGTGCGTTATTGTGATCGTGTACATACCTTTGTATATTAATTATATAAAGACTGTGTTTTCAGTAATACAGTGTGTGGACATTCCTTTGTGGGGGTTTGGGCACTACACTGTACTTAAGAACCAGCCCGCATCACCTCCTGAGAAGCTAGGCCTTGATTGCTCGTCCATTGCTACCTTATAGAGAATCTTGGCTGGGGTCCTCTGTGCCTCTACTCTACCATATAGAGAGCCCCCCTACCCTACCGGACCCCCAGCCAAGATTCCGAGACTTAGAACCCGTCATGTTTTCACCCATTTGGATGTGATGTACTCACTGTGTTGGCGTCCATTTATGATCATTTTGGTGTGGTGATGTTGTCATTAGTCTGATAAGAAAAAGCTGGGAGTACAGACCAGCACCATGCAGTGATTAGTTCAATGCGACAATGCCAAGCTTCAAATGACGCCAGTAAAAAAGCCCACCAGTGGCAATCCTTTTTCATTTTTTTACCAACTGAAACCGTAGTTTGTTTATTTATTTATTATATTTATATAGCACACCTAACCCTGGGGTATTTTGGCGCTTGTGCTTAAGAATATGGTTACAAACAGGTACAAAAAACTGTCTTGGGCATCATGAATTTGGTTACATCCAGTTACTTGCAGGCTTACTCATATGTATATGCTTAGGGGGTGGATTGCATCCAGTTACTTTCAAATTAGTCATATTCTTGTACACACTTACAGTTTACGTGTGTGCTTAAGGAGTTGGTTACATCCAGTTACTTTAAATGTAGTCATAATCTAGTACATACGTTCAATTTAGTCTTAATCTGGTTGCCCCTCCATACCCCTATCTAAGGCCATGCCTCATTCCAGCTTGTTTGCCCCTGAAAGAGAGTTCTTCGGCTGACATTTTTTACCAGCAACATCTAACCGAGCATAGAAATTGTTCTTTGCCTGCACATCTGATTCCAGAAGTAAAATAAAGTTTATGACAGTAATTCTAGAGGAAAATCTTTCCATGCTTGAGCCGCCATCCACTTTAGTGCTGGCATCGCCATGCTAACATAAACGCATAAACATATCATACAACACACAGCACGTTTCAGAGAGAGAAATCGGTGTTACTAAATGTAGCATCTGGCTGTGTGATAACCTTGAGATGTGCTCACATGGAACCTTGAAGCGTGTTGGCTTTTGGAGCATATTTGCATTTTTTTTTTAAACTTGTTTTCATTGAACTTGGCAACACAGGTACAGGTGAGCAACACACAGGGCATGTATAATCAAAACAAGGCAGGCAACACAGTTACACAGAGCAAATACAAAGATCAGTTTATACACACAGGGGTTACACCCAAGGTAAGAGCAGGGGTAAGGAGGAAGCTTTTCAGGAGTCAGAAGGGGAGGGGCGAGAAGAGGGGGCTGGAGATGCAGGGTCTGAGTCCGTGTCAGGAGGGGACATAAATGAACGAAACCTTAACCAGATATCTCATCTCTAGGCCTGGAGTGGGCGGGTTGTTGTAGCGCCCAGGATTCCTCGGTGTCCGAAGCCCATGTGACCGCTCTGAGCCAATGTGCGTGTGTGGGTGTGGTGGACCGGAGCCAACAGAGTAGGATAAAGCGCACTGCTAGTAGCATACAGAGGCCAGCCAGTTTCCTGGAGTCCCGGTGGAGCTCTGGGAAGCCATGAAAAAGGCACTTCATCGGGGACGGGGCGATGGGGTGATCAAGGACCGCTGACATAGTGGAGCATACTGCACTCCATAATTGAGTAAGGCGGGGACAGGACCAGAGCAAGTGAATATAGTCAGCGTTGTCGTAGCCGCACCTGGGGCATCTCGGAGAAACATCATTCGAAATGCGATGCATTCTGGTTGGGGTGTAGTGGCACCTATGGAGTATCTTGAATTGGATCAATTTGAAGCAGGAGTTGAAGGAAACCCCATGGATGCGTGAGCACATGTGGGCCCACCGTTCGTCGGTCATCTCGAGAGCAAGGTCGACCTCCCAGGTGCGTTTTAATTTGGAAAGCGTGGGGGGCGATCTGGTCTGTATCAAGGCGTACAGTCTGGAGATTTTGCCCCTCATAGGGGAGGGTGAGGAGAGTTCCGTAATGGCAGGCTCATCAGGTGGTAACGGCGGGAAGCTCGGGTATTTATGTTTAAGGATTTTCCGGAGGGAGGAGTATTGGAGCCAAACGGAAGGTTTTTGCCTCAAGGATGAAGGGAGGTCAGGCAACTCTATGAAATTACCCTGATCAAATACATCCCGGAGCAGTTCATATCCCGCCTCAGCCCACCAGCGAACAATAGAGGGAGGGACCCGTGGGACCTCTGGGATGAAGTTCCAAAGTGTCAAATTACTGTGAAAGGGGTGGGAGACGTCCAACAGTCGCCACGTTTTAGATAGGGCCAGTGACGTACAGGTCACTGGGTCAAGTGGGTCAGACACCATCGGGATGGGCATATTCACCAGGGAGCTGATGGCACGGTCGTTTACTGATAATTTTTCGAGTCTGACATGGAGAGGGGGTCTGATGAGTTGAACCAGTATGCAGCATATTGGAGTTGCGCCACCAGCCAGTAATTAAGGGAATCAGGAGCCCCGAAGCCACCAGCCTCCATCGGGGCCGCTAGGGTCTTGAGCTTAAGCCGGACCGCGCCCGAGTGCCAGAGGAACGTGTTAAGAGTACGAATCAGCGCCTGGAAGAACCCATTACCCAGCCACAGTGGAATTTTGGCAAACCTGTATAGGAGCTGAGGCAGTACCACCATCTTCAGAATCCCTATCCTGCCTGCCAGTGAGAGCGGGAGTTTGCTCCAATCCTGTGACTTTACTGTGAGATTTGTGAGATATCTTTGGTAGTTCTCCTCAAAGACATGTTCAGTCTGACGTGACACCACGATTCCCAGGTAGGTAAAGACAGATTGGACCCATGTGAATCCCAAGGTATCAGCGGGAGGGGGTGTACTGGCAGTGAGTGGAAACAGGGTGGATTTAGAACAATTCACTTTGAGGCCTGAGGTTCGACCAAAGAGGATAACATCCTCCAAGATCGGGGCTAGATTAGTATTCGGGGAGTGGATGAAAAGGATGGTGTCCTCGGCGTATAGGGAGACTATGTCCGAAGAACCGGCGATACGCAGGCCCCTGTGTGCATGACATTGGCGAAGCATGTCCGCAAATCGCTCTATCGCCACGGCGAAGATTAAGGGGGAAAAGGGACAGCCCTGCCTCGTACCTCTAGCTATGTGGAAGAGAGCATCGGTCTTCGGTACAAAGTCTGGCCACCGGATTGGAGTAGAGTAACCTGACCCAGGAACGGAAGGTGGGGCCGAATTTACATTTATCAAGCACCCGCCAAAGGTATTTCCACGAGACGGAGTTGAAAGCTGTTTGCATATCGAGTGTCGCGGCCACTGCGTGGACATCTGGGCGCACCCTGCTTATAATATTGAAGAGGCGCCTCAGGTTCAGGGAGGTGGATCGTCCTGGAATAAATCCCGCTTGATCAGGGTGAATGATGTGTGGCATGTAGTGCGCGAGACGTAAGGCAAGTAGTTTGGCATAGATCTTAACATTGCAGTTGATGAGTGAAAGTGGGCGGTAGGAGCCGCATTGAGTGGGGGGTTTACCAGGTTTTAGCAAAACGATAATTATAGCTTTGCGGAGCGAGGGGGGAAACTGACCCACTTCCAGGGACTCCTCCCAGAGGGCACCAAGTGTGGAAGCAGGAGTGATTTGAAATGTTTGTAAAATTTGACGGGGATTCCGTCCGAACCTGGGGATTTACCTGAGGAAAGCGAGTCTATAGCTTCCGAGAACTCCTCAGGTGTGAATGGATTCTCAAGAAAGTCAATAGTCTCAGGGGAAAGGGTCGAGAGGGGAAGATTATCTAAGTATGCGTCGATTTCCGATGTCGTGGCACTGTCCGCTTGGGCATATAATGATTCATAGAAGGAGAGGAATTCGGAGTTAATATCTTGGGGTGAAGTAGCAAGGGTACCGTCAGGTCTTTCTATCCCGGGGATGGGAGGGGCGCTAAATTCTCAGAGAAGGAGTCTAGCCAGGAGGCGGCTCGGGCGTTCATTTCCTCGCAAGGCCCAGACTGTCCAGGAACCTCAGTTCGCGGTCTGCAAGGGAACGGAAAGTATCCAGTTCTACCCCGATTGACGCCAGGATTTCGGGAGTTTGGTGCAGCGCACATTGGGCTTCTAGTGTGGACAAAGTGGCCTCACATTCAGCAATTTCCCTTCGGATAGTTTTAAGGATACCGTTTTCCTTGGAGAGGGCAATACCTCTTATATAGACCTTAAAGGACTCCCAAATCCAGAGTTGGTGTTGATCTCGAAGAACTCCTCGATCGCCGACTCCAACTCGGAGCTGAAAACAGAGTCGAGAAGTGAGTGTGATTTCATTCTCCAGTGTCTGGTCCGACCACGGTCTGGACCCCAGCACATGGTGATGGTCACCGGTGAGTGGTCAGAAAGGGTTCTGGGTAGGATCGCGAGGGAAGATACACTCCTTATGAGTATATCAGACACCAGCAACCTGTCAATTCGGGAATAAGAGTCGTGCACCGAGGAGTAGAAGGAGTAAGAGCAAGAGTCGGGATAAAGGAGCCTCCACGCATCTACAAGGGCCATGCAGGGGAGAGACGAAAGTGTAGTGTAGGCAGCTTTAGAAATCCGACGGGGTCGAGAGCCCGATCTGTCAAGGTCTACGTCGAATATTGTGTTGAAATCACCTCCCTAAAGGATTGGTGTCAACGGGAAACTATCAAGGAGAGACATGAGGTGTAGATAAAAGTCCGGATCATCAATGTTGGGGCCGTAAATGTTTAGCAGGACCACCTCTTTTCTTTGCAGGACAACATGGAGTAGTACGTATCTGCCTTGGGGGTCGATCAATGTGGCTATGGGGCTAAACCTAAGGGTCCTGTGAATTAGAGTCATAACCCCACAGCTTTGGGTGCAGTAGTTGGTATAATACCTTTGAGAACCACATATCTTAGCAAACTTTTCACAGAACTCAGTGCGGGCATGTGTCTCTTGTAGGAACAGAACTTTAGCCCCATGGTGCTCGGCCTGGAGCTGTAGTAGTCTCATTTTCTTGTAGTTCCCTAGCCCCAGAACATTCCAGCTCATAAATGTCAAGGTATATTCACTCAGTGTCCGGGGCAGCTATCGGGAGTTGCAAGGAAATGGACGGGTGCTCCCCGTGGACCGTGCACAGCCTGGTTAGGTCTGCAATACCCTCGGTTCCATGATGCCCCATGCTCTACCCTAACTGCGTGTGCCAAGTCTTTTTTAACATATAACCCAGACCCCCCACCCACATCCCTCCCCCAAACAGAGGAATGACAACCCATAACCAAACAACCAAATCCAAACCAATGGCATCAACACCTGGGGGGCCTGTGAGCTGGCCTGGCGGCGATTCTCCGAGCCGAGAGGCAGTATGAGGATATTGTGGTGCCTAGTGGTGGTGTAGAGTATCACCTGGGCAGGGATCTCTCCGAATTAGCAAGGCACGGTAGTACCATAGGGAGACAGCGTGCACAAATCCGGGATGAGTGGTTTCTCTATCGGATCATGACGATGTGTGGGTACAACAATACGTAATATGGGCATGTCATGGTGCTAGATAAATTCTGGAACGGTTCCCAACATCATCTGCTCAACAGCTAGTCTATGTTGAAGTAAATCAATGTCACAAAACATTAACAATATATGTTGCAACAGGGGTTCAGCCAGGGAAGTGTTCTTCAATGAACCTGAAGGCCTCCTCTGGAATCGTGAAGAAGTACACCTGGTTTGCATGTTCAATTCTCAATTTGGCAGGATATAGCATGGCATATTTGACCTGCAAGTCTCGCAGCCTCCTCTTCACCGCCAGGAAGGTTTTGCGCTCACGCTGGACCGCCACGAGAAGTCCGGGTATAGGTGGATCCTGGCCGCACCCAAAAGAAGTTCTCCCTTGGCCCTCGCCGCACTGAGGAGGGCGTCGCGATTGAGGAAATTTAGGACTCTGGCTATGATAGGCCGTGGTGGTGCCGCCGGTCTCGTTTTTGCCGTGAGTGCGCAGTGGGCTCTCTCGACTGCGAACTGCGGGGAGAGTTTTGGGGAGTTCAGCAGTCATAATAGCATGCCCTCTACGTAGTCCTCCATGGGTTCCTGTATACCATCCTCCGGTACACCGATAATGCAGAGGTTTTTGCATCTCGAGCGAGACTCGAGGTCCTCGTTTTTCTTTTCCACCTCAGTGACACAGGCTGATAGCATGGAGACCTCCGTCCGGAGGGAACTCAAGCCGACCTCGGTGGTGCTCACTCGGATCTCGATTTCGGCCACCCGACCGTCGGTCCTCTCCATATGTGCCTTGATGGAGGATATTGTGCCATTCATGTCGTCCTGTTTGCTGTGGAGTGTAGTGAACCCTTCCTGGATGAACTCCATCATTTTCTGGGAGTCAGACTGTTCCGGCTCTGGTGAAGTGGATGGTTCCTGACCCGACGTCTCCGCTACCGGTCCCACCAGGGACTTTGTAAACATGTTAATAGAGGATTGTTTCTTTCCAGCTCCCTTTGTCATGATGCCGGTAGAGGGTGGGCCTAGGCCCAGGAGGAGGCCAGGGCTCCGGGGCCGGCCGAGGGAGCGGACAGGGCGCCGGAAAGGGGACAATCGGGCTGTCCTGGGTGTCGTGGACGCTCAGAGGGCCTTAACATCAAGGTGGAATTTAATGTCGCAGATTGAAAAAAGGGGGGCTGATCACCGATGACCGACAGATCGAGTGCCGAGGAGGCCTCGCTGGCCAGTAGGTGCACATGGGGGCAAGTAGTCAGGTGGATGAGCCCACCGGTGCAGACAGCCCCAAAAGTCCCGTGGGAGAGCAGGGGCCCGAGGATGAAAGGGGCTGAGGCCTTGGGTGCTGGTGTATCAGAGCGGATTGCTGGCACAGTCCCTGTATCGAGCAGTGGGGCAGCCGACCACCCAGTTCAGTAGGTGCCAAGGGGCAGCAGGGGCACCAGGATTTTCAACTTGGTAGTGCAGGCGGTGTGGGAGGCCACAAATTGCAGTGCATTCAGGTGGGACCGGAGGTCCAGCAAACGGGTGGCTCGATAAGGAGAGGCAGTCCAGGGTACCCACAATCTGAGTTATTGAGTCAATGGGTCTCAAGGACTGGGTGGTGGGTGGGGGGACCGCAGCGAAGTCCTCCCGTTAGTGTTGCGGAAGAGGAGGCAAGTTCCGTGGCTGGGGGAGAGGCCGTCCCGTCCCACAAGCAGTGTCCGTCGTTTGCCTTGGGGGCAGGGGCCCATTGTGATAGGCAGGAGGAGGCAGGCAATGGAATCCGAAGACCTCCGTGGCGCACGTCCAAGCAACGGGGGCCCAGGCGCCGCACAAGTCCACCGGGAGTGAGGAGATGGAAACCCAGGTTAATTAGCACTGCGAGAAGGGTGGGAGAGCGACTCACCATGGCGGCCCGAGGCGGGGACGTCTGGAGGGCTGAACTGCAACGAGATCCCCGGGGGTTGTAAAAGGCAGCACGCTGCCCAGGGAGGGACGGCAGAGCGGTCCGATCTGGACTTCAATGACAGCCCCCAGGTCACAGCGGGGAGGCCGAGGGCACAGCGCGAGTTGCCTCGGTCCCGCGACAGGCAGGGGAGGGTGGCACAGCGCGGCAAAGGGCCCCTCCACCACAGCCGGCCTCAGAGCCGCGGGTAACAGGCGCGATCCCCTGGATCCAAGAGCGGAGCCGAGGAGCGCAAGCTCCCGGCCCACTTCCAGAAGGCTGTAGCTCGGCAGCAGGGGTGAGTTAAAGGGTGGCCTTCAGGCAGCACACGCCCGCCACCTCCAGCAGCCCAAGTGGGTGGTCGAGTATTAGTATTGTGCAGGCAGCAAGGCAGGATTATGAGAGGAAGGTGCCTCACGGAGCGGAGCGAAGCATCAAGCGGCTATCTTCTTCGAGAGCGCCCCCCCATATTTGCTTTTTCTGTCAAAACAAACTCCAGAATAGTAATACTGGGACTGTCAAGACTAGTGGCCAAGTCAAAGAATGTGTGAAAGACCAAAAGGGCAAATAGGTAGGGGCCAGATGTCTGTCCTTTATGTAGTATCAGTCTGGCATACGTCTGTGTGAAATGTTCCTAATGCAGGGTTGTCCAACTCCAGGCGTTTTTCATGATATCCTTCATTAATATTCATAAGGAACAATCTGCATACATTTAGAATCATTGTATGCAAATTAATCTCATGAATATCAATGAGGAGTATCCTGAAAAACCTTGAGGCCTGGAGTTGGGCAGCCCTTTTCTAGTGAAATGAGTTTGTCTTTGGCTCAGTGATGGTCAGGCTTTGAGGCCTTCCAGAACATCTTGGTGTCATTGTTAGCCTGGGTGTGACTGTGTTGAAACAATGCACAAGAGAACAGGAGAGCAATTTTCATTTTGCTTACTCTCTATGAGCCAAAGGCCCCAAACAGAAACGGGGGAAGGAACTGCAGCCATTCCCTAAATAAGGGTGGTGTCTGAACTGTGGCTCCTCTGGAATCCATGCCATTATGAAAGTATTGTAGGTCCTATCTCTCACCCCCATGCACATTGACAGCAGGCTCATCCCCTTCCAATGGACATGGGACATGGCATCTGATTCCTGCACCTCACTTCCTCTCAAACCCCACCGGAACCCCATTGATCCGTGGCATAAAAATGACTTCCTTTGCTGCAAACATCTGATGTAAGTGCAGCCAGGATACTGAATAGTAGATAATCGGCACCACCCATTCAATAATTATTCAACTGCTCGAGATCCTCTGGTGTTGCATAGAACTTTGTGGCTGGTCATGCACGAATTTCTATTTCGTGTCTTTTTGTGTGAAAGTGTGTGTCAGCAGCTGTGTGACTTCGTGTGTGAGTATATTTGTGTGGGAGTACATACATGTGTGTGGTCATGTGTCAGAATGGAAGTATGTGTGTGAGTGTGTCCGTATGTCAGTGTGAGAGCACATGTTTCAGAGTGGGTGTATATTGATATATCATGGTAATATATGGAATTTTATGGAACTGGATGGGCATATAAGGGGAATGCATGCATGTATGCATGCGATTTTAAAAGTGCTAACACAGCTGTGTAGCAACAGAACACTGTACATAGCTGTCATGACCACCCAGGTTTGAACCTAAGTTTGCAATAGCGCTCAGAACGCTAGCATCACAATAGTCCTTAGAGAAGGCAGGATACACGATAATGGCAATAACATGGAAGTAAGAACTCTTTTGATGAACCGTGGGCACCACCCACTGGCCAGGCACTAAGTGTAAAAGGGTGCACTTAATTTGCAACAATAGAAAACCTTAAGAACTGCATTAGTAAAGAACTGGCTGCTGGTGGCCATTTTGTGGCTGAACTGTGCTATTTGAACCCAGCCACAATGAGAACATGTCTTGCAGATGAGAAATCCATCGAAGGAGCAAGAAGTTGAGGCGTTCTGCTCCTGCACATGCACAGCGGGCGAGGTGCAATGAGCGTACAGAGAAGAAGCAAGGCAATGGAGGAAGACCTGTGCACCCAAAGTCCCTTGGAAGAATAGAGATAGGTCCTTGATCAAAAGACCAAGCAATCACTCTCACGTGGGTTCAGTGGCAAGAAACTCCCTCATCATATTTAGTCCACATTTTCAGTCTACGTATTGGCCCGTGAAAAGAAAAGTAGGTTATAGAACATAGGTGGATATGTAGGGGAATTTAGGGAATCTGGGCAGAGGGTTATGGATAGGTCAGGGAGAATTCGGGAATGGTTTAGTTCTGTTTGTTTTTGTAGTTTTAGCACACATTTCACAGTCGTTTGCTTTGCTTCATTTCTCCCCCAGACACTTCCAGGTGTCCTGGAACAGCCTTACCTCTCCACTCACCCACTTACTGTTGGTGTTCCCCAAAGGTCAGTCCTAGGTTCACTTCTTTTCACTTTTAGTACCTCTGCTCTTGGCACTGTGAGAAACCAGAGGATGTTTCACCCGCTAGTGCCCGAGGATCTCTCCCTCAGGTGGCCAGGACACGGCCATCCCCTTTGGATCAGACCCTGGGGATGGATGACTGCAGGAGGATCCCCTGTGAGAGTGGTCTTCGGGGCGTGGGGGTGAGATAGCTGACAGTGAGACGCTGTATTCCCCCCTTTTTTGTACATCCAACCCCTCCTATTTTTTAGGATCCAATGTCCCAACTCCCCCCACCCTTCCTGCACATAAACTAGGCTGAGGAAAGGGGCGACTGAGAGTAACAAAACTCACTCTTATACATCGTAATGGGCAGGTCCCGCTAATCTGGTCAGGCAAAGTTAGGCACTTGACTTCAAGTGCATACACCTGATTCCAATTAGTTCTCCTCACATGCATAAAAGGCAGAACCTAGAGACACACTCTGAGGAAGGTGGAACACGAGTACGAGCAGAACATCTGGGGTGAAGGCAAACCTACTGGGGCAGAGCAACGGACCAAGGGACGAGAGCAGTGGGTCAAAAACCCCAAGAGTTCCCTACAGGAGTTTGTTGCCTCCACAAGACTACAAATGACACGTGGAGTAGGCAAGATCCCAATATCGAAGACTGCATTGTGTTTCAAGGATGCCAGCGACCCTCCAGGGTGAACAGCAGAGTTTGGGAGGCGAGGCCAAGCCTTGACTCGTGAATTGAAAGTCAGAAAAGCAAGCAAGAACCCCACACAGCCGGTGAGTTGGCAAGAGACCTGAGAGACTGGTGTGTGCCATGAGAGATTGACATTTGCAACAAAATATCGCAAGTGAAGGCTGCATGCGTGTGGATGAGGCACGGGGAAATGCAGACCTGTAAATTAACTTTAAGATAAAGACAGCTATGGAATCAGCGATACTGAGTAACGGAGTGGTCCGTCGAAGAAGAGTAGCCTATTCGAACGTCTCTATGAAAGGTGCATTGTTTGAGATGATAAAAGTGAATGAACTGTAAAAGCAAAAGTGAACAATGTTAACCCCCAGAGAAGGGGAAAGGGAAAACTAAACTTTGAATACTGAGTCAAAGTCTGTCAAGTAAGCCCCGCACATTTTAAAGTCTTCGACATCTGAAAAGAGGTCTGAGCCTGGCAGAGGGAGACATGGAGTGTCAAAAGCTTGGGGAAGGGAGTCCAGGCAAGTGTTGTTGAATTGTGAAAGGTCTGAGCCCGGCAGAGGGGGACCAACGTTGAACTGTGCAAGGTCTGAGCCCAGCAGAGGGTGACCAATGTTGAACTGTGCAAGGTCTGAGCCTGGCTGAGGGGGACCAACGTTGAACTTTTTGTTTCTTTAAAGAGGTCTGAGCCCGGCAGAGACCAGTGTGAACTTTTTGTTTTGTTATTTGAGGAAGACTGGATCAAGAGCCTGTAACGTGGAAGGCCACTTTTACATGCATATTTCCTTTGCACATTTTGTACAAGATATAGGGCAGGCATTACGTTTTTGTTAGCACAGGCCATTTTGATTTGACAGACACGACTAAGACTGTTTTCTGTATTATTTGTTGGTTGAGATGACTCCCATCCTAGTAATAGGGCAAAGTAGGAGTTTTTCCAAACCCCGCAAAGTTAAATGTTTTACAACTGGTATCTTTTGTGCCAGTGTCATACTTGTGATACCATGCCTCCCATGAAGCACCTTGATCCCCTCGTATCAACTCTTTGCTGTTGACACTCAGATCTTCTTCTCCTTCCCCTCCTTATTTGACCAGCTACGGTAAAAAAATGTCTAACTGTCTCTCCACCATCAAATACTGGATGGTATCTCACTCACTTATGCTCAACTCCGCTAAGACTGAACTTCTCTACAACCATCGAAACAAGCTATCTCTTCATCTCCCCCTCTTATATTCTTCTCTCCTGACTAACCTTTGTACTGTTCTTCTGTTCGCAGCCTTGGTGTCATCTTTGACCCATCTAACAGCTTCTCGCTCTTCATCTCCAAATCTGCCACTTGGGCCGGACTTAAATCGCCTCAACATTAGAAAAATAAGATATCTTCTTCCCTTATACACTGCTAAACACCTGATCTCCTCTTTGGTACTCTCTCAGTCTGACTATTGTGCCAATTTCTTCTATGGCCTTCACAACTATGCTTTTTCACCTTTCAACTAAGTCCTCATATTTGTTGTCCGTACATTACTCAACCTTACCCGCTTCACCTCCACCTCCCCAGCACATCGTCAGTTAGACTGGTTATCTATGAGACAAGAGGGGAAAGTATAAACTCATTCTCACCATCTTCAGACGTATACACCGGCTTGCCACACCCTATCTATCGGCCCATTTCACTTCCTACTCTCCCCCTCGCTACCTACAATGACCCTCGGCTCACCGCCTTGTCACCTATCTTTCCCCTCGTACACCCTCTTGTTTCCACTGTCTCTCTCTTTTTACTCCTTTAATATGGAATACTCTTCCTCTTCCTGCCCATCCACACTACTCCCACACTATTCCTTGACTTATTAATCTTTTAAGTTTATCTCTGAGGTAAACTAATTGGCCACTTTCATTGATGTTTTTATTAATGAACACATTCCTAAGTGCATCATTGAGTCTACAATTTCCAGGGGGCGGTTCTCCACCTTCCACACAAACGGTGCCCTTCTTTTTATTCTACCCGACAACACTATCAATACCTGTGATTTTTTACCATTCATTTTAAGGCCATTTAATCCCAGATATTCATTAAATGCAGTTAGTCGTCTTTGGAGGCCTGTGGTGGTTAAATTGAGAAAGACTATGTTGCCGGCATAAAGTTACCATGGGAGCTCAATGTTATTCAATTATGGTGGAAAAGCTCAAATCTGTGATTGTCCTAAATCTGAGATATAATGGCGGAAAAGCAGAGTAGCCAGGGTGCAACCCTGATTGAGCCCACAGAAGGTATGGTTCTCTTTGGATAAAGTTCCATTTGAAGCCAACCGTATTTGTATGGATGTCCCCGTGTATATGGCTTGCATAGCCTCCAGCACGTCTACCGGGCAGCCCCATATTTTCAATTTAGCCCACATAAGATTTCTATCCCCGCTATAAGGCCTGGTGGAGATCTATGAAGGCCATAGAAATCGTGTTTTTTTTCTCCATCGCCTTTAGCTTCAATGCATTCAAAATGAACAAGATTAATGATGTTCCAATGTCTCTAACAACGCCAGTCTGTCTTAGATCAAGTATACCACTCTCCTGGGCCCAGGCATTCAAGTCATGGAGGACTACAGATGCAAAAGGTTTCCTGAGTGAGTCAAGAAGGGCGATGGGGTGGATAGTTCTTAGGATCGCCCCTGTCTCCTTTCTTGAACAGTGGTACAATCAGTACCTCTTTCCAAGACTCTGGGACTCGCCTGTTCACCATTATCTGCCTGAACAAGGCCACCACCAGATCCGCCCAACCGTCGACGTTTCCCTTCAGAGTTAGGTTAGAGAGGCCTTCCGGCCCAGCGGCTCTAGATGAGCTATGTTTAGATAGTATTAGCTTTGCATCATCTATGTCGAACTCAAAGGTCCAGCCTTTAGCTCTTTCCAATTGTTTGATGGATCCCTTCTCTTTTCCTTTAGCGAAGAGCTCCATGTAATGGCTCACCCAACGCTCCTCGGTAACGTGCCCCATCAGGTGGGATTTCCTAAAATTCCCACCATTATGGATCAATTCCCACATATTTCAGGAGTTTTTCCTGCAGGCCACTTTAAGCATCTTTTCTGCATCTTTCTGCATTCTCAATGCTTTCGATGCCTTTACCCAATTTTTGAATGCTTGCCTATGTTTCTCTATGTGGGTGTGCATCAATGGATCTTTAATTCTCCTTGCCCTTCTAACCTAAGATCTACACGTCTTTCGCTTTTTTACCAACTCTACATCGTATGCATGGGTAGGGGTGGTTTTACTTTTTATGCTTTTATCTGTCTTACAAAAGTCCATAAGCATACATTCATACTCCACCACATTGCTGTTTGGATCTGAGACTTTACAATATCTTGTTGACAGGTTACTAATTTATTTTTGTGGTATCCTCAATCTATTTAGGCCCCAACTTATGTCCACCAGGGTCTTATTTTACGTTTTGGCTGTAAGGTGTGGGTCTGCAATGTAGTCAGTAGTAGATTGTGATCACTGAGTGAGAGTGGTAATACTTCGAATTTCTTTACCATTTCCCCAACATTATTGGATACGAAACAGTAGTCCAAAACAGCTTTTTGAGTGTCATTTCCCCAAGTATCAGCTCCTGGTCGATCTCCCTCCATCTGCCCATTCAGCCCATTCAGCATGCACAGCTCACGAAGCACAATTTCATGCACCCAGTTTCTAGTAGGGGCAATCGTTTTTTAGACAGCAACTTCAGGTTTAAATTTCCACAAATCACAATCTCTGGGTTAACCCACTCCGTCAATACCTCATCCACCTTTTTCGTTATTGACTGCATAAAAGTCGTGAATTGCAACTTGTTTACACCGTGGTACATGTTAATTAATAGTAGATTTGCTGTCCCTAACTATTGATGTCTTCGCAATTCCAATATTTGCACTTATGAATTTGGATGGTATTGATGACGGACTTCAAATCCTCTGTCTACTTTGATGAATACTAGTAGACCAGAGTACGGGCGTCCTAGTTGTCACTTTTTAGCCAGATTCAGGAAAGATTTGTAGCGGTCGCATACAGGTTTAAACCCCAGCCAAGTCTCCTGTAGGCATAAGATATCATGCCCTCCCATTTCACTCTTCTTGTGCCTCCCTGGGCTGATCCTCGTCTGCAGGGATACATCGGCCCTTCTCCTGCCCAGCCACATACTCTGGAGAGCAGACACAATTTGCAGGGTAAGCCCAAAAATGTAATGTCTGATTTCTTCCTGCCTAGCCTGACTCCCACCCCCATTGGTTGCCTGGGCCTTCATTGCCCAATCAGAGCAACCGGGAGGCGGGAGCCAGCACCATCAACAGGGACCACGAGGAGGCCTCTTCTTTCACTCTTCTTGTGCCCCCCTGGGCTGATCCTCGTCTGCAGGGATCCATCGGCCCTTCTCCTGCCCAGCCACATGCTCCAGAGAGCAGACACAATTTGCAGGGTAAGCACGAAAATGTTCTCACAGATCGTGCGTGTTGCGTGAATTTCGTGAAAAAAAAAGAAAATTAGCATTTGTATTTTCAACATTTCGGATTTATGTCCCGGCTGATGGTGGACTGCACCTCTTAGCAAACAATCATTTTGAATTGTACCCATCTTGTGGGTTTGAGCCTTTGAGACTGTGGAAATCCATTGGGCAACACTGTTCTTTGAGGCCCTTCCAGGAAGGCCTCATTTCGCCTCTGTGTCTGATTTCTTTCTGCCTAGCCTGACTCCCACCTCCATTGGTTGCCTGGTCCTTCATTGCCCAATCGGAGCAACCTGGAGGCGGGAGCTGGCACCATCTACAAAGGCCCACTTCTAAGGCTCACTTCTAAGTCCCACTGCTAAGGCCCACTTCTAAGGACCCTGTCAGCTTCCTGTCTGATCTACAGGCGGCAACATGAGATTACTGCAACAGCAAAACCCTCACTGTGGCTGCTACCCCTGGACTATTGTACTACCATGATTCTCTTACCATTTTCTGTTTGGGTTAGTTCCCTCCTTCTTGATTTACCTGTACTTCCTTCTCAGAGAGTACTCTCAACTCTCCCCGTTATGTACTAATTTGAAGCTTTGTCTATACTCACCTCTACCATCAGATTACCACTCTAAATTCCTTAACTTGTCAAACCTGAGTGTATTTTTGCATTTAGTTGAATGGCATACCTGAGTGTATTTTTGCATTTACTTGAAAGTCAAACTTGGCTGTATTTTTGCATTTACTTGAAAGTCAAACCTGAGTGTATTTTTGCATTTAGTTGAATGTCAAACCTGAGTGTATTTTTGCATTTAGTTGAAAGTCAAACCTGAGTGTATTTTTGCATTTACTTGAAAGTCAAACCTGAGTGTATTTTTGCATTTAGTTGAACCGGAATGTATTTTTGCATCTAGTTGAATGTCAAACCTGAGTGTATTTTTGCATTTAGTTGAAAGTCAAACCTGAGTGTATTTTTGCATTTGAATGTCAAACCACTGCCTTCTCTCCTCCCATCTCTCACTCTCTTCCCGCCAAGCCAACCCCACTGCAACACTGCCACTTACTTTCTCGGACCTCCGACCTATGAAGCGTGTGTCAGCTGAGGCTTTCGCTACCACCTTCTCTCCCCCTCCTCCTCCTCTGGCTGACTCACATCCCGACACAACCCTGTCCCTTCTCTACTCTTCCTATCTCTGATACTCTTGATGCTCTTTCCTCTGTCATGAGGATCCGCTTGAAGTCCAAAGCCAAGTGCAATTCCTGGTATGACTCCGACCTAGCTACACTTAAACGTAGATGTAGGGCAGCTGAGAGGAAATGGAGGGCTTCTTGCTCATCCTCTGACAAACTGGCCTGTCGCCTGCTCCAAAGGCAATACTGACTCTCTGTCCGTACTGAGAAGAGAGCCCACATTCAAGCCCATGTCTCTGCGGCAGTCTCCTCTTGCCTCCCAGGCTCTCTGCAATGCCCTTGCCTCACACTTTATCTCAAAAACCCAGGACATTCTGTCCACCCTCTCCTCCCCTACCCCTCCCATTACCCCTCAGTCTGTGCTTGCAGACCCCCCTTTAACCACCCCGCCACCTTTCTTCTCTTGCTTTTCTATTTTCTCCCCTGACGAGGTCGCTAGACTAGTCCGATCTATTAAAGCCTCGTCAAAACAGGTTCATCCCTGTTCCTCTAAAACCATCAAGGACCACATTGAAACCCTCGCTCCGGCCCTTGCTGATTTTTGCAACCACTGCTTTGCCTCAGGATGTTTCCCCTCCTCTCTGAAGCACTCCCTTGTGCATCCTCTTCTCAAGAAACCCACAGCTGCTCCTTCCTGTCCGGCTAACTATCGCCCAATTTCCATTACCCCCTTTCTGGACAAACTCCTGGAAAAGATGGCCATCTCTCAGCTTGACCTTCATTCAGATTCTGTTGGCTGTCTCCATGACCACCAGAAGCACGGAAACTGTTCTCCTGAATGTCCACGAAGATCTGCTCTCCAACCTGGACTCTAACATTCCCTCTGTCCTTATCCTTCTTGATTTCTCTTCTGCCTTCGACATGGTCAACCACACCATCTTGCTCAACCGTCTCTGTGATAACCTGGGCATCACTGATCAGGATCTGGCCTGGCTGACCTCTTTCCTCTCTGATCGTCCCTCCCAGGTCCAACTGGGGTCCTTCCTATCATCCATCTTCCTCTCTACCTGTGGGGTTCCCCAAGGGTCTAACCTCTCACCCTGGCTCTTCAACCAATACCTGGCAACTCTCGCCCACTGCATTGCCATTTTCTGCTCCAATTTCCAGTGCTACGCTTATGCCACTCAACTCATTTTACGGCTTCCCTCGGTCACCTCCTCTCCCTCTCTCATCTCTGACTGCCTAACTGCCATTCAAGATTGGTGTGCCGCCAATGATCTTTGTCTGAATGCCAGCAAGACTGAGACCCTCCTCATCGGCACACCATCTCCATCCTTCTCCCTCACCCTATGGCTGGCCTTTCTTGGCCCTCCTCCTACCCCTACCTGCGAGGCTAAGAACCTCAGGGTCATCTTTGACTCCACACTTTCCTTCTCCGCCCATATCTCTGAGGTCTCTAAAAAGTCAAACTTCCTACTGCACCTCCTCAGAGGTAGTCTGCCTTTCCTCTCCTTCCCTCAGAAGCTCACTGTCTCCCAAGCTCTGGTTCTCTCTAGGTTGGACTATTGTAACAGCCTCTTTCTAAATCTACCTGCCTCTACTCTACGCCCTCTGCAACTTATCCAGAACAGGACTGCAAGACTTGTCCTTGGCCTCAAGCCCTGGGATCGCATCTCTCCAGCCGTGAAATCTCTCCATTGGCTCCAAGTGGATGCAAGGATTAAATTCAAAACCCCCTGCATTGTTCACAAGGCTTTCTGGGGCCTGGGTCCAAAATACCTTCAGCTATCCCTCTGCAAATACCTCCCCTCTCGAGCTCTTCGCTCCTCTACCTCTAACTCCCTCCTGGTCAATCGTTTTTCAAAGAAAAGAGCTGGGGGTAGATCTCTATCTTCGGCTGGGGCCTCCCTCTGGAACAGCCTCCCAGCCAATCTAAAACTTGAGGAGAACCATCTCTGGTTCCGGAAGAACCTCAAGACCTTCCTCTTTGCTTCTGCCTTCGCTCCCCCTCTCCCCTGCTGATCTGCTCTCTCTTGGCACTGTGCACCTGGCCACTATCTGTCCCATGGGCCCAGGTACCTGCTCACCCTGCCACTCTCCTGCACTGCCTCCTGGCCACTCCTTGCCCTGGGGACTGTGGGCCTCATTACACGGTATGCAGTAATGGATTACCGGAACCAGTAAGGGCACCGGTGCCGGTAATCCCTTACCACCCTACTACGAGGTCCCTTAGCGGGTCCCTTCCTTAACGCCTGGCCTTACCAGGCGTTAAGGAAGGGACCCGTTGAGGGACTTCAGAGCTAATAACGGGCCCACTAGCTCCTTCCCCATTCCCATTGAGCCCCATGGGGAATGGTTCCCGGAATGGGGACTTACCGTTCCCGCCAGGGTCGGAATGACCTGATAAGTCCCCATTCCAGGAACACGGACCCGGGATGTGGTAATAGCGCCTACCATGTAATGAGGCCCTGTATCTGTACTCATACAGACCACCCCCCCACTTTTCTTCTTTTTCTGCACTTACCCAGTCTGCTGCCTTAAACACAGCACTTGCCACTTGCTGGCTGCACTAACACTGATTATTGCCTCTATTTTTCTATTTATTTGTATTTATTATTATTTATCTGCTCTCCTCTGCTCTGCACTTGCCACTTTCCCCCTTCCATGCACTTTTCACTTTCCCATGCACTTGCGCATTCTCAATGTCACAGGGCCTAGTAAGATCGCTGTTGTTGTTTTTGTGTTCTCCCCTGTTCCCCTCCCTTGCCTAGTCGCGCTCTGAAACACTTGTGTATGAGCGCGATACAAATAAAATATCATATCATATGTTTACTTCCTGCGTGAACAAAGTCTTAAATCCAAGGGAGTTCCAGGAGCCTATTCGTATCATGCCTCCAGGCAGGGAAGGTTTAGCCAGGGCTCCAGGTATCCAAGACCACTCTGATGTATTTACCATAGACTTCCCTGAATGCTTTTGGTTGTCATGGGTCTTCTGGGGTGGAGAGTTCTCTATTGTAAATTTAATTGTTGGCAGATTCTCCATAGCTAGACTGGGGTGTAGCATTGAAAGTGGCGGAAGAGCTGTTGGTACTTGCTTTTTCGCTTCTGACGGATTAAAATGGGGTCTTTTGGTTACAACTCCGTTGATTTTCTAATCATTTCGATATTGTAGTTAGTCAGGTCGTACCCCAAGGGTTGTAACTTACTGCAGTGTTCATTTTTATATTTTTTGACTTCTTATTACTTTCATGTATCTCCCCTTCTCTCTTTGCTGTACTCTTGCCTCCCATATACTACCACTTTTTGTCCAAGGATTTACTTAATATATTTAGTTGATTAAAATTTTGAATATTGAGCAGTATTCTGTATGTTACTTGCCTTGAAAAAGTCCAGGAAGGGTGTAACTGATGGCCATGCAATTGGCAAATATTCTATTATAGTGGCAAACATTCTGTTATAATAATTGATGTATACAATGCCACTTACTAACAACCGCACAAATACATCATGAGTGTTCAAGTGAGAAGAAGTACCTTATGTTAGTTTATGAATACATTAAACCAACTGACTTCAAGTAAATGTATCTATAATTCTTTTTTCTTTTTGGAGCACCTGCATATGGGTGTATATTTAGTGGTTTAAAATAAATAACAATCCTTAAAATATAAAAATAAAATAAAACAATGTGCACTGATTTCTGGCGCACACATTCATTTCTTGTGCATGCACCCACAGATGTATTTAGATTTAAAATGGTTAGCACCTAAATGATTCATGTGGTAGTTTCTTCACTAACATGGCATGCTCATTACAGCATTGTTACATTGAATTATAATTCCTCATTAATAATCACTGGTGTTATGTTAAGCATACACAACTGTTTAGCTTTTGTCCAGTGTTTTTTTCTGATTCCTCTGAATGTTCTTACTCTAGGATTTCACATCTGAGATGTTCAGCTCCCAATCACAAGTCCCTGAAAACCACAAATTCCAAATGAGTCTGCTCTCTCGTTAAAAATGGTATAGTAATTTATCACACAATCTAACCTTTCAGCACGTATGACAGATGTACTTTCCAGATCCCCGAGCCCAGGCCTTTAGAGTTAAACAAGATTCTAAGATGTATCTTTCTGCAGGAGTGCTTCAAGTTCAGATTATTGGTACTGGAACATTATGCCTCTTTGAAGTGCTTGACTGAACCCTGACAATAAGAAACACACTTAGGGGACTACAGGTAAGGTGCAGGGGTAGCAGAGCTAGCTCAGATGGGCAGAGGGAGCATGAGAGTGGGATATTTAGAGTGGAGTGGAGCAATCAGTGATTGGAAAGATGTTCTTTGAAGAGAAGGGTTTAAAGTTCCTTCCTGAAGTGTGGGATTGAGTGGCAAAGCCTGATCTTCTTTGGGAAAGTGTTCCTGATACATGGTGTGTATCTGGAAAAGAGATGTTTCCTAGCTTATTCCCTCTTGCAATATTTTGTTTCCAGTCTGGTCATATCATGGCTTTTTGGGGTGTGTTGACCTCTGGAGATGGTAAGTTTCTTTATGATGTAAAGGGGTGTTTTGGTTGTTGTTACTGATTTGTAGGTGATGCAGGTTGTCTTGAACAGATGTGTGCTTGAAGGCCTAGTCAGTGCACTGACTTGAGGATGGGGGGATGAGGTTGAGTTTTTTAGTCCTATGATGTGGTTTGTGTTATAGGGCTGGTCGATAAGTACCACAAGTCAGATCTCAAACTTTTTGGGCTGAAGGGCAATATATACATGATATATATCTCAACATTGTTTATGTGGGTTAAATGGTCAGTTGTAAGCCGCCAACTACATGTGCAATGTCACAAACACCTTTATTTATAAGACATTGATCAAAATAAAGTGCAAATACAGGGTTCCTCTTCCTGTTTGAGAATACACACAGTTGTTTAAATATTAAAATGTACATACAAAATTGTTGTATATGTAATAATATATATATATATATATATATATATATATACATATATATATATATATATATATCTCGATGTTAACAATATTGTCTCATCATATATCGTTATAGAAAATATATCATATATCTCCAAAACTCGATATATCACCCTGCCCTAGTGCTTCAGTATGCTGGAAGGCTTTTAGAGAGGCTAAGGTGTCATCTGGGACTCTTGTAGGCATTGCCACAGTCCAGGTGGGAGATTTTCAGGGTTGCGATAACTGTTCTGATAATTGGGGCAGAATGAAAGGCTTCAATGTTTGGAAGAGCACCAGCTAGTACCATTCTGTTTGTGTCTTCTTGCTGATGTGTGTTTTGAATGACAGGACACAGAAAATGAGATTTTGCAATGAAGTGTGAATCTGTTGAGTTTCATTTCTGCCAGTCAATTCTGGACTTCAGAAAGCTCAGTTGGATTTCCTATGAGAGTGAATTTGATCTTTGTTGGATTGAGCATCAGGCAGATACTAGGCTTCCAGGCTTGGATGAGTGACAGGCACTGCTTGACTTGATGGATGACGCCCATCGGCCTCAGATCATTTTTACATCATGTCCTGGGCAAAGCCCAGGGCAAAGTCAGGGCAAAGTCAGTATATATATTCTCCCATACCCCATGCCCTTCTGGACATGGCAGTGGGGTTGGCATTCTATCTTCTATATCTCCTGTTTTATCTCATTCTCAGCCTGATCGTCTTTGTGTTGCTTCCTTTGAATATCACTATTGCTCTTTTTCTTGCCTGTCTCTTCATTTTGTTGTTAACTATCGCCCTCCTGGACCTGTTTCTTGTGTTTGTGATGATCTCAATACCCTTCTTGCAATTCTTCAGCCCCTCTCTTTCTTTTGGGTGATTTTAATTTTCATCTTTCTTCCACCCATTCTGTTGTTCCACTTTTGTCTATTCTTCATTTCTATTCCCTTCTAAAAATTCCAAACACCTCCATCTCACATATCATGGTCTTCCTTGGCTCAAATATTTTCTTTTATTTCTATTTCTACCTTGGTAATGGCTCTCCCTATTTACTATTCTGATCAGTTTCACCTTTCTTTTTCCTTCTCTCTTTGCCTCAATCTTTAACCATTCTTCACTATCACTATTGCTCTTTTTCTCATCCGTCTCTTCATTTTATTGTTAACTATTACCCTGCAGGCCCTGTTTCTTCTGTTTGTGATGATCTCAATACCATTCTTGCACTCTTCTGCCATCTTCACCCCCCCTCATTCTTTTGGGTGATTTTAATCTTCATCTTTCTTCGACCCATGCTGTTGTTCCACTTTTGTCTATTCTTCATTCCTATTTTCTTCTACAAATTCCAGCACCTCCTTCTCATATATTGGGGTCTTCGCTGGTTCAAATGTTTTCTTCTATTTCTATTTCGACTTGGTCATGGCTCTCCCTATCTGCTCTTCTGATCATGTTCTCCTTTCTTTTTCCTTCTCTCTTTGTAACGCTCACCTGATTCTCGCAGAGGCGCCGGTCTTGACTGGGCGACTACCGTATCTTCAAAGGTGATGTGTAGCACCCGGTTGGCTCTTTGGGCTGGACCTCTGTGCACTGTATGCCTGACGTGTGGAGTAAGATGTCTGCAGATAGAAAATATGGGGTTAATGAACTGGGGTTATTGGGGTGTCCCTATCTCTTTCCTCTTCTCCTCTCCTGTAAACCCCCAAAGGTTAACGCTCTCACCTTAGGTAAGTGAATGCCGAGCTCTCCATCTGCCTCGGGGCAGGGTGCTGTAACCAGTTTCTTCACTGGATAGGTAGCGCAGGCCTCTTGACTTCAGAGGACTGCTGTCCGTCGTTTACTGCACGAACTGTAAGTTTCGAGTCATTCAAATGTCTTTAAAGTCTTTAGTAATGATGTCTCTTGTTTTGCAGGGTTCCGGCGATGGCGGATGACAGGCTGAAGTGAGTTGAAGATGGAGCCCGTGTGATGAATAGAAGCGCCTGGAAGCACGTAAGTAAGCGCTTGTTGCCTGCTTCACGATGCGCTCTAACTGTCTTTTTATTTTGCAGGTACGAGTTTGGAGCGGCTGCAGGGTGCCGGAATACCCACTGGATTAGATGTGGAAAGGAGTAATGGCACGTGAGTATTAAAGTTCCCCAATGTCTTTAAACGCACCTTGTTTTGTCTTTCAGATGCCGGAATGCAGTGTGAAGACCTCCAGAGCGCACGAAGAGTAGGTAAGATTTTGCCTTTCAGATGCCGGAATGCTAACCTGTTCTTTCTTGTCTTTATAGGTGTTGCTGAAGACTGGATTCAGGATGGTAAGCCTTTGCCTTTCAGATGCCGGAATGCTAACCTGTTCTTTCTTGTCTTTATAGGTGTTGCTGAAGACTGGATTCAGGATGGTAAGCCTTTTTCCTTAGACCCAGGACCGGATGCAGAAGACACGATGAGCGTTCTGCTGCAGAGGTTGCAGAATAACGCAAAGCAAGATTCATCCACCGGGTGTGGTTTAAATAGCCTCCTGTAGTGCTTAGGTGTCTCCTTCCACAGCCACGCCTAAGTAAGAAAAGAGTTCCTGGTAAGAAAAGAGTTCCTGCCTTCCAGAAGAGTTCCAGTGTTCTGAATCTAGGGAGTGGCTCCAGCCCCACCCAACAGGAAAAGTAGTTCCAAACAGAAGAGGATCAGAGGCTCAACTGGCAGGCAAGTAAGCAGCATGGTCTGCTGAAGGTAAGTCCACCCAAGCATTATGAGCCCGGCGCTTCCAGCGCTGGGACTGGGCATATTTATGAGCCTGGTGCCACTGGCGCCAGGACTGGGTCCAAAAGGTCCCAATTGGGACTGGTTGGCACTCGGAACCTGGGTTATGGATCTGCTTCCAAGGGAGTTGGGAAAACCCTGACCTTTTGGAAGCAGAGATCATGACAGTACCCCCCCTCAAGGCCCCTCCCAAACCGGGCTTCTCCGGGGGTTTTGGCTTGTCAGGAAATGTTCGGTGAAATCTTTTGATTAGGCGAGGAGCGTGGACATATTCAGCAGGTTCCCAGGATCTCTCTTGGGGGCCGTAGCCTTTCCAGTCAATTAGGTAGAATAGTTTAGATTTGGAGATCTTGGAGTCCAGAATGCTTTTGACTTCAAACTCGAGTTCTCCATCCACTAGGATAGGTTTTGGAGATTTGGTTAGTCGGGTTTGAGGTTGCACGGGTTTTAATAGAGAGACGTGGAAGACCGGATGTATCTTCATGTGCGGGGGCAAGTCCAACTTGACCGCTACTGGGTTTACTATGGTAGTGATGGAATAGGGACCAAGGTATCTTGGGTTGAATGTGCGTGGCCCTTTTAGAGATAGATATTTGGTGGATAACCAGACTTGATCCCCTACTTGATAGTGAGGGGCTTCCTTCCGATGTTGATCTGCTCCTTTCTTGTATTGTTCTTTAGCCCTTTGAAGGTGAAAAACAGCTTCCTTAAAGGCTTGGGTGATTGTTGAATGCAGGTAGTCTACTGCTGGTGTTTCAAGATCTTGGAGGGGATCCAACTCCGAGGTTCGAGGGTGACTGCCGTACAAAAGAAAAAACGGGGTTTTCCCAGTTCCCGAATGGACAGAGTTATTGTAGGCATACTCGGCTATCCAAAGGATATCTTTCCAAATTTTTTCAGTTTGTTGCAGCATGCAGCGTAAATACTGTTCCAGAGTTTGATTGGTCCTCTCGGTTTGTCCGTCGGTCTGAGGGTGGTGACTGGTCGATAGTCTCACATCAATTTGAGCCGACCGACAGCAACTTCGCCAAAAATGAGAAATAAATTGACTACCTCGATCCGAAATTAGAACCGAAGGAAAACCGTGCAGTCGGACGATGTTTTCGAGAAATTCTCGGGCCAGAGTTGCTACTGTTGGCAAGCCTTTGAGCGGAATGAAATGCGCCATCTTGGAGAATAAGTCCACGATTACTAGAATCGTATTGTATCCGGAGCATGGAGGTAGATCGGTGATGAAGTCCATAGAAAGCGTATGCCAAGGGCGAGGTGGGATGTCAATAGGGCGTAAGAGGCCTGCTGGTCTTTCCTTTTGACTCTTGTTTTGGGCGCATACTCCACAGGACATTATAAAGTCTCTGATATCTTTTTTCCAAGACGGCCACCAGAAGTAGCGCTTGATCTTTTCTGAGGTCTTGGCTATACCGGGATGACCTTCCATTAAAGAGTCGTGATAACAAGAGATTACTTTTTTCTGTAAATCTGTGCTGGGTAGATATAATCGTTCTTGGAAATACAATAAGTTGTCCTTTACTGCAAAGTCCTTTCCCTGCAGATGCCAATTCTGTATGTCTGCTGGAGTTACAAGTTGCCTGGCTTTATCCTTAACTTCCTCTATGGATTCTGTGGCGATTACACCCAGAATTCTTTGTTCGGGAATGATTGGTACAGGTTTAGGGTTGACCAAGTGTTCTTCCACTCCCATCCGAGAAAGGGCATCGGCTTTACCGTTCTTTGTACCAGGTCGATAGGTAATTATGAAGTCAAACTCGGCAAAGAATAATGCCCAACGGAATTGTCTAGAGGATTGGGCTTTTGCGGTCTTCAAATATTGCAGGTTTCGGTGATCCGTAATCACAGTAACGGTGTGTCGGGCCCCCAGCAGATAATGCCGCCAAGCCTTAAAGGCAGACTTGATAGCCAGAAGTTCCTTGTCAGTAATCGTGTAATTGATTTCAGGAGGCGAGAATTTGCGGGACCAAAATGCCACGGGATGCACCTGATTGGTTACCGGGTCCTTTTGTGATAGAACTGCCCCCATGGCAAGGCTTGAAGCATCAGTTTCCACGATGTAGGGGAGTTCGGGGCGAGGGTGTTTTAAGATTGGTGCAGAGATAAATTTAGTCTTCAAATCCTGGAAAGCTCGTTCCGCCTCGGTAGACCATTCAAAACGTTTGTTTTTCTTTAACAAGGCAGTGATGGGCTGGACTATTCGAGAGAATTCGGGGATAAACCTGCGGTAAAAGTTAGCGAAGCCTAACATGCTTTGCACACCTTTTACGGAGGATGGTGATGGCCATTTGAGAACTGCATCGACCTTCTTTGAATCCATACGCACTCCGCCAGGTGATAATATGAATCCCAAGAATTCAACTTCAGTCACGTTGAAAACACATTTTTCCAACTTAGCGAAAAGTTTGTGTTGACGCAATCTTTCGAGGACCATTTTCACGTGTTTCCGATGTTCAGATTCCGATGAAGAATAAACGAGGATGTCGTCGATGTAAACAACAACACATACATCTATGAGCTCTCTGAGGACATCGTTCATAAAATATTGAAAGGCGGCCGGGGCATTGCAAAGTCCGAAGGGCATGACCTGATATTCAAATAGCCCATACTTGGTGCGGAAGGCCGTCTTCCATTCATCGCCCTCTTTTACTCGTACCAAGTGGTAAGCTCCTCTAAGATCCAGCTTTGTATATATGCATGCTTTTCTGACTTGGTCCAGGAGTTCAGGGATCAAAGGTAACCGATATCTATTCTTAACGGTGATCTGGTTCAGGGAGCGATAATCGATACATGTTCTAAGGTCTCCTTCCTTTTTTGGAACGAAGAACAAAGCTGAAGAAGCAGGGGACTTGGAAGGACGAATAAACCCATTTGCCAGGTATTGATCCAGGTATTGTCGAATGTGAAGGTTCTCAGGCTCGGTGAGGGCATAAATTCTACTACAAGGAGGAGTACATCCAGGTATCAGGTCTATCTGGCAGTCATAAGACCTATGAGGAGGTAAAGAGTTAGCCTGATCCTTCCGGAAAACATCTTGGTATTCTAGGTATTCGGGAGGTAACTGGGGAGTCTCTGAAGAAATTGCGGCCAGTGCAACACCAGGTGGAGGGTGACAAGTAGAGACACATTCTGGAAACTGGACCGTTCTTGCTTGCCAATCGATCAGAGGATTGTGTTTCTCTAACCAAGGTATTCCTAGAATAATCTGAAACTGAGGGGCCTTGATCACATCGAACACGATCTTCTCATGGTGTCCATCTTGACTTACTAGCGTCACCTCTTGAGTGGTATGCGTTACTGGCCCGGAGGCTATCTCCGTACCATCCACCGTAGTAATGACGTCCTTTACAGCCTTGGGACAAAGAGTTAGATTCATCCTCAAAACCATTTCATGATCCACATAATTGCCGATGGCACCGCTGTCGACGTAAGCTTCAATTGCATGTAATCGATCCGGATTATCAGGGCTAATGAGGACCATAGGTATCACGAAATGCGAGGTCACGGAACTGGTTTTCACGCTCGGCAAGAGGACCTCTATTCTTGTCGGGCGAGGTCGTTTCCCTGCTCAGAGTTTGTAACTTTGGTAACTGCAGCTCCTACTGCCTTCTTGGCAGGTTTCACCGGACAGTCTCGAAGAAAGTGCCCTGAGTTTCCGCAATATAGGCATAATTGCAACTGTTTCCTCCTTTCCCGCTCCCTTTGTGTTAGAGGACCTTTCAGACCCCCTATTTGCATGGGTTCCCCGGAGTCTACTCCTTTGGAAGGAGTTGGCGGTTTGGAAAATACTCGAGCATCAAACTTGGAACGATCGGCCTTCCTGTTCTGCAGCCTGTGATCTATTTGAACGACCAAGTCTATATAATCCGAACAGTCTTGTGGGGGATTCACTACTTGGGCTAAAACGTCTTTGAGCTCTCCACGTAGACCTCTATAAAACAGCGTAATCCTTTTGTCCTCAGGCCATTGAGTTTCCACTATTAGTCTATTGAAAGATGCAATATAAGCCAAAAGGTCTTGATTACCCTGTTGCAACGAAAGAAGCTCATTGTCCAAGGCCTGCCCCTGTGAATGTCTTGCGAACAGTTTTTCCATACTAAGCTGAAAGGCTTGAAAATCATGGAGAACCGGATCATCTTGATTAACTAGAGGGATCGACCAGTCTGCCGCATTGCCACTAAGGTACGAAAGTACAAAAGCTACTTTTGCTTGATCAGTTGGAAAGGCTGCTGGCCGGCATAAGAAGTGCAACCGGCACTGATTGATAAATACTGCAAACCTCTTTGGGTCACCAGAAAATCGTTCGGGCGGAGCCAGAGGTACATTCCCAGGTAGGTTGATCTGCACTGGATTCATAGAGGATGTTGAAGGAAGATTTGCCCCTGATGCGGGTAACGGGGTCTGTCCGGCTTGTGACTGTAGCACTTGTCTAGCAAGATTGTCTGTTCTCTCCTTGGAAATAATTAGTTCCCTTCTTAGAGCATTCGCTTCCTGACGAGCTGCATGCACTTCTGCCCTTAATTCCCCAAGTAACCGGGCTAGGGGGTCAGTATCCGAGGTTTCCATAGCGCCTGGGCGAGAGTTTTGCGGTAGGCTTTGCGTTCTGTAACGCTCACCTGATTCTCGCAGAGGCGCCGGTCTTGACTGGGCGACTACCGTATCTTCAAAGGTGATGTGTAGCACCCGGTTGGCTCTTTGGGCTGGACCTCTGTGCACTGTATGCCTGACGTGTGGAGTAAGATGTCTGCAGATAGAAAATATGGGGTTAATGAACTGGGGTTATTGGGGTGTCCCTATCTCTTTCCTCTTCTCCTCTCCTGTAAACCCCCAAAGGTTAACGCTCTCACCTTAGGTAAGTGAATGCCGAGCTCTCCATCTGCCTCGGGGCAGGGTGCTGTAACCAGTTTCTTCACTGGATAGGTAGCGCAGGCCTCTTGACTTCAGAGGACTGCTGTCCGTCGTTTACTGCACGAACGGTAAGTTTCGAGTCATTCAAATGTCTTTAAAGTCTTTAGTAATGATGTCTCTTGTTTTGCAGGGTTCCGGCGATGGCGGATGACAGGCTGAAGTGAGTTGAAGATGGAGCCCGTGTGATGAATAGAAGCGCCTGGAAGCACGTAAGTAAGCGCTTGTTGCCTGCTTCACGATGCGCTCTAACTGTCTTTTTATTTTGCAGGTACGAGTTCGGAGCGGCTGCAGGGTGCCGGAATACCCACTGGATTAGATGTGGAAAGGAGTAATGGCACGTGAGTATTAAAGTTCCCCAATGTCTTTAAACGCACCTTGTTTTGTCTTTCAGATGCCGGAATGCAGTGTGAAGACCTCCGGAGCGCACAAAGAGTAGGTAAGATTTTGCCTTTCAGATGCCGGAATGCTAACCTGTTCTTTCTTGTCTTTATAGGTGTTGCTGAAGACTGGATTCAGGATGGTAAGCCTTTGCCTTTCAGATGCCGGAATGCTAACCTGTTCTTTCTTGTCTTTATAGGTGTTGCTGAAGACTGGATTCAGGATGGTAAGCCTTTTTCCTTAGGCCCAGGACCGGATGCAGAAGACACGATGAGCGTTCTGCTGCAGAGGTTGCAGAATAACGCAAAGCAAGATTCATCCACCGGGTGTGGTTTAAATAGCCTCCTGTAGTGCTTAGGTGTCTCCTTCCACAGCCACGCCTAAGTAAGAAAAGAGTTCCTGGTAAGAAAAGAGTTCCTGCCTTCCAGAAGAGTTCCAGTGTTCTGAATCTAGGGAGTGGCTCCAGCCCCACCCAACAGGAAAAGTAGTTCCAAACAGAAGAGGATCAGAGGCTCAACTGGCAGGCAAGTAAGCAGCATGGTCTGCTGAAGGTAAGTCCACCCAAGCATTATGAGCCCGGCGCTTCCAGCGCTGGGACTGGGCATATTTATGAGCCTGGTGCCACTGGCGCCAGGACTGGGTCCAAAAGGTCCCAATTGGGACTGGTTGGCACTCGGAACCTGGGTTATGGATCTGCTTCCAAGGGAGTTGGGAAAACCCTGACCTTTTGGAAGCAGAGATCATGACAGTACCCCCCCTCAAGGCCCCTCCCAAACCGGGCTTCTCCGGGGGTTTTGGCTTGTCAGGAAATGTTCGGTGAAATCTTTTGATTAGGCGAGGAGCGTGGACATATTCAGCAGGTTCCCAGGATCTCTCTTGGGGGCCGTAGCCTTTCCAGTCAATTAGGTAGAATAGTTTAGATTTGGAGATCTTGGAGTCCAGAATGCTTTTGACTTCAAACTCGAGTTCTCCATCCACTAGGATAGGTTTTGGAGATTTGGTTAGTCGGGTTTGAGGTTGCACGGGTTTTAATAGAGAGACGTGGAAGACCGGATGTATCTTCATGTGCGGGGGCAAGTCCTGACCTTTTTGAAGCAGAGATCATGACACTCTTTGCCTCAATCTTCAACTATTCTTTACTGTCGTAACCTTAGATCTTTTGATCTTACTTCCTTTTCCTCTGTGTTTACCAGTGGCAGAGCCATATTTTGATGCCAGGGGGAGCGAAGTGCTCGTCACAGGGCCCTGCGCTGGTCGGGTCAGAGAGGGGTCGGGGTCAGAACCATTTTCTTAATTTTGCAGCAGGTATAAAGCAACAGCGCTGTCGACTCTGTGCTAATTGCACTAGTGAAGGTCACAGTGGGTGCGTCTGTTTCTCCAGACTCTCAGATCTGTACTCAGTGCACCTCAGCCCTAAACCAGAGAGCCTCTGCTATTCGGTAAACCACCCCAGTGCCCCGCAATTGTGGCTAGTACTCTGGGCAATCCCACTCACCCCATTCAGGTAATGGCAGGCCCCTCAGAGCTGAACCTTTAATGAACCACGGTCATGGAAATGACTACTTATTAAGTAATTCCTGCAGTATGTTCATGAAGGTCTTGTCCAAGCCAAGTTATCTGTCATAGTCCAGGGCTTATTACAAGTTACAAAGGTGAATGAAAGTGGATTGCAAACCTAAGTCCATAGGGTCTTTCTCCTTCCAGTGTACTTGCTCGCGAAGAGATGAATCAGAAACTGCTTCGTTGTGCCCAGTCGTTCACAAACCCCCAACTGCAGAGCTCACAAACCTTCATCCCCCTTACCCACTGACTGTAATAGTTGCAAGTGCATACTCTTGCAAGGTGATTTGGCAGAAGAATGGAGGCTGGTTTGGATGTATTCAACTTTTTAAGTAGTGGGACACTGATTGATATTTTGCAGCGTGCCTGGGGGCACGAGTCGTTGAAAGTACGATATGAAACAGAATGAGGAACACCCACCATATAACAGGACAAAAATGTGTAGAAAGGTCATGTGTGGGCATCCTCTGCACTGTGAAGCTGAGATCCCTTGACATGCTTTCATTTTGCATTGTTTATCATCTTGATCAATGAGGAGACGATTCTCAAAAAGAAAGGAGACAAGGGGTTGTAACAACTCTTTTCAAACGGGCTTCAGGAGTGAGGTATTGGAATTGGAGCTAACATCTTGATATTAAGTATCCTAAAGGGAAGGACATAGGAAAGAAAGACAAGGATCTGCTTGGCTTTCATCGATCTTGTCCAGGCGTTCGATCAAGTAGACCGTAAATGTCTGGGGGAAAACTGCAAAGATGAACTGCCTAACGTCCATCTTGGACCCCTCATGGCGCTTCATTGAAATATCACAATGAGAATAAGATTAAATCAATCTGGTCTACTGTCGGCAGAAATTGAAACATCTAGAGGGCTAAAGCAGGGGTGCCCACTGGCACCAGAACATTGTAATTTCTTTTTGGCAGATTATGGCTTAAGACTCAACACAGTGAGAAGTTTTCCGCCTTGCTTTGGTGGGATTCACATTAGCAGACTGCTCTATGCGGACGACCTGGTCTTAATTGGGTCTTCAACAGCAGCTAGAATAAGTAAGGAAATTCATAGAGGAAAATGATCTCCAGATTATCACAGAGAAAACAAAGATCAAAGTCCCGAATTAGCTATGGCTCAAGCTTGAAGGTTCAATTTGGAGGAAAGTTTTGGGACTCCCGGGTTCACTTCCTCTGTACATTTTGCGAAGAGAAGTAGGTACCCTTTCTCTAATGGCAACAGTGGAATGGAAGAGACTGACATCATATGGGAAATGTCCATATTTTCTCTGGGCCTCTGGTCCGGTACTCTTTTCCCTTATACACAACGAAATGGGGAAATGCACCAACGGCCCGTTAAAGGACTGGGTGGACGCTAACTATCTCAAGTTGAAGCATATTGGCTGTACTCCAGAGGATCTATTAGCTAACCCATGCAGAGTAAAAACAAAACTGTACACGCTTGATTGGATCTTACCCTTGGAAAAAACATCATCATTCAAATTGTATGGGCAGCTAAATCATGAAGTAAGAAAGTTGGGTACCTTCTTGCAATATTTGGGGAAATTCCCGATCAAACAACGGATTAGGCTGAACTTGTTTCCAACTAACGAAATAATTGCCTCAAAGTCACAAGCAAAAAAAAAAACAAGTCAGTGTCGATTTTGCTTGGAGATTGATCAAGTGAAGACCTTGAAGCATCTGCTGCCGATTTGCCCTGGGCTGACCGAGGTTAGAGTTCTATATTTTGGTTAGTTGATCCGGGCCCTCCCATCATTGGGTCTCATTCTGAGTATGGTGGTAGCCATGGAGCGATTAGCTCCATGGCTGCCTCCCATACCGGTTCCGCCTCAAGGTTGGTTCAATGGGGACTTACCAGTCCATTCCGACCTTGGAAGGACCGGTAAGTTCCCATTGAAAAAAACATTCCCCATTCCCATTTGAGCCCCTATAGGGCTCAATGGGAATGGGGAAGTAGTTAATAAAGGTACCGCAATTTGCGGTACCGTTATTAGCTCTGAAGTCCCTTAACAGGTCCCGTCCATAACGCCTGGTCAGACCAGGCGTTACTGAAGGGACCCGCTAAGGGACCTCGGAATAGGGTGGTAAGGGATTACCAGCACCGGTGTCCTTACCGGTAATCCCTTACCACGCACCTTGTAATGACCCCCATTGTGTCCGGAGGAATGGTGGGGTACCTTGACAGACAGCGATATGGTCTCTCGAGTCTGGTAAGTTATTTACTTTCTGAACAGGGTCCTTGTAACTGACAACCCGGAATGGAATCCTTCAAACTAATGATCGTTGAACTCTCTGTGACTTGGTTTATGCCATTGAGACTATTTATTTTGAACCATGTGGGATGGAATAGTTGAAATGCAATTTGTAAAAAAAAATGTGTTTATTAATAAACTAATGCAAAAAAAAATACAACACTTACACCTATGACAGATGTGCAATAGATATATAATATAGACATGAGTAAAATGCTGCAGATTATATATTCTGCTGAAATATAATTTGACTATCCCCATGCGCTTGGACGACTGTACAACAAAAGAAACCAAGTCAGATCACGGATAGCATATCTCAGTGGCAACGTGCTCTTCTTGGAAGCAAGACACGCAGAACAACACAGTTTTGAATCACGGGTCTGCACTTCCTAACCTCTTCGGTATTAACCATGTTATAAATAACCTATAATAATCAGATCAAAAGTATTGTGCCTATGGGACCGATTCACAAACCTACAGAGACATATTAGTCATTTCCATTCTTATTTCATGGGGTGCATTTTGCTCTCATTTATGTTCAATTATCAAAGTGGTTACAAATGATTTGGAAGTAAAAGTGTTGCTTTTGTGAACTGTCCGCTGGATTTTTAAATGTTAATTCTAAATTGCGCGCATACAGTGCTACCAAATGCTCTACCACCCTACATAGGAGGATGACTCGTGAAGCGTTTCCCATGTGTATGTGGGACTTCTTGATGAGAAACGCCGTAATGTACCCATGCATGCAGTATGCTACATTATACAAAAGGAACAAGTTACTTACCTGTAACTGTTGTTCTCCAGCATGGGTCTGGCATGGATTCACATGCTCATGAATATTCCCCGTCGTCAGGCTGGGAATCCTCGGTAAGGAAAAAACCAGTATCAGTTTCGTTTCTGATCTGTCTTTCGTAGTAATAACCAATCACTGGTCTCTGCGTCATACTGACCACAGCCAATGACTGCCCTCTACCTAAGCACCGCCTCTGGCAGCCATCTTCAGATTTGGAAGCACGTGAAGTGGCAGTATGACCAAGTGAAGAGCCGCAGAGGGGTAGGAGGGAGGGTTCGCATGTGAATCCATGCCAGACCCATGCTGGAGAACAACAGTTACAGGTAAGTAACTTGTTCCTTCTCCAGCATGGGGTCTGGCATGGATTCACATGCTCATGAATAAAGAATACATAGCAGTACACACATGCACAACCACGGGAGGTGGCAAAGGCTCAACATTAAGCATCACATCAACTCAACATTAAGCATCTTACCTCCTCACCAGGCTCACCTCAGGCGAACAGGTTGCGCAGCACTGCTTGGCCGACCCTGGACTCCTCCCTGGAATCCCGGTCGACGCAGTAGAATTTCGTGAAGGTGTGCGTCGACCTCCACGTAGCAGCCCTGCATATGTCCAGCAGGGGCACACCAGATAGGAACGCCGTGGTAGCTGCGATCGCTCTGGTGGAATGGGCTCTCGGACGGCCAGGCAGCGGTCGGTTTGCCAACCGGTGACAGTACATGATACAGCCGGAGAGCCATCTGGAGATGGAAGCCTTCGAGAGAGCCTTCCCCTGATTGACAGGTCCAAAGTTCACAAAGAGTTGTGACGTCTTCCGAAAACCCTTCGTGCGGTCCACGTAGAACTTCAGCGCTCTAGCTACATCCAGCGAGTGCAAAGTCCTCTCAGCCGGCGACGTAGGCGACGGGAAGAACACAGGCAACACCAAGGGTTCGTTGAGATGGAAGTCTGACGGTACCTTGGGCATGAAGGAGGGGTGCGTCCTGAGCACTACCCTCGTGTCGTGGAAAGTCAAGTACGGGGCCTTGCAGGAAAGGGCCTGGATCTCTCCCACTCGTCGTGCGGAGGTGATGGCCACAAGAAAAGCTGTTTTCCACGATAGAAACTTCAACGGGGCCGAGTGCAGAGGCTCGAACGGAGGTCCCATGAGCTTGGTCAGCACCACGTTGAGCTCCCACGCCGGGGCCGGAGCCTTCACCGGCGGGAACAATCTGAATAGTCCCTTCATGAACTCCTTCACCAGACGATGAGACCACAAGGACGTCCGCCCCGTGGTTCTGGTGTATCGGGAGATCGCAGCAAGATGAATCTTGATGGACGCGTGTGCCAGTCCAGCTTTGGCCAGCGTCAGCAGGTACGGCAGTACTTGGGGAGCCGTAATCCGAAGAGGGTTAATCTTCTGTGCGTGGCACCAGACAGAGAACCTCTTCCATTTGTGTCCGTAGCATTTAAGAGTCGAGGACGCCCTGGCCTTTGCAAGAACCTCTCTGCAATCGGCCGGTATGTCGTATCCTCCAAACTCTAGCGCTGCAGGAGCCAGGCCTGCAAGTTCAGCGACTTCGGGTCGTGGTGGAGGATGGCGCCTCCTTCCCTGGAGAGTAGATCCGCGTCCGCCGGCAGCTTGATCGGCGGGGACGCTGACAAGTCCAGAAGGTCCGGGAACCATATCTGCCTCGGCCACGCAGGTGCGACGAGGATCATCCTGCACCGTGACCTCTTGAGCTGGTTGACGAGCCGGATTAGCAGAGGCAAGGGAGGGAACGCGTAGAGGAACAGGCCCTCCCAGGGGAACGAGAAAGCATCGCCCATGCTCCTCGTCTGGGGAAACCTGCTGGCGAACCTCCGGCACTTGGTGTTCGTCGCCGTCGCGAACAGGTCGACCTGGGGTGTGCCCCACCGTCGGAAGAGGCGATCCACCAGATCCTGCCGTAGTTCCCACTCGTGGCACGAGCGCAGCTCCCTGCTGAGTGAGTCGGCGATGGTGTTTTTTATCCCTGCCAGATGAAACGGCACCAGAAAAATCCCTTGGGCGACGGCCCAATGCCACAAGTCCTGCGCCTCCTTGGACAGCGCTGGGGACCTGGTTCCGCCCTGTTTCCTGATGTAAAACATGGTGGTGGTGTTGTCGGTGAAGATCCTCACCACCTTGCCCTTCAGGGACGGAAGGAAGGACCTGAGGGCCCAAAACACTGCACGGAGCTCCAGGACGTTGATATGCAGGGACTTCTCCGTCGGGAGCCAGAGTCCCCTCGCGTGCAGATTTTCGGTGTGCGCTCCCCACCCTTCCAGGGAGGCATCCGTGGTCACAGTCTCCTGGTGGGCTGGGGTCTGGAAGTCCATGCCCGCCGTCAGATGCGCGCGGGTGCCCCACCACCGTATCGCTCGTCGGAAACTCTCGTCGAGCTTGATCCTTTCTTCGAAGCTGCCCGTCGTCTGGATCCAGCGCGCATCCAGGAATTCTTGCAACGGGCGCATCCGGAGCCTGCACATGGGAATGAGGTAGATGCAGGAAGACATCATCCCGAGGAGGGACTTGATGGATCTCACTTTGGCCGCGTCGGCCACCAACATCCGTTGCACCTTGCCCAAGATGGTCCTGGTCCTCTCCTCCGACGGGGAGGCCAGAAGGGACACTGTGTCGAGCCTCGCTCCCAGAAACAGTGCGACTTGCGCGGGCACCAGGTGGGATTTGGTGTAGTTCACGGAGAATCCCAGGTCCGTGAGGAGTTGGACGGTCCTTGCTGTGTGGACCACGGCGAGCTCCTTCGTCTTGGCGCGGATGAGTCAGTCGTCCAGGTAGGGGTAGACGTGGATCCCCTCGCGGCGCAACTGCGCCGCCACCGGTGCGAGGCACTTGGTGAATACCCTGGGTGCCGACCGTAGTCCAAAAGGGAAGGGCTTTGAACTGGTAATGACGCCCTTGTACCACGAACCTGAGGAATTTTCGGTGCCCCTTTAGGATTGGAATGTGGAAGTAGGCATCCTCCAAATCCAACGACGATAGGAAGTCTCCTTCCTCCAGTTGACCCAAGACGTGCTGTAGGGTGACCATCCGGAACTTCTGCGCCTTGATGAACTTGTTCAGCCGTCGCAGGTCTAGGATGGGGCGCCATCCTCCCGTCTTCTTCTTGACGAGGAAGTATCGCGAGTAGACTCCGGAGCCCCGAAGCCTCTTTGGGACGAGTTCGATGGCGCCCTTTCTGAGCATCGCCTTTACCTCCAGGAGAAGTTGAGGGACGTGAAGTTCTTTCCTGGCCACGGGGGGGGCGCGCGGGCACCTTCTTTGAAACTCGAGCGCGTGGCCCCGGGCCAGGGCGTCCAGCACCCAACGGTCGGTGGAGATGGACTCCCACACGCTGACGAAGCCCGCCATCCGGCCTCCCACCGGGGTGCTTCGGTGGGGGCCCGACCCCACGGCCGGTTCAATCCTGCTTGGACGCGGCCTTGCCGCCTTGACCTCCTTGGCGACGACGGCGGGGTCCGCTAGACTTGCCTCGTCCTCTGTAGGCCTCTTGCGACGACGAGCGGGCCGCTTGACGGTAGGAAGAGAAACCGCCGCCGGAACCTTTGGAGGCGCCCTTGCCTCCGCCGCTCCGAAAGGGCGTCCGTCGTTGCTGCAGGACTCCAAGGGCCCGGGCCGTCTCAGTATCCGCCTTGATGGCCTGGAGGGAATCGTCCACCGTCTTCCCAAACAGGTTGTTCCCGTCGAAGGGCATGTCCAGGACTCTGGTCTGGACGTCCTGCCGAAAGTCCGTAGCTTTGAGCCATCCACGACGTCGAAGGCAAACGCCGTTGCCCAGCTGGCGGAACCCCGCGTCGGCGATGTCCGTCGCCACGGTGATGGCGTGGTCCGAAGCCACTTCACCCTCCTGGAGGATCTCAAGGGCCTCCGCCCTCTTGTCGTCCGGCAGAAAATCCAGCAGGGGAGCCATCTTGTACCAGAGCTCCCTGTCGTAGCGGGCCACGATAGCCAAGGCGTTGGCCGCTTTAATCGTCGTCGCTGCCGACGAGATGACTCTACGTCCCATAGTATCCAATTTCTTTCCCTCGCCGTCCGGCGGGGAAGTCGATGTGGAGGCCGCACCCCCCCCGCTTTCTTCCTGGCTGCCGCGGAGACGACGGAGTCCGGGGTGGGCTGCGCCCGGAGGCACAGGGGGGCCGTGTCCGGGACCCGGTACTTCTTCTCGTACCGGTCTCTTCTAGCTGGCGTCGTGGAAGGGTTCTTGAGGAGGGAAAGGCCCTCATCCCAAATGTCGTCCAACAGAGGCACTGCGAGGACCGTCTTCCTCTTGGCCTCGCGCCGCTGATAAAGGAAGCCTTCCTTTTTCTTCTCCTCAGGGCAGAGTTGGAAAAGCTCGGAAGCCCTGGAGATCATGGAGTGGAAAGATCCGATCTCGTCGGGCAGAGAAGCCCTGGTGGGAGGCGACGACGGAAAATCCTCGTCGTATGCCTCGTCGTCCGTACCCGTCGCCGCCGTGTCAGTCCCCGTATCATCCCCTCGGGTGGACGGGGAGGAGGGCTGGACGGGGCGCGACGGTTGAAAAGGAGGTGGAGGATGGATCCTTCTTTTCTTGGTAGGGGGAACACCAGAAGGTCCCGGTTCTGGATCCCCCGACGGGAGAGGTTCCTCCGTCGGTAACGGTAGCCTCGTCCTTATCTCAGTGCATAAGGACTGTATGGCCAACAAAATGGCCGCCGAGTTGTCTCGCGGCACTGGCAGAGGGGAATCCGACGGGCGAGCAGGGGCCCCGTCGGCATCCTCGTCACCTGCGTCGGGGCCCATTCCGACGGGCTGGTCTTGTTCCACGCCTAGGCCGTGGCTTAAGACCTCGATCAGCTCCTCTTCTGAGGTTGAGGCCGAATCTACGACGACGCCCTGCCCCCCCTTCTTCTTCCCCACGGAGGGTTTCACGGGGGTCCTATCGATGGGCACAAAAGAAGACTCCCTCCGAGGAGGCAGGGAGATTCTGGGCCCCGAGGTCGCCACCACTGGTGCAGCCTCCACAGGCTGGGCCAGGGCCGCCGCGACCGTTTCGATAGAGGGCTTGGTCGGATGGATCAAGGCCTTCACCACCTTAGGTGCGCTCACCGCCTTATCCTTGAGGGAGGGGGCACTGCCACGCTCCTCCTCTGCCTTAGAGCTCGACCAGGGCCTCTCCAGGAGCTTCGCCGGGTGCTCGGCCTTCCTCTTACCCGACCCAGAGCGTTGGCTCGTGGTTGATGGTGCCGGGGAGGGTGCGCCCTGCCTGGCGCCCGTAGAGCCCGACCGTTCGGCGCTCCCGGTGCCAGCGGACTCGCGGTGCTTGGCCTTATGTTGGGCCCCCGTCGCCGGGGCGCCCTCAAAGGTCTTAGAAGACCGCTCGGATTTCTTCTTCTTCTCGCCAGACGGGCTCTTACCCTCCAGCCAGTTGGCGAGACGTTGATGACGGTCCTTCATGGTCCGTTCCGACATGTTGCAGCAAAACGCACAGTCCTTCTCCACGTGCGTTTTGTCCTCATGAAGGCAGTAAAGGCAGAAAGAGTGTTCGTCCTCCTTAAAGACGTTCTGCAGCTGGCATCCAGGGCAAACCCTGAACAGCTTTCCGGGCGTCGAGCTTCCCTTCTCCTGGGCCATCTCCGAGACCGGGCCTGAGAAGCTTCTGGAAGTCCTCCGAAGTGTAGCTCGACGAATCTTCACCCTTGAGGGGCACAGACGAATCCGACACGGGTCCCCGTTGATCGGATGTAGGATCGGTGGAGCTTGAGGCTCTTTTGACCGAAAGAATCGAAGTTTTTTGTGAAAAAGCGAAAAAAAAATAGCACTAACGCTCGAGAGCAATAGCACGAGGATCCCAACACATGAACGTGCGGTAAAAATCTGAAGATGGCTGCCAGAGGCGGTGCTTAGGTAGAGGGCAGTCATTGGCTGTGGTCAGTATGACGCAGAGACCAGTGATTGGTTATTACTACGAAAGACAGATCAGAAACGAAACTGATACTGGTTTTTTCTTTACCGAGGATTCCCAGCCTGACGACGGGGAATATTCATGAGCATGTGAATCCATGCCAGACCCCATGCTGGAGAAACATAATAATAACATACAAGTCCTACTGTACATGTTAAAGTGTGCACCGCACACATGTAGCTTACTCTAACGTATGGACCCAGGAAGTAGTTCTGGGAGTTTGGAAATGACGCAGTGGATCTGACAACATGCTTGGTGGTCCGATTTCTGTGCACTGGGTTCCACTGTGCTCTTATCGAATAGCTACCAACTCCTCCAGTGTTCCTTACACCGCTTCATCCTCCTCCAATTACCCCCTCACCTTTCCTTATCCTAATGTTTTGAGTAAGTTCAGATGTTATGCAGAGTTCATTGTAAAGTTTCAATTTGCTGATACATTGATATATGAAATTAGAACTTCCAGCTGTTGATCCAGCACCTATAATATCGCAAGGTGTATGTGGAGTGCAAACAGATAGAGCACACACTTGAAGCCAATTTTTACAGGATGCGTAATCTAGGCCTGTAGCCAGAGGTTTTTGTATGGGGGAACTCGGCTTCCACTAACTAAACCATCATAAAAGGGCATCAGCAGAGGTATACATTGGCAGTGACAGAGCCAAGAGCAGGGATAGAATTAAGCCAATGCTATGCTTAAGGAGGTACTATTAAACTCCAAGTTCACTAAAATATTACGACACACTAGGGTTGTCATAGATGCACGTAACAGCAGAGCCAGGCGACGCACCGACTGCAGGGAGGCCTGCAGCGTACGCTGCCGTAGCTGCTCCGCCCAGAACGCCACCCTTGGGGCCTATGTACCCCACCCCCCTCCAACAATAGGATCCTGGTGGGGTGGGGGGGGCCTCCTCAGACTAGCTGGCACCAGTTCCACGAAGCAGGAAGAAAGTGTGACGTGCGAGTCACGTTGCGCGCATGCGCGAGCCTCGTTCGGGCTACGCGCATGCGCAGTTAAATAAAGTGCGCCCGTGCCGGCAGTTACGGCCGGGACGTGAAACGGCCAACACCGTGTCCCGTGTGTTCCTGTGTGAATGTGCGCAGGAGTGCATGCAGGCCTGCCCGAGGCACGGGCGGCCACATAACATCATGGCGACGAGGCGGGACACCAGCGGGGCGCAGAGTGAATGCTTTTATTTTCACAACGCTGTACCGCGGTATGTTACGAACCCGGCGCGAACACAACAGAGGTGTTTTCACGCTTCGTAGACAGCAGTAGCGGCCTGAAAAGGTGCTCGTGCGCTGCTGTTTACCTGAAAAGCCTATCACAACAGAATTTTTGGAAACCCTGCAGTCTTCACCAAACAGGAGGACTGCACCTCAACTAGCCGCCACCACCCAGGGGCAGCTGGTCCAACATTCATGCAACTCGGAGGTTCAAGGACCGCGCAGTGTTTCAAGATACGTCCAATAGTCATCCAAGGCAGGTTTGCGGCCTCAAACCCACCACGAGGTGCCTGTGCGACCTGTGAACATGGCAGAGAGCGACTGCGAACAAGAGGCAGCGAGAGTGGTGGTAAGGAGGCAACAAGGGGCGTTACTTCCCATGCAAGAGTTCGACACGACGGGCCCCCCTTCCAAACTAGGCCCGAGGTGGCTGTTGTGGATCAAGAAATTAGACATGTACTTTACTGCGACGGGTGAAACCGATGACGACGCAAAGAGAGCCACCCTGTTGTACTCGGCGGGCATGGACGTATTACGCATCTATGAGTCCCTGAATCTACAGGTAACAACCTATGACGCCGTCAAAGCTTCTGTTGAGAACTACTTTATCCCGTTATCCAATGTGGACTACGAGAGATTCCTGTTCTGTGGCGAAAAGCAGCAGGAAGAGGAGTCACTCGACCAGTTTTGCGCTCGTCTGCGTCAAATGGCTACAACTTGTCGGGGGGACAATGAGGAATCCATGGTTCGAAATCCGGTCCTCCAAGGCCGTGGCTCAGGCAAGTTACGCAGGCAAGTTTTGAGGGAGCCGGGTTGGACTCTACAACAAATTCTGGACAACGGCAGGACGTATGAGCTGGCGGAGTCAAGGGCTGCCAAAATGGATGCCGCAGTGCGCCCGGGAAAAGTGGAGGAGGCTTTTGCCATTGGCAAACAGGGGGCGTCAAAGGCTAAGTGGGTCCAAAGGCGCCAGGACACGGGGTCGGTGCAAGGGGCGTCATCTATGTGCCAGTACTGTGGATATAACCTTCCACACTCCGAAGAGTGTCCGGCCAAGTCGAGAACATGCGGCAGATGCAACAGTCCTGGTCATTATGCACGGATGTGTCATGCTCCTGCCCCGGTGACCGTACAGAGGGGCCCCGCCAGGGCGTTCGGCGGAAGTTCAAGGAGACAGAGGAGCGTTGCCGTACTAGAGCAGGAAATACAGAGGCTCTACTTGGCAGAGGAAGAGGAAGAGGAGGAAGAGGAGGTGTTCTTCATTTCAAGTTTGGCCACGGGGGCGAGGAAGAAGAGGCAACCGAAGTGTGTTGTGGACATTCAAGGGGTGCCGACACAAGTACTGGTAGACACGGGAGCCTCGGTGTGTGTACTGGCGTCCGACCACTACCAGTCCATACCGGGCCCACCAGCGCTGGACGCTTCAACGGCGAAGATATTCACGTTCGGAGGAGATACACCGCTCCCTTTCAAGGGCGTTTTCGTGGCACCGGTGTCCAGGGGAGGCAAGACCATCAAAGCTTGTTTCTTTGTCACAGACGTGAGCCCTCACTCTCTACTCAGTTGTGCAGCTTCTGAGGCATTTTGCATGGGAAGTTCATCAAGTCGACATAGAGCAGTTACTGGGCAAGTTCCCAGGCATTTTCGAAGACGTGGGGAAACTGAAGGCTCCTCCGGTACGTCTGCACATAGATGACAACGTCAGGCCTACGGCGCTCAAGCATCGTAGAATCCCGTTCCACCTCAGAGAAAAGGTCGAAGAGGAGCTTCGGTCGCTGGTGCAGATGGACATCATTGAGAGGGTGAAAGGCCCTACGCCCTGGGTCTCACCCATTGTGGTAGCCCCCAAGCCGAAGCAGCCTGGAGCGGTGCGTATATGCGTAGATATGTGGCTCCCCAACGCCGCCATCAAGAGGGAGAGACACATCACACCCACTCTGGATGACATTATAGGCGAACTGCAAGGCGCAAGAGTGTTCTCAAAGCTAGACTTGCGAGCGGGCTACCATCAGCTTGAACTCCACCCAGACTCCAGATTCATTACGACGTTCACGACGCATGAAGGCCTGTACCAGTTTAAGCGCCTGAGCTTCGGCATTTCCTCAGCTGCCGAAGTCTTCCAGAACACCATCAGGGGGGCGCTGGGGGCCTAAAAGGTGTTTTGAACATGAGTGATGACATTCTAGTGTTCGCAGAATCTGAATCGGAACACATGAAGAGGCTGGAGTGCACACTAAAGAGGTGGGATGATTTGGGACTCACCTTACATCGCGAAAAGTGCGAATTTTTCAAGGACAGGATTGGGTTCTTCGGATTCATCTTCCATGCCAGCGGTGTATCTCCGGATCCGGCAAAGATTAAAGACATTTGTGAGGCCGACAGGCCCCAATCCCCTACCGAGGTGAGGAGTTTCTTGGGGATGGTCAATTACTGTGGGCGCTTTATCAGAGGGTTGGCCTCCCTGTCGGAACCTCTCAGGGCATTGACCAGGAACAATGCCGTGTGGACATGGGAGAGGGAGGAGCAAGAGGCCTTTCAGCACATCAAGAATGCCCTGTCGGATGATGACACCATGGCGTATTTCAACCCAACAGTTGAATCAGAAATTGTTGTAGATGCGAGTCCCGTGGGTGTTGGTGCAGTTCTACTACAGCCAGACAAAAGAGGGGAAATGAGACCCATCGCATATGCGAGCAAGGCGCTCTCTGACACTGAAAGGCGCTACTCGCAAATTGAAAGAGAGCCTCTAGCTATTCTGTGGGGCTGTCGCCACTTTGGGCTATACATTCTGGGCAAGCCTGTGGTGGTCGTGACTGAACATAAGCCGTTACTGCCCATCCTGGCGGGAGTATCGTCTAAGCCCCCTCCCAGAATCGAGCGGTGGATGCTGGCCCTGATGGAGTATGGGGTGAGGCTCGTGTACAGGCCAGGCACCAACAACCCGGTGGACTATCTGTCACGCCACCCCAACAAGGGGAGTGGGGACCTGAACGAGGAAGTGTCGGAATGCCAAGGACTACTCTGCCACGTCGTGGAAGGGGCATTGCCAGTGGCGCTATCGAGACTCGCCATCGCAACTGAGTCATCCAAGGATGAGGTGTTCCACATCATCAAGGCGGCGGTGAGGAGTGATGACTGGAAAGCTGTGCTAAGGGACAACTCCAGGCGGCAGCTAGAAGCCCAGAAGGACCTTCAGGCACTCTGGAAGGTGAGGGATGAGTTGTCCATTTCAGATGATGGGCTGCTACTGAGAGGGAGACAAATTGTGATTCTGCAAGCCTTGAGGAATCGCGTCCTGGAGTTAGCACACATCGGGCACCAAGGGGTCGTCAAGACCAAGGCGAGGCTCCGTCCGAAGGTGTGGTTCCCCGACCTTGAGGGAATGGTATAGCGCTTTGTGGGAAGGTGTCTGCCGTGTCAAGCCGCGGCTCCCGGGGACAAGGCCCCACCGATTAGGTCGATGGAACGAAGCGAGAAGCCATGGGGAACTGTACACGTGGATTTCGGATCGACTGGTCGGGGCATGTACTTTTTAGTGGCCGTGGACCAATGGTCGCGATACCCGAGGTGAAGGTGTTGGAACACACCGCGACTGAATACACCACTAGGGCCCTGGACAAAATGTTCGCGACCCATGGGTTCCCGGAAATATTATGCTCGGACAATGGGCCCCCGTTCACAGGCAGTATTTTTGCCCAATACCTCAAAGACAGAGGCATTCACCACCGGAGAGTATCCGCTCTGTGGCCTCGCGCCAATGGGGAGGCCGAAAGGTTAATGTGCACTTTGAACAAAGTGCTAAGAATTTACGCTCACGGAGGGGAGGACCTTCCCTAGAAGCTAGTGGAATTCTTAAGAGAGTACAGAACCACCCCACACCAGTCCACGGGGGTAGCCTCCGCTGAAGCGCTGTTCGGACGCTGCCCCAGAGGCATGATACCGGAGATCGAGGGCCGCGGGCCAGGCGTCATTGACAACGAGAAGGTCAGAGAGGATCGCATGGCACGAAACCAGCGAGAAAGTGAAAGAAGGGGTCTACAAGACAAAGAGGTACGTGTGGGGGATGCGGTGCTGGTCTGTAACCACCACCCCGAGGGCAAGTTGTCATTGCCCTACGAACCCCACCCGTGGAGAGTCACACATGTAAAAGGGACCATGGTGACGGCAGCCTGTGCCCGTGGCACAGTCACTCGCAGCAAGTCCTTCTTTAAGCGAGTCGACACTTCAGCGGATACGAGTGAGCCGAGCGAGAGCAGGGTCTCTGAGGAAACCCCAGAGGGTCGAATGGAGGACATCCAGAGGGAGCCTGGTCCAGCTGAGGATGGCCTCCGTGGAGCCGCGCCAGAGATGTCCAGGTACCTGATGAGGAGGGGTCGCCGACCACCCTCAGACCTCAAGGACTACGTCCTGGACTCAGGAGACTGAGCCGGGTGTGTGAAGTCGTTTCTCTGGGAGTAAGAAAATGTTGGGGGGGGGGGTGTTCCAAGTTTGAACTGTTATTTCCACATATGTTGGGTTTGTGTTTTCGTTAAAGAAAAAAAGGGATGTGACATGCGAGTCACGTTGCGCGCATGCGCGAGCCTCGTTCGGGCTACGCGCATGCGCAGTTAAATAAAGTGCGCCCGTGCCAGCAGTTCCGGCGGGACGCGAAACGCCCAACACCATGTCCCGTGTTTTCCTGTGTGAATGTGCGCAGGAGTGCATGCAGGCCTGCCCGAGGCACGGGCGGCCACACAACAGAAAGGTGTGAAAAGTGGCATATGGGCTGGGGGTGGGGGGCCGAGCTAGGCAATCCCCTATGTTGGGCTTATAAGCATGGTAAAGTGGGGGAAGCAGCCTCATTTTCCTGCTACTCAGAAGGAAGAAAGATCTGTGAGGTGAGATAAGGAGGTAAGTGTGTGGGAGGGGTAGGGAGCAGCCTGCTCCCTGTGGTTGTTGGCTCATAGGGCCCTGTATTGGATATATCCCTCCCTCCACTTGCCTCTGTTCGGGCGTTTACAGCTAGGACATGTTATAGTGAAGTATAGTGCCCCTCTGTTATAATGAAGTAGGCATCACACTGCGGGGTGGCGGGCATGGAGGTGTGGTGTGATGGTGCGAAGGCGCTCGCTGCCTGCCACCGTTTACAAAACCACCCAGAATGCAATGTGAAGGTTTAAAGGCATGCTTGGGTTAAACAGCAGAGTACACCTGACCCCATTGGTCCCCCCTCCCCTTGCTTCCCTGGCTCCGCCTCCCTTTGTTTGTCACATTCAAGGTACTCGCTTGTTCCTTGGCTCGTGTCCTCCTCCGTTGGTTGTTGCCCAGGTTCGCTAACACATTTGTTTAGTTTGATTGCCTGGAGCACGTGATTCGGTGCATCGCGCAATTCAAATAGACCACACAAAAATGTATGTGTTATTCATGAGCCATACGTACATTTGTAAAGGAAGATGCAGGGGGCTGGGAAAAGCATGTTTTCCCATCAGTATATTCGGGGTGTTCTTATTGGAGGTTCGGGTGCCCCAAATCACGCACCATTTATATTTGCATTTTGATTTGGCAGCTATGCAGTCACAGTTTAGAAAATGAAGAGTTCTTCTTGCGGGCACCAACGTAAAGTAAGCCCACAGTGGGGAATGGAAATCATAGGATGGAGTGCATGTTTTTAAAAGCAGCACTGGTTTTGAATAACGCCAGGGGTTTGGCCAGAAAAGTGCCTCTTATCACCCTTGCTCGCGTTCGGTCATGATTGTGGTATTGGAATTCTGTACTGGTAGTTAATGATACGTAATTGCGGGGGTCTGTGCGCTTGTCGATAATGCAAGTCATATCTAGTGTTCTGGGCAGCATTGTATTAGTTGTTTGTTTAGTGTCACCATTGTAAGACTCTGTGCTTGTACTGACTGAGGAGGACTCGGGAGTTGCATGCATTTATGTTTGGGTTTTCCGTAGGAGGTGATGATCGGAGGTTTGGGGGGAGGACGAGAAATGAGGGTCATGAATGCTGGTTATAGTCGATGGCAAACGTTGGTTGGGGGGGGAGGGGTCAGGGTTTCCTGATGAAATTTAAAGTGGAGATGGCGGGTTTCACGACACAGGCAACTGGAAAGCAACTCGCATGGGGGGAGGAGGAGGTACAGCCTCATGGCTAATGGCGGCTGTTGCCCAATGGGGCAAGTTGTTGCTATTATTTACTATGCTTGCCTATTTGCGGGCTCGTATTAAAGGTAATGAAGCAATTGGATTGTACCTGAATCTAGTTGCATGTAGTCCAAGTTTCATGCGAGCAACGGCTGTTGTGGAATGTCATTGCTTCGCTGCAGGGATGGGAAATGGTGTGTACTGTAATGACCAGGGTTATAACCGGCGTTCACGGTTCAAGGCGAAGGGGGTTGAGTGTTGTGGGGCACTCAAAGTGCACACAGATGCCCGTGAACCCCCCTCCTGCTACAGACTGCACCACTGACACGTCTTCACAGTTTGGGCACTCTACGCCCCCTTTATTTATAGTGCACGCGGCGGAGTGCAACATCACTCCGCTGCGTGTGTGCGGCCCTTAAAGGGGCAGCATCACACTCCTCCTTTTTCATATAAAACAAAACACTGAACAAAGGAAGCTTAACAATTCTAATCACTACATTTACTGCACACAAATCCCAGAGCCCCTTTATTAGCAGCCACCCAGGTCCCCGGGACATTCAGGGCTCCCACTCACAGTATTACTCCAACACAAAGTCCGTGAGAAGGGCAGGTTTCCCTTGCCTAGTCCTCTGGGGGTACCTCCTGCCAACATCGCTGCTCAGAGTTCCTTCTCCCACCGGATCCCCAGCTGGGGAGGCATGGAGGGCCACCCCCTTCATCCAGGACTTCCACAGCCGGCCCGCAGAGCGTAGGATCAGTTCTCGGGTCAGTCTTTGGCTCACCCAGGCGCTTGAAGAAGCTCACATTGCGTGTTACAGAGGTGCTTCCATCAGGCGCAGTCACCATGGACCCCTTTACCGCTACCACATCCAACGGGGCCGGCTCATAGGTCAGCAACAGTTTTCCTTGGGGGTGCCAGTTCCTTGCCAATAGCTTGTCTCCTGGCTCAAGTCTCTGCGGCTTCAGGCCTCTCCGGATGTTCTCAGTCGCTGTCCTTTCTCTGCGCTCCCCCTCCACCTCTTCGTTGTTGATGACAGCGGGCTCCCTCTTGCCGAGCTTGGGTATTAAGTCTCGAGGGCACCGTTGAAACATTGCCTCTGCTGGAGCCACCCCCATGGAGGTATGGGGAGTGTTGCAGTATCCTCTCAGGAATTTATACAGTGCCCGTTCCATCCACTTTCCTTCCACTTGGGCGATGCGAAAGACCTTGTTGAGGGTCTGCATCATTCTTTCAGCCTCCCCATTGGCCCGAGGCCACAGGAGCATTACCTTGCAATGATGGACGCCGTATTCCTCCATCAGACCCGCAAAGCTGTCCCCTTGGAACGGCGGGCCTTGTTGGAGCACAGTACCGTGGGCAGTCCATGGGTGGCAAAGATCTTTTCAATGGCCACCGCCACCTTGTCGAAAGCCACTGACTCGATTAACTCCACCTCTGGGTAGCAGAACCACTCATCGACCACCACCAAGACGTGGGTGCCCCTCAATGTGGATTCAAAGTCAGCATGAACGACCTCCCACGGTTTTTCCCCCTCGGCATGGTCGCAATCTTTCCGATCGCCGGGCATTCCGCTGGGTGGGGAACATCATATCTGCCCTTGGGGCACCAGTTGGCAGTGGCCGACCCCCTTTCTTGCTGACCTATTCCCCCATGTCTGGCACCTCTGCAGCGTTCGACTGCACAGATCTCTTCAGTCTTGTTGGGGCATACCCCCACTTCCATTCTGAATGCTCGCAGGTCGGACACCTCCTGGCACCTCCCCAGCTCCAGAATGCATGGTAGGGTTATGCCGGGCTCCCTCAGAACTTGTCTTCAGATGTGCAGCCCTGGATTAACTGATTTCTGATCATTGTTTCAGGATCCACCCATGCACATGGCACAGCCAGCTTTCTCAGCCTACCATAGAATGTGTCAAGTGTCTCATCGTCCTTTTGGCATGCAGCCCCCATGAGAAATCTTTCATAGTCCGCGTTGGCAAGGGGTAAGAAATAATCATGGAGGGCATCTTTTGCCGCAGCATAAGAAACATCTCGTGGCTGAAGCGACAGGAATACCTCATGCACCGCTGGACCTGCACAATACAGCAAGATGGCTAACTTGCTGTCCTCATTAGTCTCCATGGTAGCACGAAAGTTAATCTCCAGCCTGTCCATCCACATTTTCCAACGCAGCCCCAGGCTCGAAGGTGCCCCCGAGATATCAAACTCAGTCATTGTGGGTAACGCACCTGGATTTCTTGCACCTGGTAGTTGTGGTGCCGCTATGGTCGGGGGCTGCACCGGAGGTTGAACAGCTGCACCAAGAGGTAAAACTGGAGGCTGGACCATAGCCACAGGAGGCGGCACAGGAAGCTGGACAGCTGCCACAGGAGGCTGCAATGGAGGTTGGACAAGGGCCTGAGGCTGACCTTGATCTGGTTGCTGCTGGGGTGCTGCTTGTCCACCACCGTACATTGCCTAGATCGCACATGCACCTTTGAAAAGAGACACCAAAGGCTGCAACTCAGGCTTTCTCCTCAGGTTGGTAGGCAGATTGTAGGTAACCAGGCTTCTTCTCCCTGCAGGCAGGCCAGTGACACACCAGTCCTTCCACGAGGTTGCTCCTGTGAAGAGCCAGCGAATTAGCCAGGAGCAGATCTCACCCAATGTCTTCCTGTGGGTAGGAGTCCCGAAAATTGAGCCAGGTGGGGCCTAGAGCCTGTCCTACTGGCTTAGCAGGCCTCTCCAGGAACCACCATTCACTGTGTGAGAACAGACAAAAATGAGGAAAATTTCTGTCCAAAACCACAGTATGTGGTAGCAGCAGCTCTCCGCTGCTAAGCGTTCCAAAGATTGACCTTGGATGGCCTTCAGAAGTGAAAGAAATCACTGCTGCGGCCTTCCTAGGTCCGTCACAAAATGGCTGCGGACTGCGTGGACTGCCTCCTGCCCTGCGCCATGATCGAACAGTGATTAGATTTCAAAGTAAACAAACTCACCTTTGATTGTCACCGCCCGGCTCGGGATGCATCCGTGCCTCGTCGCCACTGTTGTGGTGCACTCGAAGTGCACACAGATGCCCCTGAGCCCCCCTCCTGCTACAGACTGCACCACTGACACGTCTTCACAGTTCGGGCTCCCCGGTGGCTCTCACGCAGCCGGGAACACCCCTTTTATTTATAGTGCACGCAGCAGGGTGCAACGTTACTCCTCTGCATGGGTGTGGGCCTTAAAGGGGCAGCATCACAGTGGCGGTCATTACGAGGTTGGAGGTAATGGAAAAACGATGCTGGTAAGGGATTACCGGCACTGCATACCGCTCCGGGCTATTCCGACTCAACAAGCCGGTATTAGCGCCACCGCTGATAGCGTGCTTACCCGTACCGGCATGCGCGCGGGCACACGGCCCTTTGGCCGGGCAATAGCGGGATGGCGCTAACATGAGGACATCACAAGTCAGGCGGACATGCAAATACTGGCATCATGAAGGCGGTAATGAGGCGTACCGGGATGCCAGCAATACCGGCATCGCGAACCACCCGCAAGCAGCAATGTGCAGTGTTCCCAACTGCAGGTGCTGGCAATGGAGTCTGACCCAGCACAAAAGGAACACACCCACACACCACACCAAAATGATTCCACTTGTAATAGCAATACTGGGCTGGAGGACATGCTTGCATTGCTACACCAGAAACAACAACACACACTACAGAGGAGACGCAGGAGAGGGAGGGTGAGACAGGCCCAGCAAGCCCCACCAGTGCAGCCAGTGGTACCGCGCAGGCATCCCCCAAACCCTTGCATCAGAGCCAGTCCATTCAACCTAATCCCCTGAGCAGATCCACACACTGTACGGTCTGGACCGGGACACCATCACCACCATTGTGGAAATAATACACGACTACATTGTCAGCCTGATTGAAATATGCACTGCCATCCCACCTCTACTGAAGGTAGTGTCTGTGCTCCACTTCCTGGCCACAGGCACCAACCAGCACACAGTGGGGCACATACATGGCATATCACAACCCTTATTTTCTCACATACTGAACCAAGTGCTGGATGCCCTCCTGAAGCACACAAGGGACTACATATCCCTTCCATGGACTGCCCAGGAGATCTTTCACACTAAAGTTGGCTTCCATGCACTGGCAATATATATATATATATATATATATATATATATATATATATATATATATATATATATATATATATATATATATATATACACGTTGAGTTTCCAAAAGATTGCTAACAAAATTATTATTTAGCCCAAATGATGAAGTAAATATCTTTAGGTATCTATGTTGTATTAACACCTTTGTAGTTAAAGTGAACAGTCAGCTGGAAAGAAGGAGAGTAGAAAAGAGAAATCTTGACAGTTTTATTCCATATTGACAAGAACACATTATAAAAAAAATATAAAAGTATAATGCAAGTGGTTTGAAAACAGTGTGGTTGCTAATAAAAGTTCAAAAAGAGACAGATGTGGACAATAAAATCCAAAGAAAGTTTTTCTTATTTAAGAAAACAGTTTTGTTGAAGCAACCTAGTATGAACAAAAGCATCACATATTTAGACAAAAATAAAAAATAGAACAACAAAAACAGTTTATAATATTGTTTGTACAGAATAAGTTATTTGTAACTTGTCAGGTTTAACTAAATAAATTATTATACCAGGTTTGCCTACGTGGAAGACAACAATTGGTAGTTGGCTTCGGGGTCAAAAATGCTGTAAGTTCAAGTTCATAGAAAACTCAAAGAGTTTTTCTTTGCTGTTGACCTTTATACGTTTCGGCGAGACCACCTGTGAGGCCTAAATTTCAAAAATCTGCCTTCCTCAGGGCAGTTCTTTTGGGGTGACGACCCCTGTGAGGGAGGCAAACACAGAAGAAGAGAAACATTTTTTCTAGAGGTTACATACTGGCTGTGTTTAACTGCAAAGTTTTGTATTATATATTTGGTAAACCACCCCACATCCCACAACACGTGCACCACCCATCATCGGACCTCACTCTCCGTAACACAATCCAGCAACATGCTGTGAGTATTCACAATGTAAATGTCTGCAGCAAATCACCACACAGGACAAGTATCCATGAGAGTGCACAAAACAAAACCACCAAGGGAATCCACTGCTTTTCACAGGGCCACCACCACAGTAGTGCAGCATGTCACCATGGGAATAATCAGCGCTGAATACCAAATTATGCAGAGACTACTGCCAACGCAGTCAGTAAGAAAATCATACAGAACTCTACACATTACATATATATCACAAAACCAGCAGTATGCGTCCACAATGCATGAGCAATATCAAGGCAGTGTACATCATGTATCATCTTGAAGATGCAATCCACACCATAAGACCATGGGACAGCACACATTGAGGCAAGGAAAAATGTGTGCCTACAACCAGGAACATGTGCATGTGACCAACAAATATCTGCAGGCATGTGTGATAAGTACAGCTGTCCATCATGAATCGACTAACACATGCCTTATTTTGCTCCCATGCAGGTGATAGTGGCTATCCCTTGAAGCCGTGGCTCCTCACCCCTGTCCGAAACCCGCAGAACAGGCACGAGGAGGACTACAATCATTCCATACCAGTACCCGTGTGGTCATCGAGCAGACCTTTGGCTTGTTGAAGGCATGTTTTCACTGCCTTAGCCGGTCGGGTGGTGCACTCCTCTACAGGCATGAGAAGGTGGCCAAGATCGTCATGGCATGTGTCATGCTGCACAACATGTGTATCTGACGGAAAGTGGCCCTGCTCCCTGACATTGAAGAAGATGTGGGCGCACATCATCGCGCTGCCGATGCACAGGAGGGACGTGCTGTGCGCCACTCTGTGATTGGACAATATTTCTAAACACATGGGTGCAGAGGGTGCCATGAAAGTGGGACAGAGGGCACTGGGTGTGGGAGTACATGTACATTATGCACTGTAGGCCAACAAATGACACATATGCAATGAGGAATGTCCGCTCAAGTATTTTTTCTGCTACACAACGGATGTATTAAACTGTTAAATAGTACAAAGTGCTCATACCCTCCACTTCAAACACACCGTCTCCCCTTCCCCCCACAACTACCCCACACTCCCTCCCCCTTGCCCTCACAACTCCCCCACACACCCTCTCCGCCGTCTCCCTCCCCCCACAACTACCCCACACATGGTGTCCAAGCAAGTGCTGCAGGTTACTGCGTCAATTGCCTTTATCAGGCTGCCCCATCTACTTCTGTCTACTTCCCGCATCTGGTGGCGGAATGTCCGATCGCCGCAAGGTGCGCGCAGACCTGCGAAGGGGGCTGGTCTGAGTTGAGCTAGATGATAATGCCATGCCCGCTTGCTCCTGTCCCAGGGATTCCATGTGATAATTCCACCGCAAGAATATCGCAATACAAAAATATCGCCATATTTCTGCGGCGAAATTCACAATGGACCCTGCGGGGGACACCCCGCATAATTTTTTAATGTGCGGGGTACACCCCCGCTCCCACATAATATCCCCAATAAAATATCGCCTATGGCGAACCAAACGGCCATATTTACGGTTATATTTTTGTTGGGGATATTATTACCTGATACCGTCTCAGGGCAGGACGATCTGCCTCCATGGCATCCGTATGCGGCAAAGGACCTGCCTCAGAGCAGGCACCTCCTCGCAGATAAGCACATGGTACTGGGCTTAATTGCCTGTCTCAGGGACGCAGTGTTGTCCCGCCCCTCCTGCCTTGCCTGGGCACCGTCGGAAACAAACTGCCTGATTAGGCCTGTCAGCTACTCCTGGCGCTGCACTGTATGTTCCATTTGCTGCACCCCATCCCGGACACCAGTGGAGGTGGATGCTGCATGTTTCAAATTTGCAAATCCGTGTGGCTCCTCTGTGGGGCTTATGCTCCCTTGACCTGGCTCTCCTCCAGACTGCTCCTGTGTGCTGTCATTGGTAGACAATGGTGTGACCTGGGGTGATGGTGGAGGACTGGGTGTGGCAGGTATGTCTGATGAGTCATCCTCCACAGGGACACACACCTGGCCTTGGCTCTGCACATCCTCTTCCGTCTGGGGTGCCATGGCTGCCGCTTCCCCAACAGAGCTGTTCACAGCTGAAAGAGCCCCATCGGCCACTGTCTCCTGTGCAGGTGACACAGATGTTGTGGGGACTGTAGCTGTAGCAGTGGCCCTTAGCCGCACCAGTGACGTGGCATCCTCTGGTGCCTTACCCTTCAGTGCCAGTCGTGGCTTGCCTGGCCCTTTTGATGTTGAAGGCCTGTTGCCTTCCTCCCTGCCCCTGGCCCTCTTCCGGGGAGTTGTTGCCTCTGCCGCTGAGTCCTCCTCGCTGTCAGGATCTCAGCCTATGGGGGACCGAGAGAGGGACGGCATGAGTGATGGTTCTACAAGCAACATGCACACATTGGCATTATTGCTGTTCTAAACATTAGAGGGGAATAGGTTTTGGAGTTTTCACAATAAGGTTGCTTGCTATATGTGTGGAGCATGCAGGCATCCGTCAGGGTCACACATGTTTGAGGTGGTGTATGCTGTGTGACATGCATTTCTGTTGTGGACTGTGTACAGTGTGACTAATGCTGTTTCCATGTTTGTGGGGTGTGTGTCAGGTATGGCATTGGCATGCTGCATGCATGTGGATGTGTCAGTTCTGAGGACGGAATCTAGGCAGGGATGTGTCCATGTGTCTGTAATGGCCCATGCATTGCCTCATGGCACGGACAAATTGGTGGACTATCATCATACTTTGCATTACAGTGTTTTCTTAGGGCACTCACCTCCATCTGCAGATGAGGTGGCGCCACGTTCCATCTCCCCCACACCTTTAATCACCTCAATGCCAATGGTGCTGGCGCAGATTTCCTCCCACCGGCTTAGTTTGATAGGGGAGCTAGGGCCACCACCAGTAGCCAGGCCCTGGCTCCGGTTGGCCGACATTATGTTTCAGAGTCTGAGGCGCAGGTCGTCCCATCTCTTGCGCACATCCTTCACTGTGCGGGGGGTGTTCCCGACTGCACTCACTTTTTGGGCAACAAGTTGCCAGATCTCTTTTTTTTGGATCTGAGCTTCTCTCTTGAGGTTGTAAGCAAAGACAACCTCAGTATTTTCTGCTAGTGTCTCTGTGAGCATTGTGAGCTTGTCCTCCGTGAAGCGCTCTTTACGCTGCCGGGCTGCGCCTTTTTTAACTGCCTTTGGCATGATGCTGGTGGTGATGATGTATTTCTGCTGTCGCAATGAGGCTCCAGGTCCTGTGTAGTGAGTATGGCAATCGATTGTGTTTTTCGAGATGGCCACCGTGCCCTTTCCCATTCCGTTCGATGATGCTACTTCCGGTTCCGCTTATTAGCAGGCACTGCTATTAGCAGTCACCGCTAATAGCGGTGGCCGTTAATAGCGGTGCCCGCTAATGCCGTATCCATTGATGCCGGCCACATTATTTAGGGGTGGACGGCGGTGGTACTGCTGTCTGCGCTTTCCATGATGCCACTAAGGGGCATTGTTAGGACTTTTGCGGCATGCCGGTACTGTCGATACCGGCATGCCGCTACGCATGTGCATGCATACTCGTAATAGCCCACTGTTAGCGGCCTCTTTCCTACACAGTATTTGCTCCATGCCGGTAAAAACTGTTTTTTAACTCCAACCTCGTAATGACCCCCAGTGAGTGGTGTGAGGGGGAAGGTGGCAGTGGGTTGTCTGTCTCAGGCACAATTACGTTAGCGATGGTGGTTGTTTAACTTGATACCATCTAGCAATATTATGGAGTTTTAAATTTGGAAAAAGCGGCATGAAGGAAACGCTGCAAAATGAACACAATGATGGTATGGTTGGGGGCACTTTGGCGAGTTAGCCCACAAAAGGATAAAAATGTCATGGCCGGTTGATAGAGTTGGGGGGGGGAAATGTTATTTGTATTTCCTCCCAGCGTTCTGAGGTTCGCACAATTTATGTTGAGGTTGGGTTGCTAGTGCCTACGTTGTGGCTTATTGGCGCAATCCACAGGTCGCAGAACAGGCCATGCTTGGTTAGTATGCAATGTTAGCTATTGTGCCCTCGAGGCATAATATAGCTTTATAGACCTGCACCGAGGGCCGCGCCGGGCGTTATGGGCCCTGAAGACCGAGTTAACGGGCTGTAATCAATCTGCGGGCTATACCAGTGCATATAGCCCGCAGATGGGGCTTGTAAGTGCTACAGTGATATGTGGCGTGCCATTAAAAATAAAAATTAAATTAAAAAAACAGGGCTGTTCAGGGTCGGCAAGTTATGCTGGGCATTCTCATGATTTTGCCATTCCCAAACGTATGGCCCTGCGACGTTATTGTGTGTGACATTGTATTGTGGGTAAATGACCGTGTACCGTAATAAACAGTCTTGGGCGTATTGTAATGTTTGATGGCTTTGCGGTGGGACTGGGTTTTTCAGTCCAGGGTCAGTATAAGGATTGCATTGTACAGTGCTTAGAGGGAGCAAACCGGCATGAAGCACTATGTAAAAACGTGTTGTTATTCTTAAAAGAAGTTCAGTCGCATTACCCCTTTGTTGCTTGGCCTCTCTGTCGAGGAGTCATTAGTACATATGAGTAGGATGTTCTCTCTCCAGGCATTTCACGAGCACGACAGTCGCCATTCCAGATTGCACCCAGGGATGGTGGAGGCATTTGTTGTGGTCTAGGGAGGTTGCATTGAACAGTGTCATCAATCAAGGGGAGTGGAGACTGCAGGCAAACATTTATGACCCCAATTTAGGCACCAGAAACAGTGCTTGCACCAGTTACAGTAGGGCGAGGTGTGGTGCAGCAATCCTGACAGAGGGGTGGGGCACATGGCAGTTGTGGGGGCGTGCAGTTTATCGCACCCTGGGGACCCCGGGCCGTTTTCTGTCTGTTGATGGCAGTCTTTGTCCTAATGGGCAGTCGTTAGACTGCTATGTCTGCAAGGCATGTATCACCCCAATCAGAGGTGTCAGTTTAGTTTCATGAACTTATGGCCTCAGGGCAGAGGTTTGTTAACTAAATTGTGCAAAAAATTGGTCTGCTACAATCGACTAATTGGCAGCAAAAAATGGGAAGCTGGGCCCCTGACAGTGGGTCATCAAAAAATAAAAAATAATACTGGTGCAGTATATCAGGGGAGGTGCTCATGGCGGGCAGTAAGTGTTGGTGGCAATTTCGTTTGCTTTCTTTGTTGATTTTGTTCTTGGCCGAAGGGGCGGGTTGGGGCAGAATAGGCTCATATGAAAGGCATGTAATTTAGTGGCGCAGGTGCCGAACTATATGTGGGTAGACGAATATTTATATTATGGGAGGGGCGTGGTATCATAATGAAATGCGCTGCGCAACTATTGCGAATTAAAAGATATGGCCTCACTGGATTACAATGTAATGTGCGGGGCCCAATGGAGGGTGGGGGGAGGGGGCTTGGTAATTAAGTGCTTGAACCCGCTGCGTTATTTGTTGATATAAATGGCGAATGTCTTGCGGAGATGCATTACTGTTACTGCAGGGGATCAACGTGAGCGAAATACGGTCATGTGTGTTGTTAATTTGAATAGAAGGTGAGTTCGATTTGCAGTGTAGTGAACGGGGCATATTTAGGGTTGTAACATGTGTTTGGGGGAGTCTGGGAATGTTGTGAGGGCAAGGGCCCAAATTAGTGCAATACACGATCCAGTCGCGCGTTGTAACGCTTCACGGGCATGGTAGTGAAAGGAAAATGGGGGGGTCGGGGGTTAGGGGGTGGGGGCAGGACTCCAATATTGATGTTTGGCTATAGAAGCCTAACAGTAAAATTGTTTGAATTTCATATTAAACGTAATGCCACTTACAAAGAGTTATTATGTAGTTAGTTAGAATGTTCTCATTTAAGCTTAATGCCGCCCTGCTTAGATGCCTTTTGTGCCACTGGGGGGCCAGGAGGGGACTCAGGGGGGAGGACAATGGGGGCACAGAGGGCTGCTTTGCAGGCAGTCTGGATATGGTGGCAGTGACCCTCATGATGGGGTGCAATGGCTGGCGCAACTTTGGGATGTGCACTGGGGGGCCTTTGATGAAGGATGGGAGGATAACATGTAGGTAGAAGTGTGAAGCCAGAGTTACGGAAGTGGGAGGTGTGGGCAGGGTGACTGTTGTGTGGTGGTCTAGTGTTCGTTCTGGCGTGAGCATCATGACTGTGTCATGACGCTCACCTAATAAAAGGGGCTCTGCTGGCGCTGTGAGGGCAGAGCAGCAGAGCCCCAGGAAGTGGCAACTCGTGTTGTTTGTGCTGTGGGCCTGCCACGTGGTCGTGGCCTTGTGTGCAGCGTGGCCCGAGTGCCCTCGGAGCGGCGGCCGCTGGAGACTGGGGGTGACACCCCCACGCCGTGAGACCTTCGCCTGGTGACACCGGACGCCGTAGGCTGCTCCCCTACTACAGGTTCGCCGGCTGCCCTCCGGCGCACCTATCTGGTCGGGTGATCCCGACAACATCTGTGGGCTGCCCTGTAGACCGGAGGCAGCCCACAACACTGGTGACGAGGGTCGTGCCTTCCGTTTGGTGCTCGCGGCGGGCAGACGAAGGTACCCGCGCACACGGCTGTGTGGGAAGAAGCACTCGGGATATAGTGACACGGCCGGTGCCGGCAGTGAGGGGAGCCGGTGGAGGCAGCGGAGGGCTTATTCTATAGGGCGCGGCTGTGGCCCCACCACTCTCCGCGTCTCTGCGGTTCCCCCCCCCCATCGTCGTCAATACCGGAGCGGCCCGTGAAGGGGGCGTGGTCGCCTGGCGAGTCCCGGACAACGGAAGGGGGCGGAGCCTGTGTAGGTCCGTGCCCGCAGGGTGTGGCCGTGGGTGCCTGGAGCGGCAGCCGCCGCCGCAGACACTTGCCATCCGGTTTGCCCAGCTGGAGCGAAGGTGACAACGGCCCATGACCACCCGGGCTGCCGGGTGAAGAAAAGATGACCAGCGGGAATGCTGGGCCTCGCCCGCGGTGCGGCCGGCAGGGGGTGTGCCCTCTAATCCATCAGCGGGCCAACAAGGAGAAGGGGGCATGTCTTATCTCCCCGGGCCGCGGCTGTGATTTTGCTGGCTCACAGACTGTTGCCGGAAGCAGAGCAACACGCCAGCTACAAGGGGACACAGTAAACCCCTGGATTTTCTTGCTCCGTGTTGGGGGAGAAGGGGTAGCGGCTCAATCTGGAGTGCTCGTGCGCCCTGGGGAAGCAGATACGAGACAGCACTGCTAAGGCCACCAATGGGATGCGTTTCTGTCCCTGACCAGTGAACACGTCCACAGGGATACCCCATGCTGACACCCCAGCCATAAGCCCGAGAGGCAGCGGCTGCCCCGGAGCAGGCGGACGCCTCCAAAGAATCTCCTCATAGGGGGTCAAGCTACCCACAGTCCAGCAACGACAGGCATCCATCAACACCGGTGACTGCATTCGGCATCCCCAACGGCATTCAGCATGTCGGACGACGAGGGGACATGTAGGGGTCAGCTGGCACCAATACCCCATTTCGATGCCATGGGTGCACCTGCAAGTCTGGGGGTCAGGTGGGTGGTCTGGGTGGAGAACCTCGAGTTGTACTTCGAGGCAGTGGAAATTAAGGACGCAGCCAAATGCCTGACGCTCCTGTACTCTGCCGGGATGGCTGTTTAGAGGCGGTTCAAGACGTTAGCACCCAGAGATCAATCATACGGTGCAGCCATCACAGCCCTGAATGAGTACTTTCGTCCCATGGTCAACAGGGACTACGAAAGATTCCGGATGAGGTGTGCAAGGCAGGAGGAAGGGGAGAGCCTTGATGCGTTCCATGGGAAGCTGCGTGGCATTGCACTATATTGCAACTTGGGAAACTTCGAGGGGGATGAGATCCGAGCGCAGATCTTTTACGGATGCAGCTCCTCGAAGCTACGCAAGCAAGTCCTGAGGGACCCGACGCTCACCCCCGATCGAATATTGGGGCTTGGCCGGGCCAAGGAACTGGCGGAGGTGCGGGCCTCGGTCATGGACTTCTCTAGACACCACCTCATAATGGAGGTCCCCATGCAGCGAGTGAAGGTGGAGGAGGTGGCCGCTGTCGGCAGGTGGCCAGGAGGAAGAGTGATGAGGAGGGGAGACGGGCCGAAGAGAGAACCCCAATTGCCACAGGGTGGGATCTTCCGCACCCGCAGGACTGCCCGGCGATAGGTCAGATCTGTGGAAGGTGCGGGAAAGGAGATCACTTCGCATGGATGTGCCTCGCCCCAGCACCAGCCAGCGTGGTGGGGACATCGGGGGGGAACTGAGAAAAGGGGAGAAGGAACCCCAACTTGGCGGCGGCCCAGGTGGCGGAAAGGCCCAGAGAAGTACTGCATGACATGGAGGAGGAGGAGTATGAACAGAATATATTCTTCTTGTCCTGCAGCGGCACCAGTGGCCAGTTTGACCCAGGAATCTTCTGAGTCGGAGGAGCCGTCGTCGGACCCCGGGGTGTGCGGACTGGAACACACCTGTTTGTTTTGCAGTGTCATAATGTTTGAGTTTCAAGTAGCTCTTAGGTGGTGCGCAGACTGGAATGCACCCAATGTTTGCTGTGATGACGTAGGGGCACACTTGGTGCGTGGACTAGAAGGCACCAAATGGAACCCAGTAATGTTCGTTCTGGCGTGAGCGTCATGAGTGTCATGATGCTCACCTAATAAAAGGGGCTGCTGGCGCTGCAAGGGCAGAGCAGCAGAGCCCCAGGAAGTGGCAACTCGTGTCTGTGTTGTTTGTGCTGTGGGCCTGCCACGTGGTCGTGGCCTTGTGTGCAGAGCGGCCCGAGTGCCCTCAGAGCCGCGGCCGCTGGAGACTGGGGGTGACACCCCCACGTCGTGAGACCTGCGCCCGGTGACACCGAGTGCCGTAGGGTGCTCCCCTACTACAGGTTCGCCGGCTGCCCCCCGGCGCACCTATCTGGTCGGGTGATCCCGACATCATCTGTGGGCTGCCCCATAGACTGGAGGCAGCCCACAACAGTGACCAGATTAAAAAAAGTAAAAACCGAGACAGGGCGACTCTCCCAAAAAGTATGAATAAACCTTAAAAACAGTGGAGGGGAAGGGAAGGGGGGGATTGCTTGTTGCTGGGCGGTTTGCTGTACACCAAGTGTAGTGTCTCCCATAGTTGTAGTGTTATCGTTCGCACAATGGTCTGTGCGTTACTGGCTACCAAGGTTTGGTGATAAAAGGAGCAACAAACACCCAAGTGTGTGGGACTGGACACTGGCTCACCTGCTCTGCTCTGTGCTGCAGTGCTCGTCTCACTTTGTTCTTCTCAGTGAGTCTCCGACTCGATAGGCCAGGCAGCCTGCAGTGCAGCCATGGTAAGGGCACTGTGGACCACTGCACGCACACAAAGGGGGAGGCAGGCCAGGGTCCGGGAAAAGGACTGTCAGACAGAGGGCATAACGATTTTGTGGTGGGTCCTTTTCAGGTGGCTCAGTGACCATCTCTCAGGATGCACATATAATATATACGCACACGACACCTAAGACAAACTGGTCCCAGCCTGAGGACTGGGGCAAGCCGGCGGCCGCTTGTTTCTGGGCTACCACGCGGATGGATCATTTGCTACTTGCTACATAATAGCAAATGTGCCCTGCGCACCTGCCCGCCTGTGTCGTCTCCAGACAATCTGGGCCTGGGCGCATTTGCAAAATGGTGTGATATCCAACACCCAGATGGTGACAGCACTGGGAAAGCCTTCACAGAGGTAGTGCTTCTGATGGGCTCTTGTCTACCTATGCCTCACTTGTCCTGTGCATGAGCAAAATATTCCTTTCCCCAGGTAATTCTCACAAGCAATCAAATACTACAGATAATTTCCAAAGGTCTATCACATATCCTTGCAACGTAATCTGATGATTTAATGACAGTGACGACGAGAAGACCAAAATGGAGGAGGCACCCCGATAACCCGGGCGGTGTCCTCCTCCTAATCTCCCCCCCTCCTCTGGACAAAGGGGAGGTACCCGCGAAGCGCGGCAAAGACAGGGGAAAGCCTACGAAAAGGAACGAAGCAAATGGGGGAAAAAGCCTGCGAAGGGCTACAATGGAAAGGGGCGGAGCAATTCCATTTATTGCAAGCGGGCTTCCCACTGCAGGAGTCATCCAGCCTTGGCAGTGGGACGCCCGCCTGCCGCCGGGGACTTCGCAAGGGTTGGGAGAGTTGGGCCTATGATGGACTTTTGGAAGGAAAGGGGGAAGCAGGTTTTTGGACATGGAGCAGTCGCTGCATCTTCCGAATTATTTCCACTAATGTGTGGAGTGTGTTTTATGATATTGTGGAAAATAAATTTGCTGCCTTTTTATGCAAAAAAACAAAGCAAGACTCATGTTACACTTTCTTGGGGAAAAAGGGGAATGAGTATTGCTATGTAATGGGTCCAAAATGGACGGATGCACGAGTTATGACTGAAGTGGTTTGTTTAGGCCACGTCACCCCACACATCAGGTGATCCTGGGCACACAACTCTGGTCTTAATTATGAATTTGGTTCTTTAAAAAAAATCTGCATGCAGTTATTAATATTAGCGTTACCACAGAAGTGTGATGGTACCCGTGGGAATATGCCTTTGTTTCTCGAAGCCCTTTAATTGTAATTTCTGCATGCATACATATCAGAAATCTTCACTGATGGGAAAGGAATTCCGCGCTGGACCAAACACTGCTGCCTGGGCCTGGGATGATTGTACCCTCCGTTTTTCCAAACGGATGGGATCATCAGCCCCCAGGCAGCCAGGCAGCAAGGGAGGAAGGGCTGCTCGCCCGCACCCGGCGCCCGAATCCAGCGCCCGCAGCAGGGTCGCCCGGCAGGCTCTCGGCACAGTATACGTGCACATTGCAAAATGTATGTTTTTCTTGGCATTTTTATTAACAGGATTGAACGCTGTGTTGATCAAGTTCATCATGTTGTGAGTCTAGTGTATGATAAAGAGAATGTATGTTGCCTAACAGTGTCATGACCCTTGAGATTAAGATACTCTAGTCATGAGTCACTATGATTGAGAGTTCCAATTCGGTATAGAGTCCATATATGTTCAATACAAAAAAATATCATTTATTGGTCCATTCCAACCAATCTACAGCCGACACGTGTTTCAACCAGTCGGTCTTCCTCAAGCCAATTTTGTTAAATAGCAACGTTCCTGATGTAGCATGCTCTAATCTCGTTACCAGGATTTGATGAGAAGGCACCAATAATGTTGCAATTCCAAACTCAGTACTCGTTCAAATCATTCAAGTCCAATAGTCCATATTGAAGTCACTAAATATTAGTGCAATTAATATTCTTCCCAACTAGATATCAAGAGCTACTCATCCTCTGGTTTAGCTGAAGAATTCCTATGTAGTTTCTTTTGCTAGAGATTAGTAGCACTGACAGACTTTAATGGTGGCTCAACTGTTCGTTATAACAGGTATCAATACCAGAAAATTGGATTACAGCGGGATAGATCCCATGTTCCCTTTATGCGTGTGTCAAGTGTAGTTGAGTCCCTCATCCCCGCCAGCCCAGGCCCAGCTGGACCTGAGGGGGCACACCGGGAACTAGGTTGTGGTTGGAGCCAGGGGGGACAAGGTCCCTTATGCCCCCCACCGTCTCCGCCACTGGCGGTTACATCCACTCTTCCTGCTATCATCTGTATGCGGATGACTCACAAATCTTTTTTTAAAGCTTTTTCGTCTTTTACTGATTATATTCATTCTTCACTCTCTGCCTGTCTTCTTGCAATCCAATCTTGGATGTCGTCTCATTATCTACATCTTAACCCCTCTAAGATCGAGGTTCTATTTTTTCCTGCTTCGACTATTACTTCACCTCTTCCCCCTCCTCTGCTTTCTTTTCCTCCCTCTACTCTTGTTATTTCTTCCTCGGCTCACAACCCTGGCGTTATTCTCACCTTGCCCCTCTTCATTCTATTTGACATTCTTCTTTTCGGGTTCTTTGTTCTCTTGGTCCTCGGGATTCTATTACTTCTGCTTTACCTTCTTTGCAATGGCTCTTGTTTGAACATCGTTTACTCTTTCATTTCCTTTGTGTTGTTTTTAAGGGTTCCTATGGCCTTGCTCCTCCCTATCGTTCTTCTCTAATTTCTTTCTATTCCCCTACTCGTTCTCTTCATTCTTAAGCTCTTTTTCTTCTTACTGTTCACCGTCGTTGTGTTTCTTCACGTTTCCGCTCTTTTACTCTTCTGGCCCCAAAAAAAACTGGAACTCTCTTCCACTCTTCTTGCGTTCCACATCCTCTTTTCCTCTTTTCCCCTTTTCAAGACTCATCTTAAAACTGATTTTCTTAGCCAGTAATTTGTTGGTTTTTAACTAGCACTTCATCCCTAGTGCTTAGGGATGAAGTGCTATAAAAATACAAATACAAATGTCAATGATGCAAATGATCTTAAGGAAAAGCTGCATTTTATCTGTGTATCTTGATGTCGGTGTTGGTGAGGAGATGCTCCAGAGGATCCATGTGGTGGTTGAAGATGACATGGGAAAGGATGGATAATTGTGACACTTCAAAAGTTACTAGGTAGCACTAGGGTCTGTTGAAACCCATCTGGATGAGTTGGTCTGAATGAGGGTTTCATCATGACCAGGATTGAAGGCTGCAGGACAAATAGGTAGGGCTCCCCTTCATCCAGAATGTGTCAGTGTTGGTGATCACTTGTATGGTGGCGGTTTCTGTGCTGCATTGTGTTCAGAATATGGACTGATAGTCTTGTAGGAGTGTGTAGTGAGTGATCCTTTGGTGCAGTTGGATAGAGACAGTCTTCTTGATCACTTTGCCGAGGAAGGGGAGATTCATGATGGTACAACAATTGGCCAATTTATCTGTCTTGAGTGTGGGTTTCCTTAACAGGGAGAGGATCTTTCGTGTTTTAGTGTGTCTGGGAAGATGCTTTGCATGAGTGATGTGTTGATTACATTGAGTAGTGGTGTAAATGCTTCTCCTGTGATGACCTTCACAATAATACGGGTAGTACGGCTTCTTTGTATGCAGTGGGTTTGAGGGTTTAAGAGTTTTGGTCAGATTTCTGGATTAATAGCCCAGAATCTGTTACATTTAAATGTAATGTAATGTAATTGTTTATTTGTAAAGCGCTTATACACAAGTGAAGTGCTTCAAAGCGCTTCAAGGCAGGAAAGGAACAAGGGAATAGGGCCCGGAGGCAAGTGCAGGACTGGCGAGGGAGCCTGGGATCTGTGAGACTCTGGAGGTGAACCATGCGACCAGTCAGCTAACTGAGCAGGTTGGGGAAGAGAAGGAGGGAGGGAAGCAAGCCAAGAGAAGGGGGTTAGCAGGGGAGAGGGAGAAATAAAGAGGAAGAGAAGAGGAAGGTCTTGAGGAGGTTCAAGAACCTGAGGTCTGGCTCTAGATGGTAGATAGTAAGGGCCCGGCCCCAGGAAGCCTTGTGGAATACGTAGAGGGTCTTGAACTTGATCCTAACAGCCACAGGGAGCCAGTATCAATGTGTTGCATTGTCTTGCTAATCTTATCTGAGAAGAAGTTGTTGATGGTGTTGCATTTGTGCGTGGCTTGTGATATTACAGGGTCTGGCAGGGGTTGATGCAGTGCTGCAGGGCTTGGAATATCTATCTGCCTCTGTTGGATGCTTTGGCTGTGGTAAGGAGTGTCCTGTGTGCTGAGGGTTCTCAAGGTGGTGAGGTCTTCTTTGTGATTTTGTCTGTTTTTTTGCCGAATTGTGTTTGTTTGTGGTTGATTCACTACATCATGCAGGTCCATTAGAACTGACTGCCGCTATCTGCTGATTGCAATATGTGCCTGTTTCCGCGTGCTGCATATGCACAGATAGTTTTCTGTTATGCCTCTGTGTGCAACTTGTTGTGCACAGAAAGTAACCTTGTGTGCCTTTGTGTGTTTCACATTTCGTTGTATCACAGGATTTGCCCAAACATTGCAGAGAGAAAAGCACTCTCATGGGAAACAGTAGTCTCCCGATCCACTTTGGAACTACATTTCCTAGATTTCCTCACTATTTACTGAGACGTCAGGCACTTCAGCGCCGGCGCTTCAGCAACAAGCCAGTCTTTGCTGGTACTTATAGCAGCCTCGTCTGAAGCATCGGCTGTTTCCCTCCACCGTGCAGGTCCATTAGAATTTTGACTGCCACTATCTGCTGATTGCAATTGTGTGCCTGCTCCCGTGTGCTGCATATGCACAGATAGTAATCTTGTGTGCCTCTGTGTGTAACTTGCTGTGCACAGAAAGTGACCTTGTGTGCCTTTGTGTGTTTCACATTTCATTGAATCACAGGATATATTTTACCTGTGCCCGAACCTTGCAGAGAGAAAAGCACTGTCACAGGAAACAGAAGTCCCCCGATCCACTTTGAAACTACATTTCCCAGATTTCCTCACTATTTACTGAGATGTCAGGTGCTTCAGCGGCGGTGGTTCAGCAACAAGCCGGTCTACGCCGCTTACGTACACAACAGGCTGATTTTGCCACTAGACCGCTTTTTTTTTAAAACTGTTTTTATTGACATTTTTATTTGCTTACAAACAAGCGATAGTCAAAAGAACAGGGAGCAATGAGCCCCAACTCCCACCCCCACCCACCTTCTTCAAAACCATACAAAGGAAATTACAAGTTTGTACAGGTACATCAAAAGTCCGGGTGTAGTGAGCACTTCCTATCGTCCACCAAGTTGAGCATCGTCCCACCAACATTGACAATCGGATAGCAGGCTGGTGACTGTACCATTCATATGACATTTACTTATCACACCTTAAGTTTATCACAGGGGTTATTGATTACTGGATTACAGATGAGGGGAAACAAAAGTCGAATTCTCCACAGGATCTAATCCAGTGGGGTGGGATCTGCCATGACCTCTGCTCTCTCCACTATGTATGCTCAGAATGGTGCCCAGTAGTCCTTGGGTTTGCTGCTGGGTAGGAGAGTTTGGTTATATTGCGTCTCTCTCACCTTGCACCTTGACATGGTGTTGAGCCATTTCTGAAAGCTGGGGGCTCTATTCGCTCGCCAGGTTCTGGCAATGAGCTACCTTGCCACTATGGATGCCATTCCTGTGAGGCGTTTCTCACTCCGGGTGTCCGTCTCCACCATGGTGAGCAACTAGATCATTGGGGATTGCGATACCTGGGTGTTCAGCACCGTGGATACTGGCTCAACAATTTTACACCATAGTGCTTGTACTTGGGGGCACAGCCATGCTACATGGTAGAAATCTGCTACAATTTGGGGACCTGTGCGGGTAAAGCTTATTCAGGTGTAGAGGGAAGTAATATGTTACATGTAGAAATCTGAAGTGAATCAGGCGAAACCTATTGTTTATGGATATGGTTCTGGTTTGTGTGCATATTGTATCCCACTGGTCTTCAGTCAATGTATTCCCCAAGTTGTCTTCCCATTTACCCCTGTAGGGATTTGCATGTGAGGGACTGTGTGACCGTACTATTCCATATAAAGAAGATACTAGCTTTCCCATGACCAATGGCGTGGTTACATACATCATTTTAGGAGAAGTTATAGGAGCATTTGGGAAATACGGCCACCTGGACCGTAGTACCTCGCGTAAGCGATAATACAAGAACAGGGTTATGGGGGTCCATTCTCCCTTTCCCTTGAGTTAGTTCCATCAGATGAAGCTGCTGTCTGGTGCCATGTCCCCCACTGTGGTAACGTGAAGGTTTGTGAAGTGGTATTGATAAATTATCTTGTGTGTGAGTGGAATACCCCTAACGTGATATATGGCCATAGAAGGGGAGTACCACTGTTCCAAGCTGGCCCATCACGCATCGGGGTCCCATGCCTTAAGTGTAACCTCCAGAGGCTGCACCTCTGTCTTAACATGCTGCTCTCATGTGCCACATAGCAGTCCCTTCAAGTAATTTGGTTGTATGGTTGCTTTCTCGAAGAGCGCATGTGGTAGGTCGCCCGTGGGGGTCCACCACCAGATTGCGTATTGACCCTGTGCTATCAGGTAATATAAGAGGAGGTGGGTACATCCAACGCACCCTGTGAGCATGGGCGACATAATGGGTCATTACGAGGTTGGAGGTAAGGGATTACCGGCACTGGTAAGGACACTGGTGCCGGTAATCCCTTACCACCCTATTCCGAGGTCCCTTAGCGGGTCCCTTCCTTAACGTCTGGTTTTACCAGGCGTTATGGAAGGGACCTGTTAAGGGACTTCAGAGCTAATAACGGTACCGCAAATTGCAGTACCGTTATTAGCTCCATCCCCATTCCCATTGAGCCCTATGGGGGCTTGAATGGGAATGGGGAATGGTTCCCGGAATGGGGATTTACCGGGCCCTCCAAGGTTGGAATGACTCGGTAAGTCCCTATTTCAGGAACCCAGACCCAGAATGCGGTAAGGGGGTAGCCATGGTGCTAAGCCATGGTGCTAGTAGCACCATGGCTACCTCCAACCTGGTAATGACCCCCAATAAATGTGTTGAGTGATACCCGGGGCTGCCCCTGGCCCATATCAACTTATTAATCATACTCCTGAGTCGAGCCCAGAAACTTGCGGGTGGCCATATCGGCACGTTATTGAAAATGTATAATTTTTAGGTAGGACAACCATCTTGGATAGCGAGATACGGCTGCCTGGGAGATGAGGAGACGTATCCATGTATCTACTTTATTATCTTCATATAATGTAGTGGGGGATGTAGAAACCTGAATACCCAAATAGCGGATTCCCTGTGGGCGCTAGGCAAAGGCAACGCCAATGTTTTGTTGGGTCACACAAGTGGTAAGCGGGAGAACCTCTGACTTGGACCAGTTGATCCGTAGGCCCGATAACACCCCGAATTCAGTGATCTCCTCTACCACGGGATCTAAATTAGTTTGTGGGTGCTTAACATAACTTAATATGTCGACCGCGTATAGGGAGATGATGGAGGTATGTGAGTGAATTCTTACTTCTCTATGGGCTTGCAATTCGCGTAAGGCGCATGCTACAGGTTCGATTGTTAGGGCAAACAATATGGGGTAGAATGGGCAACCTTGTCTAGTGCCGCGAGTCGGGAAAATTGGCCGAGATTGTATATGATTGGTGTACACCAGTGCCCTTGGAGCCGTGTATAGTAGGCATACCCATTGTAGGAAGGTGGTGCCCAGGCCCGCCCGGTGGAGGACCTCAAACAGGAATGGCCATTCGACAGAGTCAAATGCTTTTTCAGCATCCAAGGTGGCCACCGTTATAGGGACGTTAGGGTTCATGTTGTGCATCAGTGCAAATAGTCTCTGTAAGTTATTTTGCCTAGAACGACCAGGTATGAACCCTGCCTCGTCAGGGAGGACCAGGCTGGGAATGAATGGGAGGAGTATATCTGCCAATAGCTTGGCTATAATCTTATTGTCCCTGCTTACCAGGGAGAGGAGCCTGTAGGATGAGCACTTGCTGGGGTCTTCATCAGGCTTAAGCGGTACTGTCACTAGGGCCGTCCTAATGGATTCCAGGAGTGTGCCCACCACTCTGGCCGCCTCAAGCATAATGCGCAGTTGGGGGATAAGCAGGTTAAGGAAGACCTTACATAATTCAGCTGTAATACCATCAGTTTCGGGGGCTTTACCATTTTGGAGGGAGCGGATTACTTTAAGAAATTCCTCGTCTGATGGGGGATAGTTTAGCATCGTTCTGTTCTCTGGGTCCAGCCACCCCAAGGCTATTCTATCCAGGTAGTGTGTGATACTATCGTGGCTGGCGCTGCTCTGAGTGGTGTATAGTTTCCCATAAAATTCCCAGAATGTCTCATCGATTCTCCAGTTGTCCCTGGTGCGTTCCCCATTACCCATCTCTATTTCAACTGTGAGGTCAAGATACCGTTCCTACCTGATTGCCCATGCTAGGGTCCTGCTGGGGCGGTCACCCTCTCCATACTTAGTGGTTACTATTGGGTCAACCAGGAATGCGCTCCTCTCTGGCCATCAGGGTTGGAATTTCTTCCCTCCTTTCCCCCAGGAGGGCCTGCACTTCTGGAAAGTCCCGCTGGGCCTGCCGGGTCTCTAATTTTTTTATTTCTTTTTCTGTTTCCAAAATTGACCTGCAGATGCACTTCAAGACTCCCCCCTTTTTGGATATGCAACAGCCCCGAATATATACTTTGAAGGTTTCCCAAACCACCTGAGGGTCTGAAACAGAGCCTGTGTTTATTTGGAAGAACTCAATATTATTTTGGTGGATTTCTTCACGAAAAGCATTGTCTTCCAGTGCACAAGCCCTGAACCTCCACCGGAGTTGTTTATGTGGGGTGCTCGGGCCTGCGAATTGTACCAAGTGATCGGACAGGGTTCGGGGGAGGATCTGTGCTGTATGGGTTACACAGGCTAGCTCTGGGGACATTTGGATGTAGTCAATTCTAGAGGAACTGCAATGAACCCTGGAGTAAAAGGTGCATTCCCGGCTATTGGGGTGGAGGAGTAGCCAGATGTCAATAAGGGCATGATCTGTTGTTCTGGCCTTCCACGTCTGGGCCACCTTTGTAAGGGTTGTCTGGGCAGCTGAGGATCTGTCCAAGTATAATGAAAGGGTGATATTGAAGTCCCCAGCCCATGAATGTGCGTAGATGTTCAGCACATTTTTGAAAGACGACCGGGCTATCATAGTTAGGACCATATATGTTAATAAATAGGATGAACCACTCTGTTATTTCCCCAGCAACCAGTAAAAACCGACCTTCCATGTCCGTTATCAGGTCATGGAGTTTGAACTCCAGGGACCAATGTATGTATATTGCCACCCCCGGGAGTGAGTGGTGTAGGGCGAATCATATATGTGAATGCCCCATCTAGCCAGGTTGGGAAGTTAATGTTCTTTCCCCAAGTGGGTCTCCTGGATGAATAGGACATTCATGTGGTGGTTTCTGGCATAGTTTGTGATTAAACGCGCTTTTCTGCCATTAGTGAACCCCCGTATATACCATGTTAGCAAAGTTATGTCACCACCTGATAGTTCCCTCCCTCTTGAGCATTTGTCATGTTATGTCTGGACAGAGGCTAATGGCAGGGGGGCACTGTGTCAGTGCCCTTGATTCCCAGTGGTGTAAGCAGTACCTGGGTAGTTTCGGTCATGTAGAGTACCTTGTGCTCTTGGAAGAGTAATTCCCCACCTCCCTCATGCTCAATCCCTGTAACATAACTTGATTTAAACAATTGTCTGCCCGTCTATCCCCGTCCCACGCCAGAAACTCCAACCTACCAGCCATTTTATCCCGCCCCCTCCCTCAACATACTGAACATCAACCCCAAACAAGTCTACTTTGCCGCTGGGCACGTGGGGTGTCGACGGCTGCTGCACCACCTTGTGTCAGGAGGCACGTTACCATAGTTATTGCTTGCTATTACATTTCCCTTATTGGGTGTCGCCGGCAATTGGCTGCATGTGCTCTGGTCCGGCAGTCATATGTTGTCAGTATATTGCGTGGATTTGATCCCTGTGATCGCCGGGCTTGGTTCAGGGGGATCTTTGAGGGAGGCCCTAGGGTCAGGAATATCTGTAGCGAACTGCTCTGCTGACTCAGATGCTATGAAGAACGAAACCGTGCCGTCATATAGTACCCTGAGTTTTGCAGGGAACATAATTGAGTATGGTATGCCTTTTTTCCTCAGGATGTTTTTAGCATTTTGAAAGGGCTTTCTCTGGTCCTGCACCTGTTGGCTGAAGTCCAGAAACAGGCGTATTGTCGCGGATCCCCACTGCAGTGTCTTTTATTCTCTTGCCACCGTAGCAGAGTGTCACAGTCTCTGTAATTGGAGATTTATGCTATAATGGTCCTTTCTGGGAATCCTGGTGGGGGTCTTGTTGCCAATGAGTGGTGTGCCCGTTCCACTATGAATAGGTTCATGACTGGTGGGCTGTCGAAGACTTCCCTAACCAGTTTTTCAATGAACAGCTCCATCTTGTCTTTAGGGGTGCTCTCTGCAACCCCCGTGATACAAATGTTATTCCTTCTGGATCTCCCTTCGAGATTGTCATTTTCAGCCATGACTTTTTTGACTGTTGTAGGGTGGCTACTTCACGTTGGAGCTCTGTGATTTTATCCTCTCTGTCCCCAATTTGCTGCTCTGCTTCCATCATTCTGCTGCACAGTTTATCAATTTGAATTGCGGAGACGTCGACTTTGCAGGTTAGAGCATCTATTTTATCTCTGAGGTTATCCGTGCTACGTTTTAATGCCAGTAGTGGTTGGATTAGCATTGAGATGTCAAGATGGGATGGGCCTGGAGTATCCTCCTGCAGGGATAGTTCCCGGTCCGTTCTAGCAAACTGTTCCATCTTTGATTGTCTTTTCGGGTTACCCATTCTGGAGAATTTGCTGCAGCTAGCCATCGGGGTGTGTTGTTGGGTCTCTTGGCCCTTCAATGTTGAGTGTCACCCAGCCTGTGCTCTCGACTGTGCTCTCAAACCCGGTGCTATGATGCCTCGGTTGTAGGGTCCACTGATGCTGGGCTTGTGCATTTTGTCTGGTCCTAAGCCATGGCTGGTGAGGGCTGTTTCAGATCTCGGGAGGAGGTTTCATATAGGGCCTGAGGCACTCAACTCTGGGGTGCTTGGAGCCCCTGTGGGACTCTATTGTTTAACGTGGGGTTATATTAGTCCTTGCCGGTGTATCCGGGACTAATGCCAGTGGCTCATGCTCTTCGTCTTTGTTGGGGGGAGGCAGCTCTCAGGCACAGTCGGGCACAGGTGGGGCAGGGTCCACGTGTGGCACCACTCTTTCCACGTACTGCTTTGAGGGAGTGGTGGGGGGCTTAAAAGGTATCTTCCCAGGGGGTGTCCTGTGGATGTTGTGGGGGTAGATTCACATGTGGCATCCCACCTGCTTTGTCGTGGAATGAGGGTGTGGTGGGTAGCTTTGAAGTCGTCTCTGCTCAATTACTTCCCTGTTTACAGTGATCTGTCTCAAAGTTTGGTAGGTATATGGCCACGGTTATTACAATATATTTGCTGCTGGTACAGGGAGGTGTTCACCGCGCCTTGCATAAGATCTGTTGGAGCCGTTGGCTCTAGGTTACTGTATATTTTCCCCCCTCACAACCACCAGGTTGGTGGATGTTTAGGAGGCCGGGTGTATTGGGAGACCTGGGTGGGTTGAGGTGTGGACCCCCGCTGTGGAGGCCGCCACTCAGCAGCCGCATGCCCTAGGAGGGGAGGGGGGGTTTAGGGATTAATGTTCGGGGTTGATGGTAGACCCCCCCGACGCACACCACCCCGCTGACTCACCACATTTTGGTGCTTATGGTCGGCCAATGTCGATGGCTCCGCAGGCATGTCTCCCACCAGGTCAGAGCAACAGCGCCCTTTACTGAGCCCCGGTCGCTGGGCACCCAGCCACTCAGTCGCCACATGCACTTGTCTACGGTACCTCCCTGGCTAGCCGTCAGAGCACTGTAGCTGGAATCCCAGCGTGGGTACTTCCCTAACCAGTTTTTCAATGAACAGCTCCATCTTGTCTTTAGGGGTGCTCTCTGCAACCCCCGTGATACAAATGTTATTCCTTCTGGATCTCCCTTCGAGATTGTCATTTTCAGCCATGACTTTTTTGACTGTTGTAGGGTGGCTACTTCACGTTGGAGCTCTGTGATTTTATCCTCTCTGTCCCCAATTTGCTGCTCTGCTTCCATCATTCTGCTGCACAGTTTATCAATTTGAATTGCGGAGACGTCGACTTTGCAGGTTAGAGCATCTATTTTATCTCTGAGGTTATCCGTGCTACGTTTTAATGCCAGTAGTGGTTGGATTAGCATTGAGATGTCAAGATGGGATGGGCCTGGAGTATCCTCCTGCTGGGATAGTTCCCGGTCCGTTCTAGCAAACTGTTCCATCTTTGATTGTCTTTTCGGGTTACCCATTCTGGAGAATTTGCTGCAGCTAGCCATCGGGGTGTGTTGTTGGGTCTCTTGGCCCTTCAATGTTGAGTGTCACCCAGCCTGTGCTCTCGACTGTGCTCTCAAACCCGGTGCTATGATGCCTCGGTTGTAGGGTCCACTGATGCTGGGCTTGTGCATTTTGTCTGGTCCTAAGCCATGGCTGGTGAGGGCTGTTTCATATCTCGGGAGGAGGTTTCATATAGGGCCTGAGGCACTCAACTCTGGGGTGCTTGGAGCCCCTGTGGGACTCTATTGTTTAACGTGGGGTTATATTAGTCCTTGCCGGTGTATCCGGGACTAATGCCAGTGGCTCATGCTCTTCGTCTTTGTTGGGGGGAGGCAGCTCTCAGGCACAGTCGGGCACAGGTGGGGCAGGGTCCACGTGTGGCACCACTCTTTCCACGTACTGCTTTGAGGGAGTGGTGGGGGGCTTAAAAGGTATCTTCCCAGGGGGTGTCCTGTGGATGTTGTGGGGGTAGATTCACATGTGGCATCCCACCTGCTTTGTCGTGGAATGAGGGTGTGGTGGGTAGCTTTGAAGTCGTCTCTGCTCAATTACTTTCCTGTTTACAGTGATCTGTCTCAAAGTTTGGTAGGTATATGGCCACGGTTATTACAATATATTTGCTGCTGGTACAGGGAGGTGTTCACCGCGCCTTGCATAAGATCTGTTGGAGCCGTTGGCTCTAGGTTACTGTATATTTTCCCCCCTCACAACCACCAGGTTGGTGGATGTTTAGGAGGCCGGGTGTATTGGGAGACCTGGGTGGGTTGAGGTGTGGACCCCCGCTGTGGAGGCCGCCACTCAGCAGCCGCATGCCCTTGGAGGGGAGGGGGGGTTTAGGGATTAATGTTCGGGGTTGATGGTAGACCCCCCCGACGCACACCACCCCGCTGACTCACCACATTTTGGTGCTTATGGTCGGCCAATGTCGATGGCTCCGCAGGCATGTCTCCCACCAGGTCAGAGCAACAGCGCCCTTTACTGAGCCCCGGTCGCTGGGCACCCAGCCACTCAGTCGCCACATGCACTTGTCTACGGTACCTCCCTGGCTAGCCGTCAGAGCACTGTAGCTGGAATCCCAGCGTGGGTATACGCGGGTGACCCCCTGCCGCAGCGGAGCCAGGCATATATTTGCTGCCTGGGGGGATCCGGTGCGGATGATTGTAGACTAGAAAGGTTTCGCCACCAACGCCCGATCTCTTTTGGGACAGGTGGTGGTGTCCTGGCTCCCCCTCAACGGTCCTGAAGTTGGGGACTCAGTGAATTGACGTAGTGCTGACAGTGTCTGTTTTTGGCACCAGGTCTGCTACTCAGGGGGGGAAGGGCCTCCTTGTACATTGGTAGATCCACGCCAAGGCGAGCCCCAGAGCGGTGCTCATGATCTGTGTTTCATGGGGTTCTGGGGATCCCACTTGCTCACTGGGTGTTCCTCTGCCTTTGTGTCTGCTATCAAGGTTTCCAACTGCCGCAGTATGCAGGATATTAGACAGGATTTCAGTGCCTCAGACGGAGCGCTCTCAGGCTGCGGCCATTACTTAAGCTGTATAGCAGCACCCTCCAGTCACTTAGATCTTTTCGAAACAGGGACCAGACAGTTCGACTGACAGTCTCCTCAGGATGGGTTGCCTTGACAACATTAATTTACCTTTCGCCGCCCAGAAAGCCTGCCAAACAGCCATTATTGATAAATATCTATGTGTGAGATTGGACCCACTAGCCAGTGCTTTGTCAGATCAACACCCCTTCACCAATTCCTACAAAGACACGTCTGACAGTTTTGACACTCTTACATCAGCTGAATGAATCGATTCAGTGACGATAATGATTGCGACCAAGCAGACTACTGATGCAACCCTTCTAGTCCCTGTTACTTGCACAGATGTTCTTTTCCGTCCAATAGCCGCACCACAGAACGTAGAAAACGAGGATGAAAGTCCTCAAAGTCCCCTTAAACCTGTGGAGGATCGCCGTGCATGCATGTCAGACCAAATGGAAGAAAATGGTTCCTTATCTTCCAACACAACGGACCTAAGCAATGCCACTCTTCTTGTGAAACCACTTGCAACAACAACACTGAAATGCACCCTATTAAATACTCGCTCCCTTTCCAAACATGCAATAAACATTCACGACTACATTGCGGAGCACGACTTAGATATACTATGCCTTACCAAGACTGGACTTCAGAAGCAAGAGGTCAGCTAATTCTATTAGCCACGCCTGACTGCTTTACTACGGTCTGCATAAACAACCCGACAGGTCATGGGGGTGGGATAGCGATTCTCACAACAACAAAAGAAACCAGCTAGGCCTATTCCAAGCTCCCTGCACATGCACTGACTGTGAGATTATCCACGTCAAAATAACTCCTACTCCCCGAAGCTGCATCAATATTGTCTTAATCTAGCGTCCCCAAACAAACATGCCACACTTCAATGATGAAATCATACCCATCCTAAATGACCTACAAGGCCCAAATCGTGTGACCCTATTTGTTGGGGACCTAGTTGGCGCAACAATGACACGGACAAGGAAGCTATTGCACTTGAAAACACATTGACTAACATTGACTGTTGTGTAGCTAACAACTCGCCTACTCATAATAAAGGCAATACCCTTGAATGGGTTGTGGAAAAGAACCTCTCTATACAAGTTGACATCACTTCACCTTGTATTTGTTTTTTTGTTTTGTTTTGCAGTTAAATGCTGCGCACATAACCTGTAGGTATCTAGGCGCTAGTTTCATTGAATTGTGGAAGAGCAGGTTATTTGTAACGTGCAGTTCTTTTGTTTCAAGCACCGATTCGGGTTACGAACCTGTGTTTGCACAGAATGGTCTTGCTTCCAAGACCTGCACGTTGCCACAGAGCTATCCTCCCTTCACATTTGGTCAAACCATCACTTAGTAATATTTCAGACCCTATTTAAACATCCGACCCCTAAAGGAAAGAATCCACAAAAAAAAGCCTCAAACCGCAACTTCAAAAAAGTTACTGGTAATGATTTGGAAAACTGCCTGAACAAAATAATGGACTCTACATCAGATCTTGACACTCCAGTCACCCTGGTCAACTCCTTTAACCGATCTTTATACCATATGCCAGACAAAGCAGACCCTTTTAGAAGCAAACTAGTTACACATCCCACCAAAAATGGTACACCCAGGAATTGAGCATAATAAAAAAATGCAAAAGACAAGTAGAGTCAAAATGGCTAAAATGTCATTCTGAAGCAACTAAAAGTACTTGGAAAGACCTAGACAAAAATTATAAACTAGCTATCTGTGACACCAAGAAAAACCTCTAGAACAAGCAAATTGAGGAGTCTAATAATAACAACAAAAAGCTCTTTGAAATAGTTAAATCTTTGGAAAAGCCAGTGACCTCATCTATACCTTTGGCTCCAACAGACGAAGACTGGCTCAGTATACAACTAACCTTCGAGGAAAAAATTCACAAGGCACGCTTTAAGATTAAACTCTATTTAAATAAGCACACAATCACCCATCTACCTCCCTAAAAACTAGTACATGAAGAGAAGATGGCCAGCTTCAATTTCTCTCCCATTACTTTCTCTGATATGATGAATACAATATCCTCCCTACAGCCCTCGCAATGTCCTGAAAATGTGATTCCCCCGAACCTCATCCTGGAACATAAAGAAACATTTGCCCCTTTCCTTGTTAGATTTGTCAACTCCTCTTTCTCCTGCAACCAGGTCCTGGATGCAATAAAAAAGGTCACTGTCACACCTTTTGTTAAGAAACCTGGCCTCGACCCCAAAGATGCTAGCAACTTGCGTCTCATTACATATTGAAATTTCTTAATAAAAATACTGGACAAAAGTTCTACCTCACAACTCCAGCCTTTCATTGAAGCAAACAACTCCTCTACTGTAGACACTATGGTTTTCGCCCACACTACAGTACAGAGTCTGTAGTCTTAGACCTCCAATACCATATGTTAGGTATCACAGATAAAGGCAATGCTGACCTCCTCGTACTACTGGTGTAAACCTGTAGCAATGCGTGTAGCAATTCAAAGTGCTTGCGGTGAAAACTCAAGATTAATGGAGTAAGGTTAGGTTTCACAGCAAGCACTTTGAATTGCTACATGCATTGCTACAGGTTTACACCTGTTTAGCAGAAGGCTTAACACTTCTCAGGTAAAATACACACACTCATACCTTCTCACTTTATTATCCATTTTATTTGTCTCTTACATATTTTTTACCATTTTTTTCCAGCACTCCACCAACAATTGAAATTGTCTACGCATGGTGTGTTACCCTTTTTTTTCACTATTTCGAATATTGATGTGTTAACCCTACATTTACTATAATGCAACTGTTTTATTATGTAATAGACTGGCCCTGATGAATGAGATCAAATCTCTGAAAATGCATTGGCATACTTAGTCTGTTTTTTTAAAGATGTGTTGGCCGCTTCCTCACTAAGAAGCTATTATTGACTATCCTTAGAGATTGATTATTTGTATATAAACCATTTATTTTCGAAACAAGGCACAGACTCATCATTTGAGGATTTGTATCCATTTGGATACTTTATTTACACATTGAATAACCGCAGATGTGAGTTTTCTGAAATATTTTTGTAATTTAATATCCCAGGTTGGGATCAACAGAGAGCGACGGTGTGGCTAGGTTCTTTTACCCAGTCTTCTGCTTCAGATGTATTTTTTAGTGAGGGTGTCTCGAGACTCATCGCAGTCAGCTCCTGCACACTTCATCACTAAATTTAAGAACCAGTGAATATATTTTTCATTTTAGTTATTGAACCCTAATTGAATATTACAAAGTGGTGCCCACTTATTTTTGCTTTACCCTCAAGAGATATACCTCCTTTGCCTTTCATGATAACCTGGGCGATGGGCAGGCTACACTCTTAAGAGTGGTTTGAATTTAATGACGGTAGGAACCAAAATAGACATTGTACAAGACCCCAAAATAAAGGAATACCCAATCAAGGTTCTATAAAAATACATATACTTTAATTAAACAGAACTATATGTAAATGACTGACTATAAAAACTGTAAAAAAACACACCACTCTTGAAAGAATGCCTAGACTGCAGAACATGGGAATGAAGACTCCCTGGATACTGTAGCAGGGACGAGGGGCAAACAAATTGCAACAATGTCACTTTAAAGGGATATGCCTTCGAGAAAACGGTGCAAAAGGGTGGCTTATCAGTCAGTAGCATCCCAAAAGTAGATTTGACAGCATCTAACTGGGCATCTCAGCACTTTGTGGGTCTAACAGGGTTTGAATGCAGTGAGTCCAATGATCCATGTGAGACAGCATTGAGTCAGCTTCGATGTAACCCAAGCAAAAGGCACCTTCCTCCTGCTCTCTGCCCCAAGAACTCCCATTCAGGTGTTAATAGAGAGGGGAGGAGATTTTGCTCTGCTGCTCTGGGGAGAGACAAATGACTCCCTTGATTATAAAGATATGCAGATGCAACTGTCAACAGAAACTCCTGCCAAAGGACAGAGGCGGGGATTGCTCTTGACCTACCAAAACTTTGGGGGCGGGGACAGACAGTTATGTGTATTCTTAAAGCACAAGAAAGTATATTTTTGAAACGGACTGACAGAGGACTGTGCAAAATTGTAAAAACTTGTAAAATGACAGTATTGTTAATATGAAAATTCTGGTCACATTTTAAAACTACTCAGAACTCTGTGCTATGTTCAGGGACATGACTACAGAATTTGTGGTTTTGTAGCAATTGTGGTGATGGCAGAAACATGAACCTTCACATGATTATGCCCAGATATCATGCGCACATATGTGTAAAAATGTGGACAAATCTGACATTGGGTACCGGACCAAAAATGTGAAAAATTGCCAAATCTAGACCCAAGCTCTCACCGTGATGGGGCTCGGATGAATACTTGCTCCAACAAATATCTCATATAAATATGCTATTGGTATTAAGGTTGCAAAATTGTAAATACAGATTTCATGTGCGGAAACAAGGGGAGGTTCTCCCTGGATCATAAAATACAGCGTCATCATGACACTCTGTTTTCTTCTCAAATCAGGGGAGAGGAAATACCCTAACCAATAGAATATCTAGGGGTTGTGCCTAGTAAAAGTCAGCATACCCACCCTTTTAGAATATACATAAATAGAGACAGCTTGGGACCTAGACACACACACATTCACCCACCATCTGATTGCTGGCAGAGCACTTTGAAAGAGAAATCCATATTCCAGACTCCAGAACTTTGAAAGCAGAAAGGCCCATTTCCAAAGCTGAATCCTTCTCAGCTTGGCCTTTAATAAATCCTGAAACCAGATTTTACCCCAGACTTCCATGGGGAACAAAAAAAAAGAACAGCCTGGCTGAGCTGTGCTGCTTTCTTGCTAAGAATTCTTGCCAGAATCCAAAGATCCAACCCAGTAGAGCAGAGCTGTGACCAGTGTAGGGGAGGAGTGGTCCAAAAAACCCTCCTTATCTACATCCCCTCCCCAGGTGAGGGCCATGGCTCATTGGGCGTCCCCTCAGACCACCCGGGCCCAGGTGGTGGAGGGTTCACCTGCTGAAGACATTGCCCACACGTATTGAATTTAGCTAGGCCCAGAAACCATTTTGCCTATCAAAGATGGTGCGAGCTCAGCGCACTGTAGCGCGGCCCCCACCCTCGGAGAGTTTCAATTATCCCTGTCGCCGCAGCACCCTGGCAGATCCGCTGTGAGCCCGTTCCCACGAACAAAACGGACATGAGCTAGCATAAGATACAAACACTGTAACATTTCACCGTCCACAGTGTATCACTGCTCCCACCATGACCCTGTCAGCAAGGCCTGGGTGATGGGGAGAACTGTAGAATGGTCATCCGATGAAAGCAGAAAAATACCCAAATACGAATGTCAAAAACTACCTGTAATACGTGTATCCTTTCCACAAAACTACTTCTACTAAAGAAACCTGTAAAATTGTGTAATCATTGTATGAAACACATGTTTACATGGCACCAGCAATGGAGGACCCACACCCCTGCAGGGGTGTGCAAATGATAAAAAGCATTCCGGGGGATTATTCTCTATATGTATCATTGAAAACCGTACACCCCGTGGTCCCGCGCCATAACTGAACTAATGCTGCTAGAGTGCAGGGAAGGACAAATGCAACTATACATAAGGCTCGTGTGAAAAGACGCGGGCAAATGCGCCAATCATGTGTACATATCTACAGCCCTCATATGCCATTACCGCCACGTACAATGGCGGGTCTCCTCCTCTATGCTCCACCAACTACACTACTACCTCACGTAATGCAAATATATATGTATATTACTAAATGCCGTAATTGTTAAAATATAATGTACTAGTAAGGTGCTTAGACTGACTATATTCGAGAGAACATGTAGTGAGTTGAAATGTATGTTTTCAAGTGATCCAAATGAGCATTATAAGGATGTTCAAATGTTTATAATGTTCTCATCGAAAGTCGGCAACACCCGAGAAAAATACCTTTGTGAATATGTGCAAGGCCATTCTCCCCCCCCACCCTGTAAAGTCTGCCAAATAAGAGAGCTAAGGCCTGCGCCACGCTGCTCCACCTCCCCCAACTAGGCTGGAGCCGCTTCAAAGATTTGTAGTCCCCGCTACAGCATCCAAGGCCACGGCCTGCCACCTGCATTATTTACAGCCCAGCAGTAAACCTCCGCTTGAATACACAAATCCAAGGCGCCCCCTCGTAAACCCCACAACCCCCCGGAACACCTCAGACTTATGACCCGGTGCAACGAAGACACCCAATACTGTGGTAACACACAACAGCCCATTCATAATAACTTCTAACGAGACAGAAAGACATGTACCGCCCGCCCCAGGCCCGGAGACTTAGCCCCACGACCTATGGTACCGGTCAAACAGGACACTGGTAACCATGCACGGATAAATCACCATCAAACCCCTCACAAGGTGCATTCCTCCTGTGTTGCATTAACCTGCATTTACTAAAGAAGATAACATTGCAATGACTGAATGACTGCGGTGTGCATGGCATAGGGCAAATAAGTCAGGAAAAGACATTGATCTCTGACACTGGCCACAATGGCACAACAACACCGCCCGGATGAACTCAGCTGGCCTGCCAGGCCCAGCCCAACCCACGAGGTTGACCAGTGACGTCCTCCAGCCAAGGCCAACCACATTGCAGCAGCACCTATAGCTAGTCATCGCCACCCAATCCCATTGAACTTGTGCCCCTTATAGTATATAGGTACTGATGACGTTTTTTGTAAATAAATACGGCTGTCTTTGCTATTGTCAGACAGAGCGCTCTCGGAGTTTGCAGAGTTCTTTGCATGCCCTATTCTGATTGATAAACTCCCATTTAAGCTCACCCGCACTCTGTCTTGGCTTTATTCCCGACTTGGGAGAGTCCATCATTGTCTCTCATTGCGGGGAGGATCGTGCTGGTTGGGGACGCTTGCCTTCAGTGGTGACCCCGAAAGCGTGATTATTATTATTATTATTTTTTCCGACCTAACATTACCGTCCCCTTTTGGCACGAGAATCTCCGGTCGAAAAGGGATACGCATGGTGCGCCGGCTCCGGGAGGCTTCCCGCCAACGGCGACCGGTACACTAAGAAGTGCGCACTCAATAGAGAGAGGGTACGGGATCCCGGTTGAAAAATCCCCTTTGAGTACCGCTCGCCTGGACGGACCCAGTTTCGGAGACTATCGGTTCAAGACGGGCACGTGAGTATTGAGTGCGAGCGATCGTAAAGGGAGTGGAGGAAGAAATTTAGGACAGAGAACGAAGAGGGGTCGAAAAAGGGGGGGGTACGCAGATCTACTAAGGATCATCCTAAACTTTCTTTGCTTTTTCTTTGCATATGGCCATTAGGATTAAGAGGTGAATAAGAGATAAGAGTGACGGGAACCTAGCTCCGAAAGAGGGTGGAAGGCGGCGCCGCATAGTGCTATCTTGACTAGTACTGGGAATATATGAAGAAGAGGATAATAAGAAAAAGGTTTCTGGCAAAGGGGGACACGGAGAATATATTAGTGACTGCTAGTTCTTCTTTCTATTCTTTCCTTTAGGGTTGGGGGGGAAGTTAAAAGTGAGATCAGTACAAAAAGTTAGGGAGGAAGTAAAAGAGAGAGAGAGTCCTACTACAAGAGGGAAGAGCAGACCAATATATATATATGCGCATCCATATATCTGAATAAGACGGACAGGGACAGCCGGCTAGGGAGGAAAGGGATGGCAGCTTGAATTGTGAATAGAGTGTTACAGAGAGGTGTGTGCACCTCGTATGCGTCGGAAGACAATTTGGTGCTGTGGGTGTGTAAAATGGTTATAAATGTATGGTAATTGAATGGTCATGGTGAGTGTGGCCGGATAAAGCTTCTTGAAGACAAAAATGACAAGGTGAATTGAGTGCGTACCTTTTTGATTTCCTGGTTAATATTGTCAAAATCATTGATGGTTTGCTCTTGTATGTGCCCCCCCCCCAGAGAATAACATAGAGACTGTGTACAGCCAGTTTTGCATTGCGCAGGCAGGGCGAAGAGCACAAAGGAGCCAATTATTGAATGTGAGGTAGAAGACGAAGCCCATATTGGTAATAGGTTTACATTGTAATTGTGGACACAAACAGAGATAGACAAGTACTAGGAAGACACAAAGATGGGGGCCGAAACACCCTTATCACATATCTGTAAGAACCTACCAGGGTACGCGGAGCGAATTAAGAAATATCATGACTAATGGGTAACAGAGCTGAAGGGAGAGGGGCTACCCCAGATATGGCCCGAGGGAGGGTCATTTGACAAAAGTGTTCTGGATATGGTGGCCACATGCATTTGTTTGAAATACAAGGGGAAGCAGTTGCACAATAGGAGGGAAATATTAGATCTCTGGAGGTTATTTGAAGAGATACCACCGCCTAAAGCACCAGCATTAAATCCTGACCTACCATCCACCACTGACAATCCACTGATGATACAGAAAGATGCTAAAGAATCGTCAAATGTAGAGCCACAAGTAGAGGTAATAAGCTTGTACCCGATACTAAACAAGCCTGTGCCCGCAGAAGGGTACAGTGACCCCACTTATGTCCCTCCTCCCCTGACAACTACTACACCCCACCAGCCAACGGCACCCCCGCCATATGAAAGTACAAGGGAGCGAGCCCAGGCATGTACACAAAGGGTAGACATAGAAAAGCTAACAGATGATTTACAATCAAGACTCTCAATAGCGAAAGATGAGCTCGCAAGGATAAAAGACATATGTGAACAAACAGCACTTAATGCAGCAAGATCAGGGCGCACGTCTAGAGCGCCGAGTGAGAATAGAACACTTGAAGACGGGTGGAAAAAAGGTGAGATACTGTTCAGAATTGAGGAAGAACCGACACAAATAATCGAAGTAGGGACACGAGAGAGAGGTATTGACAATGAAGAAAGGCCCATAAGGGACAGAGAGGAACTACTATGTGATATCAGGGACGATTTAGAAGAAAGCGACAGATTGAGCATGGCAATGGGAGAGGGATGTGAAGGGGTGGATGGTACATGTTCAATGAGAACACTGGATGATGAGTGGACGGGGCGATTAAGGAACAGGGTGGGGAAAATGGCATCACTGGGAACATCAGCAGCCAAAACGGGTGTAGATGCAACGACAAAAGGAAGGCTACAGCTCCCATTGATACATAGGGGAGGAGGGAGGCCGAATTATATCCCATGGGCTCAGATGGATAAAGCCAATTTATTAAAGCTATTGCCCCCGTTATCGGGAGGGGCAAGTAAGTGGATATACGCCTTTGAGAAACACACTGCTGGGGTACTCCTAGCAATAGGAGATGTGAAGAGCTTGCTTGTATCAGCAGTGGGGGATCAGGCTGATAGAGTATGGGTCAAGGCCGGTTTCCCGGGAGTAACATTAGACTGCGACCGCCATGAGGGGGCCTCCTTTAACGCAGTGCGTGCAAGGGTGTGGGATGCCTTGCGAGAAATGTTTCCAGATACACCAGATTTACAGTCAGTAATGCAGTGTACAATGAATGACGGGGAGGAGGCTATGGATTACATTTTTCGGGTCCAAGAGATGTGGAGAACAGAAACGGGCACGCCCTGGTATCAATCGACATCTTTATTTTACTTCATTATAAAAAGAGGGCTCCCAAAGGAAGTGCAAAAGGCGCTCGACAAGATAGCAGGTATTGAAGCAAAGGGATGGCCTGAGATCCAGAGCATAATAGTACACCATCGTAAGAGAATAAAGGAAAGGGAAAAGGAGGTGGCGCAGAAGAGATTGGCAGACGAGGCAAAACTAGTGCAGACAAAGTTGGTGAAGGTCGCAGCGGCTGTAGCCGGACTCCCCCACAGCAGGGAGGGAGATGAGGAGGGGCTGATAGCAATACAAGGAAGGATGGCAACTAATCGGGCTGGAGCAGGACAGCGGCAGTGGAATGAGCAGGAGCAAGGCGGAGGTCCGCAGTGGCAAGAGTGGACCCCTCGAGGGGACGAGGTGGGTACAGGGGCCGAAGAGGAGGTGGACCAGGGTACGGGGGAATGGGAGGAAATGGATGGCAGGGCCCTAGAGGTGCACACGGGAGTTGCTGGAACTGCGGAAGATGGGGGCATTACTCCAGGGAGTGCAGAGCCAGACCCAACAGCGGGTTTCAAGAGGTAGAACAGTATGGCCACCCCCACCCGGGGAGCCCATATGGTCTTCCAATGGGACAACAACAACCGAGAAACCCAGGCCAAGGTAATAATGAGCAACAACAGGGGCACCAGTATAGAACACCGAACCACCCACGAAACAATGACAACTTGCAGTACACGCCAGGGAACCCTTTTGCGACAGCAGCAAACGGGGCCCCCGCACCTGCACCTTACAATGGCGTGTCAGTAGTTTCAGGAAGTGCCTTTAATGAAGGGGGGCGATGAGACACCCTGCATAGGACAGCCCACAGAGAACACTTGCGTGTCCAGTTCTATCTACCACCTACGATGCAGCAGAGGAACCATTGGTAGGGGTGCAAATAGGAGACAAGCAGTTCATATTCATGGTGGATTCGGGAGCGGAGAAATCATGTATCAGGGAGGACCGGTTCCCGTTATTTAACCGGAAGTTAGAGACGCAGGGGTGTCTGGGGCTGTAATTGAAGGTCCTTACACAGAAGCATTGGACGTAACAGTGGGGGGGAAGACTGTAAAGACACCCTTACTGTATTATGAACACTCACCAATAAATTTACTAGGAAGGGATCTCCTGAGTAAACTCAACATGACCATATCATTCACTGAGAGAGGTATAGTGTGTTCAACACCTGGATATGCCCATTCCGTGCAATGTTGGTAGTACATGCCCACACGACCACACAAGAAGTACGAGGTTTGCCGGAAAACGAGGAAATGTTTATTGAAGGGCTAAAGACATTGGCCCTCATAGTTCCAGAGCTGAGGAAGATGGATTGGAGGATTCCAGCAGAATTCCTCTTCCGCCCCATAGTGTGCCCCGACACAGCACCAGGGTCAGTGGTATCATTAAACTTGCACGCTGTACAGGTGTCAGCAAAAAGGATTGCGATGATTGGAATAGATATGGAAGGATGCGAGTGGCGTACAGTATTGTGCACGAATGCCAACTTCGCCCTAAGGGACTTAACAGATGAGGATCTCTTTTCAGATGCAGAGGGGGATGGTGAAATTGTAATGGAAATAGCGATGCCCTGTGACATTTTGATTCAAGCTAGGGAAATCCCCGCTCAACTGATGGCAGTGGTAGGAGCACCGCCGTCATTCTTTGATGATGACATGAGACTCGTACCAAATAATTTGTGGACAACAGGCCCCCATGATGTAGACCTGTTGCATGGAGTACAACCTGTAATAATAAGACTAAAGCAAGGAGCAATTCTACCCCGAGTGAAACAGTATCCATTGTCCCGTGAAGCGGAGCAAGGGATAAAAGAGACAATAAATGCACTACTAGCACAAGGGATAATAGTGCCTTCAAACTCCCCATGTAACACATGTATTTATCCAATCAAAAAAGCAAAGGGAGGGTCTTGGAGAATGATACAGGATTTACGCCCCCTAAATGATGTAATTCAGAAAGAGTTCCCTTTGGTCCCGAACCCTGCATCAATATTATGCAGCATCCCAAAAGCGGCATCACACTTCACAGTAGTCGACTTGAAAAACGCATTTTTCTCAATTCCCCTGGCTGAAGAGAGTAGATAACTGACAGCATTCACACTGGGGGGAAAGAGATATGAACACTGCAGATTACCGCAGGGATACTGTGAGAGCCCAAGCATATTCAACCGCATATTGCATGAAGACTTGGGAAACCTATCAGTTGAGAGTACGATCATTCAGTACGTAGACGATTTACTAGTGTGTGCACAAGACGAAGAAACGTGTAGAAAGGATTCAACAACGCTCCTGAATCTATTGGCCAATAAGGGGTACAAGGTAGACAAGGAAAAGCTACAGTACTGTCTGACAGAGGTCTTCTACTTGGGACAGCTGATATCAAAAGATGGAAAAAGAATAATCCCCGACAGGGTAGAAGCGATAAGATCAGTAGGAGAACCCACAACAGTGAAAGACATGCAGAAGTTCCTGGGAATGTGCAACTATTGCCGAGCATGGATATTAGACTATGCAGCATACACGAGACCCTTACTACAAGCACTCAAAGAAGCACAACAGGAAAATAAGAGAATAGAATGGTCAGAAGAAATGAGCGCGTCATTCAAATCATTAAAAGAGTTAATTTCAAGCGCTCCAGTACTAGCAAATCCTGATTATGGACGCGATTTTTACCTATTTTCGCACTGCAAGGGAACACTCATGACAGCTGTTCTGACACAAAAGACGTCCCTAGGACACAAGCCTTTGGCTTACTATAGTGGTACTTTAGATGCCGTGATGCAAGGCCATTTCGCGTGCGAGCAATCACTCGCTACAGCCGCGTTCGCGATTGAGAAAAGTGCCACAATAGTAATGGGATGCCCTGTGACATTGTTTGTGGAACATTCACTATTTGCAATACTTGAAAGGTCAAAAAGCACACTGACGACACAGCGGGCAACAGCCTACAAGATCATATTGTCTAGCGCCAATATCCATGTGGTGAGATGCAAGACAGTGAACCCCGCAACATTTATTACAGAAGCATGCACACTAGAGGACATGCAGGACCACGATTGTGCAACTTACACAGGAGAACGAGGGGAGGACACAGTGGTGTGTGAGAACGCCCTGAGCGAGGGGGAAGTGTACTTTGTGGATGGGTCTGCATCGATTGATGTGGACACGGGAGAAAAGCATGTTGGCATGGCAGTGGTGAGGTTAGAAGACGGTGAATATGAAACACTAGTACAGTACCGCCTCCCATTACATTACTCCGCGCAAGCAGCAGAACTGATTGCACTCATAGAAGCACTACATGCAGCAAAGGGTTGCGCAGTGACAATATATACAGACTCAGCTTACATGACAACGACAGTACATGGAGGTCTAGCAAGATGGGGCGGAGGGGATTTCGACGGGCAGACGGAACACCAGTACAGCATGCAGAATTGTTGAAAGAGTTAATTGAGGCCTTACAAAACCCAACTGCGGTAGCAATCATGAAGTGCCAAGCACATACATCCAATACAGACGTTGTGTCTTTGGGAAACGCGGCAGCGGACGCTGCCGCCAAGGAGGGTTCCTATTTTCAGAAATATGAAGCAGGTGAGTACATGCTGCAGCACAAGACAAACGAAGAGCTCCCAGAAGGGTACAACATGATGCCTATATCACAAATACTAGAATTACAGGAAGGAGCTAGTGCAGATGAAAAATTGATGTGGACAAAACGAGGGTGCAGCAAGTCGGCGACAGACTTACTGTGGCGGCAAAATAACTCAGGGAAAGTGATAATGCCAATCAAGTTATTGGAAATTGCGTTTCAACAACTACACTTCCCTGCACACAATACCAAACAGCACATCGCAGCAGAAATACAGGAAGAATGGTTCGTGCCCTGTCTCCAGGAGCACGTATCTCGATTAGCGATGGAATGCACAACATGTCAGATATACAATTCAGGAATGACATTACGCACGCTACGGGGAACAATTCCAAAACCCATTGGCCCATGCAGAGAGCTACATATTGATTACGCGGACATGGGGGAAAGGTGTAATGGAGCACGGTACATGATCATGGTTGTATGCCCATTCTCAAGGTGGGTAGAAGCAGGACTATGTGCACGACCTGATGCCAAAAGCACTGCAAAGTTCCTAGTGAGGGAAGTGTTCCCGCGCTGGGGAATTTGTGACGTTATTCGCTCAGATAATGACACTCACTTCGTAAATGAGCTTTTCAAGGAAGTTACTACATTATTGGGAATAAAACATAAATTGTGTTCGATTTATCATCCTCAAAGTAATGGCGTAGTGGAAAAGATGAACGGACTTTTAAAAGGCAGATTATCAAAACTATGCTTTTCATTGAAAAAGAATTGGATTTACTGTCTACCCCTTGCGCTATTTGAGCTGAGAAATCAGCCAAGCAAAGACCACCATTTGTCCCCGCACGAGATCGTGACTGGGAGACGAATGAGCGCAGCACACTCTCCACTGCGCGAACACTCAGATGCACACAGGAGCGCCGGGATATTGGGAGAACAATTCACAGACTATTTGAAGAAATTGACAAGGGCAGCGCGCGCATTATCAAAGCAGCTCTCTCCACCCTTCACGAGAGAGGAGGGAAACATAACAGGGTCTGTCACGGAGCCTGAGCAACAGCTACAGCTGATGCCGGGCGAATTAATTTATGTCAGGAGTTTTGTGCGTCGATGGAATGCACCACGGTTCCATGGCCCATACGAGGTAGTGTTCTGTACGCCCACGGCAGTAAAAGTAAAGGGCCTGAAATACTGGGTACACTTGACAGATGTGCGAAAAGCATACAGTAATGTGCAAGAGGAGGTAGATGAGGAGGCACAGACAACAGCAAATGGTGCAGCTGAGCAGAATGTCTGAATATGAACTTGTGTATGTGTGACAGTAACAGACCTGAATGAGAAAATGACTGATAAGTATACTGGCATTTTTTTTAAGATGTTACTGGAATAAAAAAAAAAATAGTTTTTTATCTGGCGGACTTATATGTAATTAATGAAATGATCAAATTATGACGTGTTTACACCCTTGTCTGTGAATACCCTTCCCCGCAACCCTACCCGCTTCCATTCCTCGTCAATATATAACTGGCACTGGTAGTGCCCACAAAATGTTTACATTCATGCACTTAATGCACTTTTATATTTCGGCCAGGAACTACCATGGCATCTAACGGGCAGCCTGCAACGGATACACTTACTAGAGTTAGAGAGTGGTTAACTGAGAAATGCAGATATTCGTATGAATGCGGACTATCAGTGTGTATCACATTGTTTTTTACACTAATGTTTGGCCTGGTTACATACTGGTTAATAGCGTTTATCTCTATCGAGATAAACGAGGGGGGAGGGACTAATAGGACTACTGTAAGTAATGCAACCACGAGTGTAAATACTAAGGAAGGTGACTTCTTGGTATGGGACGGGACGAAACTTGTATGGGGTTACTATACAACACCATCCAATGCTGTCATGATAAAAAACGAAGGGCTACAGGGTGAAATGCAAAATAACACAGTGTCCTCGCCAAAGTTATCTAATTACAATGTTCACAGTTTAAACGACCGAAACCCCTCTGCCATATCCTGGTTGTACAACACCCCTACCAGCCAACCTGCCCCCATAGCTACAGACACATTGGCAACTAATAGGATGGAAGAAAATGGAAGGATGAAAGCAACACATGAAAGTTTATATGATGATTGGGTGAAGGGGGGCGGGAAGGAGAAAGGGGGGTCTACTGTGTCAGTCACCCTTGAAGCCGGGAAGTACATTAGGAAAATAAATAACAGAAAGAAAAGGGGAGCGGAAAGGAGGAAGTATGATGAGTACTATGGGTTAGGATTAGATAGAATGGAAGACCCATGACACCCCCACCATACGAATAAATGGTATGCGGACATGAGTGCAACAGCTAAACAAACAACAAACGAGAGCTGCTATGTCTGCTCCATCATTCCTCATGCTTCAGGTACACCCAAAGTATTGCTACCCAAAGAGTTGCCAGTTATAGATGCCCAATGTCTCCTTCATCTTACGTTATGCAGGATTAAGAACACCTTCCAGGCACATGGAGTCACTTTTAGAATGCTGCAGAACGAGAAAACTTGCTATCCAAAAACGGCAGGGGTGGTATGTCTGGAGGAACCATTTTTTGTAATACAAGGGACACTTTTTTCGGACAACAAGTGGAAGGATGAAGAAGTAATGTGTAAAGCTGAAGCACTGAGAGGTGTGGTACCAGATAAATTGCAATGGATAGAAGAAACATGCACACCAGTATGGAAGGAACACATTTCAAAACTAACTTGGGTGACCGCCATTGAAAAACCCTTCAAACTGCAGAACGAAATAGACTATGAACTATGTTTTAAAGGAGAAGGGAAAACCTCCATGGGGACAAACAAGGACTGTAACAAGACCCTCACCATCCCAGATCTGAGAAAAGGGACAGCGGCCCTGATGGACACGTAATGGGTATGCGGCAACCAGGCATACCTGCACCTTCCCCCGTCATGGAGTGGCAGTTGCTCAATGGCCACACTGCACTCAGCCCTAATGGTAATTCCAGAAAGCCACATCGATGGGAGCAAAAGGACACGGGAACGCATACAACAGAGTGCAGCCCAGCCGACTGCTGAGCCACAAATGTATGTCCTGTCTTCCGGGAGCAAGGAAGAGGTGCTGACCCGTAACAAACGAGCATCAAACTACATATCAAAGGCATCATCAGAACTGTTGACTCAGATCCCAGACAGATACCGATTATTCAGCTCAGCAGAAACATTCTTTTCCTCCCTCATCTCAAGTGTCCAAGCAAGGGCAAACGCAAAATGGCTCCAGATAACACGCTGGGAATTGATTCAGCTGGCAAATGACACTGAAGAAGGGTTCAATGTAATAAAAGTGGAACTAAGGGCTTTACGGCTGATGACAATGCAAAACAGGTATGTCTTGGACCTGTTGACGGCGATGGATGGAGGTGTTTGCCGAAAAATTGGAAATGCCTGCTGCACTTTCGTACCTTTCGAAGACGCAGAAAACGGCCCCCTGTCCCATGTGATCGAAGCAGTACACAACCTGGGAGAAAAAATGAGAATGGAGGGTGGAGCGGAAGACAGTAAGTGGTTCGACAACATCTTCTCCTGGGTCCCCTCATGTCTTGGAACGACTGTGAAGTTTTTGATGCCAGCTGTGGTGTTCCTCCTTTTAATTTTTTGCACGTGCCAGGTGGGTCTTCGATGTTGTGCTAACGCAGTACCTAATGGTGCAATGATGATGGTGACAATGGGCAACACCCGTGTGGCAATGCAAACTATGCAGGAAGTGCAGGTACAAACCAGAACTGATGATACACCCAGGTATCAGCTAGTGCCCAGGTATCATGACAAGGATATCATAGACAAATTATGGCACACCACCATCAGAGAGCCCCGTATATTAGAATGGTATCAGGAGGTGTGGGTAGACTTGGAAGGGGAGAGCGGATGTATATACCTAACCTGTACCCCAGATGAATATGCTAGGAGGGGTGAGAGCTTAAGGGGGGAGTGCAGAGCCTGGATGCCGATAAAAGGAACACCAGCATGGGATGAGGCAGTTATGGACGAAGAAGAGTGTAGGAGATTGAATGAGTTAAAGAATTTGTTACTTAAGTAACGAAAGGGGGGAAATGTAGGGGAGGAGTGGTCCAAAAAACCCTCCTTGCCTACATCCCCTCCCCAGGTGAGGGCCATGGCTCATTGGGCGTCCCCTCAGACCACCCGGGCCCAGGTGGTGGAGGGTTCACCTACTGAAGACATTGCCCACACGTATTGAATTTAGCTAGGCCCAGAAACCATTTTGCTTATCAAAGATGGTGTGAGCTCAGCGCACTGTAGCGTGGCCCCCACCCTCGGAGAGTTTCAATTATCCCTGTCGCCGCAGCACCCTGGCAGATCCGCTGTGAGCCTGTTCTCACGAACAAAACGGACATGAGCTAGCATAAGATACTAACACTGTAACATTTCACCGTCCACAGTGTATCACTGCTCCCAGCATGACCCGGTCAGCAAGGCCTGGGTGATGGGGAGAACTGTAGAATGGTCATCCGATGAAAGCAGAAAAATACCCAAATACGAATGTCAAAAACTACCTGTAATACGTGTATCCTTTCCACAAAACTACTTCTACTAAAGAAACCTGTAAAATTGTGTAATCATTGTATGAAACGCATGTTTACATGGCCCCAGCAATGGAGGACCCACACCCCTGCAGGGGTGTGCAAATGATAAAAAGCATTCTGGGGGATTATTCTCTATATGTATCATTGAAAACCGTACACCCCGTGGTCCCGCGCCATAACTGAACTAATGCTGCTAGAGTGCAGGGAAGGACGAATGCAACTATACATAAGGCTCGTGTGAAAAGACGCAGGCAAATGCGCCAATCATGTGTACATATCTACAGCCCTCATATGCCATTACCGCCGCGTACAATGGCGGGTCTCGTCCTCTATGCTCCACCAACTACACTACTACCTCACGTAATGCGAATATATATGTATATTACTAAATGCCGTAATTGTTAAAATATAATGTACTAGTAAGGTGCTTAGACTGACTACATTAGAGAGAACATGTAGTGAGTTGAAATGTATGTTTTCAAGTGATCGAAATGAGCATTATAAGGATGTTCAAATGTTTATAATGTTCTCATCAAAAGTCGGCAACACACGAGAAAAATACCTTTGTGAATATGTGCAAGGCCATTCTCCCCCCCCCACCCTGTAAAGTCTGCCAAATAAGAGAGCTAAGGCCTGCGCCACGCTGCTCCACCTCCCCCAACTAGGCTGGAGCCGCTTCAAAGATTTGTAGTCCCCGCTACAGCACCCAAGGCCACGGCCTGCCACCTGCATTATTTACAGCCCAACAGTAAACCTCCGCTTGAATACACAAATCCAAGGCGCCCCCTCGTAAACCCCGCAACCCCCCGGAACACCTCAGACATATGACCCGGTGCAACGAAGACACCCAATACTGTGGTAACACACAACAGCCCATTCATAATAACTTCTAACGAGACAGAAAGACATGTACCGCCCGCCCCAGGCCCGGAGACTTAGCCCCACGACCTATGGTACCGGTCAAACAGGACACTGGTAACCATGCACGAATAAATCACCATCAAACCCCTCACAAGGTGCATTCCTCCTGTGTTGCATTAACCTGTAGAATAACCTATTGATAGATTTACTAAAGAAGATAACATTGCAATGACTGAATGACTGCGGTGTGCATGGCATAGGGCAAATAAATCAGGAAAAGACATTCATCTCTGACACTGGCCACAATGGCACAACAACACCGCCCGGATGAACTCAGCTGACCTGCCAGGCCCAGCCCAACCCACGAGGTTGACCAGTGACGTCCTCCAGCCAAGGCCAACCACATCACAGCAGCACCTATAGCTAGTCATCGCCACCCAATCCCATTGAACTTGTGCCCCTTATAGTATATAGGTACTGATGACGTTTTTTGTAAATAAATACGCCTGTCTTTGCTATTGTCAGACAGAGCGCTCTCGGAGTTTGCAGAGTTCTTTACATGCCCTATTCTGATTGATAAACTCCCATTTAAGCTCACCCGCACTCTGTCTTGGCTTTATTCCCGACTTGGGAGAGTCCATCATTGTCTCTCATTGCGGGGAGGATCGTGCTGGTTGGGGACGCTTGCCTTCACCAGATAGCAGCAAACCAGAACCAACCCGTCAGATCCAGTCCAATCCCACTGTGCAGTGTCCAGAGTGCCGTGCTGAGTGCAGAACCAGAGCGCCTTGAGTCCAGTCCAGTGTGATAGCTGAATTCCGGTCCAGAAAGTCTCCCTGACCAGATCCCTGACGGGTCCATTCCAAACAGTGGTAGTGAGTATCCATAGCATAGGATTGTCGCTAGCAAATATCTTATCCATAAGTAATCCTATCCAAACCCATTCTATTATATCCAGTACTGCATTGCTAAAACTCTTTTGTCTTACCCGAATCTTTCTCTCATACCTATAGTCCTTTGGTAATAGCAGTGTTAAAATCATCTTTGTGCTAATATATTTGCTGAAGAAAGGCAAGCGTCTCGGCGGGCAAAAACCATCCAGAGGCGTCGCTGGGCTATTGGCTGTGCTGTCGTGTAGTTTGCGGCTTCTTAGTCTCGCTAGTATAAGAAATCTTGTTTGTAATTTTAAAAAGCGCAACCTTGTTTTACAAATTTTGACTCTTTCTGAAAAAACCGACCTCTACAGAAACCTTCATAACCTCTTCACCGTTTATGCTAGAAATTACATCCTCAACTTTCCAACGCACCTAAAACCGAATTCCAACTCCTTATAGTTGTTCCGCAATCGCGCTTACCGCACGTGGAAATGTTTGCCGCAAATTTTTCGTTTGGCTCAAATCTATCACGTGTGAAACAGCTGTACATTGCATTCGACCTCAGAATTAAGATTTCAACCTACTAGTTACTCAGTAATCATTGATAGCGTTTATCTGAAACCATACAAAGCGGCTCCCAGTAGTATTGAAACCATTTTTGTGAATTAAATCCATTTTTACTGTTTTCTCATCCATTCAAAGCCACATTCAAAACCATTTTGACAAGTTGCAATCATTCCTGTTTTTCTCTGTGTTTGCTGGGGGAAATTGGGATTGATACTGTGTTTGTTGAGTGTGTAATCCTGAAACCTGTTTCAGTAGTGTGCAGGGGGGAAAGAGTAATCACATTGCATTTTGATTGAACCCACACAAAGTATTATTCTATGCTGCATTACTTTTCCTATCATTACTCTGTGTGATTAAAGAGAGTTGTTGTGACATCACCCCATTGGTGATCCTTGTATAAATATTAAATAGTGTGATATATATATATTGTGAAAATCCATAAAATAAATCTTTTTAACTTTGCAAAACAGCCTGCTTCCTGGTTCAGTGTGATTCAAAGAGATGGGCGTGATATAAGGGTTTATCATTCAGAAATAAAAGAACTTATAGACATAAATAAATAATTAAGGGTTCCAGCTGTGCATCACACGCTAGGCATTGACTTAGGTGGAGTGCCGGGTTGAAATCACTTACAATGTGTAGCGCCCTGATACCTGTAGCTGTTCAGTTCTTAGGAAACAAACAAATAAATAAATAAATACATTGATGAGATCTACCAAAGGGGTATATTTATAATGCACATGGGTGGACAAGCCACATGACTTCACTCCTAATTATTAGTCTGCTCACTGTCCCTAAGGAAGAACTTTGCTATTCCTATATGATGGTGGTACTTTCCCAGGGATCTCAGTTGTGTGCTGCCTATCTAAAAGGGAGGAAAAAAGGAAATTGCCCTCTTCTATTGCTCAAAAATGGGGCGTTGAGTTTTATAAACACAAGGGGGTAGGCCATCAGGGCCAGCAGATTTAGAAAAGGAACGTTTAGAAATAGCCCATTTAATATCTGTTAATGACCATGCGAGACGGGCAATCTTGCTGTAGCATAACTGAACGTCTGGAACAGCCTCAAATTTGGTGGGCAGCTGATATTTAGCTATTATATAAATTTGCCATGCTTGATCGGATATGCAATTATGAGTAATTAGTGTCAAGCATTTGTCACCACTCCTAAGCATACGCCAAATTGATTGAGTATCATGAGATGCTATGGCTTTTATAAGATTACAATTCTTCCTGCTATAGCTCATAATGCGAACATGTCTAAGATCCTGCTTATAAGACTTAAGTATTTGAAGACGCTTATTTTAGGGCAATTATTTTAAGTTGTTTTAAGGCCTTATTTTTTTCTCTTTTTAAGAGTTTACATGTAGAGTCAAACGGATGGGAATGTTCCATCGTAGTATATTTTTTGCTGAAAAAGGTAAGTGCCTTTTTAATCAATTCTGTACAGAGTTGTATCGTTATCATTGCGTTACTGGTGTTTAAATGAGTCAGAACGGATATCTCAGATGAGACATATTTAACAAATTGCAAGCACAGACCATGGTTCCATCTGATAGAAATCAATGGGCGATCGATCTCTACCAAAACCAGAACTGGATCCATGGTAAGTAGTTTGCATTCCATATTAAGCATGCAGGAAATTCGGGCATGATCACTACCTAAGATTTGACTAGTCTGTAGAGATGACATAAGTAAGGTAAGAATACGCGTGGTAAATATGAAGTCTATTATTGAAGTCTTGACTCCACGCAACCAAGTTATCTTCGATTTCTCATCACCATTACCAATCATTTCCATATCCCAATCACCAAGGATCTCTCTAAATTTCATACCCCTTCCACATGATAGGGAGGAGGATTTAATAGCACCGTAGCCATTACGGTCCCTGCAGTCACAATTAAAGTCCCCGCCAAGAATAATTTCTAATGACTGATAATTGCTAGATGTATTTAATAAACAGTCATCAAGTTCCTCCAATATTGTATCTATTGCCACCGTAGCAGGATTCCAATATAAAGATAATATTAGAATAAAAGGGATTTTAATCGAGTGGGTTTCCACTAGTACGCCCAACAAACTCTCAGATTCCCATATCAATTTTATTTATTTATTTATTTATTTATATTTATATAGCGCGCAAGCAGCCCAGGGGCATTGAGGCGCTGTTCCTTGCAATAACTTAGTTACATGGTACATATGATAGCGATTGTTGACACATTATGAATAGCGCAAGAAATCATACTGTTGTTACAAATATTGCATTTGGTCGTATATTACAAACATATATGATAAGTATTCGTGCTGATGTGTCGGTCCTTATGTGAAGAGGGTAGTTTTCAGTGTTTTGCGGAAGGTGGTGAGGGAGTCCTCGCCATGGATAGTGGGAGGTAGGGCATTCCAGTGGGTGGGCGCGAGATAGGGGAAGCTGGATCCACCCGCTTTTACTCTTTTTACTAGTGGCACAGAGAGCATGTTGGTGTACGGGGATCTGGTTGGCCTGGTAGTGGAGACAGGGTGGATCCTTTGAGAAAGGTATGCAGGAGCAGTGAAGTGAATGCACTTGTGAGTCAGTGTCAGGGCTTTGAATACAATCCTTTCCTTTATTGGGAGCCAGTGGGCTAGTTTTCTGGCTTCAGAGATGTGTTCTCTTTTAGCAATGCCTTGGGCTGCCCGGAGAGCATTGTTCTGTATTACTTGTAGTCTCTCTAAGTTTTTGTTGGAGGTTCCTAGAAAGAGTACATTGCAGTAGTCTAGCCTGGAGCCGGTGATGGCCCTGGCTATGTTGGTGCAGTTCTCTTTGGATAGAAAGGGCCTGATTGCGTTGATAAGTTTAGCATGATATGCAGCTGCGGATGCTATTGCGTTGACTTGTCTATCCATGGATAGGCTGGAGTCCAGGTAGACTCCCAGAGTTTTGACAGAATCGGAGACCGGGATTTTAATGGAGTCAATGGTGAAGTGGCTGAATTGGGCATCTAGGTTTTTTAGCGTGTCGGGGGAACCTACCAAGAGGAGTTCCGTCTTGTCAGAGTTGAGGCATAGTCCGTTGTCAGCCATCCAGGCTTGGATGGTGTTGTAGAGGTTGTTGAGGGTCAGGGAGTCGGTGTCATAGTTACCTGTGAGAGTGAGGAGGATCTGGGTGTCGTCGGCGTAGTTGGTGTATGAGATGCCCATAGCGTCGAGGATGAGGAAGAGGGGTCGTGTGAAGATGCTGTACAGGGTGGGGGAGAGACAGGAGCCTTGGGGTACACCACAAAGTATAATAGTTGGTGATGCGGCGGCTAGGTCAGAGAATACTTGAATAATTTTGATTTTAAAAGAACGGAATTATTGATTGCAATTGCAAGACCCCCACTCGGGCAGCCATGTTGAGATCTCTTGGCTGGGGCACAGTGTGTAGTATAACCCGGGATAGTAAGAATATTTATTTTCATTGTTTCCTGTAGAATTAAAATGGTTGGTTGATTCACAGGCAATAGTGCCGAGCACCATGTCACGAGATTAGAAAAGCCACATGTGTTCCATGAGAGAACATTAAGCAAGGTTTTATCATGGAGCTATGGGTTAGAGGGCTGTTTTTTCATCCCCACAATGGCAGTAAACAATGGTTCCAACCATGACATGCCGGTTGACTTTGCTACCTGCGAAATGAGTGCTTGCGAATCAAGTTCAGCATTGGAATTAGGTGTCTGAGGAATCTTATCCATTTCCAATGCCTTAGCAAGCGAGGGATTGACATATGCTAAGAAGTCATCCGCATTAGATTCCAGTTTGAAAGTAAATAGCTTGAGGCCATGGTTTTTTATCTCTTCACGATTGAACCAGAGGAATTTCAAGATAGTCTCCGAGCTGAGATAACATACGGCTCTATAGTTATTCGTCCAAGCTATGGATACTCTCAAAACATCCTCTGATTGAATCATTCTCAATTGGGGAATGCTTGCGAAGAGAGCCAGGATAAATGAGTGATTAATACGCCTTCCATCCATAATGGCCGGTTCCCCTTCGAAGCCCACCATGTGGGACATTTTTTCCACTTTATTTATACATACTTGGGAGCTCTCTCCAGTTCGAAGTGGGAGGTATTTACAGCTCTGGCTGCCTGCACGGGTATGGACAATGCAGAGTCAATAGGCTTTTCAATAATCGAAAACCTCCCACTACAGGCCTGTCCCTGAGTAACCCGGGCAGCAGAGTTGGTATTCCCAGCCATTTTCCATTCCGAACTGGGGGGTGCCATCACTTCTGTGTTTTCTACCTCCGCTGGAATGAAAGATGATAACTTCTTTAGTGTTTCTCCATTAAACGTACCTTCTTGAAGAGCTTTTGCCAGAATATTAAGTGGGTCATTAGAGATCTTAACAAGGTCCACATTGCTGGTTTCAGGCAGGGATCTACAAAGGACAGGACCATGTATAGAGATGCGATTTGTAGCAAAAGTTGTTTTTGACTGCTCCTTCTCAGAAGAAGATTTCATTTTAAAAGAGATAGTGGATTCCTTCATCACATCCATAAGTGGCGAAAGAGCCTTTGGTCTAGCACTAGAGAATGTAACGCAATCAGATGCGTCTTTTCTAGATGAAGCTTCTGCTAATGCGGTTTTCCCCATACCATTTAACATATTTTAAACATTATCCTTATTACATATCTTTGCTGATGATGAAAGCTCTGAACAACATGGAGTCCCGGAACAAACAGCACTATATAATTTTGCCGGGGGTAAAGTGGAATCAATACTAGGTGTATCATGGGATTGTTCAAGAGTGGTTTCTTTTCTAATCGTGCAGCGTCTTCCAACAATAGGAAAGTAGCTGTTTAAATTAGATTTGATGTTAGTGCTCTTGTTAGGTTTAGTAGCTTTAATCGCAACTTCAAGAGTTCTTATTTCAGCATTGTCCGTAGGGACTTTCCTGGATATGTCAATAGGCTCGGAATTAAGGCTAGGCGATTTCACTACTTTCAAGCATGTGTTAGGACAAAGATCAGCCTTTTTGATTCCTGGTAAGGGTTTACCTTTCTGATGTGTCATCGGTGTAAGAGCTTCCTGACTTTCCTTTGATAGTTGCTGGACATCGATGCTTTCTTCATCTGAGATCAATATCACCTCTCCTTGGCCTATGGTTTGAGAGGTATTAGGTAGTGAAGGTAACACATTATTCACCTTCCTATCGCCAAGCTTTTTTACCACGGCCTCTTTTCTCCTCTTAAGAAATCTTTTTGTAGCTCTCAAGTGAGCTTTTTTTGCGCAACGTGACATGAAAGAGAAATTCTCTTCCACATGGGAAACACCATGTTCTTTCTGTTGTTGCTCATCGAGTATTTTCACAAGTGAAGAGGGACTATCCGGAGTATCCTCCTTTTGAGGTATCGGGGCAAAGTGTGTGGTAATTGCCAGGTTCATTGCCTCAATAGATGCTTTCAATTCTGTAATTTCCTGAGAACAATTACACATAGGACGAAAAGGGGAAATAGCTAGCTGAGAATGGGATGTTACTCCTCTTTCGTCACTAGGTTGAATGCATTTTCCTAACTGAGACAGAACTAAAGGAGTTGCATGGGTATTAATAGATCTTAGAGTGTCGGCAGCAATAATGAACCCCTCAATCTTGTTCATTTGAGAACAAATATGTTGTAGTGTAACTTTAACATTTTTTAACTCTAAATGGGTCAAATCGTGTCCTTTATCCAGGAGCTCGAGTATTTTGATGATCACTGGAAAGGTACACGGAGATTGAGACTCTTTTTCAATAGGTTTAGTATGCACTCCTGATAGATCTATTTGGGTAGGCCTAATAAATACATCAGTTGGTTCAGGAGATTACAATAGTCGAGGTGGCAACACTTCATGTTTGATATCAAGATGGCTATCCTTGTCATGTTCGTTAACGAAGCTTAGGTCACCTGTCATACATTGGGTTGTCACCTGATGTTTTTTCGAAGGGGTACAGACAAGTGGGGTTAACGTACATATAGCACGAGATACCTGGTCGTCGAGGGCAGCCATATTTTTCAAAGTGCAATCATGAAGTTCATTGGATAATTGATTAATCAATAAAGGTGAAGGGCAGCTTCCATGCACAAGGTCAGAATACCGTCCTGTAGAACTGAGATTCTTCCTATGACAGTGTGGAGATACATGAGAGATGGCAGGTGGAAACCTCGTTTCGGTAGCATGGATCATGACCGCATGTGATGGTTGGGTTTAGCAGGAGATTAGCCTCCCTCGTAGTGCTTGAAGTTTTTACTTCTGGTGAAGGAACTTCGTTATAAGAGGTACGACCATTGCAAACCATCGCACCTATGCTAGTAGGTGCCAGAGGGGGAGCGGTGGAAAGCGACACCAGCTCATTGCATTTGCTCCGCAAGCCCCCGGCCATCACTCTAATTATTGAGGAAGTAACTCCCTTGTATAATCCGAGCTCTATGATTAATTAACGTGGATAAAAGAAGATATATATTATTTAATGGCTTAGTACAAATATCATATGCTCTTATACAAAGTTGTACCGACTTTCAAACTGTCAGCTAGACAAAGTTATTAATCCTCAAACAAACACTGTTTGTTTACTTTCCACTAATCATTTAGCGTTATAAAACACAACCCCCTGCTCACCGCGCAACGCACAGCAAACAGCCAACAGTACTTCCGGGTGCGCGGGGGGGGGGGGGGGGGCTGGCTATTTGACTCCTCACAGGGGCGGGTTGAGGACGTCAAGTGAGCGCGAGCTCAGGTTTCTAGGATTGGAACAGAGAGCAGGTTTTAGTAGTCACACTTAGAAAGGGAGTGTCACAAGGCTACACAACTTACACAGTGCAGACACTGACCAACATTCGTAAGTGGCACTATTCACACAGCAAAGTTCGTAAGTATTCGTAAGTTATTACTTTCTTAAAGAAGCCGTGTTCTTTGCTCTCAAAATCGGTGCTGCATTAAAAAACATCCTACAGTTCGAATTTCAAACAAAAGTCACAGAGTTCCTCCAACAGCCAACAGTACTTCCTCGGGTGCGCGGGTGAGTTTTTAGCAGGGACTGTTTCCCTATGTTAAAGAAAGCAAAGTTCCTCTTAAAGAAGTTGACATCTACTGTGGTCGAGATCCAATCGACGAAGTGAAGGTCTATCACAGTGTAACAGAAAGATCGACTGATATTTTTTTTCTCGAAAAAAGCCTCCAAACTAGTAAAGAATATCCGTAGTACGCGTGGATCACGCATGCTACGAATAGCCTTTACTATTTTGGAGAGACCGAGCAAAACGCCAATGTGAACACTGATATGTATAAATAGAGCACTCATTGCCTTGGGTCTGTTTTTAGCTGCACACTCTTGTAAGGGTTGAATAAAAAGATAAAATCCCTACCTGAATGTAGTTTTTTTTTATACCTTTAGGCTTTCTTTAGAGAGTACATGACTCAGGGACAGTGACTAGACTATTAATTAAGAGCCAAATAATCCTTCACACTCAACAATAAAACAAGCTGGCAAAATAAGTTACCAGATAGCTACTTTACTAATATCGCTTCTGCTGATTGCAATGTATGCAAAGGCTATCTCAGTACATTATTTTTATAGTCTGGGATACAAATGCTCTCATAATTTTAACAACATGTAACAGGTTACAAAATATTCAAAAGAATTGGGGAGTTATGAAATAAAAGGGACTTATGGGAGCTTCAAAACAGGCAAGTGCAAAGATACGACATAAAGTAGTTTTTACAACACTACCTAAACAATATTTAAACATAAGGTAAATACAGTACATGACTCAGTAATGCAAAGGAAGTGCTAATACAATAAGCGCAAGCTTAAACAGGTGGTGGAAGCATAAAAATGAGTGAGGGACCTGTTGGAAGTTTAAGGGGAGCAGAATCTTAATTAAGGAGCAGGTAGCCTTATTAAGGCGCTATAGCAGAAAGTTTTGAGTTTTCTTCTGAAGTGAAGATGGCTTTCTTCTGTTCTTAGCTCCTGGAGTGCAGCATTCCAAGTAAGAGCACCTGCTGTGTCCAGCGCTTACCACCATGGAGGTCCTTTTAGGTTTGGCAGTGTGGAAAGAAATGGTGGTAACACTCTGTTAATGCTATTATTTTTTTATTGTACTACCAAATTCCCAGTTTGACATTGGAGTGTAGTATTTATCTCCAACAAAACATTGGGAGCAATTCTACCACTTTATTGGCACAAATCAGCAATGTTGTCAATACCACCAGAATGAGAACGGTGACAGTGTTTGATGGTAATTCCACAGGAAAACAGCAGACTTGCAACCAAACTCATAATGAGGGCCCATGACTAGCTTTGCAGTTTCCTCTCTTCTGAACTAACCTTTTCTGACAATTTTGTCATTATTTGACAGGGAAACATGTATCCATGTGCATGTATGGAAACAGTATGCGTTTTTAGAGCAGTGCCACGAATTAGTACAGGACAAACTAACCCATCTGCATGTTTATGTTTTTTTGAGACTGCAAAACCGGCATTCAAATGCATTTTAATTAAGGATGGGCACATAAATCAGAATGTTAGGATGCGTGAATGGGTGAGTAGGAGGACAGCCGTGTGAAGCCCACAGCATGGCTGTGTTATGTGATCCCATTGCAGTGGGCAGAACATTTGAGTAGGGGAAGAGTACAAAGGTATGAGTGTTCTGGTGAATGTGATAGCTAAACAAATGCCCAGAACATGGCAGTCTGCTTTAGTTGCACATTCTACCAACAGCCCTGTACTAGGATGTTTGCAGTTGTCACGTTTGTGTTCCATCTACACAGTAAACAAAACACACTGTTCGCTATTGCTGCGCACCTATGTAAAAGGGATACATTTAGAGGAGAAGTAGCATGTGTTGTATAAACTGTGGGTGGGGTGGAACAACCCTGGCACAAGGAAGACTAATACAATACAAAAGTAAGAGTCCTAGACTTAAGGACCCTTGCGTCCCCTGCACACCACTCTACTGAATTACAGTCAATCATCAATGTTAATGTAGATAGTTTTTAAGGAAAAAGCTAAAGGAAACAGAACTGTCAAAAACACCAAAGTATTTGAATCAACCAAAGTTGAGCTATATGAGTTACCAAAAGGTTATACATTTTTCTCTATATTTTCTTTATTTTACAGATGATGATATTAAGATTTTAGAATTAAGGTCCTGACGAAGGGTGGAAACCCGAAACGTCTGGAGCTCAAATTCTTACTTCGAATAAGACTTTGCTTGATTAATATACTTTGGTGTTTTTGACTCTTCTGCCAAAAATTGCTGTAGTGCAAATACGTATTCTTTTAATGCATTTTTACACCAGGGGACATTTTTAATCCTTGGTACTAATATCATGTAGAATTGAATTTGCACTGTTGAAAAGGTTCTGTAAGCTAGCCCATTGTTGACAAACCACTGCCTAGGTAGGATATGAGCCTTGTGCCTCCCTCCTCTGTTTGGTCATAGAATTTCTTAGTGATTTGAAATGTTCTCATAATAATACATGGCAGCCTGCAATATCTGTGTAAAAGCCTGGTGATAGTTTTGTTATTACAGGCTTGTTGTGCCATCACAACAGACCTGTAATAAAATAGCAGCACAACTGCTCTGTAATCGATTATTATGCCTCAGTTGTGATGTCACAATGCCTGCTGCTTACGCAGCACATCACGGAGCAGAAGTCCTGTTGTCACTGCAGCAATTAATTAAAGCCATGAGAAGCTTTTCATATTGCTTGCTTGTTGCGTTATGCTATATTATATTTATACTGCGCCCATTAGAACTATAGTATTATTACAGCACGTGGCCCTGTCCGAAGGTGGCATATCGTGACCTTGCCAGGCTGTCGCCAGACCTCAGTCTGTGGAAAGGAAAGGCAGGTCTGGGGACGAGTTGATAGGAAAGAGAAATTAGACAATCGAAAGACCAAAATCAGTGTGGAACAAAACGCATCAAGCATTTTGGGTGACACTTTAATGCAATAGATTGGCAAGGAGCAGTTTGTGGTAGGGTGTTTCATTTATGCACAGCTGAACTTGAATACATATAAGCAAGAATCTGCATCTTCTTATTTTAAAGCAGAAAATGAAAACGTTTTTTCAAAGGATTTTATTAAACATATGGTAGGGGGGTACTTTATCCCATATATAATGTAGGTAAGGGGTACTTTATCCCACATATCATCACTGTTCACGCCACAGAAGTAAAATGGCGATTACGACTGGACATTATATGTTGTGTGACATTCTGTAGCAACTGAGAATGTTACAAGGGTGAGATAGTGTTAAAACCCTTAAATTGGCACAATTTAGGCATCTGATTACTGGGCGTTGTGCTCATCTTCCCTTTCGTTCAAGTGAGTGAAACATACTGCACTGCTGGACACATGATTAATATTTGATGGCACAGAGCAGATCAATAAGGCTCAAGCAGCAATGCTTCTTTCACTGGGATCAGCAAATATTTCATAGTGAACTGTAGTTGCCCATGAATAATTCATCACCACTTTGAAATTAACTATATCTTGCCCTCCTACGTCTCACTCCCCCGTTCTCGTTTTTATCCCTGGCGCAATATCCTGTGAAGGCGTGACTGAGAGCAACACTTGCCCGGCCTGTGCTTGAAATAAATGACAAGAATAGCATTTCGGAGTCGTATTTAAAGGATTTCCAAGAATTTAGAGCGTGGATTAGTTTTAGAGCCACATATGTCAACGTCACTGGGCAACCGTCTTCCAGCAACATTTTCAAGACCTTGATGCACAGACTGCGCCATATTTGATTCCGTGTAAAACCAGCACGTGCACTGCCCTATTCGATGCACCACCTGAGGAAACGAAAAAAACGATACAGCAAACAGGTTTCTCTTCCACATAGATGTGCTTATGAATCCAGTGCTGTTTAATACAATTTTTTAGGGGTTTAAAACATTTGTGTGTCAGCCTTAATGAAAACCAATGAATAACATCTCCAGTATGCACGTACTTTAAGTCCACCAGTTCCTTTTGACACCATGTATGTTTTCTATTAATCAGCAAAGCATTTTAAATGTGGATGTTTGCTACTGCAGAGATTAAAGGAGCAGGCTTACACGTGACATACAGCAATCGTATCTCCCATCGCTAGCATGCTCCAGCATATATTAGCATGTTACTTTTCATATTAACATATTATACCACTTTGTCTATTCTTTAGTCCATGGCTCACGAATTTACAGCAACCTTCTCCAACCTCATCATCATGAAGTAGGTGAAAGCCTTCCTGTTCGATCAATCTGAGTGAGAGTCGGTCCCCTGCAGCCCATGCACCCTGATGCTGATGCCAAGATGCCCACATGGGGCAATTGCTGCCATTTACAAAGACCAAATTACATGAGCATAGCTCTTAACCTTTTGTGTCGCAAAGGTGGGTGAAAATACCCGAATGTTTTTGACGGGTAGCTAATTACAAGATGGGTAACACCCACCAAAAACGTATGAGTTGAGAGCTATAACATAACATGAAACAGCCAACACAGTTTGCCCTTTGACCCACACCCCCTGTGAATGTATTTTAAAATGATATGATTCGTTATCTATATGGCACTTTTGCGAAAGCACTCTACATAAGGGACATCATTTCACCAAAATGCCTGCGGTAGCGGAAGTGACATCACACGACCCTTGAACTCTGATGACAACACAGGAAGTTATATTATTTGATTCCACTCTGAAGTGACATCACAGAAAGTGATGGAACACAACCTTTCACCCCTTGACAGAACTGGAAGTGGCATCACATAGCATTGTTCTTAAGTACACTAGGAAAAATATGTTTACAATATCACTGTAATGTGATATACATTGCATACACGAATGGATCACCATATGTATCGTTAATATCAGTGTGTATAGGGCCATATTACCAAATTACTGTGAATGCAAGCAGATGTCCAAGGCCAAATTGATAATGATGTGTTATTATTTAGCACTTATGCGTAAGCACTTTAGTTTATGTAGAACAAATATACATACACTATCACCCAACCTGTGTTGGTACTCGTTTATCAACCTCAGTGGGATGAAAGGCTGAGTTAGTTTTGCCGGGATTCCAACCTGCAGATCACACACACACCCACCACTGCAGCGAGCGCTCAACCCACTGAGCTATCTTAACAGCTATAGTAAAATGAGCAATTACATGTCTGAATGTTCTCAAAGTCAGAAAGCAAATTACACTTTGTAGTGGATGCCATTAAACTGGTAACTGAGATTTAACAGCAGTCCAGTTTACCTGCAGGTCTGATGCAAAGTTGGCCACATGTCAAGCCTGCATGCATCTACTTTACAGGCTTCAGAGGTTGGAAAAATACATACTATTGGGACGCTTCATAACTATGTATTAAGAATTTAGGGGGTAATTCATAGAATTCGGCGCACAAGTGGCGCACGCGGCTGGCGCACAGTGTGCGCGTGCGGTAGTCTGCGCCAGCCGCGTGCGCCGAAACACATTCAGGCGCACAGCGTATTCATGGATTCCAACATCCACAACCAGCCGTGGCGCAGAGTGGCGCAGCGACCCTGCAGCAGCGTCAGTTACGCCCCCAAGAACGCCCCTCGCGCAGGGAAAAGCCATCAAAATCCCCAATCCAGCGCAAAGGGCAGCAGCAAACGCAGAGCGGGGAGCGTGTATTTCAGGGGTGTGCGGGTGTTCTCACACGCAATAGGCCTGGGTACGTGTATTACAGGGGTGCGCGAGAAAATCTACACGCGATTGGGCTGGGTACGTGGATTTCAGGGGTGCGCGAGAAATGCTACACGCGATTGGCCTGGGTACGTGGATTTCAGGGGTGCGCGAGAAATACTACACGCGATTGGCCTGGGTACGTGTATTACAGGGGTGCGCGAGAAAATCTACACGCGATTGGGCTGGGTACGTGGATTTCAGGGGTGCGCGAGAAATACTACACGCGATTGGCCTGGGTACGTGTATTACAGGGGTGCGCGAGAAAATCTACACGCGATTGGGCTGGGTACGTGGATTTCAGGGGTGCGCGAGAAATGCTACACGCGATTGGCCTGGGTACGTGGATTTCAGGGGTGCGCGAGAAATGCTACACGCGATTGGCCTGGGTACGTGGATTTCAGGGGTGCGCGAGAAATACTACACGCGATTGGCCTGGGTACGTGTATTACAGGGGTGCGCGAGAAAATCTACACGTGATTGGGCTGGGTACGTGGATTTCAGGGGTGCGCGAGAAATGCTACACGCGATTGGCCTGGGTACGTGGATTTCAGGGGTGCGCGAGAAATTCTACACGCGATTGGCCTGGGTACGTGTATTACAGGGGTGCGCGAGAAAATCCACACGCGATTGGGCTGGGTACGTGGATTTCAGGGGTGCGCGAGATAATCTACAAGCGATTGGGCTGGGTACGTGGATTTGAGGGGTGCGCGAGAAATGCTACACGCGATTGGCCTGGGTACGTGGATTTCAGGGGTGCGCGAGAAATCCTACACGCGATTGGGCCTGTGCGAGTGGGGCAGTGTATTACGTGGGTGTACGGGAAGTTGAAGAGGTGAATTGCCAGTGTGGGTCCTCCCAGGTCTCCCCTCTACCCCCTCCACGACCTCTGCAGGCAGCCCACACCACAGGGGACTACCCTGCACCCCTGGTCATGTCCCGCAGGCAGCCCATCCACCATGGGCATGCCCCCCAGCCAAGCCACATGTCCCCTTGCACCCCCACCCCCCAGCACTGTGGGGCACCTGCCACCAGGCCCCCACCCATGTCTCCCAGCACCCCCACCCCCAGTCACCAGGGGCAGCCTCCACCAGGCCCCCACCCATGTCTCCCACCACCCCCACCCCTCCAGTCACCAGGGGCAGCCTCCACCAGGCCCCCACCCATGTCTCACACCACCCCGGCCCCCCCAGCACTGTGGGGCACCTGCCAGCAGGCCCCCAACCATGTCCCACTCATGTCCCCTTGCACCCCCACCCCCCAGCAGGCCCCCACTAATGTCCCCTTACACCCCCACCCCCCAGCACTGTGGGGCACCTGCCACCAGGCCCCCACCCATGTCACCCAGCACCCCCACCCCCAGTCACCAGGGGCAGCCTCCACAAGGCCCCCACCCATGTCTCCCACCACCCCCAGTCACCAGGGGCAGCCTCCACAAGGCCCCCACCCATGTCTCCCAGCACCCCCACCCCCCAGCACTGTGGGGCACCTGCCAGCAGGCCCCCACCCATGTCTCCCAGCACCCCCACCCCCAGTCACCAGGGGCAGCCTCCACCAGGCCCCCACCCATGTCTCCCACCACCCCCACCCCTCCAGTCACCAGGGGCAGCCTCCACAAGGCCCCCACCCATGTCTCACACCACCCCCACCCCCCAGTCACCAGGGGCAGCCTCCACCAGGCCCCCACCCATGTCTCCCACCACCCCCAGCCACCAGGGGCAGCCTCCACCAGGCCCCCACCCATGTCTCCCACCACCCCCACCCCCCAGCACTGTGGGGCACCTGCCAGCAGGCCCCCAACCATGTCCCACTCATGTCCCCTTGCACCCCCACCCCCCAGCACTGTGGGGCACCTGCCAGAAGGCCCCCACCCATGTCTCCCAGCACCCCCACCCCCAGTCACCAGGGGCAGCCTCCACCAGGCCCCCACCCATGTCTCCCACCACCCCCACCCCTCCAGTCACCAGGGGCAGCCTCCACCAGGCCCCCACCCATGTCTCCCAGCACCCCCACCCCCAGTCACCAGGGGCAGCCTCCACCAGGCCCCCACCCATGTCTCCCAGCACCCCCACCCCCAGTCACCAGGGGCAGCCTCCACCAGGCCCCCACCCATGTCTCCCACCACCCCCAACCCTCCAGTCACCAGGGGCAGCCTCCACAAGGCCCCCACCCATGTCTCCCACCACCCCCACCCCCCCAGCACTGTGGGGCACCTGCCAGCAGGCCCCCAACCATGTCCCACTCATGTCCCCTTGCACCCCCACCCCCCAGCACTGTGGGGCACCTGCCAGCAGGCCCCCACCCATGTCTCCCAGCACCCCCACCCCCAGTCACCAGGGGCAGCCTCCACCAGGCCCCCACCCATGTCTCCCACCACCCCCACCCCTCCAGTCACCAGGGGCAGCCTCCACCAGGCCCCCACCCATGTCTCACATCACCCCCACCCCCCAGTCACCAGGGGCAGCCTCCACCAGGCCCCCACCCATGTCTCCCAGCACCCCCACCCCCAGTCACCAGGGGCAGCCTCCACCAGGTCCCCACCCATGTCTCCCACCACCCCCACCCCTCCAGTCACTAGGGGCAGCCTCCACCAGGCCCCCACCCATGTCTCCCACCACCCCCACCCCTCCAGTCACCAGGGGCAGCCTCCACAAGGCCCCCACCCATGTCTCCCACCACCCCCATCCCCCAGCCACCAGGGGCAGCCTCCACCAGATCCCCACTCATGTCTCCCAGCACCCCCACCCCCCAGCACTGTGGGGCACCTGCCAGCAGGCCCCCACCCATGTCTCCCAGCACCCCCACCCCCAGTCACCAGGGGCAGCCTCCACCAGGCCCCCACCCATGTCTCCCACCACCCCCACCCCTCCAGTCACCAGGGGCAGCCTCCACAAGGCCCCCACCCATGTCTCCCAGCAACCCCACCCCCCAGCCACCAGGGGCAGCCCCCACCAGGCCCCCACCCATGTCTCCCACCACCCCCACCCCCAGCACTGTGGGGCACCTGCCAGCAGGCCCCCACCCATGTCTCCCACCACCCCCACCCCTCCAGTCACCAGGGGCAGCCTCCACCAGGCCCCCACCCATGTCTCCCACCACCCCCACCCCTCCAGTCACCAGGGGCAGCCTCCACAAGGCCCCCACCCATGTCTCCCACCACCCCCACCCCCCAGCACTGTGGGGCACCTGCCACCAGGCCCCCACCCATGTCTCCCAGCACCCCCACCCCCAGTCACCAGGGGCAGCCTCCACAAGGCCCCCACCCATGTCTCCCACCACCCCCAGTCACCAGGGGCAGCCTCCACAAGGCCCCCACCCATGTCTCCCAGCACCCCCACCCCCCAGCACTTTGGGGCACCTGCCAGCAGGCCCCCAACCATGTCTCCCAGCACCCCCACCCCCAGTCACCAGGGGCAGCCTCCACAAGGCCCCCACCCATGTCTCCCACCACCCCCAGTCACCAGGGGCAGCCTCCACAAGGCCCCCACCCATGTCTCACACCACCCCCACCCCCAGTCACCAGGGGCAGCCTCCACCAGGCCCCCACCCATGTCTCCCACCACCCCCACCCCTCCAGTCACCAGGGGCAGCCTCCACAAGGCCCCCACCCATGTCTCACACCACCCCCACCCCCCAGCACTGTGGGGCACCTGCCAGCAGGCCCCCAACCATGTCCCACTCATGTCCCCTTGCACCCCCACCCCCCAGCAGGCCCCCACTCATGTCCCCTTGCACCCCCACCCCCCAGCACTGTGGGGCACCTGCCACCAGGACCCCACCCATGTCACCCAGCACCCCCACCCCCAGTCACCAGGAGCAGCCTCCACCAGGCCCCCACCCATGTCTCCCACCACCCCCAGTCACCAGGGGCAGCCTCCACAAGGCCCCCACCCATGTCTCCCAGCACCCCCACCCCCCAGCACTGTGGGGCACCTGCCAGCAGGCCCCCACCCATGTCTCCCAGCACCCCCCCCTCCAGTCAGCAGGGGCAGCCTCCACCAGGCCCCCACCCATGTCTCCCACCACCCCCACCCCTCCAGTCACCAGGGGCAGCCTCCACAAGGCCCCCACCCATGTCTCACACCACCCCCACCCCCCAGCACTGTGGGGCACCTGCCAGCAGGCCCCCAACCATGTCCCACTCATGTCCCCTTGCACCCCCACCCCCCAGCAGCCCCCCACTCATGTCCCCTTGCAACCCCACCCCCCAGCACTGTGGGGCACCTGCCACCAGGCCCCCACCCATGTCACCCAGCACCCCCACCCCCAGTCACCAGGGGCAGCCTCCACCAGGCCCCCACCCATGTCTCCCACCACCCCCACCCCTCCAGTCACCAGGGGCAGCCTCCACCAGGCCCCCACCCATGTCTCCCAGCACCCCCACCCCCAGTCACCAGGGGCAGCCTCCACCAGGCCCCCACCCATGTCTCCCAGCACCCCCACCCCCAGTCACCAGGGGCAGCCTCCACCAGGCCCCCACCCATGTCTCCCACCACCCCCACCCCTCCAGTCACCAGGGGCAGCCTCCACAAGGCCCCCACCCATGTCTCCCACCACCCCCACCCCCCCAGCACTGTGGGTCACCTGCCAGCAGGCCCCCAACCATGTCCCACTCATGTCCCCTTGCACCCCCACCCCCCAGCACTGTGGGGCACCTGCCAGCAGGCCCCCACCCATGTCTCCCAGCACCCCCACCCCCAGTCACCAGGGGCAGCCTCCACCAGGCCCCCACCCATGTCTCCCACCACCCCCACCCCTCCAGTCACCAGGGGCAGCCTCCACCAGGCCCCCACCCATGTCTCACACCACCCCCACCCCCCAGTCACCAGGGGCAGCCTCCACCAGGCCCCCACCCATGTCTCCCAGCACCCCCACCCCCAGTCACCAGGGGTAGCCTCCACCAGGCCCCCACCCATGTCTCCCACCACCCCCACCCCTCCAGTCACTAGGGGCAGCCTCCACCAGGCCCCCACCCATGTCTCCCACCACCCCCACCCCTCCAGTCACCAGGGGCAGCCTCCACAAGGCCCCCACCCATGTCTCCCACCACCCCCATCCCCCAGCCACCAGGGGCAGCCTCCACCAGATCCCCACTCATGTCTCCCAGCACCCCCACCCCCCAGCACTGTGGGGCACCTGCCAGCAGGCCCCCACCCATGTCTCCCAGCACCCCCACCCCCAGTCACCAGGGGCAGCCTCCACCAGGCCCCCACCCATGTCTCCCACCACCCCCACCCCTCCAGTCACCAGGGGCAGCCTCCACAAGGCCCCCACCCATGTCTCCCAGCACCCCCACCCCCAGCCACCAGGGGCAGCCTCCACCAGGCCCCCACCCATGTCTCCCACCACCCCCACCCCCCAGCACTGTGGGGCACCTGCCAGCAGGCCCCCACCCATGTCTCCCACCACCCCCACCCCTCCAGTCACCAGGGGCAGCCTCCACCAGGCCCCCACCCATGTCTCCCACCACCCCCACCCCTCCAGTCACCAGGGGCAGCCTCCACAAGGCCCCCACCCATGTCTCCCACCACCCCCACCCCCCAGCACTGTGGGGCACCTGCCACCAGGCCCCCACCCATGTCTCCCAGCACCCCCACCCCCAGTCACCAGGGGCAGCCTCCACAAGGCCCCCACCCATGTCTCCCACCACCCCCAGTCACCAGGGGCAGCCTCCACAAGGCCCCCACCCATGTCTCCCAGCACCCCCACCCCCCAGCACTGTGGGGCACCTGCCAGCAGGCCCCCAACCATGTCTCCCAGCACCCCCACCCCCAGTCACCAGGGGCAGCCTCCACAAGGCCCCCATCCATGTCTCCCACCACCCCCAGTCACCAGGGGCAGCCTCCACAAGGCCCCCACCCATGTCTCACACCACCCCCACCCCCCAGTCACCAGGGGCAGCCTCCACCAGGCCCCCACCCATGTCTCCCACCACCCCCACCCCTCCAGTCACCAGGGGCAGCCTCCACAAGGCCCCCACCCATGTCTCACACCACCCCCACCCCCCAGCACTGTGGGGCACCTGCCAGCAGGCCCCCAACCATGTCCCACTCATGTCCCCTTGCACCCCCACCCCCAGCAGGCCCCCACTCATGTCCCCTTGCACCCCCACCCCCCAGCACTGTGGGGCACCTGCCACCAGGCCCCCACCCATGTCACCCAGCACCCCCACCCCCAGTCACCAGGAGCAGCCTCCACCAGGCCCCCACCCATGTCTCCCACCACCCCCAGTCACCAGGGGCAGCCTCCACAAGGCCCCCACCCATGTCTCCCAGCACCCCCACCCCCCAGCACTGTGGGGCACCTGCCAGCAGGCCCCCACCCATGTCTCCCAGCACCCCCCTCCAGTCAGCAGGGGCAGCCTCCACCAGGCCCCCACCCATGTCTCCCACCACCCCCACCCCTCCAGTCACCAGGGGCAGCCTCCACAAGGCCCCCACCCATGTCTCACACCACCCCCACCCCCCAGCACTGTGGGGCACCTGCCAGCAGGCCCCCAACCATGTCCCACTCATGTCCCCTTGCACCCCCACCCCCCAGCAGGCCCCCACTCATGTCCCCTTGCAACCCCACCCCCCAGCACTGTGGGGCACCTGCCACCAGGCCCCCACCCATGTCACCCAGCACCCCCACCCCCAGTCACCAGGGGCAGCCTCCACCAGGCCCCCACCCATGTCTCCCACCACCCCCACCCCTCCAGTCACCAGGGGCAGCCTCCACAAGGCCCCCACCCATGTCTCCCACCACCCCCACCCCCCAGCACTGTGGGGCACCTGCCACCAGGCCCCCACCCATGTCTCCCAGCACCCCCACCCCCAGTCACCAGGGGCAGCCTCCACAAGGCCCCCACCCATGTCTCCCACCACCCCTAGTCACCAGGGGCAGCCTCCACAAGGCCCCCACCCATGTCTCCCAGCACCCCCACCCCCCAGCACTGTGGGGCACATGCCAGCAGGCCCCCAACCATGTCTCCCAGCACACCCACCCCCAGTCACCAGGGGCAGCCTCCACAAGGCCCCCACCCATGTCTCCCACCACCCCCAGTCACCAGGGGCAGCCTCCACAAGGCCCCCACCCATGTCTCACACCACCCCCACCCCCCAGTCACCAGGGGCAGCCTCCACCAGGCCCCCACCCATGTCTCCCACCACCCCCACCCCTCCAGTCACCAGGGGCAGCCTCCACAAGGCCCCCACCCATGTCTCACACCACCCCCACCCCCCAGCACTGTGGGGCACCTGCCAGCAGGCCCCCAACCATGTCCCACTCATGTCCCCTTGCACCCCCACCCCTCAGCACTGCGGGGCACCTGCCAGCAGGCCCCCACCCATGTCTCCCAGCACCCCCACCCCCAGTCACCAGGGGCAGCCTCCACCAGGCCCCCACCACCCCCACCCCTCCAGTCACCAGGGGCAGCCTCCACCAGGCCCCCACCCATGTCTCCCACCACCCCAACCCCTCCAGTCACCAGGGGCAGACTCCACAAGGCCCCCACCCATGCCTCACACCACCCCCACCCCCCAGCACTGTGGGGCACCTGCCAGCAGGCCCCCAACCATGTCCCACTCATGTCCCCTTGCACCCCCACTCCCCAGCACTGCGGGGCACCTGCCAGCAGGCCCCCACCCATGTCTCCCAGCACCCCCACCCCCAGTCACCAGGGGCAGCCTCCACCAGGCCCCCACCCATGTCTCCCACCACCCCCACCCCTCCAGTCACCAGGGGCAGCCTCCACCAGGCCCCCACCCATGTCTCCCAGCACCCCCACCCCCAGTCACCAGGGGCAGCCTCCACCAGGCCCCCACCCATGTCTCCCAGCACCCCCACCCCCAGTCACCAGGGACAGCCTCCACCAGGCCCCCACCCATGTCTCCCACCACCCTCACCCCTCCAGTCACCAGGGGCAGCCTCCACAAGGCCCCCACTCATGTCTCCCACCACCCCCACCCCCCAGCACTGTGGGGCACCTGCCAGCAGGCCCCCAACCATGTCCCACTCATGTCCCCTTGCACCCCCACCCCCCAGCACTGTGGGGCACCTGCCAGCAGGCCCCCAACCATGTCCCACTCATGTCCCCTTGCACCCCCACCCCCCAGCAGGCCCCCACTCATGTCCCCTTGCACCCAGCTCCTGACGAAACGCAATCATGGCAGTAATGGGCAGCATACCCAGCACAAACACCCATCCAAGGATTGCATCCACCCACATAGTAGATGCAATTACATGATACAACCCCAATGGCAAGTATGTAAATGAACACATGTCCGTCACACACACATACACAATGGGTGCAAGTGAATGTCAAAACCCATATCATGACATGCATGAAACCAATGAGAAAATACCACAAATGTAAGTAATAAATATATGTATTAAAGATGAAAATGAAGTAAAGAAATAAAACACACAACAATGGGGATGACAAAACAAATGGACCATGTCCGAGAACTAATAGAAAAAATCAAAAAACAAAGGAATCCAAAAACCAATGTAGTCCAAAGCAAAATAATGGGGGGAAAAAATAAGAAAAAACCATTGCCTCATGGTGAACACAAATATAAATCCAACAAATGTTTTTCAAACATCAAACTATGCACAAGAATATCCCAGGGTCCATGAGCCCAACACCATAAATGAAACCTACTACTACTAACTAATAAAAGAAATATATACAGAAAAGTGGCCATTGTCCGAGCGGTCCGAAAAAAACTTAAAAAATAAAGGAAACCTAACACTAACTAGCTAAAGAACTATATACAATGGCAGCGGGCAAGTCCTGCGGCTCACTCTGTGATGTTGCCGGCCAGGGCATCATCGAACTCCATGTCGATGTCCCAGAGGCGGGACTCTGTCCTGGCCCCGAGGTCTCGCAGGGACAACCCCGTGTTCACCCCAAACTCCCTGCGAGCTTCCTCGAGGCACTCAGCCCGCCTCAACGCCCGACGCATGGAGAACTCCGCCCTGACCATGGTGAGCCGCTCCTCTTCCGCCCGCTGCCGCTCCGCACCTATCCGCTGGACCAACTGCTCCCACATGGAAGACACTGCCATCCCAGGGTTCCCCTGCCCTCCGGCCGATGCCTGCCCCTCTGATCTTGATGGCCCCGAGCCATGATGCCTCCCACGTCGAGCCTGCTGCTGCCTCCGACGCCACTGCCTCTGCCAGCACGACGGCATCCAGGCTGATGGAATCCACCGATGCCGTCGTGCACGTGCCCTGCCAGATGATGCCGGCACATCCTCCATCTGCAGAGGGACAGTTGCTGGTGTGTCCACCCCTGCTGGACCTTCGACTCCCGACTGTGGCAGGGATGGGGTCCCCACCGAGCCGGCTGCGTTGGTCAGGGTAGGTCCACAGGGGGCCTGGTGGCATCTGGGCCGGAAGACGGCATGGAGCACGACTGGCGCATGGCCTCCACAGAGGAGGAGAGGGACCGCCAGAAGGCCACACACATGTAGGAAACCCCTGACCATGGCGGCTCCCAAATGGTTCACGTACGCACGGTGCTCTTCGTGATGATGTGCATGCTCCTCCCGGGAAGCATGCACCTCATCACGAATGCCAGCCGTGCGCAACGCGACACCAATCAGGACCCTCTCCACACGGCCAGGGGTCCCCTCGTCCGCAGGTAGAGGAGTGTCAGATGACATGGACATCTCCCCTACCTGCGGACGGGCCTGGGATGGGGCATCCCTGCTGGTGCATGGTGGTGCAGTCACAGTGTCAGGGACAGTGACATGCACAGGCCCCTCCACGGCGACCTGTGCTGCCTCCTGCCCCTGGCCCTGGACTGCACCACTTGCACCAGCGGGGATGCCCCCACCAGGCCCCATGTGTGGCTCAGTAGCGGCCTCCTCCCCCTCTGTGGAAACCACCAACCTGGATGTCTCCACGCCGTCTTCCGCCGTTGCAAGCCCCTGTGGGGGCTCACCCACCCCTTCCGCTGCAGCCGTGGCGGCATCCCCGCCGCTCTGCTCCACAGCGCCTTCTCCGCCCTCTTCTTCACTTGTGTAGAGGGAGACATAGAACACAAGCATCAGGGTACTGTACAATGGTCCCCTAGACAGGAAGCAATAGCAGATGAGTGGCACTGTCATACATCACTTCCATCATGTCCCTCCACAACACATGGGTCAGTGCAGGCAAAACACATACAGTAACAGGCATGGCGCATGCCATGGACATTGGCATACATGACCAAGGGACTCATGATTCATACAATGTTGGTTTCAAACTCACATGCATCATGGGTCTTGCCATCACATGCACACATCTCACCGTAGTTCCATCCATCTGGCCTCGTACACCACAGACGCAGTGGATACAAGGATGACTAGGCTGCATCAGTGAATCTGAACAATGTCACAGACATGTGTCATGCATCCATGGCATTTACAAGTCACAGACACGCAGGTCAGACACACACACATGGACACCATACGTGTACATGGGACCAGCACCCATCCCTCACCCCCACCCATGTCCAGGAACAGAGACTGCCATGCTTCCATATGTCCATTCCGCACAGAGCCCCCCATGTTGCAATAGAACACATGCACCAACCATGTGGTTCACACATCACTGTACTCACATGCCTGACCATGATGTCCCTGCACACACACATACGTACATGGCCTATGTCACACATACAGGCAGGTATCAGGCAACCAGCACACTGCAACATGCCCTGTCTCACACAGCAATGCTTGGCCACTTACCGCTCAACTCCAGATGGGTCTGCCTCCGAAGGATCTGGGCGTGGAGCGCTGGGTCTACGCGTTCCAGGACCCTCATCTGGATGTCACTCAGGCGTGCCCGGCCCCCCTCCGCGAGGCGCCGGGCCTTATTGAGGGTCCTGGACCTCAAGTCCTCCCAGCGCTTCTTGATGTGCTTGATGTCGCGGGTTGCCACCCCCTCCGCGTTGATGGCAACCACTACATCGTCCCAGATCCTCTCCCGTCCTTCCTTGTTGGCGCGTGGTCTTCCGAAGAGGGCATCATAATGCCCCAGGACATGCTCCACCAGGACACCAACTTCCTTCTCACTGAAGCTGGTGGCCCTCTGCCTCTCTGGCTGGGGGTCGCCACTGGTCTCAGATGGTGCTTGCCCCGACATGGCGACCCCCGAGGCAGGCGTGGGTGGGCAACTGGGTCCTGGGGCTGGGCTGTGGAGCGATGGTATCCCAGTCGGGAGTCTACTGTTCCAGCAGGGGTGGACACAGCAACTGGACCCCTGCAGATGGCTGATGTGCAGGCAACAAATGGCAGGGCACGGTGGCAGCAGGCAGGCAGGCAGGCAGGCAGCAGCAGATGGCACGTGGGAGGCTGCTCGGGGCACTGGGGGGCAGTGATTCGGCCTTCTGGGCAGGAGCGTGGTCTCCCGTGTGTTTTCGCGTGGCCAGCTTGATACGGAGTGATTTGGCACGTGAAAAATCTGCACGTCAGCGTGTAATTCGAGGAAAGGCCCTTAGCGCGTAAGCGCGTCTGCACGCATACGCATTTTCATTGGATCAAAGGCCCTCAGCGCGTGAGCGCGTCTGTGACGTGACGTGCGAGGGTGTATCCCTCATTGCACGTGATGACAGAACACACGTGGATTTCAACCAATCGCGTGTGAAAGTTCACGGCACCCCGGAACACACATACCTAGGCTAATCGCGTGTGGAACTACCCGCGCACCCGGAAACACACGTACCCAGGCTAATCGCGTGTGGAACTACCCGCACACCCGGAAACACACATACCCAGGCCAATCGCGTGTACGCTCGCTCCCCTGCGATCACACGCGATGACACCCGAATACGGGAAACCCGTGCACGGCAAAAGACGTGCACAGGCGTCAACGAGTCCGCCCACACGGAGGCGTCCCGCGGACAGCATAAAAGTGCGCGCAAACAACAAACGCGTATATACAGCGACGATGAATGCCCCATTTGTTGCTGCACTGATCGTGGGACACCGCAGGAGGAGGAGAATAGCCAGGGCACGCATTTTTGCACCACGGACAAGCCTTTTTGGGATGCCTGACGACCAGGTCTACGGCAGGTATAGGTTTCCACCCCATATCATCCTAGACCTGGTCAGGGAGTGGGAAGATGACCTCACATCCCCCACCCTTTGCTCCCAAGCATTGAGCCCCTTGGAGAAGCTGCTCAATGTCTTGCATTTTTTGGCCACTGGGTCGTTTCAGCGGACCACTGCCATAGTGGGGGGGGTCTCACAGGCCACGCAGTCACGCTGCCTACACCAGGTACTGGCAATCATGACAGCGCGCCCCTCAGTCCGCAGGCACATATACATGCCCAGAACACCCGCAGAAAGGCAGGCCGTTGTCCTGGATTTTTTCAGGGTGGCACACTTCCCCAAAGTGCTCGGTGCCATAGATTGCACCCATGTGGCCCTACGTCCACCTAGGGCCACTGAGCAGATCTACCGAAACCGCAAGCACTGGCATTCCATCAATGTACAGGTGGTATGCGATGCAAAGGGAATCATCACCTCTGTCTATGCAAACTACCCTGGCTCCACCCATGACAGTTTCATATACAGAATGTCCGCCCTGAGCCGGGCCCTGGAAGCTGGGCAGCATGGCGACACATGGCTCCTAGGTCAGTACAAATGCCCTTGCACATGCATGCAAGTCGCACACAGACAAATATCCCAACCCTAATAATCTCAATTATTATCACCTCCCCAGGGGACAGTGCCTACCCTCTGAGCAACCACATGATGACGCCAATCCGGAACCCCACCACACCACCCCAGGTAAGATACAACGCCGCCCATATTGCAACCAGGGGCATAGTGGAGCGCACATTCAGAGTGCTCAAGTCACGTTTCCGCTCCCTTGACCGCTCTGGTGGGCAACTACTCTATGCACCACCAGTAGTGTGCAGGATCATTGTGGCAGCATGTGTCCTGCACAATGTTGCAACACGGCAGGGCGTCCCGGTGGACATGGTGGTGCCCCCACATCCCCAACCACAGGCACAGGCGCTGCCCATGGGAGGGGACAGGGCACGTGGCGAGGAAGCCCGGACCCAGCTAGTGGCCACATTTTTCACCTAAACTCCCACCCCTGCGGAGTGCACACAGGCCTGGCACATACCAGGTGACAATCGATGATGACAAAGTGACAGTCGACTGTCACAACCCTACCACGCTGAGATAGTTGCCATGGAAGTGCCACATCGTCTGCATCCCTAGCTACTTAAACACAAGCTATCCTGTGCAACCAAAATGCACACATATGACATGTGACATGACATGGGCCATACACAAATATTCCAAGGCGCAATGAGGCAGGGGGGGGACAAGGGAACACAGAGAACGGTACTACTAGGCCAGGTGTCATTGAGATTGTGCAAGTGCAGGGGTAGGGGGAAGGGAAAAGTGCAAGGGGAAGGGTGGGGGGGAGTCCAGTACAGGGGAAGTAGGCCAAAAAAATAATACATAGGTCGCCTGGTGGCAACTGCAAAGGTAAGTGCAGACAAGTGCTGGGAAGGGAGGGCTGTAGGGATAGAGAGACAGTACTGCAGTGCAGGGGTTGCCAGGGTGGCAGTGCAAGTGGACAGTGGCTGGGCCAGGGACCGAGGTTGGTGAGAGTGTCCCAGTAGCAGCTCCTGTGCAGTTCCAGTGAAGAATTCTGCAAGGGAGAGGCAGAGAGTAAGCAGAAGCAAAGAGGAAGGTCTTGAGGTGCTTCCAGAACTGGAGATGGTTCCCCTCAAGTTCAAGTCAGGCAGGAAGTCTGTTCCAGGGGGAGGGCCCTGCTGCGGAGAGAAACCTACCCCCAGCTAGTAGCTCTGAGAAGCGGATGACCTGGACATGCAAGGTGTGCATCACACACACATGCAAAACAGGCCATGGCCATCACTGTCATGTCAGTCAAACCCTCCCAAACATCAACATGACATGGCAAGCAATACCCATACACCGACGCAGTAACGATAAGGTACACATTGCCATGTCCTAAATGTACAGTGGCATTGGACAATGATGCCTGACCCGGAATCAGATGAAATGACAGACCAACAAAATGTCCCACCCAAAATAAGTCGTTTCCAAATGCATTGCAACAGTCGTAGACGTAACATCACAATGAATGCCTGTCTATATGCACATTATGCATTGCAAAATCAACACTGCAGCTCATGTGTGCAGTGTCCTACTCCTGCATCACACTGCTCAGCGCACAGCACAGTGAACAGCCATTGCGTGTGATGCACACCCTGAGCATCACATCTAAGTGACAGACTACATCAAACATCAAATTAGGCATGTACTGGAACCATAATCGGTCACAGAACATGTGCTGCCGGGACACAGTGGGCACCAGAAGGCAAACAGTGTACACGTGGATATGCAAGGGTGGGAGTACATGGAGTGCATCCGAGTGCAAGTGTGTGGTTCTGCAAGGACATGCACTCCACATATGCATGTGCACTCAAGTGACCATCAGTGTTCCCTACACATCACATGTGAAGATCCACCATGTGTACACCCCAGCATGTCAAACCACAACTATCCCCTCGCACCTGAAAGGAAAACACAACACATGAACAGGCATTGATCAGCAGAACACAACATGTACATAGGACAACAACATTACAATGTCAGAGTTCCCATCACACTGCAGGGCAATGCAACTATCAACAACAACCCCCCCTCCCTCGCAAATGACCATGACCCACTGAACAACTGCACCTGGGTCATGGAGCATCCAACCCTCATTTCCACCTGGCCACAGGATCACCTTTACCCTTCGTGTCCATCTCCCACCTTGTGTGTAAAAAGATGCCTGAACCCTCAGAATCCACACTCATTTCCAAAATCACAGAATCCAAGGCATGAAAACGAACCCAAACACCCTCCAGTAGATGACTTGACGTAGCAGTACCTCACAAACGCCAAGTACTACCACAATGATGCAACAACCAAGGTAGCACAGCAGAACAATGTCACGACAGGATGTGAGACATGTGTGGTACATGACATAGGATGATGCACCATGAATGGATGTGTACTGTCACAGGTCCCCTGTACAGGCGCGGGAGTCTCATGAAACAACCACCCACACCATGTCCCGGGTGCCTGCAAGGTCAAACTCACACAGGCCCCTGAGATCATGGTGGGGAATGAGGTTCAGGGATATGCAGTCGGGACAGGTGTAGACACACTGGATGACTGGAATGAGTGGCAGGTGAGGGGAGGAGGAATGACACATGAAACTAGGGAATGCACGAAAATGTACAACCTGCATGAACACATACACAATCCAAACAAACTTGGACATCATTGTCATGGCCTTCTGTAGTCCAGGCTCAGGAGTGGTACGAACCAACCACCCCCTCTAGGGTTTTGGCGCCTGCAAGTTCGGGGCTTACACAGGCATCCGCAACCCCAGTGGGGAAAGAGGGTCAGGGAACGTTGCTTGGATAGGCACGGGAAGCAGGAACACCGGGTAGAGGGTACAGGTCTCAAAATTGCATAGGATCACGGGTGATTAGGGAAAGAAACATACCAAATAGGACCACACATACATCCATGCATCAGTACACTCCCCAGCAAGCCTATGCAGGGCAGTTTGTAAGGAAAACAACAAGACACTTAGCTTTGGTTTTGAGTGCTGGCCTCCTGCCTGCGCACTCTCAGGGCCGGTTACAGGAGCACTGCAATGCTGCAAAGAGAGCCACAGTCAACAACCTGTATGTGCCAATTACACAAAAACACAACACAAAACATGCCCCATAGCAACAAACTACTCTACAAATAGACAATCAGTGCTCGATGCTTCGTACCCATATATAACATCACCCCTGTGACGGGTCATACACAGTCAATGCAGTAAGTCAGGCGCTGGTGGGTGCGTGGCAAATGGAACACCAATGTGTCACAATTCACACAACATGCAATGTTCCCTGGGTAAGCAGACAGACCCATATGGCAAGCCATGACTACAGAGCAAGTTGCGTACCACCATGACCAAAACAAAGTTGGCAGTGCATTTATCATGAAGTACGTGGAATAGACATGCACTGCACCCAAGTATGTCCCTTGCTGTATGTCCCTGTGAGCTGCCCCTTTCCATGTCTCGGAAGGCTACATGGTTGATACAAGTGCCTCAATGAACCTTGGTGTACCGCAGGGTATGTGCCACTGCCCCTGCATGTGTCCCAGACAACCCTACTATCAACAGCCATCAGTCCACAAACACATCTGAGCTGCATTGTGTGCTTCAACACCAATATTCGTCTAAGCTCACCCTCAGTGCTGTGACTAAGCCTGCATGTGCAACTCGCCTGGTGCAAGCTTTGCTGTGTCGTGGCCCTCCTGTGATGCTTACCTTGCCTGGAGTTCCTTGGAACATGTCAGCAGTTCTAGGATGTGGGTCTGCAATCACTGTGGCTCTGCTCGTGCACACATGTGCATGTGGGCACCAACAAACGGGTCAGGAATTCCGTCGTCCAATGGGCCATGTCTGCTGGCAAAGGTGCTCTGGTGCCTCATCCCCCTGCAGAAAGTGCATGAAACAAATGATTAATGCATCAAAGTGATCTGTGTGTGTCTCATCAGGCATCTCATTACTTGACCATGTCAGAGAGTCACATCACAAATCACACCATCAGTCCGTCTTTGACTTCCAAAGTGTGGAACACTATCTACAGCATGAATTGCAACAAGCATGTGTACAGGAAAGATATGAGACATAATACACAATGCATAGCAATCAATGTCCACATTAATCATGACACACCCCATCTAGCAAAAGCTGAACAGTGGACAATTACACCTAAATCATCCCCAATAGGGGTGTCAACACAAGTCACAAAGCACCAGACATGCCACAGATATGATAGTCGAAAGCCCTTGTGTAAAATTCTGTAACACCGAACCATCCTTGCGAGCCCATGGATAAGGGAGGCAGGAGTGGCATATGTGAGTCAAGGAACCCAAGCAGCAAACACATACACAAGACAACCATGAAGGGCCCAGCTGGAACAGACAGTGGATGCCTTCAAAAACCACAAAGCACCGCACTGTCACATGAAAGCACAATAGACTACAAATTTTAAACTAACTCAACTATTAACTAATTACACTAACTATGGAAAACCTACATTACCTATTTAAACTAACTATCAAACAGAAACTTAACTAACTAAACTAAAAGAAAAATCAAAAATGGCCACATACGACCCGGGGGGGAGGGGAGGCACCCAGGAGGGGGGAGGTACAGGGTGCTGCTCAACATCCACATGCGATGATGCTGAGCCAAAAAAAAATACCTCCATGGGCTCAACGCCTGCACAGCATGACCTGATGTGGGAGATAGATGGTCGTCCGAGTCTGGCTCATCCTGGTAAGGAGGACGTGGCGCAGTAGCCTGGCCACGCCTAGCCGCAGCTTGCCCCTCGTCGGCAGCAAGTCTGCCGGACAGGTGAGCCTGGTTCTGTGTGGCGATGTTACATAGGTCTGCATGCAGAACCTCACGTGATACACGTGCTTCCTCTTGCAAGGTAGCACGTGTAACACGGAGTTCCTCCTGCAAGGCCTGGCTGGACAACCGCTGCACCTCCCGGCAAGCCTGTAGCTCAGCCGAGATGGTGCGCTCAAGCTGTGCAAACCTCTCCTCTGCCTGCTGCCTCTGGGACATCATAAGGACACCCAGAGTGGATCTGAGGGAGGCATACTCCTCCCTCAGGGCATCCATGTGCGCCTCTGCGTGAGCAGCAATTGCTTGACGCAGAGACGACATTTCAGCCTGGCGTGCCCTGTCTGAGGCCGCCATGCCCAGCCTGAGCGAGCGGGCCGTGGACCGTGCCGCCTGCTGCTGGAGAAGCCCCTGCCTAGCAGGGGGGAGCACAGATCGGGCCACACGCTCCATGCTGTCAGCGATGTTCTCCATTGCTGCCCCCTGCCGTTCGGAATTGGCAGTCATGTCTTGCTCCCACTCAGTATACAGCGGTTGCGCGCGGCGACCGCGTTGCCGGGCTTGACCCCTGCGGGACCCAAGGACCGGGGGTCCTCGCTGTGTTGGCACCGCCTGCGGCTGCACGACTACATGCCCCCGTCGACGTGATGTCCCAGGCATATCAGTGACTGGTGTGGAGGGTGACCCTGCGTCCCGATCCACCACGGGCGGAAGAACCAAGACTGTCTGATCCCTCAGTGCAGGTGTCGCAGACAGAGGAGTGTCCACATCAGAATCACTCACCCCTGACACATGGAATTGATGCTCATCCAACTCAACATGGACGTCAGAGTCGTCATCAAGGCTGGACTCATAGGCAGCCAGAGACAGGATGGACTGCAGCACTTGGGGGTTTTCGTGGCCTACCACCCCACGACCCCCACTAGTGCTGGGTTGATGTGGTCTTACCAACCCTGTGTCTGGCATGACAACACCATCCTCTGCATCCATTGCGTCATCACCTGAAAAATAGAGAGGAAAAGGTCACTACACATGTCAGAAGCACACAACACACACACACACACCGACAGCAAAGGCATCCAGCAGACATGTGACACACAACATATGACCTGGCATGCATGCTGGGTCTACTTTGAATAGCTTCTGTGATCAGACCTGTTGAAAGGTGGCAGTTTGCATGGAAGTGGGTCTATGCAGTGCTGAAAATGTGTACGCCACTCACTACCTACATGTACAAGCACTCCATGGTGTGTGCCAGGAAATGTGAAGGCAGTGCAATGTCAAATTCAGACATCACGTGCATTGTGTATTCAATGTGTACCATGTCTAGAAGCCAAGCACCCCTCCACCCCAGTACCAAAGCAGGGATGCCTAGCATGGTATCAAAAGGCTGCCCATACACCTGTGTATTGACAAGCAGTGTTGACTGGCATCAACAGCTTAATGTGATTCAAATTACAACACTGCAAATGATGCTGGGACAGTGGGCAGGACACATGATGGAAGATCCGGAGGCCGGCCACGTGTGAAGAAGACACGACAAGAGTTGGACAGAGTCATTGGCCATTGAACAGGCTGAGGCCTGTGAGCCACACAGATTGTCAGAGCCTAAACATGTGTGCAACGCAGGACTGAGCCACAGTTGACATGGGGAGGCCGATAATATGGCAGGCAATGTATGTAACCAAGGACTCATATTACAGTGATCATCCAGTCAAGGACACATAGGGGCATGCGTGCAATGCACATGGAGCATGAATGGGCACTCATGTCCCTGCGGGACATCTGACCCATGCACAGTACAAGTGGGATACCCTGCATCGAGTACTAAGGCTGTACCACACGGCATATGTCTGGCAGTTTCTAAGCTGGAAGTTAGCATCTACACAGGACACATGAACAAGAAACTACACATTGGCAAGAATGTAGCAGACCAGTGCAAAGGTGGAACTGGGGTGCAGCGTGGCGGAGGAGGGGCAAGGGAGCATGCCCACATGGAGTCCCGCATGCAGGCAGAGGAGACATGCATGACGGTAGCATTGCATTACTTACACATCAGAACCATGTACACGTCACATGTAGCAGCAATCATGCACAACACATCCCACAAGTGAAACACACACGTCCTCAACAACTACGCATCAACACTCACTGGACTGGGCATCAAAGTCCAGCATCTCTCCCACACCTTCGACCAATTCTGGTGGTATGAACTCCGCAACGAGAGCCTCATGCGGAGTGAGTTCTTCCTCCTCTGGTGCAGGCCCACCGCCAGTCACCAGAGTCAAGTTGTAATTTGAGGCACGCTTAGCCTTAGTGCTGCGCTTGATGTCATTCCAGCGCTTTTTGCACTCCTGCGCCGTGCGCACCTCATGGCCGAATGAACTGACATGTTCCGCAACATGCTTCCAGTGGGTGTCACGTTGGGCAGCCGTAGTCTGACTATTGGCACCCACTAGCATGTCACGGCTGTGTCCCCGCACGTAGTCCACGAGGAAGTCCAGTTCCTGCTTACAGAAAGGCTTCTTCCTCGACGTGCAGGAGGTCGTGGCTGTGTGTGGGGTCCCAGCCTGTGCTGCAGGTGCAACCTTCCTCCTCTTGGACTGTGGCGCAGACCCTGGCTGGCTAATGCCGTCCTGACCAGTATGGCCAGTGGGTTCGGTGGATTGAGCCGAGGGAGTGGCAGGTGGAGGGATGACCAAAGGCCTGACTTGTGTCAGTGGCAGCTGGGTGCCCACTAATGGACCCTGCGCAGCAACATCAGCTGTGGCAGGGTCATTGACCACAACGGTCCTGGTTGGCAGACTCACAACCGGGGTGCTGTTGGGTGCATCTGCCCCTGCACTTGCCAACACCCGGCTGTTCGGGGCAGCAGATGACATGACTGCCCCAGGGACACGTGTCTTGGTCTGAGCAGCCCGGCGTGCCCCTATGGTTTCCCCCCTGGCCTGTTGGCAGGGTCGGACTGGGACAAGAAATAGGCCCGGACAACAAAAAAAAAGTGGCCCACCCCTCGCCTCAAAAAAGTGGCCCACCCCTCGCCTCAAAGAAAGTGGCCCTCAAACCATCATCTGTGAATCGCGTCAATTCATGACTTTTACAGAAAATGCTACATATTGAGGGTTCATGTGTCTGTTACATTACAACACAACTCATAAAATAACATTACTTTGCATACAGTTCTGTGACAGGGTCCGTCCACAGCTCCGAGGCGCAGGAGTGGCATGAACCAACCACCCCCACTGCGGTTTTGGGACCTGCTGCAAGTCAATGCTTATACAGGGCTCCGCAACCCCAGCAGGGAAGGAGGGTTAGGGTAGGGTGACAATGGTTGGATAGGAGCGGGGGTAGGGAAACCGGAATGAGGTTTAGGGAGAGGTTACTTATGGATAGGTTGGGGATGCGAGGGTAAGGTTTTGATCACTGCGCATGCTTCCAGCTAGCTCTTATACTCATCGAAACACACGTCTCTGCTTCTGACTCTACACACATATACAATATCACTGTAGCAGTATACAAAGGCACAACAACATAATAAACACACATAAGGTAGTGCAGCACTTAGCTTAGGTTAGCTGTCACCAGGGTGTCCCTTGTTGTCTCTTGCAATTTCATTGTGCCAGGATGTGTCGTAGTAGCTGTTCAAATGCTGCAATAAAGTGCTACAATTAGTGCACATATCAAACACTGCCACATGTTGCTGTTCACATGCTTGTACACATGCAAGAGATTTAGAGAGGCGCCGTACGCACATGGCTACTAAACATGCACAGTAAGGCCGCATGTGGCTCTGGTAAGTGGTGGTAAAGTGTTAGTGCATGCAGGAGTAAGCAGTAATAGTAACGCCTTAGGAAGGTGTTCTGAAATTGTGTTCACACACCTAGCAAGCCGGCCCGCTATCGCTATCCAAAGATTTATGGTGCTGCGCATGGCTGGGAAGCGCTGATTAGTGTTGTGCTCTGTTACGTGGCATGCAGTGTTTTACTGGTACAGTTACCTTTGCAGGAAGCAGTCGCCAATTGTCTCTGTCTGGTGGGGCTGGTTGGACCCCCCTGCGCGACCCCACTGCTCCCAGTGGTTATGCAGAGCGTTGCAGCACTTATCTGTGTCAGGCGAGGGGCCGAGATGTCGATCCGGTGGGGCGTGGCCCCTCGCAATGATATGAAGCCGGAGTTGCTCTGAGGCATGTCTTCTCAGCAAAAGGACTTGAGCACAAGCCCTGTGCCTTTGCTCCTGGGCACGAACGATGATGTGCCACTCCCAACATGGCCTTCCTGTAGTTCTGGGGCCAGGTGCTCGTGCTGCTGGGAAACAGTTTGCTGGGTGGTTGCCATACAAAAAGGGCAGAGAGAAGTCTTTTAAAAGTCTGGATTGTCCATTTGGGGTGCATTTTAGTTGTTGCTGTGTCTTTGGCACTATTACAATGTCTTTGGACTGACTATATATTGCTTGCTTGCCTTTCTTGCTTGTTGGGTGGCGCCTCATCTTGGCCCCCAGCCCTATCATCTGTGGAAAGTATTTTTCTGTTGAAAGTCATGTAGCTGGCCTGGACTCCAAATCTGATGATAAACTAAGATGTAAAGCTGAATGATTCATATATTGTCCTCACTGATGTTAACACTGTCTTGATGAATGGTACCGTCTTCACAGACACTTTTTGATTCTAAGTACTGTGTCACCCTTCCGACTTTGGTCTTTGATTGGACACATCATCATGGTTTCAGAGTACATGATGTATTGCACATTTCAACTGAACCAAGTCAAGGTCCTAGTGATTGAAGTGATGATGGTCAAATGTGAATCCTGAAGGTGCTATACAGTAAGTTTTTAAGATGTTAGTTGGTGACCTATCAAAACTTAAATGTTTTGTTTTACTTTAAAAGACGATATTAGGCTGTTTGCCTTCAAGAACATTGTTGCATGCATTGACAAGCTGGCTCTAAAGTCTTGGTGGAAATCCTGAAAAATCACTCAATCAAGAGTCCCTTCAACAATGCACTTTTTTGTGCAATCAGGTCGATTATGTCTGAATTTTGCAATTGGACAAGCAAATTCCGCTCCACAGACATGAGCATAAAGGATTCAAGGTTGTCCTGGCTGAGGTGGTTTCTTAGGCGGGTTTTAATATTCTTCAATTTCGAACAACTTCTTTCACACGCTACCTGTGTGCAAGATAAGGTCAAGATGAACTTGTATGCCAAATACAATTGCCGGTAAGCACTACTAAAAAGTTCATACTTTTTTAGAATTGCGTAGCAACATACTGCACAGTTACGGCATGTATTGCATTTCTGTACTAAATGTTTAGGTAGCTCTCCATATTCTTCTTGTAGTGCTGGATCTTCACCATGTAGGGCGTCAAAGGCATACTCTTCTGGTAGTGTCCTCTTCATTTTAATCCACTTGCTTGCAAAGTCTGAGAGTTCTTCCCTTAACCCCTGTAGCGTTATGGAGTCATCCAATCTTTCAAGCAAGGAGCACATATTTGTAAGAGCATTGTCGGGTAGAATTTCATTGAAATTTTTGGGATCCAGGCATGCTATATCTGCGGCAAGAAATGAGTGGGGTTTAAACCGACTAGTTAGGCTTTGAAGAATGTTGTCCATAATGGCATTATGTACAGTAACTCTAAACCGGTCTTTAGCCAAGGTGATTGGCTCATCCCTTGCATTCATTCCAGGCATCCTCTTTTTGTGGGACACTCTCCCCTCTGGAAGTGCAATTTCCACTCCTTTATCATAGCCTCTCTCATCCAATCCCACATTGGCCCATTCTGCAAATTTTTCTGCTGCACAGTACACAGAATCAAAATTTCTTGACTGTGCAGCAAGCGTTTTTGTAGTGTCCGAGACCATTCTTTGTGCCTGGAGGATGTCCATTCCGCTTGTCTGGAGGTACTTAGATAATGGGGTTGTCGAATTAAATACTTGGAGATATAACTGGGCTGTGAGCACGGTTTGGAATTTGCACAGAGCCTCAGAAAGACATAAAGCTTGGTAACGGATGTTTGTATTGAATTTATCTGTATTTGAGCAAATATTATTGAGTGCTACAACCACATTGATGAACATTGCTTTGTTTGGGTTATTAAAGGAGCCAAAAACCTTCCGTAGTGCTGCATCCTTTGCCCACCACCTTGTTTCTCCTATTATTTGGATTGTTCGGCCTTCCACAGACAGCTCACGCCATACATCCATCCTTTTGTAGGACTCCCGGAAAAAAACGGCACAGGAGTTTAACAGGCCAAACAAAGACGTGGATTCATTTGATACTTGTCTCCCTTCTACAAGTACAAGATTTAATACATGTGCATAGCACCAGACATGTATTTGACCAGGGGATTCCTTACTGAGCCAGGATGTGAGACCATTGTACTGGCCCTGCATATTGGATGCACCATCGGTTCAATTTCCAATGCACTTGCGTAGGTCAAGACCATTATCTTTGATAACACTCTGCACCAACTCAAACAGCCCCTTTCCAGTAGACAAAGTGCAGTTGGTTACTGCTAGCAGGCGTTCATGTACAGTGTCTGTAACATATCTAATAATTATAGAGCACTGGTCGGTAACACTCACATCTTGGGTTGAGTCTATCTGAATGGAAAATAGTCCTGCTTCCTTTATTTCTTGACTGATTACCAATTTAATCAGTTTGGAAATGGCTTCAATCACATACCCAACTGTAGTCTTTGACATGAAGGTCACAAAAGCACCCCGTCCTTGCCCGGTTTTCTTTTTGGACTTGGTTTGAATGGCCTCAATATGTTCATTTATAGGTCTGTCAAATTTACTTAGGAGCAGAAGCATTTCAAGAAAGTTGCCATGATCCAGGTCTTCGTTATCCAGCTGAAACGTGGACTCTGATTTTCCACGAAAACTGAGCCCTCTTTTCCCAATGACTTTTACAACTTCAATGACGCACTCCAATACTTCTCTCCTTTTTCTGATTTTCTCACTTCGAGCTAATTTCTGTTGGTGAAAGAGTAGACCGCCTATGTCGACCCCTGAAAAGGTCATCATATATGAATCCGTGCACCTCCGATGACCTTGGCCTGCCTCATGTTCTGCAATGCGCTGGTAAATACGCCTCCAGTTTTTCATTCCGTTGATGAAAAGACCCATCTCTCCACGTTTAGTAAAGGCTTAACAAACTGTGCAAAAAAGGGCATTTTGTATTTCAGAGTAACTTAACCAATGCCGTTTACTCCCATCTTTTCTCCAAAATGCTAACTCTGCTTTAATGCGTCTATGTTTGGGAGGTTGAATTGGATGGTGCCGAAAGAAATGGGAAAGTTGATCGGGTTTTGGACGTTGAAACAAATAGTCTGCCACCTGTGGATCATCTTTCTGTGCTCTTTGCTGCACACCCCAGTTCCCTGAGTCTTCAGTATGTGGTAAAGAAGATAACGATTCTTCTGAATTACTAGAACCTGCCACTTCCTCTGGGGGGGTGATGTCTTCCCCAATTATTTCAGGCACACTGGTTTCCAACACTTCCTCCTTGGAGGAATCTTCAATTGTTTGTGACAGACTGGTACCACCACTGGCTGCCACACCCTCAAGATGGACATCCTCAATTATTTCTGTCAGATTTGTTTCCAACACTTCCTCCTTGGGGGAATCTTCAATTGTTTGTGACAGACTGGTACCGCCACTGGCTGCCACACCCTCAAGACGGACATCCTCAATTATTTCTGTCAGATTTGTTTCCAACACTTCCTCCTTGGGGGAATCTTCAATTGTTTGTGACAGACTGGTACCACCACTGGCTGCCACACCCTCAAGACGGACATCCTCAATTATTTCAGGCACACTGGTTTCCAACACTTCCTCTCGGGGGGCACCTTCAAAGATTGCTGACATTGTAGTTGCTGCTCCATCTGCCTCAGTTATGTCACCAATAACTGCAGAGACGCCGGCTTCTGTCACTTCCTCTGTTCTCACATCTTGAGCTCTTGATGGCTCCAGTGAAGAACCAGGTTTAACACTTGTACCTGAATATGATGCCTGGTCACCCTCCTCCACTTTTCTCCCAGCAATACCATGTGACATTTTGATAGTCTGACCTGTAAACATATCTTCAATTTTTGGGTTTTGCCGGATTTCCTCTTCAATTCGCTTTTTCTTCTTTTCTCTTAGTTTTTCTGCTCCTCCCTTTCTTTTTTTGAATCCATTTCTCTCCTAAAAAATAAAATTACCTTATATGGGCATCAAATTCCTGCCTTTATCACAGTAGGTCTAAGTAACCTGGCTGCCAACATCCAAAATAGCATTTCATTAAGAGGAAACAAGTACTTTCAATTAGATCAATGTCAGCATTTTCAGATTTGACTGTTCCCCAGCCCCACCATAACCTCCCTCCCCAAAAAAAAGAACAATATCCAGCTGAGTCCAACAGTAATCCAGTCCCATGGCATGGTAAATGAACTGGATGCATTCATTTTATTTATCCTGGCCAGCAGTGGCCTGGACGTTGTATTATGGTCTGACGTCTCCGGAAAAAATAGTAGCCAAAAAGGAAAACTGCATTGTAATTAACTTATGAAACACACCAATGATGTATGCAGCAATACATATTTACAGCAAGTGAATTCCTGCTGAGTGCACACAAATGCACACCTTTGTGTAATCATCCTACCCTCCACCCGTGTTTGTGAGAGGTATAATCCAGGTTTTCCTTTTGCCCTAGCACACATTAGGTCTGGAATTTGCAAATTCACAATAACAAAACTTGACCGGATTGAAAGAGGAGAGCGCCTGATTCTCTAACTCTAATTTGTGTGCAGAAGAATAGGATAGGAGTCCTGCCTGGTCATTGCTGATTATAGGCTGCACTGGAGTCTAGGGAGGCTGTGCTCCTGGGTGGGAGACAAAAGGCGTGCATAATGAAGGTCGCCCAAGTGGTTTGAGTGTGCCAAACAGGACCACCTTACATTACACTGTATTAAAGATATACAGTCACAAGTGGTTACTTACCCACAGGGATGAGCTCGCCTGGCTGGCTGTTGGTACCTCTGCTAAGGCTTGACTAGAGTGGATACTTGAACAGCGACCTGCCTGCAACAAGAAACAAAGTTAGGATGATGAAAACCCAATAAACACCGTATATTTCATATAAATACTAATAGCATATTTCTAAAGGTAGGCACCCGGAATGCCTGCGTCAGGCACCTTGCAATAGGGAAACTGGTAGTATGGAACTGACCATATGGGCGGTTCTGAAAACAATATGAACCGTTACCCTTCCCATCTCCTTCCAACGCAGGATGGAAGGATTTCTCCCTTCTCTGGCAACATTGGTTTATGTTTCTGTCTGAAATAGCCCATACGCCTCTCTTATGCATTGTACACAGTAGAGGTGCCAGGACTTGTTCTCCAGTAGCCCCCAGTAAGTTAGTAACTCCCCTCCTCTCCCTAGGTGCAGCGTTTGGGGGATCTGGAAGCATGTATCTGTTTACATACAACAAGAATACCAACCCTGGCACCATTTTTAGTTTGCGCTATTGGGCAGAGGTGTTGCTAGGGGGGGCTGGAAAAGATCCAGCGGTAGGCTAATGTCAGGACTCGCGGGACTCTGGGCTAGCTACCATTTTGGTTGTAGGCAGCCCTGCCCCCTGAGCTTCTATCCAGGGCTATAAAGAAAAGAGGACCCAGGGCTATGGCCTCCTTGGCACCCCTGCACCCTCCCTAGCAACGCCTTTGCTCATGGGAACTCTCTGAGCTCACTTTAATCAGGCCTTATCAAACTTTGCACCTGAAGTGCCTGCCAGTGTGTTTATCAAAGCCGTCTTCTGAGAGTTAATAGCTTATTTGGAGTTGCAAGTTGCCAATGCGTGCCACAAATAAGCAAACCCGCAAACTGAATTTAGGTCGTTTACAGAGGCCTATAATTACAATCACTTGATTTGTTGATCAGTTTTTCTAATTATATTTTGGTGCGCTGTGCTCGTTTATAAATAAATCAAGTCCCACAAATGTCTGTGAATACTACTGATATGTTCTTTACAATTACAAGCAAAAGTATTTGCAACTGTCTTGAAACTTGGCCTGGATGAAAAAAGGCATCCCGGTTTTTTGGACACCGCTTAAGAAAGGTGTTAGGAAGAGAGGTTGAGTTAAGCTAAATACTATGCACGTACTAAGTTAGCAACCCCGCCTTGGAAACAAGACGACATGAAGCAACACAGGTTCGATCCCCGGGTCCACACTTAGAAACCTACGGGTATTAAGTGCGTTATAATACGCAACTAAGAGACATATTCCCTTAACAGCGCCTGCGCCTCGATGCCCCTGGGCTGTGAGTGTGAGCGCTTTAAAAATGCAAAATAAATATTAAAAAATTATAAATAAAGCCTGAGATACTACACCAAAAGACGCCTTCCCTGTGTTCCACATTTCCTGCAGTAGCAGAAAGTTTGGTGCCTTGTCGGCCGGGCAAGACCGAGAGGGCTGTAGCGGCAGAAGGAATCTGGATGGATCCCAAACTGTGGGCTACTGATGTGGGCTTGTATGAATTTGTTGCCAAGGTGTAATGGTTGTGCCACTGGTTTTTGCCCTTGGCACGCTATTTTAATTGTGCGCCCCAACACTTCACGTCCAATGACACTCTTCGAAGAACAACTACTGCATCTCACAGAGTAACATCAGTCCCTCCCTCCAGACAGCACCTCTACAGCCAATTTACACATCACCGCCTGTCCCTGGCCCCTTTCGGGATACCAATGCCCCTGCCCTATGCCCTCGACAAAGACACTGTGGGGTGCTTCCGAACTGCACACAGTCAGCAACAAAGGTTAGCTAGCATCCGGGGTCAGACTGGGCCATGCAATTGTCTCGGGCACCAAAGAAAAAGTGGCCCGCAGTTGCAAATGGTTTTTCATTCCTTTTGTGATACTGTTTGAATAGTACCCAGGCGGAGCTTTTTGATAAAGTGACATGCAAATTGTATATTTTAAAGAATATTTATTCAGCAACACTGGTCAAAACTACTAGTCGCAGTGTGAATTAACTCATCAAACTGGCCCACATGGGCCAATAAGGGTCCCACTTTGGCCAAAAAACGGTCCCACACCACACCAGCATTTTGTGTTTTTGGTTGGCCCTGGGCCTAGATACGGAGGTGTATTTTGTCCCCTGTATGAATGTTGCAGCCCGCGGCCGGCCCGGGGGAGCGGCAGCGCAAGCCTCAGGCCAGCGAGGATGTGTTGCTTCTGTATCTGAATTCTGACAGAGCGAATAAAGGGCTTCCGGTGTCAAGCGTTCAGAACGTTTAGGCTACACTATGCCCAACCGCAGAGGTCCTAGTACACAGCCGATAAGGTTGCTAGGCAACTTGCACTCCTCTCGAATAACGCATTACTCATGATATCACACAACTTTCAACATTGACTAAAAAGTATGTCATTCACAGCACTCGTGGCTTAATGCATGGACAGACCACAAACAACCCTCCATTTTTTAAACATTAATACGTGCGATTAAAAACAAGAGACATATGATAAACACGTGACATGCTTTCTAAACTCCCGTTTCCCCTTTGTCTGCATTGTGTGCTCTTTGGCAGATTTCTACAGCATGTCTCCCTGTGCTTCGGTTCCCTTATCTGCCAAAATTGGAGAGGGTATAAAATGCATGGTTTCATGCTGGAAAGCTTTCACCCGGGGACGTTTTGTGGTGCAAGCTGCAAGGCAACATGTTAGCACTCCTCCTCGCCAGGCAGAAGGCATTTTAAGACGGCCACACAAAGACAATACGTCATGCTAGCTACGTAATAATCTGACGTGTTAGGAAACACTCAGAAAACTGAAAAACTTTTTCAACACATATCTCTTTGGGGAGAAGAAGTTCTACTTTATTATTATTATTTTTTTTTAAATGCTCGACTTCTGCACTCGGTGCCCGCAGCATTAGCCAAATACCCACCCCTTTCACAATGATAAGGTTTTGAAATGCCTCCCTGGAGAGTGCCAGGTGCAGAGGCCTCCGGGAAATTTCCCGAGTTCCCTATAGGCCATATAGCACCTCCAGTCACGGTGAGGGGCGGGGTTGTTGGTGGTGAGGCGCTAGGCGGGGTGGGGTGGGCGGCTTAGTTAGACCACTCATTTGGAGTCGCATGTCCACTTTCGCATTCTCCATCTCTCTTCTCCTCTTTTTCTCTCCCTCCGTCTTCCTCACCATCTCTGCTCCCTCCGGGTCCTCATGTCCCCCCTTCTCCTGTGCATTATTCTTTCTCCTCTTTTTCCTTTCCCTGAGTACTGCGCCACCTCGTTCGTGTTCTCTTTTTTACTCTCCTCTCCTCCCTCGTTCCTCTCATATTCTTTCTATTCCATTAACCACCCCCCTCACCGGACCTCGCCCTCCCCCTCTTCCCTGGCGTCACTCCTTCCTCTCTTTCCCGCACTCCGTTCCTCCTCTTCGCCTCTCTCCCTCCTTCCTTCCTCCTCACTTCTGTCCCCACTCCCCCTGGGCCCCATCTCTTCTCCGCCCACTCTCTCCCCTCACTCACTTCTTCTCTTCCTGGCTCGTCCCTCTGCCCCCCCTCCTGCCAGTGTTCTCCCCAGGGCCGTGCCTTCCCCTTCCCCGCCCTGAGCTTGTGTACACACACACACTGAAGGGAGGCACCCAGGATTGCAAAACTCCAGCAGACTCTTAGTCACAGCAGGGCCGCAGCAGCGCCCTCTGCCCTGCCCCCACCACCCGCGTGTCACTGTCACCTCTCAAGCCCCCCACGGAGCCTAACCCAGGGTGCGTCAATCACATAGGTCCGTCCCGTATGCCGGAGCTGTCACTTGGGAACCCTGCGCAGAAAACTTAAAATGAGTTCTCCTCTCCGCTCCTACAAGTATTTGCTGCGCCTGTCCTGCGCTCCAGAATTGCTGGGGCGGCTGCATCTTTCACTGGGGTTCAGCCCTTGCCAGAGATAGCTGCCCCCCACCCCCACCTACCTCCACACACGCCGTCTTTCAATGCACCAGGAGTATGCCTGCCCCCTCCCTCTCCCAGGGCACTGCCCTTCTGCACCCCGGGGTTGCCCGCACTTCGCACAGGGACTCCACCTGTAGCACCCCCCCTGCACCCCAGTGGTGGCTGCACCCCTCAGCGGCGGGCAATCTAATGTTTTCATATTCCCCACCCGACCCAACCCCCTTTAATCTTCTTCACAGCACTCGTGGCTTAATGCATGGACAGACCACAAGCAACCCTCCGTTTTTTAAACTTTAAAACGTGCGATTAAAAAAAAAAGACATATGATAAACACGTGACATGCTTTCTAAACTCCTGTTTCCCCTTTGTCTGCATTGTGTGCTCTTTGGCAGATTTCTACAGCATGTCTCCCTGTGCTTCGGTTCCCTTATCTGCCAAAATTGGAGAGGGTATAAAATGCATGGTTTCATGCTGGAAAGCTTTCACCCGGGGACGTTTTGTGGTGCAAGCTGCAAGGCAACATGTTAGCACTCCTCCTCGCCAGGCAGAAGGCATTTTAAGACGGCCACACAAAGACAATACGTCATGCTAGCTACGTAATAATCTGACGTGTTAGGAAACACTCAGAAAACTGAAAAACTTTTTCAACACATATCTCTTTGGGGAGAAGAAGTTCTACTTTATTATTATTATTCTTTTTTAAATGCTCGACTTCTGCACTCGGTGCCCGCAGCATTAGCCAAATACCCACCCCTTTCACAATGATAAGGTTTTGAAATGCCTCCCTGGAGAGTGCCAGGTGCAGAGGCCTCCGGGAAATTTCCCGAGTTCCCTATAGGCCATATAGCACCTCTAGTCACGGTGAGGGGCGGGGTTGTTGGTGATGAGGTGCTAGGCGGGGTGGGGTGGGCGGCTTAGTTAGACCACTCATTTGGAGTCGCATGTCCACTTTCGCATTCTCCATCTCTCTTCTCCTCTTTTTCTCTCCCTCCGTCTTCCTCACCATCTCTGCTCACTCCGGGTCCTCATGTCCCCCCTTCTCCTGTGCATTATTCTTTCTCCTCTTTTTCCTTTCCCTGTGTACTGCGCCACCTCGTTCGTGTTCTCTTTTTTACTCTCCTCTCCTCCCTCGTTCCTCTCATATTCTTTCTATTCCATTAACCACCCCCCTCACCGGACCTCGCCCTCCCCCTCTTCCCTGGCGTCACTCCTTCCTCTCTTTCCCGCACTCCGTTCCTCCTCTTCGCCTCTCTCCCTCCTTCCTTCCTCCTCACTTCTGTCCCCACTCCCCCTGGGCCCCATCTCTTCTCCGCCCACTCTCTCCCCTCACTCACTTCTTCTCTTCCTGGCTCGTCCCTCTGCCCCCCCTCCTGCCAGTGTTCTCCCCAGGGCCGTGCCTTCCCCTTCCCCGCCCTGAGCTTGTGTACACACACACACTGAAGGGAGGCACCCAGGATTGCAAAACTCCAGCAGACTCTTAGTCACAGCAGGGCCGCAGCAGCGCCCTCTGCCCTGCCCCCACCACCCGCGTGTCACTGTCACCTCTCAAGCCCCCCACGGAGCCTAACCCAGGGTGCGTCAATCACATAGGTCCGTCCCGTATGCCGGAGCTGTCACTTGGGAACCCTGCGCAGAAAACTTAAAATGAGTTCTCCTCTCCGCTCCTACAAGTATTTGCTGCGCCTGTCCTGCGCTCCAGAATTGCTGGGGCGGCTGCATCTTTCACTGGGGTTCAGCCCTTGCCAGAGATAGCTGCCCCCCACCCCCACCTACCTCCACACACGCCGTCTTTCAATGCACCAGGAGTATGCCTGCCCCCTCCCTCTCCCAGGGCACTGCCCTTCTGCACCCCGGGGTTGCCCGCACTTCGCACAGGGACTCCACCTGTAGCACCCCCCCTGCACCCCAGTGGTGGCTGCACCCCTCAGCGGCGGGCAATCTAATGTTTTCATATTCCCCACCCGACCCAACCCCCTTTAATCTTCTTCACAGCACTCGTGGCTTAATGCATGGACAGACCACAAACAACCCTCCGTTTTTTAAACTTTAAAACGTGCGATTAAAAAAAAAAGACATATGATAAACACGTGACATGCTTTCTAAACTCCCGTTTCCCCTTTGTCTGCATTGTGTGCTCTTTGGCAGATTTCTACAGCATGTCTCCCTGTGCTTCGGTTCCCTTATCTGCCAAAATTGGAGAGGGTATAAAATGCATAGTTTCATGCTGGAAAGCTTTCACCCGGGGACGTTTTGTGGTGCAAGCTGCAAGGCAACATGTTAGCACTCCTCCTCGCCAGGCAGAAGGCATTTTAAGACGGCCACACAAAGACAATACGTCATGCTAGCTACGTAATAATCTGACGTGTTAGGAAACACTCAGAAAACTGAAAAACTTTTTCAACACATATCTCTTTGGGGAGAAGAAGTTCTACTTTATTATTATTATTTTTTTTTAAATGCTCGACTTCTGCACTCGGTGCCCGCAGCATTAGCCAATCTAATGTTTTCATATTCCCCACCCGACCCAACCCACAGCCACCCAGCACCGGCGGCATCGACTCTATGTCGCGGCAGAAAACAACACCCGAATAAACACTAGCCACACAGAGACACAACTGTGTGGGAATGGAGGCAGCCCCCTCCCGCCCGCAGTGCCCAGCTCCCCACTAGTGCCCGGGCTGCTGCTTGATGCCGAAGGAGTTCCTGGCGCCAGATAACATGTTGGGAGTGTCAAAAGAGGGATCAGAGCGTCTCTTGTCAGAAAAAAAGTATGTGCCTTCATTCCTTCAATACAAGCTCTGCCAGCCAGGAGTCAGACGGGTGACCCGGCCCGTACTCAGTACTCACTGTGTATCCTCGCTGACTGTGACTTCCAAGTTCCTTCCTTCCCGAAACTGCTTTTGCTTTCAGCTGCCTGGGACGGTCTCGAGGTCCACTGCAGTCTGCAGACAACATGGCCACGGTGTGTGCTTGTACTGGGTGGGGGGCTCATGTAGCAGCAGCCAGCCCAGCAGCATAATATGTGATTGTGATTGGCGGCAAATTGGGTGGGCAGGCAGGCCAGGCACTGCCTGCCCAGCCGAATTTTCATTGGGTCCGGGGTTATTCAACGACAACGAATCGTGTCCACCACGCCCGGCCCCCCAAACCCCCCAGGCACAAGTTGAAGACAGTTGCCTGCTTTCAACTTTGCAAAGAAGTGTTACTTCCTGCAGCAAAGGTGAAAGCAAGTGTGAATGAAATGTGTCACTGTCTAGTGCCCGCCGGCTCCAGCTCAGTGGAGCCCTCAGTCAGCCTGCAAAGGCTGCACCCACCCCCCAGGGTCAGGAGGAGGACTCGCCGGAGGGGAGGGAGGCAGGTGTTAAAAATTGCTTTGGTGTGCGTCACGCACACCAATTGTAACACCTGCCTCCCTCCCACAGATGAAACAAGTCGTCGCTCTCTCTGGCCGTCTGGCCGCCACAGCCGCAGGCCAGAGAGGCTCGTGAGGAGCACAGCCACACACACGGCAGGCGCACCGTCCGTGACCGGCCCCCACTGACGCGACGGCGACGCCAATTATGCACACATGCATCTGCATCATCTGCATGCATCATAAATGATGATGCATGCATGATGCGGATGCAATCATCAAAGCAAGGTAACATGACATCTAGTAGAGTTACCTTGCTATGATGATTGTGCACTGGCACTGCAGACTCGTGTGACGGTCTCACTTAGTGCCTCCTGGGCTGGCTCCCGAATCCCCCCTGAGCCGAGCCTCCATGCCCTGCCTCACTGACAGACAGTGGCTGGCCAAGCTCGCCCAGCCCAGGCGGATCAGTCACTCACCTCCACACCCCCCCCCATGAGTCTGACTTCACTTGGCTGCGGCCCGCGCGAATACTCGCGACGCGGCTCGGCGGCGCTGCACTGCAGCGCAGCGCACACTAGGCCGGCCGGGGCCGCGGCGCCTGCTGCCAATAAAAAAAAATACATTTTTTTTTTTAAAACCGGCCCAGAGGTGGCTGCCGGAAAACCGGCCCTAGGGCACCCCAAAGTCGTTCGGCCACGGGCCGAAAGACCGAAAGGGCCAGTCCGACGCTGCCTGTTGGAGATCTACCAAGGGCTCTTCAAGTGCCAACGCAGCCTGCGCTGGCAGACCCTGAGCCTGGGTGGCGGTGTCCACAGCTGCACCTGCAGCTACCGCTACCCTTGGGCCCGTGGCAGTCGATGGAACGGACTGCCGGGTCATACGGGTGCCAGTGCCAGATGCAGGAGCTGCATCCCCCGGAACCACAGGGGGTGGTGGCATGGCTGCACCAACACATGGCACAACATTGTGCTCAAGTGGCGCACCCCTGCCTCTTCCCCCTCTGTGGCTGCCCTGGACACCCTGGAGTCCCCCTACTCCCTGGTCACCACGGCCACGTCCCCGACCACGCCCGCCACGAGGAGTACGCCCAGCTGAGGCGCCCCTCACCTTTGGTGGCCTCCCAACCATGGCACAGATGTAATAGTGCTGGCACAGATGGAGTGGTGCCAATGGGAGGTATACAGCACAATTGACCTGGGCAATTGGGGTGAAGGGGGTGGGAAGCAAGATGTTAACAGCCCCCCTGCACCTGCAAGGCTGTATGTGACCCCGGTGATGTGGTGACGGGTCACGCAACGCTCAGGCACCCCAAAACTGCAGTAAAACCGCGCACGCAACCCTGCAGCCTACGTGCGTGGATTTAACCTCCCGCAGTACGCGGTGGCACCCAGTAACACGAATAACGCGTACGCGTGGGACACGCAGGCTACGATGACATCGAAAATGGGTGCAATACACAGGGGCACCCGCAGTGGGAAAAGGAGCGTTTGCGACTCACCGTCTGACTAGCGCGATGCAGAAAAACACGCGTAGCCAATACCCCCGCCAAAAGAAGAGATACGTCCTTGAGAGCTGTGAAGTAGATGGCGCGCGAAACAACTGGAAGCAGCAACACACGTCGGTCTCCACGAAAGGCACGTACAGCGAACTGCTGGGCCCGCTCACCTTTAACCCGTGCTGAGGGAAACGCACGCGCGCGTCACGTCACATGTGGACGTGCAGTTTTTCACGCGCGATTACGCGCATTACACGCCGACGTGCACTTTTTCACGCGCGATTACGCGCATTACACGCGGACGTGCAGTTTTTCACGCACGATTACGCGCATTACACGCGGACGTGCAGTTTTTCACGCGCGCTTACGCGCATTACACGCGGACGTGCATTTTTTCACGCGCGCTGTAATGCCCATGCACGTCTGTACGCGTCACGTCACAGGGGCGCTTGCGCTGGAGGGGCCTTCTGTCCAATGAAAATGCGTATGCGTGCAGACGCGCTTACGCGCTAAGGGCCTTTCCTCGAATTACACGCTGATGTGCAGATTTTTCACGTGCCAAATCACTCCGTATCAAGCTGGCCACGTGAAAACACACGGGAGACCACGCTCCTGCCCAGAAGGCCGAATCACTGCCCCCCAGTGCCCCGAGCAGCCTCCCACGTGCCATCTGCTGCTGCCTGCCTGCCTGCCTGCCTGCTGCCACCGTGCCCTGCCATTTGTTGCCTGCACATCAGCCATCTGCAGGGGTCCAGTTGCTGTGTCCACCCCTGCTAGAACAGTAGACTCCCGACTGGGATACCATCGCTCCACAGCCCAGCCCCAGGACCCAGTTGCCCACGCACGCCTGCCTCGGGGGTCGCCATGTCGGGGCAAGCACCATCTGAGACCAGTGGTGACCCCCAGCCAGAGAGGCAGAGGGCCACCAGCTTCAGTGAGAAGGAAGTTGGTGTCCTGGTGGAGCATGTCCTGGGGCATTATGATGCCCTCTTCGGAAGACCACGCGCCAACAAGGAAGGACGGGAGAGGATCTGGGACGATGTAGTGGTTGCCATCAACGCGGAGGGGGTGGCAACCCGCGACATCAAGCACATCAAGAAGCGCTGGGAGGACTTGAGGTCCAGGACCCTCAATAAGGCCCGGCGCCTCGCGGACGGGGGCCGGGCACGCCTGAGTGACATCCAGATGAGGGTCCTGGAACGCGTAGACCCAGCGCTCCACGCCCAGATCCTTCGGAGGCAGTCCCATCTGGAGTTGAGCGGTAAGTGGCCAAGCATTGCTGTGTGAGACAGGGCATGTTGCAGTGTGCTGGTTGTCTGATACCTCCCTGTATGTGTGACATAGGCCATGTACGTATGTGTGTGTGCAGGGACATCATGGTCAGGCATGTGAGTACAGTGATGTGTGAACCACATGGTTGGTGCATGTGTTCTATTGCAACATGGGGGGCTCTGTGCGGAATGGACACATGGAAGCATGGCAGTCTCTGTTCCTGGACATGGGTGGGGGTGAGGGATGGGTGCTGGTCCCATGTACACGTATGGTGTCCATGTGTGTGTGTCTGACCTGCGTGTCTGTGACTTGTAAATGCCATGGATGCATGACACATGTCTGTGACATTGTTCAGATTCACTGATGCAGCCTAGTCATCCTTGTATCCACTGCGTCTGTGGTGTACGAGGCCTGATGGATGGAACTACGGTGAGGTGTGTGCATGTGATGGCAAGACCCATGATGCATGTGAGTTTGAAACCAACATTGTATGAATCATGAGTCCCTTGGTCATGTATGCCAATGTCCATGGCATGCGCCATGCCTGTTACTGTATGTGTTTTGCCTGCACTGACCCATGTGTTGTGGAGGGACATGATGGAAGTGATGTATGACAGTGCCACTCATCTGCTATTGCTTCCTGTCTAGGGGAGGGGTGGGGGTGGTTGGAGACATGGGTGGGGGCCTGGTGGAGGCTGCCCCTGGTGACTGGGGGTGGGGGTGCTGGGAGACATGGGTGGGGGCCTGGTGGAGGCTGCCCCTGGTGACTGGGGGTGGGGGTGCTGGGAGACATGGGTGGGGCCTGCTGGCAGGTGCCCCACAGTGCTGGGGGGTGGGGGTGCAAGGGGACATGAGTGGGACATGGTTGGGGGCCTGCTGGCAGGTGCCCCACAGTGCTGGGGGGTGGGGGTGGTGGGAGACATGGGTGGGGGCCTTGTGGAGGCTGCCCCTGGTGACTGGAGGGGTGGGGGTGGTGGGAGACATGGGTGGGGGCCTGGTGGAGGCTGCCCCTGGTGACTGGGGGTGGGGGTGCTGGGAGACATGGGTGGGGGCCTGATGGAGGCTGCCCCTGGTGACTGGGGGTGGGGGTGCTGGGAGACATGGGTGGGGGCCTGGTGGAGGCTGCCCCTGGTGACTGGAGGGGTGGGGGTAGTGGGAGACATGGGTGGGGGCCTGGTGGAGGCTGCCCCTGGTGACTGGGGGTGGGGGTGCTGGGAGACATGGGTGGGGGCCTGCTGGCAGGTGCCCCACAGTGCTGGGGGGTGGGGGTGCTGGGAGACATGGGTGGGGGCCTGGTGGAGGCTGCCCCTGGTGACTGGGGGTGGTGGGAGACATGGGTGGGGGCCTTGTGGAGGCTGCCCCTGGTGACTGGGGGTGGGGGTGCTGGGAGACATGGGTCGGGGCCTGGTGGAGGCTGCCCCTGGTGACTGGAGGGGTGGGGGTGGTGTGAGACATGGGTGGGGGCCTGGTGGAGGCTGCCCCTGGTGACTGGAGGGGTGGGGGTGGTGTGAGACATGGGTGGGGGCCTGGTGGAGGCTGCCCCTGGTGGCTGGGGGATGGGGGTGGTGGGAGACATGGGTGGGGGCCTGGTGGAGGCTGCCCCTGGGGGGTGGGGGGTGGGGGTGCTGGGAGACATGAGTTGGACATGGGTGGGGTCCTGCTGGCAGGTGCCCCACAGTGCTGGGGGGTGAGGGTGCAAGGGGACATGATGGGGGCCTGCTTGGGGGGTGGGGGTGCAAGGGGACATGAGTGGGACATGGTTGGGGGCCTGCTGGCAGGTGCCCCACAGTGCTGGGGGGTGGGGGTGCTGGGAGACATGGGTGGGGGCCTGGTGGAGGCTGCCCCTGGTGGCTGGGGGATGGGGGTGGTGTGAGACATGGGTGGGGGCCTTGTGGAGGCTGCCCCTGGTGACTGGAGGGGTGGGGGTGGTGGGAGACATGGGTGGGGGCCTGGTGGAGGCTGCCCCTGGGGGGTGGGGGGTGGGGGTGCTGGGAGACATGAGTTGGACATGGGTGGGGGCCTGCTGGCAGGTGCCCCACAGTGCTGGGGGGTGGGGGTGCTGGGAGACATGGGTGGGGGCCTGGTGGAGGCTGCCCCTGGTGACTGGGGGTGGGGGTGCTGGGAGACATGGGTGGGGGCCTGGTGGCAGGTGCCCCACATTGCTGGGGGGTGGGGGTGCAAGGGGACATGAGTGGGGGCCTGCTGTGGGGTGGGGGTGCAAGGGGACATGAGTGGGACATGGTTGGGGGCCTGGTGGCAGGTGCCCCACAGTGCTGGGGGGTGGGGGTGCAAGGGGACATGTGGCTTGGCTGGGGGGCATGCCCATGGTGGATGGGCTGCCTGCGGGACATGACCAGGGGTGCAGGGTAGTCCCCTGTGGTGTGGGCTGCCTGCAGAGGTCGTGGAGGGGGTAGAGGGGAGACCTGGGAGGACCCACACTGGCAATTCGCCTCTTCAACTTCCCGCACACCCACGTAATACACTGCCCCACTCGCACAGGCCCAATCGCGTGTAGGATTTCTCGCGCACCCCTGTAATACACGTACCCAGGCCAATCGCGTGTAGAATTTCTCGCGCACCCCTGAAATCCACGTACCCAGGCCAATCGCGTGTAGCATTTCTCACGCACCCCTGAAATCCACGTACCCAGCCCAATCGCGTGTAGATTTTCTCGCGCACCCCTGTAATACACGTACCCAGGCCAATCGCGTGTAGAATTTCTTGCGCACCCCTGGAATCCACGTACCCAGGCCAATCGCGTATAGCATTTCTCGCGTACCCCTGAAATCCATGTACCCAGCCCAATCGCGTGTAGATTTTCTCGCGCACCCCTGTAATACACGTACCCAGGCCAATCGCGTGTAGAATTTCTCGCGCACCCCTGAAATCCACGTACCCAGGCCAATCGCGTGTAGAATTTCTCGCGCACCCCTGAAATCCACGTACCCAGGCCAATCGCGTGTAGCATTTCTCGCGCACCCCTGAAATCCACGTAGCCAGCCCAATCGCGTGTAGATTTTCTTGCGCACCCCTGAAATCCACGTACCCAGGCCAATCGCGTGTGTGACTTCCCGCGCACCCCCGGAATACACGTACCCCGCTCAATCGCGGATTTAACTTCCCGCGCGCCACTTTTTTGATGCGCTGGGACTCTACCGCCTGCCATCGTGTGGCGGCCGTGTTTCAGCTTGTGCATGTCTTTGGCTGTGCGTGGCTTTGCTCTATTCGATTCGATGAATACGTGTGGTTCGAGTGCGTGTGGGCGTTCCTTCTGCTTCCCTGCAGTACATCCCCAGTTACGCCCTTATTTTCGAGTGTTGTTCCCCATTCCGCGCGTTATGCCCCATGTCCTGCCCACTTTCTGGTGTGTGCGCTGAGGTTGTGCGCTTTCACTGTGCGCATCGCGCACACCTTTCGCGATGTTGCAGTGACTTGTGCGCCATGTACGGGTTTGGCGCACATCCCGCGGTGAACACGCGCAGGGACTTCCATGAATCGCACGCGTGCGCGTGCGCCTGTTTTTTTCCGCTTGCGCATGCTTGCGCATGCTTGCGCGAAGATTTTCGGCGCACGTTTGTTCCATGAATCGTCCCCTCAGAGTAGCACAAGGAAAGCAGCGCACTCACACGTCATCCCGTAATATGGGCTCTAGCTACCTCAGACATGCAAACAAACATCCTGAACAGCATGCCAGGAAAGATAAACATATTACACAAAGCATGAATTGTGGCTCAATGAAATCAAGGGCCACTTTATGTCCTATGGTCAAACATTTCTAAACTGCACGCAACCTTTTAGGCACAAGGATTTTGTCAAGTGACTGAGGACACCGAGATGGACTGTCTTGTGATGATCATAACAAAGACAACCGCAGAAAAACCCATGCTATAATTGCAACTTGCGAAAAGCAAAAATGGATGCACATTCTACTCTAAATGCGTTTTGGAAGTTTTTGTCTGCATTGTGAGTTTGAGATGTGTAAGAACAGACTAAATAGATGTGCCTGAAATAAACCTTTGAGTCTAGCAATTATTGCATAGAATTCCAGAAAGACAAATTATTTGTTATTCCTATTCTTTCTTATTTAGGGTCATTGCTCAGTGTTACACTTGTGGAACCCCCTGTTTTTTTTAAAAAGAGGCCTGAACAAGAAAGCCAGCCACTCCAGAAACAAAGAGCCACATGGCACTGGCCACACCCCAGGAGCTTCAATTAAAAAAAAAACGAGTTTAAAAAATATATTTTTAGGGGTAGAAAGGGAGACCACAGGGGTAGCAAGAGAGACCTCAGGGTTCACAGTTGCGACCCCTGGAAATGACGTCCATGCGCTAAATAGGACATTTACAGACAATTATCACCCAATAAAGTCGGTACTCATTTACCAACCTTAGAAGGATGAAAGGCTGGGTTGACTTTGCCAGGATCCAAACCTGCGACCTGAAGATCACATACAGATTGCAGCAGTGACTGCTGAACCCACTGAGCTACCTTAACAACGTATGACAGAGCTTTGAATGGAAACCATTCCACTAAGTGGCTCTTGGAGGTACACCACATTTTGAACCACTTCTCTTGCCCTAAAACTATCTATGTAAAACCTTTAAATAGAAATGACTATGTCTTTAGGGGGCAGTTTTTTAGGGTCGGCGAAGCAGGCTGTTGCCCGAGCGCAGAGGGAAGAGGTTCTGAAAAGATGGGTGCTAAATCTATCCCAGTCCATTTTAGCAGGTAAAGGTACAGATGGGTGAATGGCGTTTTTGCATAATAAACAGCACCTACCACAGCACAGCACAATGAGCAAGCAAAGGAAACAACCCCACTGATGCATGTCAGTGGCAATGTACACCCACTTCCTGATCCCAGATGCAGGCAACATAGCCTTTGTTTGTCACATCTCTTGCACCCTCCAAACATTGCCACCTCTTTTACAGCCTTTGATGTGACCCTGTCAAGATTGCATAAGGTGTGGCAATTAGTCCCCTATGGAGAGAGTTATCAGGGCGGAGGGGTGGGACTCAGGGGAGCTAAATAGCCAGACAGGGCAGAGAATGGCAAACAGGCCAAATAAGGACGAAGAGAGTAGTATAGTGAGAAGGAGAAGCAGATGAGCTGGGATGGGAGGACAATTGAACACAAAGAGGAAGTTAGGTCTAGAAAGAGGGGGGCAGCTAAATGGGCTGAGGTCAGAGACTGAAGAAGGAAAGGCAAAGAATATAAAGACAGGAAATAAACGACTAAAGGAGAAAAAAGAAAGTGAACAGGAATGAAACTAAAGAGAGGGGAAAGAAAAACCATAAAGAGGGCTGGCAAGAAAAAAAAAAGATTGATAGAGATTAAAGCAAGTGTCACACAAGACAAATCAGGAGTGGAGGAAGATCAAATGCAAAATAACACTAACAGGAAGACAGAGTGGAATGAAGAAACCGACATTGTGAAAAATTGGCTTCTGCCCTGCAGCAGTACAAGGATGAGTAGACACTAAAATACCCACTCAGCCCTCACACTTCTACATACCAAGAGCCAGCACAATCATAAAGGTCAAACAGGCACCATCAAGATAAATGCCTCCTTCATCTTTTGTGGTAAAGTGGGCTGAGTGAATGCTATACTCTTAAGAGGGGTGCGAATGTGGTTCAGTAGCAACCCAAACAGCGAAGTATAACAGTCCAAAATAAAGGAATGTCCAATCAAGGTTCTATAAAAACATATACTTTAATCAGACACACCATGTATAATACTAACTAACCAGAAAACTCTGTAGAAGTCCAGACCTGTAGAAGAAACGCAGAATATGCAAAGAATAGATGCAACACTCTTGGTGATGAGACAAGGATATTTCTTCGAGTCGTAAAAGGGATTATAATGTATAACTAGTCTCTAGAACGCAAAGATGGACCACCAGTGCAAATATCAGTCAAGATTACCTTTGCAAATGTCTTGGTGGGTCAACCAGAATTATTAGCGTCAATCATGATGTTGGCTCATGTCGTGGATGCAGCAGTCACAAAGGCACAGCAGTAGGCTGGCGTTGAGTTGGGGTCGAATGGAAGGTGGCTGTGTTCGCGAATTGTCTACTCTCGCTGTGCGGATCGCGTGGTCCCCGGGTTCAGTCGGCAGTCTCATTTCTGAGGTGGTGAGCTGTTACCGGGATATGCATGTGAGTGGATTCTATGCAGAGGCTCAGATGTCACTGTTCGGGGAACACCAGGGTTGGGTCGATCGACTTACATGAGCGGTGATGAAGAATCTGGTGTTTCGGACAGTGGCACAAGCAAGACAAGGCAGCTGAAGAGAGCGTCCCAGGAATGCCCCTCCTCACCCACATGAACATGACGGCCCGAAGAGTCCAGAATGCCCGAAGTCACTCCTTATTTGGACTACCCCGAAGTGCACCACTGACTGACACTTATGCAGAGAGGTATTCACTCAGACAGCCATTCCAACCTTATCCACTGCATATCCTCACGGATACAGGTGACTCAACAGTGATCATGGATCTGAACACCATAATGGACTGCATCGATTAAATGCAGAGAAGTCCCAGTGCTGACGTCATTAATGACACCACAACATAGCTGCGTTAGCCACGAAGAACACTTGCAACCATGCACAGCTGACACAAACACTCACTCACGTACACGAAGCACATGCTTACACAGTTCTGTAGATAGAGGACAGATACATAAACATACTGTCAAAGCTTTTCTTTTCCTCATTAGTCAAGTGCAGCAACGCTAGGAAGAGATCCTGAGCAAGCTTGCCGATGCTTATGGCAACTAAGTCTATGGTACTACAGGAGTATATATGGAGGCTGGTAGGACCATATACGACTAACCCATAGAACGGATAATACAATATAAGTGTGTAGAAACCATATTATAAGTCTAACGAAAATCACAGAAGGCCTTAAGCTGCAGGACACCAGACAAGGGAAGCAGGCTCATGCTGCACGAAGCGGGAAGACCGAGCTCACAGCCATGGTCAGAGATAAAAAAGCGCATTCCAAGCTTGAAACGGGACACATAGTCACTTCACATCACCCTGGAGAGGTGCACAGCGGGCTGAGAACGGAACTGGGACCCAGGCCTGCTGAGACCAGTTCCAACCAATTAGGAGACAGAAATCCAGGGGTGGATCTCAGAGGCCAAGGGTCAATGGTAGGTCTGCGACCCTGCAACAATTTAATAGATAATTTCATGGGGAAGGGGTAGACTAGCCACCTGACATGAGAAGGCCAATCAACTAAGATGCCTCTAGGTGATTTATAGGGTATACTACTCGAAGCACCCAACCAGAAAAGGGGATAGGTTTTTGGGGGAGGGCCCAGATGGTGACGCAATTTGGTATAAAAACTGTGAAGAGAGTCTTGTGAAATTGACAATTACTGGAGAATTGTGATTGTCCTGTATGGTGCCTGTCAGGTTTTGTAATAAATGACAGTTCTAACTTGCCCTTGGCTCAGTCCTCCATTTATTCTGCGGAAAGGGTTGGTGGGATCTTAGGAGCCAGACGGGTAAGTTCTTCGCCATCCCCAGACCTCTGGCATACTAGGTTTCTCACCAACATGGCACTACTTTGTGGTTAGATTAGAGGTTACAAAATGAATTTGCTGTCACACTACAGCCGTGAATGGAGTCAAACAGCAGACAGTGATCCAGAGAACAATGAACATTAAAGGGCGGCATTGAAAGGTCCTGCTAGATTGCTCGGCATTGAGCGTGTTTGATTCATGTCTCAGAGTGGGTCGTCGTTGACAACAGGGGTCTTGGCTGTTCTGGCTTCCAGGTGCTTTGAGACCCACTCACGGGTTCTAAATGCCAATGTCAGTCCTTTTCCTGCACTCCCAAACACGGGGAGGCTTCCACACACCTTCAGGGAACCTGCAACTCAGTGAGGTTGTAGGCAATAGGGTGGCTGGCAGAGAAGCAGGCTTTTGGTCCAGCAGCAGAGTTCACTCCCAATGGTCCCTGGGGATGGTTATCGGACAAAGTTTGCCTCTGCCTTGGAACACCTGCCTTCCCCTCACAACTGGAGGACTTTAAAAAGGACAGCCCTCTCAGCATTGTCCAGCAAAATCTTCTCAAGTGATGATCAAAAAATGCTTCAAGATGATTCAAAGAAGTGGTGGGCGACCCTTTATTTTATTGGCAAAAGTCTCCATGTGATTGGACTAACACTAGTCTGCTTTAGGGATCCAATCCCTGCCCTTGAAATGAGTGGACCTTGCTCTTCTGATGTCACATCCAAAGTGCTTTGCTCCAGAGGAAGTGAAAGAGAGGCAGAGAGATTCAAAATGGTGACAGTTTCCTTCCCTTCAACAGAGCTCCCCTTACTACTCAAGTTCCACCCCTTCACTTCTCTCTAGGAACAAAGACCTTTAGAAATGCTGCAACCTGGTGTGAGGCCTGGCTCTCTGTGAATTGGTGTGCCCCTTGGTTTCTGTTACATGCCCTTACAAAGGAACAAAGTGATTCACTTCCCCAAGGCCTTGTCTGGGAGGAATACAAATAATCTTTCCACAGCTGAACTGCACCCACGGGACTGACACATGTGTGATAAACATTAAATATGGTTGGGAGTACTGTTGGCCATCATACCTTAAGTCGGGTTTAGTTTGTATGTACAGTTTAGTCTCCCACCAGGACAGGATCCCTAGAGTTCTGCAGTTTTTGGAACAGGGTTACATATCTTAAATGCAGCCCCTGCACTGCAGGCACTTGGCTGTCACAGCAGCTGTCAAATGGTGAGCTGCGACCTCTGAACCTGCTGTGTGCCACTGGTAGAGCAGGCACTGTAAATCAGGATACTGATGCAGCAGGTCACAGATACTACTATGCTTTTGGCATGGATCGTATGAGATTTCATAAGGAGCATTAAATGACACACATATTGTACAACTGTTCCTGAGCCATATTGGAGCCCCACTTGCACATTAAAATGCCCATCTCCTGTTGCAACCAATCATGGGACCACACTGACTGAACCATCCTAGAGTTGTAGATGCTACTTTATTCGCAGAGCATACTTGGAAGTACCCTGGATCACCTCTGCATCCCTTCCTAAATGTGGGCATTAACTGTCTAAGTTTCCATGAGAAGGGGATCCTCCCAGAAGCAATGACTGCATTAAAATACTTGCACAGAACAGGCTTTAATTATTGATCCCTAGGAAGATTGGAATGCGTTTTCTCCGAACTAGTCTAAGCTGGGAGCTTCCCCACATTTTAGCTTCATCTAGCCCACATAACGGCCGGTAGAACTATGAAAGTGACTCTGAAACTGAAGCCACACAGGCAATTGATAACTCCAATTTCTTTCATAGCCTACAGACTGAAGGCAGCTTCCAACAAGCCGATTCGACAGGGACGTAATTTCAGCAAAATGCCAAGGGTAGTGGAAGTGACATCACACAACCCTTGACCTCTTGATGACAACACAGGAAGTGATGTCATTTGACTCCCACCCCACGTGACATCACAGGAAGTGGCACCATAAAGCACTGCCCCTCAGTACACTAAGAAACATATGGTTACGATAACACTGTAGTGAGACATACATTTCCTACAAGAATGGATAATTAAATGTAGCAGTGTGTCAAGGCCTACGTTACCCCTCTTTATATGGATCCGCCCTGTTATTTCAACATGACTCTAGAGCGAAATCACATTCCGGGGGGACAGAGGTGGATAGGCGGGTATAGGGATAGGGGAAAGCCAGGATAGAAGGGGAGAGGGAAAACAGTTAACCAGAGAATATGTGTTCTTATAGTCAATGGCATCCACAGTCTTCCATGATTTTGGCACTTCTGATTCGACAAGTTACCTTCAGGATTACCTCTCTGTAGTATGCTTTGTGTTGTACTGTTTGCAGTTGTTTCATGGACTTCATTATTCCTGCACAAAACAGCTAGACATCACTGATATTCATTTCCTTCAGAACGCACAGCTAAGTTTAAAATTTGATTTCATTAGTTAATTGACTAATACTCGTACCTGATCATCTTCCTGTATCTCTTCAAAGTGCCTGCATAACCCAAGGGGAACAAAACGTTTCAAGTTCTTATTTCCAAACTTTACTTTAATATCACTTTATATCATCTGGTTATTAAGCAAGCCAAACAAAAATATTATACTTTTCAAATTGAAAATTCCATTCGAAGCCGAAAGAGCTTTTCAGGGTGGTCCGCTCTTTGTCGGCTAGAGAACCCTCTGATGATTCTATACCTCCTTCTCAAGTACGATGTGATTCCCTGTTGGAATTTTTCATTTGTAAAATTGATAATCTCTGGGATATTTTCTCCGCTAATTGTAATCCTTTGAAAGTTGGGCCTGGTCCCACCTCTGGTTTATCTTTGGGGACTATGTCATCCACTGTTGTTCCTTGGGATTCTTTTCCGATGGTTACAGCTGCAGATCTTACCACAGCAGTTGCAAGAATGAAATCTGCTTCTCCTACTGATGTCTTTCCGCTGTCTGTGATGAAAGATATTTTTCCTTTGATTCTGCCTCATATTACCTCGGCAGTAAATCACTCCTGTTCAATCGGGATTATTCCTTCTGTTCTCAAATGTGCTACTTTTATTCCCCTTCTAAAGAAACCGGCTCTGGATCCTTTAGTTCTTGCCAACTTCTGCCCCATTTTTCTTCTGTCTTTTTGCATGTAGTTGCTTGAATGCCTGGTGTCTCCACTATTGGTGCGGTGTTGTGAGTCTACGTCCCTGCTTGATGCTTTTCAGTTGGGATTTAGACTTGGTCAGGGCACGAAGACTGTTCTGGTCTCGGTGCTTGATGACCTTACTCTTATTGCTGATCAGGGAGGAATGGTGGCATTGATCCTGTTGGATCTTTCAGCCGCGTTTGATACTGTCGACCACTCCATCCTGATCAGTAGTTTGTCAGCTGCTGGTATATTGGGTTCAGTTCTCTCATGGTTCTACTCTTTTCTTTCCGACTGCTCTCAGCGGCTGTTGCTCCATCCCTTTCTCTCTGTGGTCTCTGCTCTGATGTGTGGGGTCCCTCAGGGATCGGCCTGGTCTCCAACACTTTTTATTATCTATATTCAGCCTCTGATAGCTCTGATCTGCGCCCATCGCTTCAGAAACTACTCGTATGCTGATGATACTCAGTTTCTGGTTCGGCTGGCTCTTGTTCATCCAGCCATGTCACCCAGCTGCAAGATTGCTTAGCGGCAGTGGGTTGGTGGATGAGTGAAAATTGGCTGAAATTGAATGGAGACAAGACCGAGGTCATGGTTGTGTGTTCTTATACTGCTCCGTCTCTTTGGACTCCGTCTTTCTGGCCCTCTTCTTTTGTCTCTTTTCCCGCTGCAGTTCCGGTGGTCAAAAACTTGGGTGTTAAACTACCTGCTCCCCAGGTTAGTTCGGTCTGTCAGGCTGGTCACTTTCAATTGAAAAGACTTTGAAAGGTTCTGCAATGTATTCCTCCTTACCTGCAAGCCCCAGAAGTTCCTGGCCTGGTTCTCGGCAAGATTGATTATTGCAATTCTTTATACTTGGCTCAGCTGGACTATTTGATATGGCATCTGCAGGTTCTCCAAAATTCTGCTGCGCGTCTTGCCACTGGTACTCCCTATCACAAGCATATTTCGCCAGTTCTTAATTCCCTTCATTGGTTGCCAGTGGCAAGGCGTGTGCACTTCAAATCTCTATGTTTGGTGCACAGGGCCTTTTATGCTGCTGGCTCTGAGTATTTACAGCAGAAATTTCAACCTTATGTTCCTGCTCGTGCACTACGCTCTGCGGACCGCTCTCTTTTGGCTGGTCCTAGCGCCTGTCGAGCGAGAATTGGAGGTCGCACTTTTTCTGTTAAGGCTGCCATCTTGTGGAATGCTCTCCCGGCCGCTCTCCGCGCGGTGTCTGTTCACTTACAATTTAGAAAGGCTCTGAAAACCTTACTGTTTTAGCTTCCTTTTTTCTCCTGATTTGTATGATCTCAGTTTTAGCACCAGGTTGCATTTGGGTATTGGTTGCGCTGTACTTCGGTACAAAAAACTATAACATAACATAACATAAGTTTAGTGTGTTACAAAACCTGATTGCCAACATTGAAACCCTGTTATCCCACTTATGGAGGGTTTCTGCATTGCCATTCTAGTGCTGCATCCTTATTTAAAATCTGAAAAGGAGAGTACTAGGAGTACTCTGCCTGAAAACCTGCTGAGCACACATTTGAAGGATGGGTAGGTATTATACTTACATACGGAAAACTGAGATCAAGACTCCATCTTGTTCCTTGTACTCTTGTGAGGCTTCTGGTGTAACACTTGTTGTTGTGTGATTTTGGCTGCAAACAAAACAGTTCAAAAAGTGTTAAAGGTTTACACTGCATTACTGAGCGATGCCAACTTCAGTACCAAAAGCCTCATGATTCATGTTCCCATACTTTATGGAAAAAATAAATCCTGGCTGAATTTTGCATCACTCCCATACTCACCAACATCATTTGTATGCCTAGGTTTCTGTTCCTACATGTTCATTATGCTCTACACCCTTTACCTCTCCATAGAGACACACATTCCAACAAGTAGCGGTATTGTATAGACTTTTGGGTAATTCCCAACAGTTTCTCTTCCTTCACTGTTCTTATGATAAGACCTAAAATGTAGTTTCTTACCAAATTGAGCAGAACAATGGCTTGACAGACTTATCCGGTGCTGCTGTTTCAATGGCAAAAGAGTTGGCCTGTGGAACACATGGTGCATGCCTTTCTTCATGTAAGGCGAAGATTCTGACTGGAAGGAAGGTTGATGCTTAGGTGACCAGAAACCACAGAGGAGGGCTATGAGTGTTCAATGACAGATCAAGACACAGACCTCTGGTAGTGGAGCTGCAGGTGTTTGGTAGAGAAGAGACTGCCAGCATGCCAGGTGCTGTTTTGGTGTCATAGAACACTGGCTGTGATGCTGATGGTGCCTATCTGGTTTTAACAGAAGACACTGACTTGGTGTGTCTCATTGTTGCTTGTTTGACTGCAAATCAAGAAGATGCTGTCAGAGTGGCAGATGCTACTTTGATGAAAGTAATTCTAGCTGTGGGGCAGCTGGTGACTGGCTTAAAAGAAAGATGCAGCTTAGATAGTTCATCATTGCTTCATTGACTGGAATCAAGGAGAGTCGGGTGGGATAGCAAATGTTTTCATGACACAGCTCCTGGCTGACTTGGCAAGAAGATGCTGATGGAGGCTACCAAAATTCTAAGAGATAGACAGTTTGGCAAATGCTTTTGACTGTGCTACTAGTAGTGCCTGTTTGTCTTCGCAGAAACATATTGATTGGTTGTCTACCTGTTGCTTGTACTGAAAATCAGTAGGAGTCCAGCAGTGTGGCAGATGCTGCCATTGTGAGGGCACACATGTCTGGCTGTAAGTCTATATGGTGCCTTTCTAAATTGGGATTTTTTCGGATTAAATGGCCCGTTGTTGCTTAGCTCACTGGTTAACAGTAGGATTCTGACAAAATGCAACAGCATAGCAGACAGTTTTTTGAATGTAGACATATACACTGGTTGTAGGGCATCAGCGATGTAGCACGGCTGAATTCATGATGAGAAGAGGCTGGTAGTCTAGGACAGTGGCAGATGGTTTTGAATACTGCATGTGGAGTTGATTAGATCTGGTGACTCAAAGAAGATAATGGTTAATCTTTTCAGAGGATACCTCATGTGCCGCATGTCCGAAAATCTGTCAATGGCATCACTCAAATTTGTCTCATCAACCTCCATAGGTTCACATGCCATTATCAACAAATCACTAAGTGTCTTGTTTCCACATCCATTTCACAAATAGTTTTTTTTTTTTTTACAGCGTCAGAATGGGGAGATTTATTTTCTGTAACGAATCTACCATTCAAATACAGGTACCAGTTAACATGGACAAGTATGGCATACATACTTAGTTTGTAGTTAAAACAAATAGTTTTTAACTCTTTTCAAACAGGAGAAGAACCTCTCATTTGTTGCATTTGCATCGGCAATGCAAGCACCAGGTCCAACAGGTTTAGCACCTCAGAAAATCTCTCTGCTGATGTACGGAGATAGTACCTGACAGAGTGAATACCTGCCATAATCTTGTACAGCATAAGACATAGGACAAGGTCAACGTTTAGATATAAGGAACTTTTTCAATTTTGAAATTCTTACTGTTACTGAAAAGAAACAACTGGCCTAGACCTGTCGGTGAACAAAAACAGCTGGCACAGATATGTGATGTCATCAGTGATGTCATCAATGACATTTGTGATGTCATCTTTCATGTCCTGGGTGTTAGTCTTAGCAGTGCATGGTGGTGGCGTGAGTTATGGGTGCTTAGCTTACATAACTGGTGAATTTCAAGGGTTTTTTCAGTTATACTTGTAACCATAACGTCCCTTTATCAACTTTTTTTACTGAATTTCATAGGTTTTTATTAGTGCAACTTAACCATATCATCCTGTTAACAAAGATTTTTCACTGAACTTCATGGGTTTTTACCAGTGCACCCTAATTTTCTACAACTTTCTAATATCATACTCAACCACAATATAGCAGCATATTCGGCCGATCTTGGAAGTTTCAACTAAAAACTGAGCCATTCCCCACCCCCTAGCAACATTTTTAACACTTGTATGAACTTTCTGCAACTTTTTGCACCTTTTTTGGTTCTGCGATGTTCACGAACGTCATTGCAGACTTTTTGGACAGAATCACGTGACCACACACATGTGCAGTGTGTTAACGTGTTTGCGAACAAGTCTGTGCTTTGCAAACACTTCATTTTCAGCCGATCTAAGAAGTTTCAAGCTGAAGGTTTACCTCTGCACAGCTTCTAAACCTATTCTTACTAATTTTCCATTGGCAATCCAAGAGCGAGAACATATTTGGAAAAGTATTACCACAACTGCTATTTAACTTCAAAAATGGCATAAGCCATGTCCATCCCTCCTCCCCAGGAACTACCACCACCAACAGCACCACCACCACCAACTGGAAGGCCTAGACAACGGAAAAAGCACAATGCCTACCTCCAGCACATAGAAAGAATAATGGGTGTGGTGGTTCTTTACCACCATTGGGGGTGTACAGAAAGCTCAGGCTACCAAGGTGAAATGCACTGAGTGTGTACTAAGTCACGGACAACCTGGGCAGTACTCATACGGGACCACCTTCATGCGCTGCCACACCAAATCTAACCACCAAGATGTTCTGAGAAAGGCTGTTCCTTTCTCAGAAAGTAGTAATCTCAGTGGTAGCTGCTTTCAAAGGTGGAGGAGGCACCGGCCACCCACCCAGGGAGTGGGAGTGTGCGTGCAAACAGTGTTCCAAGTTGTGCAAAACAGATTCAGAAGTTCTTCTGAAATCTATTCTGCATCATTTGTGAAATAGTGAGCAGTGTGGCAAATCCATACTGTAAATACACAAATAAAACAATTATCTGCTGCAGGGTGTGTCCCGTTTTACGCAGCTTTTTTCTGCAGTAGAGTGTGTGGAGCTTCTAGCTCCACACACTCTATGTAACCTGATAACTAGGAGGCTGGCGGGGCACTAGAGGGGTGGCCCAGTCAGTATTAATATGTGCTCAAACTGTGCACCAGGATCATGATCATCTCTTCTCTGACCTGACCTTTACAGTAGGTGCATAGCAACGGAATGTAATTGGCTGTTTGCCAGCCAATGACATTTGAGTGTTGTTTGGGGTGATAGGTGCACGGTGCATGACACCTTCACTTCGTCTTGACTCATGCTGGTGAAAGAGGTGCCCAGCAGAGAACAGCAGAGGCCAGGACCCACGTGTACGGGCCTACATTAACTACTCTGTGGCCCGCTGATACTAACATGCAGCCTGTGCCTGGCCAATCATTCCCCAGGACAGTGCTCCAAGACCATCCTGGAGCCCTGCCTTGAGGAATACTGCAGGGCCTAGTGTGACAACGCTGTCTACTAGGCCAGGTGACGGTGTGATGGGAGCTGTTTAAAGTTGCTGATAATGGTTCAGCGTAACAACTTGTATAGCAGAATGAAAATCAGCTGCTTTTAAGCAGCCGTAGTGTATCAAAGGAAGCAGGCGACCCCTGCATAAAAGTTAGTGCCCCACTTGGGCCACCCCAGTCAAAAGAGTGTGGACAACACCACTGTTGCTTGGTGTTGCAGGGTGAAAGTCAGCATGCCACCTTAAATAGTGGGCCACCTTAAGGCAAAGAGAAAGGACCTGACACGAGGGACAGGGGAGGAAGAGGTTGGGCTACTAGAGCCCGGGATCACATGCATGTAGAGGGCAATAAAGGAGGTTGTTCCCTGAGCTGTCTCCTGCGTGGCTATGTGTGATATGGCCCCCTCCGGGCTCGCAGGCGCAGAGGTGCATGCTAACACCATATTGTGGTTCAAGTGATGACTACAACAACTGGCGACGAAGGGACACGAGCGCCCACATTGTGCAGCTGAGCTGAGGGTACAGGGCACCCAGCGACAAGAAGGACCAACAGAGCCACTGAGGATGCAGCACGGACGGCATACGAGGCCCAGCCCACGTTGCGCAACACATTAAACTGGCAGAGATGTGCCCAACATTGTGACGGGCGAAGAGGCCCCTGTGGTTAGGCGCCCCGCTGCACAGCCCACAGAAGAAGAGCAGAGCGCGAAGACCCCACAGCGGTGCCCAGCAGGTTGAGGTGTTCACAGAGCCCACCATGCCAGAGAAGACCCAACCCGAACAGGCCGAATGGCAGACGGAAGGCGCCCCGCAGCCCACAACGTGGAGGAAGGGAGGAAGAGTGGCTGGTAAGAAGAGCCCAGCAGTGGAGACCAGCCAGCAGCGTGGTGGACAACGGGAGCCCAGTAGCACGCACTGCAGCTGGAGAGCGGCCGGTGAGCAGGGTTCAGCAGCAGAGACATCTCGGAGGAGGAGGGGCAGCGAGCAAGGCCAGCCCTGCAGTGGAATCTTGCCCAGAGGAGCGAGCCACGTGGGGGATGCAGAGGTCACCAGTGACGACACAATGCTGCAGAGAGGAACAGCCTGCAGCTACAGAGGGACTGAGCCAAAGTACTGCGCACAGTGACCGCATGGACACCTGAAGCAACGGTAAAGGGATCTTCGCCCCCACAGACATTGGAACCCCGCTCACTGCACCGTTTATTTTCCATTAAGATTTTCTACTTTGATCCGGCTACCTCGCCACAAGTAGGCTGTGGGAAACAGAGGAATTACAGGAGAGTTCACCGCACGCATGTGATCCAACAACCAGGGTTACGTGAGGGAGAGAAAGAGATGACACTGCACGCGGACAACTGCACTGCATGAAGCCCAGTGCTAAAGACAGCTCTGTCTGTTTGAGATAGTTCATGTCTCCGCATGTGAGTGAGGACTTGCTGCATCCCGGGAGAAACATTGCAAGAGAGAGTACACGCTGGAGGAGACAGATCCCAGCACTGCACTATAGTCTCACACCACAGGAAAGTGAAAGGACAGCTTGGGGGCAGTGGTGCATGAAGGAGCAGCACTGTACTAAGGAGGGACGCACTGCATGAACCCCAACACTGCATTAGAGAAACACTACTGCCTCAAAGAGAACCAGCACTGCACGAGAGACACCCAAACGTCATGAGGATCAACATTATATGATGACTGAGAGACATCACAGAACCAGAGAAGCCCTCACTGCGAGTGAGGCAACACCACCCGAAGGAGACAGCGCATCAGTGGACACCATTCTTTGGGTGACAGCATTGAAAGAGGAACCCAAACAGGAGTGAGGCGGTACTGCACCGTGCAAGCCAAGGAAGTGCGAGAGGGAGAGATACATTGGGGGAAAACAGGTGCAGTAAAGAGAAGCACCACAGAGAACAATATCACATGGTGCCGCCACAGGCCACAGCTCAGGGGACCACAGATACACGTGGCAGCCCATGCAAACCACCTGCAACAGTGACAAGAACAGGCTCACAACAGAGACTACTAGAGGCTGTTCATCTGAGTGCCACCAGCCACCAGTAACGTGGGAAGGACTTGGGAGCTGGCAATGGGAAAAGGTGGTCTGGCGACACCACACATCACCCACTGAGGACCGAAGGAGCATCAAAAGATCTTATGCAGAACTAAGAACCGCTTGGATGGATACTGCTTAAGACCTAATCCTCTCAGCTGATCAGCAGCTAGCCCAGTGAAATACACCACAGTGGGTCAAGCATGAACGTTTTAGCACAGTGGTGTTACAGAGGAGCTAACACAGGGAGGACACAAGGACGATTGCCACATGAGACTCATGGTGCACACAGCATGTAGCAGACCACCAACGGCATAAGGACCAGGGCATAACATGGCCTGCTACGAACCAGGAGCATGGCGCCGGAGGGCCACTTAGAGAGAGAAGAAGCAAGGAGGTCACTGGATTGACAGCAGGACCCGAGAACGGCAGGATAGCAGTACCGCGAAGAACAGGTGATGGGGAAGATCTTGATGACCGCGAGGCAACGGCAAATGAGACGGCCCCAAAAGAAGATTTCCCAAGAAGGGGGGGCAAGGAAAGGGGGGAGGAAGAAGGCGAACTCCACGCGCAGCGAAAAGAGGGCACTCCGCCCAACAGCAAGAAATGAGATGAAGGCAATCCGCCCACATAGACGGCAGCCCATTGCACAAGTAGCAGGAAGGCTCAAGAGAACCACAGTAGAAGGGAGCCCAGAAAGGAAGGCAGCAGAAAAAGGAGCCCAGAAAGGAGGGCAGCAGAAAAAGAAGCCCCGAAAGGAGGGCAGCAGAAAATGAAGCCCAGAAAGGAAGGCAGCAGAAAAAGGAGCCCAGAAAGGAGGGCAGCAGGAAAAGGAGCCCAGAAAGGAGGGCAGCAGGAAAAGGAGCCCAGAAAGGGGGGCAGCAAGAAAAGGAGGGACATAGAAAAGGAAGCCCAGGTGGAAGGGCCAGAGGACAGAACAGGAAGGAGTAGGACACCCACGACAAAGGGAGCCCAAAAAGGGGAGCCACCGAAAAGAACAAGACTGCATGCTGAATGTCACAAAGGGTCGCTTGAACACGTGACTATTGCACATCAATCACACCAACAGCGGAAAAAGGAGTATCCTGCAAGGAGAGAACGACATCAGCAAGGAGTACTGCAGGACAATGATGGAAAAGGAGCGATCTACAAGAACAGAGAGACTAAAGGAGGAGGAAACAGGAGCAACGGCTACAAGACCAATGCACACAGTGGCGACCACCAGAACGCAACACAAGCCGCCGACCCCACAAAGATGCAGGGTGAAAGTCAGCGTACCACCTTAAATAGTGGGCCACCTTAAGGCAAGGAGAAAGGACCTGACACGAGGGACAGCGGAGGAAGAGGATGGGATACTAGAGCCCGGGATCAGATGCATGTAGAGGGCAATAAAGGAGGTTGTCCCCTGAGCTGTCTCCCGTGTGTCTTAGTGTGATATGGCCCCCTCCGGGCTCGCAGGCGCAGAGGTGCATGCTAACACCATATTCTGGTTCAAGTGAGGACTACAACACTTGATAGGGTGCTTTTACACCCCAGGAAGCAGCCGATCTGCAACACCTTGCCCCCCCCCCCGCCTCCCATCCTCACTTTCTGGCTGCTGTTCATATATCGAAGCAGAAGTTCAAAAATTATATGTTTCAGGATATTTTCGTAGAGGGCCCATAGATGCAGCCATAATGTGTGGTAACCAGAGATGAACTATGCTTTAGTTCCTTGCAACAGATTCAGATTTCGTGGTTTTAGCCACCAACTCAAGATCCAAAACTTATTTTTCATGGTATTTACTCCTATTTTCTTCATGTAATATTTTATTCTATAGGCCTCACCAGTGGTTTACCCCTGTGGTATTATACCACTGACAGGGTGGATTTTTACACCAAGCGATATTCTCCCTTTTGCATTGGGTAATAGTACAACACCTCAGGTGTTAGTTAACCAATACCACTGGTGGTGTTCATACTATCCTTACCATAATTAGCTACATGCCTTAGATTATATGACACATTTGGTAGCCCTTCCTCTGAGAGCATTTCTAGGTCTTGTACATTGAAGCTCGCCCAAAGACTTTTCCAAACACGATCTAAAAAACGGAATATTCGTGTTAACACTTTATGCACCTTGTTTTGTCATTTGAGACAGGATCATAAAAATGCACCAGAAAACTGCCGGTCTATGTCTAGTGTTCATGAAGCAGCCATTTTGCCTTTGCCTCTGGCTGCCAATGAAAAAGGTTAAACGGACAGGGTAAACCTTCCTTTCTAGTTGCAACGTTCAAAACCACATTGTTGCTCTACTGGAAATTTCCAGCTGTTGGATTTGCCCCGAGGGCAAAACCACATCCAAGAGCTGGCACAAAAAAGTTCACAGGAGTGAAAGATGTGGCGGATGAAGGCGCAGAGCGCTCCTGTCCCACAGGTCAGGCAGTCAGGCCAGCCAGCCAGGCACAACCATGATGAGGATGGCGATGCAAGCCAAGGGCTGACCATGCATGCAGGCCAGGCACAGCAGGCTCTGCTGCAAAGGTCATCCCTTGGCCCTATGGAAGGCTCAGCGCCACAGCCACATCATGGTTGTGCCTGGCGGTCATCCGTCATGGTTGGGCAATGGGCAAAGGTAGGAGCCTGCACTGCAGGTAGCCAGGCCCAGCAGCAGTGATGTTGCATCGGACCAGACCGTCGGTCCTCTGCTTAACATCACCTGACACACACGCCCCCTGAGAACGGGAAGAACCAACTAAGTTGTTGACTTGAGGTTGGCAAGGCAGACCGGCTGGCCGGGCTCTAATCTGAGCTCTCTGGTCCATGAGTGTTGTGGAGAATTCTCCAGAATGGGTAATTTCCCTTACCTACTGAGTCCCTCAGCATCTTTGCTGGATTTCTAGGATTTATTGTTTCCACCTGGTAAGAGTGTGAGCCTTTTTTCCCACTCTTACATGTGTTTTGCTATGTGTGTTCAACACTTTCTTGTGGAGCCTCACCTACTCCATAGGCATCATCCTTTTACTGTGTGTTACACAGCACCTTCAGTGCACTGACACAGGTTTGTCTTTTTGACTTCCCGACTCCGACTCCATTTTCTGGGACTGACTACTGTCTCCCAGAACATGTAAAGTTGCCATTGACTTTATGAGTCTCTTTTAAAACTCACAGACCCAGTACAAATTATCTTAAATAGAGTTGTGGAAAGGGCTAATACTTATCCCTTTTTGTCTGTTTCTCTTGGAGCATTGTGTCCCTCCCTTTTCATTAAGACTTGGTTGGTGGCAGTGGTAACTACCCAATTTTTTCTACCGCGGTTATCATAAATAGCCTTGGTATTGTTTTAGGCTATCTTGGTAGCCTCAAACTTAAACCCGCTAGACCATATATCTTTTTATACGGTTCCGGCTGGGTTTAGTCACCATTACTTTTTGTAAAAGTCTTTCTCGTGTTTTACTCTGCGCGCCAAACCAGGTTTGGTTCCTTTGTTCGCCGTCCTTTCGCGGGCTTCTGCACAGAAGCCCTCTTTAGGCGCCTGCATATCTGGGGGGGGCAGGATGTGAGGGAGGGGTTTAGGACTCCCTGCACAGGGTCTCCTTGGAGACCCATGTCGCACTCTTATCTGATTGGCTGTGGGTACTGTCCTGGCGGGACAGCCACCCTGCTGTGTGATTGACAGCCAGACTGTGTGAATGGAGGAAAACTGCATAAAAAGCAGGTCTCTGGGGCTGGACAGGCAGATTCGCCAATGGAACAAGAGAATCGAAGAGGAGCTGACAGAAGAGGACCCCTACCATGACTGAACCTCCCGGTGAAGCCCTGCTGCAGGCCCGAATCTTCATACTCCAACGACAGGGAAGATCTGCAAGGAATCTTCTCCCTTTGAGCTGGTGGGAACAACCAGTTTACCAAACTGCTCGCCAGGCCTCCGCTCTCTGGTTGAATTTGCTGTACAGAGCTACAGTGAACCGGATATCCAGGAGAAACTGACCCTGCTTGCGTTTAAAGGAGCTCACGTTTTATTTGTTGCTTTGCTCTGCTGCTGGTTTCTTCCCTGGGCAGTGCAGGACCCTCCAGTCTTCATACTTCCTGTCAGTCCGTCAGTCACCTCAGGAACCGTGAGCCTGCAGGACCTGCCAGGAATGTCCGCCTCAGCTACAGCCTTCTTCTCCATTTAAGGTACCGTTCAAATCCGGTTGTTCGTTTCGTCCAGCCGCAGTGAAAGTGTGTGAAACCTTTCGCCAATCCGAGAGCTTGTCCTTCTCCATTCTTTAAGCTAACTTTTCTGCTGACCAACTTTGTCCTGAACTCTTGGCAAAGACTTAACCGTGAACTACCCTGAACTGTGTGATCTTGAGCAACAGACTTTGACCCATTAACATTGGCCCAGGCCTATTGAATTGATTTCCCCACTGTAGTTCCTTTTTCTAGATTTCCCTGCCTATTACTTTTTGGTACTGCTACATTTTCTGATACTTTGTCTGTCTTTCCCTCCCTTTTTGAATCACTGGAGTGCCATGTTGCTCACACTTCATTTTGAGCCTAACTTGTCCAGAATCTATTGAGTGCGGTGTAGTATATTAAGAGTGTGATTTTTCAACTGCTTTACTTTAGTGAAATGTTTTACAACTGATGTGCAAATAAATGTATATTCTTTTATTCGGAAACCTTGAGTCAGTGTTTGTTTGAATCATAGTAATTGCTGTCCTTTGTGTAACTATTGATACTGCTCACTTACTCTTGAGATAAGTCTGGCTGCTCAGCCATCGCTACCACTTTACTGTGTAGTACAGGCTTGTACCAAAGGTGAATTTGTACTGTCACTTATAGTCCTAATTGTGTGTGGTTTTCCCAAAGGGTACTGCATACAATTCTGCCTAACAATGATTCAACCACAAGACAGAGACTGCTGCTGCAAGCAGAGCAGGCCAAGACAAAATGGAGGGGCCCAAGCTCCATAGTCCTCACTTGCCTCAATTTGCTATGCCCCCAGCATCATCTGATTAGAGGATGATGCTGGGGTGGCAACAGATTGGTAGGGGAAGCAAACAAATTGTCAGAGGTTGCACTTACGACCCCTGGCGACCCCAGAATGACATCCATGCACTTAGATAGTACTACCCTCCACCAGGGTGTGTGTTCAAGAACCCTCACATTATCAGAACCTAGAATTCCTTAACATCATTTACAGTGATTTCACTTGCTATATTTGCATCTCAAAAACCCAAACAATGATCTGTCATATGGTTCGTTTGGTACCAACTTCCTATGCTAAGTTTATTCTAAATAATGTAACGTTGGAAAATGTGGAGACATTTGACTACTTAGGCCTACGTTTGCAGAACAGACTGAAATGGTGACCAGAAATAGAGAAGAGTGTGCACTGCCATAGCAAAAAACATAGGGGAAGCTGAAAAAACTCTATCCCATGCCTTGGAGGTATGCAAGCTACAGACCATTCCAGCAGCTACTTATGGAGCAAAGATATGGGGCAACTGTAACGCTAATAGCCTTCTTACCAAAGAGAACAAGACTCTTTATGGGACTTCCTTGTAGTACTCGTTTGACCCTCGTTTAACACTAGTCAATTTGGAATTCGACATTCGAGGCATTAAATACAATATTATGATCAAAACTATTTATTGTATTGGGAAAGATTGTGGAACACACATGAATTACAAAATGATCATGTCGACCTCAGTGATATATAAGAAATACAAGGTGAGTCACTAGCATGGCTCATATTTGTAAAGAATATGTTTTATAAGTTCTTTCTGAGACCACCCTTGTAATATGAAAATAATGCTAAGGTAATTTTAATTTCCTTTTTCAATGACTGGTTATTGAAGGATCAAGTGGACCATTTTTCTTGCCAACATCTAGCATCGACTTACTTGACATTAAAGCACTTTATGCGATTGGGTATATTTCTGCTTGCTAACTTTACAAGTCATTGGGCATTGACCAGTCATCTAAATGCCCTGATTGCAACATTTGGGACTAAGACGAATGCCATCTATTGTTTTCCTGTCCGTTATATGATCATTTGAAATCTAAATTGATGAAAGTGGTATTCAATGTCTACAATATTAAGCTTAGAATTGACTCTATCTGTGTGTTTGATGTGCTTAATGAATTTTTAACGACAACAATGGTAACCAGAATGGAGTTCCTAAATAACACACATGATGCAATCAATTTGATATACAAATTTTGTATTTTAAAAAGAAAACATTCTGTAAAGCTTGATGGATCAACTTGTACTTTTGCATATGTAATATTCTTAAGAATCATGAGATTTAACTACAAAGCACGTTCTTTTTAAGCAACAGTTGTAAATAATAGTACTCTTTTTTATTGTATTGGAATTCTTTTTTTATGCTTTGATGGCACTAATGAATGAAATAAGCACATGTTTAAGGGCTTCTTTATATATATAATCATCATTAACATTTTGCTGTGTTTCTTTATTTGGCAAGTGGAACTTATTGGCCACTGTGGCACAAAACCGAGCAAAACTTATTTTCTCCTATAGTAAATTGATGGACAAATGTAGGCAAAATCATTACTGAAAACAGATGGAACTTCCCTGTGAAGCACTGCAACAAGATCTTCTGTGTAGGTTGGCACTCAGGACAGGTACACATCCTCCGCACTGTCCTTTTGCTTGGTGTTGGTGCTGCTGCTGGATGCCCTTGTGTTGTCAACCCACCCTGCTGTGTCAGTGCTTCTGCTTATTGCAGTAGCAGGGCTGTACCAATGTCATGCAGACTGACTGTAGGAGTGTGGAGTCATGAGCAGCCCAGGCCCCCCACATTATCACATTCCAACTTAGTGTTATGCACTGCCATGTCAGTGTAGGCATCAGGTTCATGAATTACAATGAGCCAGCCCAGGATGCAGAGATCCGTGGCCAGTGCACGCTGTTGTTGCTTGTTATGTGGCTGCTACTGACTGACAGATACAAGGATAAAGTTGTCAAAAACATCACATCATAATGGAAGTGAGTCTGAGACAATAAGTGCCAGGGCTTAAAAATATGTGCCAAGGCTGAACCCTGGCAAACACCCCTGCAAATCTAGCACTGGTGGGACCGTTAAGGGAAAAAGAAAACAACTAAATTGCACTAAATTAACAATCTCAAAATTGTTTAGACAAAACCACAGAGAACCACTGATCCTAACGCAGTGGGTAATACACATGAATCCATACACATACAACCATGTTAGGCCCAACAAGTGCACAACAAACGGTGTGCTTGACATCACCATCCCCATCCCCCCTTTCTTTCGACACACCACCCCCATGACTAACTACTGCTGCAATGACATACAGGTTCACATGCATGACACATGTTTCGAGACCTGCCATGTCACACCCCAGAGGGCTGTTCTTGTGTTCGGCCACTTCCCATTGAGTGCCTTTTCTCAAAGTCTGTGCACAGCCACTGGAAGAGTACATGCGATTGTCTCTTCATGACCATGAGTTGTTTGACGCATAGTGGTACAACGTCACTCTGGCTATGCCAGGGAATGGCTCCCTGGAGACCCTTTCCCTAGCCTTGTGGACTGCTACTCACACAACAACTAAAGCCCTGATTAAATGGTTTTCAAACATTAGTTGTATACATTTAAGTGGCAGTGAAATACGTGATCTGAGTATATAACCTGCAAACCCTTGTGAATGGGATTCAGTGAGCCTCAGGTTTTGTCTCTCAGAGAACAAGCAGCATGAGCTGACATGTATATCAATCACGTCCAATCACGTCCATGGAGCAAACCTACAGCCTCCCCGTTCTGACAGCTGGAGGGTGACGGAACATACCACCGGACGAGAAAAGACACACCTAGAAAAGCACCACCAGGATACTCACTGAGCCACTATTATGGGGTTGAGTAGCCATATAGACCAAGCCTTCTCACTCCAAAATGGTGGACTGACCGTTATAGCCCTCAGCCCACAAAGCTACAGAGCAATGCAAACAGAGTTGAAGTCTCATCCATAACACACAGGGAGGAGGCAGAACAAACAGCCCAAAGCCAACCAAATGGTCGAGGTAATTGCCATGTTAAGGTGCTCAATTGAGACGAAAGGAAGGAAAGTCAAACCTGTTCCAAGCCAACACAACACATTTGCACCCGAGGAAAGGGGCTCAGGTAATCAGGTGGCTGAAAAGGCAGGAAGAATTTGCCTGTGACAGCCTGCATTCCTTTAGCCTACTATGCGGCTCCATTGGGTGCTGCCATTTCTTTCCTCTTGACCCCCGTCCACTCATCCCCCACCCAGCCCAGCACACCACAGCATCCGTGCACACTGCTGCCATAGAACATGAAAATGGACCAGGCCCCCTTTCTAGTTCCTATGGAGACTACTATCATTGTTTTGATTTTTTGTCTGGAAACTGGGCAAGCACAATACGCATGCAGCCAATCACCCTTGGAAATAAAACCTATTTATTTATGTATTTATTTGAATGTATAAAGCGCACATCGGCCTTGAGGCATCGTGATGCTGTAACAGAATATTCAGAATATTCACTTACAGAGCTTTGAGAGTCATAGAAAAGCAGTGTTGGCACATGAACCATGATGTGGAGTTGTTCCGAGGTTACAGGGGAACATCCTAGAGAAAACAATAGAAAAAAAAAGGTATTTCTAGTTGAAAAGCTTGGGTTTGAGTATCTTTCAAGCTATTCACACTCCAGAAGGAGCCTCGGGATACGAATAGCAAACATCCCAGCGTTCAGGGGCGTATTTAGCTATCACCAAAGTGCTTAGTCTACTTGGGTCTAGTCGGGCTTGGCTAGTGGTCGTTAGCAGCCCTGTAATACCCCAAACGCAGGTGCGATTGCTATATTCTCCTCTTTGAACAAGTTCAGGAACTCAGGAATGTAGGCCAATCATCATTTTAAAATCAATTGAAAACCTAGCTATTTTACCAGTATACTAAATTAGTTTCTTTCTGGCCACGTTCTCTTAATGTTTGCAGTACCTATTGTATTGGCATGGGGTAAATAAAGCACCCTGAGGTACTGCACTGTTTGCCCCTTATAAAGTGCTCTATGATACAACAAACTAAGAGGGCGAGGGGGTTGGCTCTTTCAGTGCAAAGCGGGTGGAGTAAGCGGAAAGTGGAATTATATTTCATGTAATTATGTATTTGGTGTTCCACACTGTAACTTCCTTCATAGCTTCAAGTTTCACATAAGCTTATGGTAAAATGGCAGGAAAGGCCTTCTGCTATTTGATTCTACGCTGTACCTGCTCTGTGTTAATGGGAGGTGGGAGGATGGGTGTAAGATCGGAGTACAGGGATCACTTATATTCACAAGAATCATGACTACAGGTGTAACGTCAAGTGCTGCAAACCCTGGCTCCCCACGTTAGGTAGTGTTTTCTCTCTTAGCAGACGATCTGAACAGATGCTTGCAATTACTTTAAGCGAGGTGCACAGGTGCCGCTGCTGCTAATCAGGAAGGGCTGTGGGTAATTACCAGCATGCTTGAAGAACATGTCTCGTGATTGTGTATTTTGCTTATTAAAATGTTATGGGAAGAGTACCCTCTTTTTTTTGCACGTTTTCTATATCCTATTGCGATGACAAACTGCCTATCTCCCGGCCCTGAAAGCCGCAGCACACTTCACTGCATAACTAGCGGAAATGTTTCCTCTTTCATTTTACAATATGCAAGGCAATTTTTGAAGAGGGTGTTTGGTGGGGAAAGCAGAGGGGTTGTTAACTGTGGGCGATGTAGGCATCTTTAATTTTGATTGTAGTATTTGTGAGTGTCTTTTTAATCAGTGACATCAACATTATCACCAAGGTCATCAGTCTATTGTTCATCAATTAGAACAAGCACTTTTATATACATCATTCGACAATCATTGAAATACCGACAATTGATCACGAAAGGCTTTCACATACCCGGCAGACGCCCCTTTTATTTCTCCTAGCTGATTGCAAGCCTATAGTTAGCAGATATGTTTATTTTAATAAATGGGATAACGTACCTGCTATCATATGTTATAACGATATTGCAAGTCACGAGGAGTTCCATGGCAAATTAGAACACCCTAGTGGTGTTTCTGGGAAACTGATTGGTCAATCTGAGCTATGCAATGATATATCCTGCAGATTGATTAGAGCCCGCAAATCGGGTGTTTGCAAAGCAAGCAGCTTCCACATTGTATTCTGCAACGTGGAAGCTGCTTCCTTTGGTGTATATGAAGGCGTCCATATACAACACATGGGTGTATATGAACACTTTCACATACATCAAAGCAAGCAGCTTCAACGTTGTATTCTGCAACGTTGAAGCTGCTTACTCTGGTTTATATGAATGTGTTCATATACACCCATGTTCTCAGCAGCATTTTTGTAAAATAACGAAATGTCGTTATTTTACAGAAATGTTGCTGAGATGTCAGGATTGTGCCCGTTATGACAAACAGGCGCAATCCTGAAGGTGCATTGTTGTGCACTACGAGGACGCCCAGGCCCACTTGAAAATACTGGTGGAGCCTGTGCGTACTGATTTGGCGCAGTGAATCCTGCTTTTTAGCACATTCACTGCGCCAAGTTCAGAATCGGGCCCTCAGGGTGTTCTAATAGCTTTATAGACCTGCAGCTCAGGCCGTACCGGGTGTTATGGTCCGTCAGACCTCGCTAAAGGCCCTCGCTTTGCTCGGCCCATTAACTCGGTCTTCAGGGCCCATAACACCCAGTACGGCCCTCGCTGCAGGTCTATAAAGCTATATTAGAACCCTGGAAGGGTGAATAACCTTTGCCCATTGGTCAATTTGCGGGCTATACGAGCCGGTATAGGCTCAAAGTATCCTTATAGCCCCGAGTATTTCGAATAACCTGCAAATTTGGCCTTTGCTTTTTTGTAGCTCTGAAAATGGAGCACTAACAGTGCTTCGCCTTCCTCTAGTGGCCTTCTTTGAAATAACATTTGCCTACACATACCTGTTTTAATTAAATAAATGACGGATGTGTTACTATGCTGGGGATCGCATACTTGTCCCTCACTCCCCCGCCTTTTCCGTGGGCCCGAGCACTCACACCAGGTTGTGCTTCCTCACTTACCTTCCCGTCCCTCCTCACTGTGCACTCACTCACCCCCCTCAATAATCCTTTCACTGCTAACCCTCACTCTTCTGTGGCCCTCGATTGCCTTCCTTGCACTCCTTCGTTCACCCCTCTCTGCTGCGTCGCACACTCACACCTGCTAACTCCACCCTTTGAGGCCACGTTTCTAACCCCCTATTGTGCCCCTTTTCTCGCCCTCTCTGTGCCCACTCACTCCTCAGTCTGTATCCCCCCTCCCACCACCTTACTCACCTCTTTCTGTGCCTACTCTCGTGGGCTCCGGGATCCCGGATGAATGAAAAGAATAATGTACTATTAATAAGTATGACATATTATAGTCATGTTATTTTTTATGTTTTTGTAAACTTAAATATTCCACATGGAATATTGAAGTCCCCCAAAAAACAATATAATAGTAAAAAATACATATTTTTAAATGCACTTTTTTTTCTTTGGCCATGGGTTCTAATAGCTTTTTGTCATGTTATTGTTCGTTTTTTTATAAACTTAAATATTCCACGTGGAATATTTACACCCCCCCCAACATTTTTTAAAAATATATATTTTTACATACACGTTTTTGGCCATGGGTTCTAATACGTTTATAGACCTCACCCTTGAGGCGTACCGTCGCTATGGGCCCTAATACCTTGTTAAAGGCCCTCGCTGTGCTCAGGCCTTTAACTCAGTTTTCAGGGCCCATAACTCCCAGGACAGCCCTCGTGCAAGGTCACTAAAGCTATAATAGTGGGACGAGGCTGAAGGCTGGAACTCTGAGGTGGTTTGCAATATCCTTTTTGCAAAGGGTAGGGGATATTTTATTCCTTGTAATACATTGGCATACCCTGCCGTTCCCTTTAATGCTTGGCCTCTTGCTTTCTGTAATGCAAGAGATCTTCAAGTTGCTGATCCATATAATTAATTTAGAATCTGCTTTTATTTATTTTTTTAAACATGCAGTTTCTAATATTTTGCAGAAAAACCGTTTAAGTAGTTTAACAAAATGCATTTAAACCATTTTTATTTTGTGCTTTAAAATAAATGGCAACGCAAAGATTCTTGGTCTCTTGTGAAAAACACCAGCGGTGCACAAAATAAAATGCTACCATTAACAGTTTATGATCACTTATTGGTTGTAAAGCATCACAGAAAGCTATTTTGCAAGAAAAGAAGTTGAAAAGCTTGTCGCGGCTTTAAGTGATTCAGTAGCAGATGGAATCCTGCTCTGGACTGGCTCAAGCAGCGGGCATTGTGACGCCACAATTGAAGCATAATGACTGATTGCAGAGCAGTAGTGATGTTTATTACAGGTCAGAATGATGTCACAAATGACCGTATTATCTACAGGTTTTTTTTTACGGGTGCTGCAGACTGCCATGTATGATAACTCTCATATCAGTGTCAGCTGATGAACTTTGAAAGAGGTGAGACATAGATTCCCATCACGAAGGGCAGAGGCAGCTTCCAACATTTTGGGGAGGGAGAGGACGCCTTAAAAGTGGATTACAGCTATTCACCCAAGTCCAGTTTGGAGCACCACGAACATCATTTTTATATTTGCAGGAAGTCTTTTAGTAATGCCCCATATTCCCATGCCCATATATTCCAGAGATAATGCCACATTCCCAGGTTTATGCTTTCATGTCCAGTCAACATATGGCAAAGAAAACGTTATGTGCTTGTGCTCAATCTTACATTCCAATATACAGCCACTGAGTCAAATCCTCGATAATTATGGGGGATTTAAATGCGAATATATCAGCAAATTATATTGCAAGATTCTGTATGGCTGTGACTGGCACTGCCTTTGGAGTGCCTGGGTCGGCTTAATTAAATGCTAACATGGAAAAAACAGCGAACTTTATTGATTAAATTCATTGAAAGGCCACTAAATGGACCTTATAAAGATGATGTCCCTATAGACCCAACATATAGTCATAGGAATGCCCATTCACAAAAAGATTACATTTAATGTGACATCTACAATATGCGTGGGAGGAGCTTTTTGAACGCTAGATTGACCAGCGATAGATCATAATCAGCTTTGTCTCACGTTTGATGAAAACAAGGGGAGACTTGGCGGACAATATCAGCAGCGAAGCCAACAGGGAAGAAGCTATGCTTTCTCAAATATATGTTAACCGTAAAGTGGATTGCGGCAGCAATGAATTTCTGTTGAAACAAGGAATTGTTCAAGGCAAGCCTTTATCAAGAAATAATGTCCTTGGTTGATGGGTCCTCTACCAGGGGAATGATATCTGCCACTCAAAAAAGAAAAGAGCATGAAGTTTGGGTCAATTAAGAATGTAGACAAGCAAAATCTGATTTGTATGCTCCCCTCCAAAATTAAAATATCATAGCTGCTCAAAAAGTTAAACAAAAAGAAATCATATAATATACTCTTCAAAGACAATAAAGAGATAAGGCAAAGTATGTGGCATTATATAGTGCCCTTGAAATCCGTACTGTTAGCGGGTGCAGGTTGGAAGTACCCATCATCTGGGTACTGATAGTAAAAATCAGTTCTTTGTGCGGTAGCTATGGGAACAGGTTAGCTGCAAGGGCAGCACCCGTGTTGCGAAGCGTCATTTGGGGGCGTGGTTGTTGATAGAAGAAAGGTAGAGTAGGAGTATGATTACTAGTGAAGAAAGGGTTAGTTGAGGAATGGGTAGGGGAAGGAGTTGGGGTGTTGTCGCTTCTTGGCTCTTAGTTGTAGATTTATTCAATCGATTCCAGTGCAGTTCAATGTGCTGTAGCCCAGGTACATCATTTTATGGGATTTCACACAAACGTTTATCCAGAGAGGTAGCTGGGATTCCAAGAGGTGTACGGTAGCCCCAAGAACTATTCTGTAAAAACAATCCTAGGAATCAATAACAGAGTCCACAGTTGCAAGAAAGACAGATTCTATTACATGCAAATATGGCTGGGAAGGTCAGTCAGCTCTGCAGAACTGAAAAACGTGAAAACCTCTCAACACGCCCACATCAGTTTACAGTTTTTATAGACAAAAACCACAAAATAACATTTGTTAAAAATATCAAGTCTATGTTAATCCCGCTTTCCCCATTGGTTAGCCCCAATACAAAAATGTAAACACAACCTATACAACCCAACCCCATTGGTTAGTAAGCTATCCATGAACATTTAAATGCCACTCACTACAGATAGCCGGTCAAGTGAACAGCGAGTAGAGCGCTCTCTTTGACATCCGTGCAGAGCCTGGCAGGTTCCAATCCCGGCAGGGCCAAACTCAGCCTTTCATCCTTCCGGGATTGATAAATGAGCACCACACACTGTGGGTAATAATAAGCAGCGCTCAGATACCTGAGGGTTCGTAGCACTATATAAATGCCAAATTATTATTATTATTATAATGATCTAACTGTGTGGTGAGCAAAACATACTCGTGCCCTGTGGCAACAAAATGGACACAATACTACTTTCTGATGAGATCAGACAACTTGGCACACCTAAGCGATTCTCAGATCTTGTAGTTGTACATTTGACTACACCTCATCATCTTGAAACATGTTGCTTTTCTAGCACACATCCTCCCATATCTCTATCGGGAACCAGGTGACTTCATAAAACCACAGCTAAGGTAGTACTCTTGAGGGCTAATTTCTCAGATTGATTTGCTCTATTTAACCTGTCAGCTGCAGTTCCAATGATCCTACCACTTCTCAATGGGGGCATATATCCACAACCGTGTTCAATACCATTACTAGGTCTTGCCTCTGGACCTTGTTCACACCAAAAGGTGTCCTTCACTGCTATTACATTTATCTAATGTTGGGAACATTGCGTTAACTATCTCCTGCCGGAAGCATCTGAAAACAGCCAAGTCCTGCAACAATAACCAATCTTTGTGTGGTGTTTCGCCCTTCCTCCAAGGGCCTTGGCAATCTGGGTGCTTGTGAGGGATCGGGGGGCGGGGGCATAGGTGTTAAAGGAATTCAATCTAATTAAATGAACAGGGCTTAAGCTCAGAAATTCGGCTTAATACCCTAATAGCAGAAAGTTACATACTCCAAGAGGGCATAGTTCAGAAAATGAAGGACTCTGGCTAACTTAGCAAATGGCCCTCATGCTAATAAAAATCAATGTCTCTGCTACTTAATGCTGCCTACTTGGCACTTTAACCATGCACTCAGGAACTTAGCAAAAGCTCTCAAACTACAAAAACAACACATTCTATCTCTGTTAACTGCAAACAAAGCACGACCTAACTCAATCATGCTGGATAAAAAACACCCTTGAATTGACATGGGCCTAAACTCTAAATATAATTGTAAGAATATTTTGCTGCGGATAATGCTCTGCAAAAAATGTGGGAAAACTAAGTGCAATTCACACGTGGACAGAAATAGTAAACAAATGCCAAAAAATACTGACACTTAAAGGACCAGCTTTCCATGCTAATAGAATTTACGCAACCTGTACCTCTTTTCATGTTTTGGACTTTGCACTTCCATACCAACATTACCCCCTTTAGTTAATTCATTAACTATTAACTATGCAAGAGAGCCTACATTCAAGCAAATGTCTCTGCGGCATCTAACAACTCGGCCGAACTCTTTCAAATCTGCAAGGAGCTTGCCAACCCTGCGACAGTCTCCACCCCTCCTCTTGCCTCCCAGGCTCTCTGCAATGCCCTTGCCTCACACTTTATCTCAAAAACCCAGGACATCCTGTCCACCCTCTTCTACCCTCCCCCTCCTATTCCCTCTCAGTCTGTGCTTGCATACCCCCCTTTAACCACCCTCACACCGTCCTTCTCTTCCTTTCCTATTTTCTCCCCTGACGAGATCGTTAGACAAGTCCGATCTATGAAAGCCTCGTCAAAACAAGTTCATCCCTGTTCCTCCAAAACCATCAAGGGCCACATTTACACCCTCGCTCTGGCCCTTGCTGATTTGTGCAACCACTCCTTTGCCTCAGGATCCTTCCCCACCCCTCTGAAGCACTCCCTTGTGCATCCTCTTCTCAAGAAACCCACAGATGATCCTTCCTGTCTGGCTAACTATCGCCCAATTTCCATTACTCCCTTTCTGGGCAAACTCCTGGAAAAGCTGGCCATCTCTCAGCTTAACCTTATTTCAGATTCTATTGGCTGTCTCCATAACCACCAGTCTGGCTTCAGAGTGGCCAGAAGCATGGAAACTGCTCTCCTGAACATCCGTGAAGATCTGCTCTCCAACCTGGACTCTAACATTCCCTCTGTCCTCTTCCTTCTTGATCTTTCTTCTGCCTTCAACACGGTCAACCACACCATCCCGCTCAACCGTCTCTGTGATAACCTGGTTATCACTGATCAGGCTCTGGTGTGGCTGACCTCTTTCCTCTCAGATCGACTCTCCCAGGTCCAACTGGGATCCTTCCTATCAACTATCTTCCTCTCTACCTGTGGGGTTCCCCAGGGGTCTAACCTCTCACCCTGGCTCTTCAACCAATACCTGGCAACTCTCGCCCACTGCATTTCCATTTTCTGCTCAAATTCCCAGTGCTACGCTGATGACACTCAGCTCATTTTCCGGCTGCCCTCGGCCACTTACTCTCCCTCTCTCATCTCTAACTGCCTAACTGCCATTCAAGATTGGTGTGCCGCCAATGATCTTTGTCTGAATGCCAGCAAGATTGAGATTCTCCTCATCGTCAGACCATCCCCATCCTTTTCCCTCACTCTCTGGCTGGCCTCCCTTGGCCCTTCTCCTACCACTACCTGCGAGGCTAAGATCCTCAGTGTCAAATTTGACTCCTCACTTTCCTTCTCTGCCCATATCTCTGAGGCCTCTAAAAAGTCAAACATCCTACTGCACCTCCTCAGAGGTACTCTGCCTTTCCTCTCCTTCCCTCAGAAGCTCACTGTCTCCCTGTCTCCCAAGCTCTGGTTCTCTCTAGGTTGAACTATTGTAACAGCCTCTTTCTAAATCTACCCGCCTATACTCTCTGCCCTCTGCAACCGATCCAGAACAGGACTGCAAGACTTCTCCTTGGCCTCAAGCCCTGTGATCGTATCTCTCCAACTCTGAAATCTCTCCATTGGCTCCCAGTGGATGCAAGGATTACATTCAAAACCCTCTGCATTGTCCACAAGGCTTTCTGGGGCCTGGGTCCAAAATACCTTCAGCTATCACTCCGCAAATACACCTCACCTCTCAAGCTCTTCACTCCTCTACCTCTAACTCCCTCCGGGTCAATCGTTTTTCAAAGAAACGAGCTGGGGGTAGATCTCTATCTTTGGCTGGGGCCTCTCTGAAACAGGCTCCCTGCCACTCTCAGGTAGATAACAAAAATCATGCATACTAATCAATCATGCTTGATACCCTTCACCAACCTACCAGGGTAACTTTTAATACACCCTGGTAGCCGTCTCTGCAGCAGCAAATCATCTCCTGCAGTGTTATCCAATTAATTTGGCAAGAACCACTTCAATTGTTTTATAAGGATGGTTTGCTTTTGTTCTTTTATGATTCATGTATATACTGTGACTGTCATGTCTTTTCCTTTTTAAATACTGTTATCGAATTTATGTCAAAAAAAAGATTTGTAATTTCAAAGAATCTAAACAAAAAACATGTTTCTTTGTATTAAATTAAACTTGCACTCTACAGACTTCTTTCTTTGGTTTTGTTTGACTTTTGAAGCACATTTTCTCTTCCTTTGAAAATAATAGAAATTAATGACAAGGAATGTTTGTCATAAACGTGGGTACCTCTTAGTTTGGATATTGAGTATAAGTTTGCCCCATCCCACCTTTGCACACAGGGGCACCCCTATTGTTTGTATAATATCCCTGTCACTCTAAAACTTGAGAAACATCTCTGGTTCCGGAAGCACCTCAAAACCTTCCTCTTTGCTTCTGCCTTTGCTCCCCCTCTCTGCTGCTGATCGGCTCTCTCTTGGCACTGTGCACCTGGCCACCCGCGGTCCCCTGGGCCCAGGTACCTGCTTACCTTGCCACCCTCCTGCACTGCCTCCTGGCCACCCCTTGCACTGGGGACTGTATCTGTACCCATATAGCCCACCCCCAATTTTCTCCTTTTTCTGCACTTATCAGACTTACCGAGTCTGCCGCCTTAAGCACAACACTTGCCACTTGCTGGCTGCACTACCACTGTTTATTGCCTCCATTTTCTATTTTGTTTTATTTATTATTAATCTGCTCTCGTCTACTACGCACTTTTCACTCTCCCCCTTCCATGCACTTTTTCCTTTTTCCCTTTCCCATGCACTTGCGCGTTCTCAATGTCACTGGGCTTAGTAAGATCATTGTTGTGTTCTCCCCTGTTCCCATCCCTTGCCTAGTCGCGCTCTGAAACACTTGTGTAAGAGCGTGATACAAATAAAATATCATATCATATCGTATCATATTATGCTGGCTTCCTTTTGCTTGTCAGAATCTGTCCTGGGTACCCAAACTTTACACACATGTCACAAGCTTTCTCCACTCTGGGCATAGTTCTCTGTGCACAATCAACCCAATGCTCAAAATAGTTCACCGGGTCGGGCAGAGGGTAAGAAAGTGTTCCTGGAGGACTAATCGGACGCTCTATGCTTAACATGTGGTGCTCTATTCCAAATATTCTATTTGTCTGTGTGTGCACATGTTTCAAGAGGGGAGTAGCTTTACCTGCTTTAAAGGTTAGGGACATAATAGTAGTTCCTCTGGACAGCGTCGTACTGCAGCACCTTACAATTAGTTGACAAGAGTAGAAGGTTATGAGCACCACAACAAGGTCAGGATCCAACACTTTGCAAACAGTATTCAGCCACAACGGGACCCATGTGAATATTGATGATAACCAATCTTGCTCCACCTCCACCTCACCTTCCCTTTCCATTACAGTACATAGATCATTTAGGGCCACCATTGCACATGTTAGGGATCTGTTATCCGATTCATGGGGTGGGATGTATGCACACTCATATAGAAAAAGGGAAACCCCCTGGATACCACTCCTGTGTGGTTGTGGTATTATTCTATGTTGTGAAATGAGGGATTATCTAGAACAAAAAGTATAGAGCAAAAAGGTAGATTGGTCACCAAAAAATAGTCCCCACAGTACTCCAAGTTCATACAAAAATATCAAATTTTATTCATTATCATAAAAAAATATAATAAAATCAAAATATTACTAAAAAGACAAAGTGCTTGTGACATTAACAACCTTCACAATTTCATTTTGCAATAAAATCAAACCTGATGTCACATTGACTCCGGTTTAGTCCACCTTTCAGTCAGTTAACACATATAGAGGTGAATCACTGATCCGCAACCGGATCTCATTGTACAGAAAAAGCAAACTTGCAAAAATAATCACTAGTATATTGCATTGACATGTTTCAGTTCTTCCGTTTTCATACAGAACTTTCTTCAGGAGGAAAAAATCAATTTGTCACTTCAACCTTGACATTCATTTTAGGAACGTACACCTTGAATTGCAAAACCAATACTGTGCTTCAAGTGTGGGTATACTGTTGGTGAAAGAGATAAAAAAACAAAAAGTATAATCAGCCCATTGTATAAATTTAAAAGACAGTATCATTCTATCTACCCCGAGGCTAAGGAATTAGTCTTTACCTCGTGTAAACGTGGTGAAGTCTTCAAACAGGAACTGGAGTCAGCAATAATACTAATCTTACCGCCTCCCAAAATGAATTAAGGTGGTGTTCTCTGTAACTATACACAAATTTGGTATCAGACTTCTACGAGAACATTACCACTACATCGCCATTGCTTGCACCTCTTTCAAATCTCAGGTAGCACCCTAAGTGCAAAGGACCAAATTCTGAGCTCTCTTGACACACCTCTTCTCTGTAAGTATTACAAACTCTACCTCAAATATCATCATTACCTACTGGTTCTACCTCAAGGGGTCAATGGGCCTATGGATCAATTAATAAATACAGGTCCCTTCGGCAGGGCTACAAGACCTCCATATTTTATATCTAACCTCCCACATTTTCATTAGGCACCCGTTCTTCACTACAGGGGGCTTGTTCCGTCCGGTGGGTACCTCCCCCGCTCTGAGCTCTGGAGCTTACCCTGAACCTTAATTGACTGCCTTCACGTCTTAGCCTGTTCTTCTCAAGTTGACGTGTAGGGACCCGACTTCAAAAAAGCAGGGCCAGTGACGGCTCTGGCTACAACACAAACTACCCCAACTGAAAAAATGGAGAGCAAGAGCTCTTTTAGGATGAAACGGGTTACGAAAGCTCTTATAATCGTGCAAAACTATGTTGCTAAACCCCGCTTATTCCCACAGGTCTGGGCACACTTAGTTTATTTTACTTACCAGACTTTTGTCTTGTAAAGGATGCATCCTTCTTTTTGCCTCGGGATGCTATTCCATCTTCCGCATCAATGCTTCACTCTGCTGTGTGCGTGGTGTACATCCACCATGATTGGATTCCACGTTCAGACTTTCGCAGGAGCAGCGGCCATATTGCTGGAACTGCTTTTAAATGCACCCAGTGAACCACGGTGCTTCAGAACCAATAATCAATTTTTTATGTTGGTGGCCCTCAGTTGGGCACATTGCTAGCACCCGCCTTGATTTGATACCGCGTTCAACTTAGACGGGAACAGCGGCCATCTTACTAAGGCTAGTTTACAAATCCCCAAAACAAACCATGGTACTAAAAAGCCTGTGGTCCGTTTCTAATGTTGCTGTCCTAGGCTCGCCGTTCTTCACAGTGGGCTATCTTCAAAAAGATCTAACTTCAAGAGTTCTACTGCAATGCAGCTCTGCCACGAAATGGAATGTATGCTGGTGCTGAATACTCTGCTCTCAAGACTTGAGATACACGTATTTACCTGCAAACTCACATCAGTCCCATTATTTCAGTTTATGCCACTCGATGGAATCATTTAGGCCCACGCGATCACTCCGGGTTTTAAAAATAAGATTCTGTTCTTTAAGAATCAGAATTCAATTTTTCACTCCTGGACTATCTCCTGTTACTACCAGCAGCACTGTCCATACGAAATTCTCGGCACCATGGTTTTTGTCCAGAAAATGCTTGACCATCGGTGCTTGCAAAACCCCATTTCTAATACAGATCTTATGTTCCGTAATACGGATTCTGATTTTCCGATTAGTTTTGCCTATATAGTGTAGCCCACATGGGCATGTTATCATTTACACTACATATTCCGTGTTGCAGTTGGAAATGGATTTGTGTGTCCAACGGACAATCAAACCTACATCCACTTCACCATGCACAGCAGAAACTGGCTAACTGGCTATTTTCACACACATACCGCCCTCCATGGTGGCAACCAAGTCAAAAATATAACTGTTTTTAAAGTGTCATTAATCTAATGGCCCTTAATTCTTCCTTGATCGCATTAGGTCTATGCTCCATGTCATTGCTTAAAACGGAGAGGGAGGGAGAGGCTGTTCCATAGAAGGGAGCCAGCTGAATAAAGCAATCAACTTCCTGCCCTATGTTTAGTGAAATGCTTTACACACAAAGAGTTTGTGCCAGAGGAACGCAGAGGTCTAGAGGCGGAATATTTAGTAAGAGACAGTTGCATATAGAGTGGTCGCCGGGCCCAGACAGCCTTGTGGATGATACAGAGGGATTTGAATTTAATCTGTGAAGCAACCCGGAGTTATTGAAGACATTTTTAGGGCAGGAGAGATGCAGTCCTATGGCTTGAGGCAGTGTGAGGGAGGAAGGAGAGAGAGGAGTCGAAGATGATTCCAAGGTTTCTGGCTTCAGAAGAAGGAGCAGGGGGAAAGCCCATGGAGGAAGGCCAGAATGAAGGGAAGAAGGTGGGAGCAGGTGTCCCAATGGGAAGGATCTCCATTTTGCTGGCATTGAGGCAGAGATCATTGGAAGTGCACCAGGCCTGGATGGCAGATAGGAAGTCAGGGATGATGGAAAGTGCATGAAAGTCAGCAGGAAGTTTGAAAAAGAGTTATATGTCATCTGCATAACACTGGAAGTTGAGGGTGAAGGAGGAAATGAATGAAGAGTGCCGACTGAGCAAGGTAAGTGTTGAAGAGCCAAGAGGAGAGGTTTGAGCCATGGGGCATCTCACAGGTGGAGAAGGAAGTAGGTGAGGAGAAAGTGCCCAGAATGACTTGGGACTAACGGTCAGTTAGGAAGGAAGTCAGCCAGTCCAGTGCCTGCTCCGAGATACCAAGGGTATCATTGAGATGTTTTTTGATGATGTAATGGTTGACCACGTTGAAGGCAGATGAGAGATCAAGTAGGACGAGGACAGCTGGAGAGTTAGAGTCCAGAGATGCGAGCAGTTCTTCACGGGTTTTCAGAAGAGCAGTTTCCATGCCTCTGGATACTCGGAATCCAGATTGATGGTCGTGGAGACCACCAACAAGTTCAGTGTGAGAGTTAGGTTGGGGCAAGGGCAACGTCTCCAGCAGTTTCCCCAGGTAAAGGCCGATGGAGATATGGCGGTAGTTGGCTGGACAGGCATGGTCTGCTGATGTTTGTTTAAGGTGGGGGTGCACAAGGGAGTGCTTGAGGGAGGAAGGGAAAGAACCAGTGGAAAAAGAGTGGTTGCAGAGGTCGGTGAGTGTCGGGGCAAGAGAGTCAATGTCCTTGATGGTTCTGGGTGAGCAAGAGGAAACCTGTTTGGAAGAGATCTTCATGGAGTGGGCACCTCTGGTGACTTCTTCAGGTGTGACAAGGGTGAAGGAGGAGAAAGAGGAAGGAGGAGGGTGAGGGGTAAGGCGAGGCAAGGGGATGTGGGATGGGTTGGGAGGGTGAGTAACAAGGCTATTCAGGATATCTTGAGTTTTGGTGGTGAAGCGAGTGGCCAGTGCATTGCAGAGGGGCTGGGAAGGAAGAGGGAAAGAGGAGACTGCAGAAGGATTGGCTAGTTCACTGAAGATTTTGAAAAGTTCAGCCATGTTGTTGGATGCACCAGATACCAGTGCTGAATGCGGACCCTTTTATTTCTATGGATGGAGAGTCTGTATTGTCTTTGGACCAGGCGGCAAGCTAGTTTGTCAGAGAGTGATCCTGAAGTTTGCCACTTCCGTTCCACTGCTCTGCACTTTCGTTTCAGGGCTGCAAGATCACAGTCGTACCAGGTGATATGCTTAGGGTTTCAGGCGGTTTCTCATGATTGAGGCAAGAATGTCAAGGGCGGTGGCCTGTGCAGGTGCCTGATTGGTTCCCTCTGTGCTGTCATCAGGGGCGTTTCCTATGCCTTTGAACATTTTCCACAATTTAAGTATGCTCTGTCTGTTTTTCAACTTTTTCCTTTATGGGTTGACAACAATGTGTGTACATGTGTTCTAGTATCGCTTTATCATGTGTACCCTTCTCAGTCCAAGGTGTACAAATTCTTCTTTCTGTTCCCTGAACCCACTCACAGTGGATGCTTTCCTTATACTGCGGTAGCGTCATACACAAAAGCTCCAAAGGAGTACCTACACGCCTTCTCAAATCCAAATTTATTTAGAACAAAACTCTCATGGTCACCGAAATGGCGGCGCTTTACCTCAACAACCAATTAACAAAACTGGTTGGCACACACTCAACAAAGAATCAAACTTCCACCCCATATACACATTTCTACTAATACTACCACTACAAAAAGGCCCTGTCCAGACAATGGGTTACCAATGTCCTACACTAACCACTTCTTTGTACACAACTGCTGATAAAAACCAATACTAAAATACATCTATTTACACAATGTTGTAGACCCTTCCTCTGTCTCCTTCTCTTGAGACAAGGGTACTCAATCCTCCTCACATCCCTTTCATTCTGGGACAGAGGGATACCAGATCCTTTCCACACTAGACCGTCACTTCAAATACAGCGGTGTCTTTATTCGTTTACATCAGAGTTACCCCACATTCAATTCTTCACTTTTACTTCTATTGATGATGTAATCTTTCTCCGCAGGGCGGAGCTTCACCTCACTAAGGGTACTCAATCCTCCTCACGTCGCTTTTATTCTAGATCCTTTCCACACAAGACCGTCACTTAAAATACAGTGGTGTCTTTATTCTTTTACATCAGAGTTACCCCACATTCAACTTTCCATTTTTACTTCTATTGATGATGTCATCTTTCTCCGCAGTGGGGAGCTTCACCTCACTACTGGTCAAAACGAATACGCTAGTTCACAACATTGTCTTCTCTCATCTTCGAGGGGCTTTCCCCTTCTCGCTTTTATTCACTCATTCACCACACAATAACAAAAACTATCAATTTACCCCTCCCTTTTGTCCTGTAAGAGTGCACTCACTTTCTATGTGTACTTCAGAGGTCCTCTGATGCTGCGTCCCTGTCAATTGCCTGCACAGCTGGGCCTAGCACCCAACTCCAGGGATAAGGCAAGCCTTCAGAGAAACACTGTGCCTGCATACCTCCTTGTGCTGTCCAAATGGACTGGTCACTGTAAGTAGGAGCGCAAACCAGGATGTTCAGCTGGTGTGTCCCCAGCATCTCTGGGTTCCTGGAAATCAGGTCGGGGTCACCAAAAGTATACAGTAGGCCCAAAAACTGATCAGAAAAAAAAATCAAAAGAATCAATAATAGAGTGCATGTTTGCAAGAAAGGCAAATTGTATTACATGCAAATATGTGCGGAGGGTCAGTCAGCTCAGCAGAACTGAAAACGCTCTCGACACGCCCACATCACTATACAGTTTTTATAGACGAAAACCGCCAAACAACATTTGGTACAAATATCAAGTGCATATTAATCCAGTTTTCTCCATTGGTTAGCCCTGATACAGACATTTAAACACAACCTATATAACCCGACCCCGTTGGTTAGTAATCTACCCATGATCATTTAAATGCTGCTTCCTTCGGATGACCTAATGTCAGCAAAAAATACTAATTTTAGATTGGACAACATTATTGAAATTACTATTGCTACAGTGGCCTTTTCTCATTAGCCAGGACACCTTCACGATGGTCATGCCCCCTCCCAAGATGACCCAATCCTGAAGCGAGTGTGAACAGTGAAGTCAGAACCCTATGGCAACAAAATGGACACAATACTACTTTCTCATGAGACCAGGCAACTTGCCACCCCATAGCGATTCTCAGGGCTTATAGTTGTACATTTGTCAACATCTCATGTTACTCCCATCTTGAAACATGTTACTTTCCTAGGCCACATCCTCCCATATATCTCTTGGGAACCAGGTGGCTTCATAAAACCACAGCTGCTGTACTGTTCTTGAGGGCTAATTTCTCTGATTTATTTGCTCTATTTAGCCTGTCAGCTGCAGTTCCAATGGTCCTACCACTTCACAGTGGGGGCATTATAACCACAACCTTGTTCAATACCTTGACTATGTCTTGTCTCCGGACCTTTTCCACACCAAAACGTGTCCTTCACGTCCTTTACATTTATCTAATGTTGCGAACATAGCATTGCCTATCTCCTGCCAGAAGCATCTGAAAACAGCTAAGTCTTGCAGCAATAACCAATCTTTGTGTGGCGTTTCACCCTTCCTCCAAGGGCCTTGGCAATCTGGGCGCTCGTGGGGGGAGGTTGGAAAAGGAATAAAATCTAATTAAATGAACAGCACTGAAGCTCAGAAATGCAGCCTACTACCCCGAATGGCAGAAAGAGTTACAGACTCTAACAGGGCCTAGTTAAAAAATTGCAGGACTCTGGCTAATGTGGCAAATGGCCCTTATACTGATAAAAATAAATCTCTCTCCTACTTAATGCTTGCCTACTTGGAACCTCAGCCATACATACACTCAAGAACTTAACAAAAGCTCTCCTAACTAGAGAAACAACACATTATATCTCTGTTAACTGCAAACAAAGCACAACCAAACTCAACGATGCTGGCTAAAAAACCCTTGAAGTAACATGGGCCTAAACTCTAGCATAATGTCATAATCTTTTGCTGCAGATAATGCTCTGTAAAAATGTGTGAGATCTAAGTGCAATTCACATGTGGACAGAAATACTAAACAAATGCCAGAATATCTTGATACTAAGAGGACCAGCTTTCCATGCTAATATAATTTATGCAGCCTGTACCTCTTTTCATGTTTTGGACGTTTTGCATCTATGACTGAAAGAAGATTTTGTTGAGGTATTATATTCCATATAGCACTTTTACGTAGTAGGTAGTGAGGGAAGGGGTGTGAAGGCTCCTTACTAGCAGGAGGAGCAGACTAGTTCACACAATTTGATGTGATGACGTGATGCTCTGGAACTGTTGTCAAATTAATTTGGCTAGGTGCCAGATTCAGCAGAATAACTGTTGCATAGCTTTTGGTTGTTTGCTGTTTTTTCATATCTTTCAAGATGGTTAGGTGAAGAACCAAGTCTTGAGATGTTTCATGAATGTTAAGCGGCTCCCTTCCAGTTTGAGATGTTTATGCAGCGCATTCCAGAGTTGTATGCCAGAACGTGAGACTGAAGATCTCCCTTGCTGTTTCTAATTGAACTTCGGCACCAAGATTAGTGTAGTGCTGCTGAACCTTAGTGGTCAAGAAAGAGTTTAGTGCTGGAACTCAGTTCTGAAGGAGAAGGGGCCGCTTCCATGGGAGGGGAGGAGTGATGTGTGATGTAAAAGGTTTTGAAATTAATGCTTTTCTTTACGCGCAGCCAGTGGCAAGTCCATAGTGATGGCTCGCTGCATTCGGTGAAGTGGTTTTGCTGCTGCATTTTGTGCTCTTTGTAGTTTTCTCATCAGATAGTCCTAGAGTCCAAGGTAGAGGCGGTTTGCATGGTCTATCTAGTACTAGTGCAATCATGGACATGGTACTGTGGGTGAAAGTTAAGTAAGTTAGATGCGATGTAAACAGTTGAGTTGGAAACAGCTGCTTTTCATGATGGGTCTGACCTGAGGTTCAACTGTGAGGGTGCTGTCCAGTGTGGTTTCAAGATTCCTTACTGTGGTGGACGGAATTGGCCATGGGCCCATTTCATCAGGCCCAGGGATTGTGGTGGTGATGTAAGTTGTTTGACTGCAGACCTTTATTCAGTTTTATTAGGGCTGATATTTAGCCTGTTTGCTGTCATCCATGTGTACACAAGTGCAAGGCATGTTTTAATATCAGGAGTGTTAGTTGATGGATTGAGTAATCAAGGAAGGTTTAGTCTGATAACGAGTGCAACTTTGGATCTTCATTGGACAGAGTGAGGGTTATTTTAGTTTAGTTATTTAGGGATCTTTGTAGCCAACAGGCAGGCTCCCTATGCCCCGAAACCAAGAACTTGTACAGAAATATATGCATAGTTTCTAAAAATTATATTTTGCTCCCTAATTAACAAAATTGATGGATTCTTCTCAAGTTTCTAGATTATTTATGTATCATCCATGTAGTTGTTCCAGGTGACCCCAGATCCATTGATGAGGACTAGTAGGGGTGTCATGCAGATGGTGAATAGAATAGGTGAGAGGGTTGATCCCTGAGGCACTCTGCAGATTAGCAGGTGGAGGTGGGATTTGTCGGGGTACATGATTGTGTTTACAGTTCTGCCTGTGGTGAAAGAGTTGAACTGAATCACCTCAGCCCTTTAAGATGAGTAGCAATTACCCTGGAGATGGATGGGGATGCAGATTGTATGCATACATCAATAATCAAAACGACTCAGGTAGTTGGCAAAAAGGATAACTGTTTTATTATCAATTATCTAAAACAGGGAGTACAACGAACATCAACGAATTTGCTCAATCCTCTTACTCAACTAGTTTCATAAAAAACAGAGTTTATATATCAAAAACGTATCATCATTGACATTGACCTACGTTACTACCAACTTCATTCTACGTGGCAAACTACAAAAACCTATGAGTAACTGTGATAGGCTTTTAGTAAACATCTGAGTATATGATCTATACTATCCTAAAAAGTATGAATACGTGATTGGTTACTTCTCATCAGGAGTGGCAACTAAGCCCTCCCACTAAAATGACCACTTATGAACGCCACTAAATATTCAACGTCCCATTGGCTACACAAACTATAGGACCCTTAATTACGTGGTCCCCTACAATTGGTTGGCACTCTAACGTGGTCAGTACTTTTCAACCCATGTCTAGCAGCACGCAGGCTGGCCTTTCAGGTGCTGGTGAGCTCGTCTTAACTATAGCTTCCCACCGATTAGCATTTAAATCCATTATCACCTCAGTGGTCTGTTTAGTCAATTAGGCTTTGAAGCTTAGCCTAGAGTTTGTTGCATTTAATGCAGAGAATTCAGGGGAGTGAAGGCACACTCTGCCCTCATGCGTAGGTATGAGCATCTTGCCTGTTCAACTTCATCCTTCCACGTGACTGAAAACCATGATTTCGAGCTTTCACTGTCTTTAAAATACTATTTTTTAATAGACCTCTGACGTCTTCCTCGTTTGTTCATGTCCTTTGAACAGGAGGTTTGTTCTTTCTCACGATTTGTATCCAATGTTAGTTAACTTCAGCCTGATACGACCTTGGCTTCTTGACTTGACTTCATGTGTCATCCAACCTCGCCTTTTCGAGATTCACTTTATTATTTAAATTTTTGTTAGCTGCGACACACTGCTACAATATGTAGTAGAAACATCCATCCTTAACTTGTTCACATACATATATATACATTGGCACTTGCCGCAATTTATTCATTATTAAGCTAGCCTCATGATTACTTCATCTGCTTGCGTTCCTTTTGCACCTGTACATGTGTAAACTGACTTGATATTTTCATCCATTTCGTGGCATAAGCGTCTTCACCTTGCTCCCAAGATATCACGTATCCTTGATACTTTCTTGATGCCTTATAGAATATCTGCATTCTCTAGTCTTTTCCATGCACGTCAGCTCATCTCTGTATGACGTCACCATTCGTCTTTGCCATTCATTTGCTCTGCTTCTTCCAGGATTTCATTCAAATGGCCATCATATTTTTTTGTATGCAGGTATGGTTCTCAATGGGAACCTTGCCTCCAGGAGTCTCCTAGGTATTGGTATTCCCACTTGTACTGCATGGTTTTCGCATTCGGGCTCCAACATATAGGTAATATGGGTGAGGTGGTTGAGGTGGGGGTACTTGGCTCCTCCTCTACATAGTTAATACAGCATAGCATGCTTTCTTTAATTCCTACATATTCTGGTCTGGCATTCTAGTCTGGCATTCTGGTAGCGTGAGAGCGCTCTCTTCAGTTTTCATCAGTGTTCTTTTTTGTGTGTTCCATATATAGCATAGGGCTGATTCTGTAGCTCTGTATGGTCTGAAACCGTGCTGTGTCTCATTTAGGAGGTTGAATATATGTGACTTTGTCCAGTGGTTTCCTGATGAAAGGATTGCTGGAGATTGGGTAGCAGCTAGCTGGGTCATTCAGGTCCAACGTAGGCTTTTTGATTAGAGGTCTTATTAAAGCAGATTTCTATGGAGCAGTGTACCAAATGAATATTTAGGATTTGCTTTTCAGAACAGTAAAGAATAATCTATTGGACAAGGGCCCCCATGATGATCAGATGAGCATGACAATCCAATTCATATGTAGAGGTGGAGTTTACATTTCTCGGGTCTTCTAACAGCTTGTTAAAGTTTCTCTATTTTAGCAGCCAAAAAAAAATGTCCTCCGACTCTAGAACTCACAGCTGAAGGAGATGGCTGCCTGAGAGCTTAGCTCTGCTCCTGCCCTGAGATCCTGACTAACTGAAGATGAGTGACTCAATCTCCATTGAAATGACAGACCCTCCGTCCTCTAGAAGAGCTAGACAAGGAGGTGATTCAGCTGAATTTAATGAGAGCATCACTCAGCCTTCCAAAAGGGTCAAAGAAGATGCTTTGATGCTTTGATTGCCTGCTGGGCTGAGGGTCAATCTGCTGAAGACTACCTGACTCAGATCATGTATAGCATGGTCCTGTCTATTGGGAAAATCAACCAGACGGTCCTAGAAATGAAAAATGACCAGGCTTAGGTCATAAAGCGTACAGAGGTCCAGGAGTCCAGAGTCTCAGATTCTATAGATCACCTACATCTCTTGGGAAACAGCATTTCTCATTTATCTTTGGGTTTGGATGAAGCTCAAAGAAAGATCTCTGAGCAGGAAAATTATCTAAGGTACTCTAACATAAGAATAACTGGTTTTCCAGAATGGGCTGCGAATGGTTGACCTATTGAGTTCCTGCAAACAACTCTACCTAAGCTATTGAAGCTCCCCCCTGGCGATCAACTAGAAATTGAGAGAGCACATCGCTCCTTGGCTCCTACAACAGCGCTTGGTTAAATCCCCAGACCACTCCTGATTAAATTGCTCAGATTTCCAGTTAAGGAAATGCTCTTGATAAAGGCTACATAGCTTGGAGACTTCAAAAAGGAGTCAGAAGCACAGAACTATACTTTTTAACTACTAAAGCAAGGATATAGCAACCCAGAGAAAGCTTTTTATGGAGGCAAAACGTCTGGCACGAGAGAAACATCTTACTTAATACATGGTGTATGCTGCTAACCTTAACATTTCTGTGGCTGGTATTACCCATACCTTTCAAGATCATAACAAATCAGTGGAATTTATAAATGCCTTTGAACAAGGTAAAGATGAGAGATCTGCTTACAGAAAACACAGACATTGATTTTTAAACAGTTCAGTTGACTCAAAAGTTAATCTGGATATGTTTGGTTACAAAATGTTATTATTATTTAAAATGTATTTTATTGCATTTTACATGTTCACTACAAATTATCAGTTAAATGTAACTGTTTAAGCGCGAGGTATCTGTTTTTCTAGGTGCTTTCCTCTAATGTTTCACTTTCACTTCTAACACCCAGATGCATTATTTTATATCCGTCATTGCCTCACCAGAATACTTTTCAAGGTTGACTCGGAACTTTACAGATTGGGTTGATGTGTGCATGAATTACTGGTCCCCTCCCCAATCATCTAAATGGGCAGTATATGGAACCTGAGGGGGCCGACGCCTCCTGTGCTGGGACACGTGGAAACTGGCCTGGCGGGGGCGATCATCCGTGAAAAATGTAACTCGTCCTCAAGCCCTCACAGAGTATCACACGTTGCTTTCGGTAAGACGGTGCAAGGCTTATTAACCTAGACTTCCGAAATTGCAATAGAAAACAGAATTCTGAAGAGATTAGTTGATGTGCACACAGTGTAAATACGAGACTTGACTTTTTAGTGAACCATAGGTTTTAGCAACTTGGATCTGTAAACTGCTCTTGGAATGAGTCTAAAGAGTAATATGAGTTTCTTTAGAGATGTTATATTTTGCTCTGATTCGGAAGTGTGGAAGCGCTAGTTATTGGGTGGTGGCTGAGGAATATAACAGGGGAGAGGGTTGTCAATATAGGTGAGGTGTCCTCTATATTTCCCACGTCGTTTGTTGAAGCATTATTCGTTTGGTCTCATGCAGCGATTTCCTAATGCTGCCCTTATCCCGTGCACCTCTGCTCTTCTCTGCCAGATAGACGCTTAGCCGGCCACCATGCTCTTTTTAAATATCTGAGGTGCTTTGGTAAGGCTTATATTATTCTGGTGTAGTTCCACTGTAAGTCACATTATTGAGAGGTATCGGAGGTCATGGCCTTAAAGCCAAAAGTTAGTTGCCATTGTTATGGGCGCTGGAACAGTATACAACTTGGATTGTAAAAGTGTGTGCACGCGGTGGCAGCGCCTTCACCGGATTCGGCCAAAATGACCGAATCCAATTTACCTACCCCACCAAAAGACCTAATATACATACCACAAAAAGTTCAAACTACCTAAAGTTTGACTGTGGTATGTATATTAGGTCTTTTGGTGGGGTAGGTAAAAAAAAGAAAAACAAAGGCTGCTGCGGCTGTGTATACTATATCACTATATAGTATGGTGACTGGAGGTTGCGGGGGACACCCCAGCAGCTGACCCAACCGGAAATAAAAGGCTGCAGTGGTTTCCCCCGCAAAACCCTGCTCACTATACTGTACAGTATAGTGAGCAGGGTTTGCAGGGGACACACCCGCAGCTGACCCGACCGGAAAAAGACGCTGTGGTGGTGTCCCCCGTAACACCTCACTCTATACTATACAGTATAGTGACCGGGGGTTGCGGGGACACCCTGCAGCGGACCCGACTGGAAAAAAAGGCTATGGTGGTGTCCCCCGCAACACCTTGCTCACTATACTATACAGTGTAGTGAGCGTGGGTTGCGGGGGACACACCCGCAGCCTACCTAACCAAAAAAAAAAAGAAAGAAAAAAGAACATGAAAATGAAAAAGCTGCGGGAGTGTCCTCTTCAGCACACCGCTCACTATACTATACAGTACAGTGATTGGAGGTTGTGGGGACACCCCTGCAGCTGATCCGATCAAAAAACAACAAAAAAAGAAAGGGACCCTGCGGCGCCGGTTCCCGATCATGGAAGTGAAAGGGAACCAGCGTCGCAGGGACACAGCGTGTCGCGATGAAAGGTAAATTGGGGGTGGGGGTGTGTTGGGGGTGTGGGTGGGGTGGGGTGTGGGCAGGGGTTAGTGATGGTATGGATTTGGGTTTATTTTATCACGAATGTCCGCATGAGAAATGCATGAACATTTATGTATGCCGTACATTTCTCAAGCAGTAATTTCTGCCATGGTAAAAAGAACCCCCATTCCCTTCACCTGGCGTCCTGCTCTAAGTGGATCTAGTGCTTTTGAGGCCACAGACCTTGAGTTGGGAGCTTTGATATCTGAGTAGTGGGTGCTTAGAGAAACAGGTTGTAAACAAGGGAATTTACAATACCATATGATTGGATTCACCCCGTCTGTAAATAAAAGAAAACAACACTTTTTATATCAGATATTTACAGACTCCAACACGGAGGTTTCGCACAAGCTTGCATTTATTCATAACACTTAAGTGGGAAAGCCAAAAGCACAATGACAGAGAGAGTCATTGTAGCCTGGTGACTGACAAATTTAATTACAGAATGTTCGCGATTATATAGGCAGATATCTGACAGCATTTTCACACAGTACGTGCCTCGGCATCCTGTGCTTGATTAATCACCTCTCCGTCACTTCTGCGAAATTATCCTATGTGTCAGGACAATATATGTATTTCAATTTAAAAAAAGGGCATTCGCGTCATAAAACATCACAGGATCATGTTTGGGAAAAGAAGATAGCAGCGCAAATGTGTGAATAAAGTTCAAACCACAAGCAGATTTTCTCCCAGAAAATGGAAGCGTTCAACTGGTCTCGTTTATTAATACATTCCTTTCCTGCAGTTTACGGTAAAGTTCGACCAACGTGAGCAGAAGTTTGTCACATCTGGGACAGTCTAATATACTTTTAACACGTACATATTCAGTGAGAGGTCCAGCTGTGTTTTTCATATATTTCAGCAAGAGCAAGCAGTGTTTTCATGCATCATGCATTTGAGCCGGCAAATGGCCTAATGTGAGGCCTAATGTGGCCTACTCTTTCAGCTTTTATAAAGTGAAAATGGCCCCTAGCAGTTTACATTATATCAGGTTCCATTGTATGAGCTGATGAGAAGATTAGATTGTGTTTTCCACAGACGGCCCTTTTGATCATCAGTTCTACAATATGGTTCTAGACCACAGCTACAGAACAACCTCATACATTTCCTCTTCCAGGACAACCGCTTGTGGTACATAGTCAGTGGCATCACTAGTGATGCAAGGTGAAGGCATAGGAGGTAAAGGAGGGCCTCCTATGTCTATTTCAGAAATCTCAATTTGCATCAATTCTTGTATGGCAACATCCTGCATCATGAAGGCAATCCCTCTTGCACCACGATATGGCAGTGGTGCGCACGCTGGGGTCAGGCATTGGCAGCATGCGGGTAAGCAATTAACAAAGAGGCAGCATCCCACAATTATTAGGAACCCTGTAAGCAGTAACATTCCTATTTTCCAGCCCCATAGGCCAAAGAAACCCTAAATTGAATGTAAAATGTCCCATGAACCAGTGTCTACGTGGACCTGGGAGCCAATTCCATGGAGCCTTTTTAAGGACTCACGTACAGATGTAGAAGCATCGGGTACATAAGAGCAGCAGGCAGATCCTATAATTTTGCACGTCCCGCCATGCTCAGCCAGGATCATATCTAATGCCATTCTGTCCTGAGGGGCCACTAGCCTAATAGCTTGCATTTCAACAGTTATGTTTTCTAAAGCATCTGCTGTCTCAGAGATTGTGGCCTCCTTGAGCCTAGCCAGTCTCCTAACACTACGGGTGTTAATAGCAGGGCCATACCAGGGAATACAAGCTTTCATCAGGTCACCTGCAATGTCAGCTGCAGTGTCTCCTTGGTTCACCACATCCCTTCTGGAGCGTGGTAGGGGCTTAATGGCAGGTTGTGGAACATCAATGTTGTGCTTAACAGATATGGCTGGCAATACAAATCCTAGGTGGCAATGCCATGCCCAGCCCTTGGGAAGCCATGTGTGCACATTACTACCTTAGACAAAGTAAATGGAATCCCCCACGTGCCTAGGGGTATCCACAGAAGGATGTAGATCAGGCATGTGGTAGGTCATGTTACAATCTAAGCTATATCCCACCTCATAGGTCCCAGAAGCTTCTATACAGATATTACCTTGGACATCTATGTTTCTTATTTTAAGAAATGCAATCGGGTTTGTGGTAGGGGAGTTCACACGAAACCGATCAGGATAATATAGGGCAGGAAGGTTTGCACTCTCAGAAAATGGAGAAAAATAGGAAGAAAAAGGAAAAGTAGCATTGGGCACAGTTACCAGCTCACATTGGCCCTTTTTAAGAATATGTTCATCAAAATCAGAATACACACTCTAAGGGCATGCACTTTCTCAAAACGTGAGAAAACTAAATAAATCGCATAACAGGAAGGAAGGAAAGGTAAAGGTATCTGTTGTAGGGGCATTCCTCCCCCCACATAGGCAGGTAGCTGCAAGCAGATCCAGCAATCAGAATCCTTCACAATATCATGAGTGTGATGAAGCAAGGAAATAAAATAATTCTCTCTCATTTGTTCCTTATGATACAACTAGGGACAGATATAGGCTTAGCAGAATATGGGGGTTTGAGCAATCTGTCTAGGAAATAATATAAAACAAATAGAAAAACACTCAGGAGTAGGGGAAACAACAGAAGTTTGGGTTTGGAGCGATACCAAAGTCTGGCTTCAGGAGTAGGCGAGTCACAGATACTGATTGCCATTATGAGAGAGTTCCTTAAAGGAAATATTCTAACAGGCTGAGGCAAGACAAGGGTTATAGGAGTTTCAGGAGTTGTAACGCTCACCTGATTCCCGTAGAGGCGCCGGTCTTGACTGGGCGTATACCGTATCTGCAAAGGTGATGTGTAACACACGCCTGGCTCTTTGGGCTGGACCTCTGTGCACTGTATGTCTGACTTGAAGGGTAAGATGTCTGCAGATAGAAAATATGGGATTAAGGAACTGGGTTATTGAATGTCTCTCTCTTCTTCTCTTTCTCTTCTCCTGTAGAACCCCAAAGGTTAACGCTCTCACCTTAGGTAAGTGAACGCCGTGCTCTCCATCTGCCTCGGGGCAGGGTGCTGTAACCAGTTTCTTCACTGGATAAGGGGAGCAGGCCTCTTGACTTCAGAGGACTGCTGTCCGTCGTTTACTGCACGAACGGTAAGTTTCGAGTAATTCTAATGTCTTTAAAGTCTTTAGTAATGATGTCTCTTGTTTTGCAGGGTTCCGGCAATGGCGGATGACGGGCTGAAGTGAGTTGAAGGTGGAGCCCGTGTGATGAATAGAAGCGCCTGGAAGCACGTAAGTAAGCGCTTGTTGCCTGCTTCACGATGCGCTCTAACTGTCTTTTTATTTTGCAGGTACAAGTTCGGAGCGGCTGCAGGGTGCCGGAATACCCACTGGGTTAGATGTGGAAAGGAGTAATGGCACGTGAGTATTAAAGTTCCCCAATGTCTTTAAACGCACCTTGTTTTGTCTTTCAGATGCGGGATGCAGCGCCGAAGGCCTCCGGAGCGTGCGAAGAGTTGGTAAGCTTTTGTCTTTCAGATGCCGGAATGCAGTGTGAAGACCTCCGGAGCGCACGAAGAGTAGGTAAGCCTTTGTCTTTCAGATGCCTGAATGCAGCCCGAGGCGTTGGTGACAGTCGATGGACCAGGTAAGTGAAGAGCTGTCACTGAAGACCGTAATGCTAACCTGTTCTTTCTTGTCTTTATAGGTGTTGCTGAAGACTGGATTCAGGATGGTAAGCCTTTTTCCTTAGGCCCAGGATCAGATGCAGAAGACACGATGAGCGTTCTGCTGCAGAGGATGCAGAATAACGCAAAGCAAGATTCATCCATCGGGTGTGGTTTAAATAGCCTCCTGTAGTGCTTAGGTGTCTCCTTCCACAGCCACGCCTAGGTAAGAAAAGAGTTCCTGCTTTCCAGAAGAGTTCCAGTGTTCTGAATCTAGGGAGTGGCTCCTGCCCCACCCAACAGGAAAAGTAGTTCCAAACAGAAGAGGATCAGAGGCTCAACTGGCAGGCAAGTAAGCAGCATGGTCTGCTGCAGGTAAGTCCACCCAAGCATTATGAGCCCGTCGCTTCCAGCGCTGGGACTGGGCATATTTATGAGCCTGGTGGCACTGGCGCCAGGACTGGGTCCAAAAGGTCCTAATTGGGACTGGTTGACACTCGGAACCTGGGTTATGTATCTGCTTCCAAGGGAGTTGGGAAAACCCTGACCTTTTGGAAGCAGAGATCATGACAGTACCCCCCCTCAAGGCCCCTCCCAAACCGGGCTTCTCCGGGGGTTTTGGCTTGTCAAGAAATGTTCGGTGAAATCTTTTGATTAGGCGAGGAGCGTGGACATATTCAGCAGGTGCCCAGGATCTCTCTTGGGGGCCGTAGCCTTTCCAGTCAATTAGGTAAAATAGTTTAGATTTGGAGATCTTGGAGTCCAGAATGCTTTTGACTTCAAACTCGAGTTCTCCATCAACTAGGATAGGTTTTGGAGATTTAGTTAGTCGGGTTTGAGGTTGCACGGGTTTTAATAGAGAGACGTGGAAGACCGGATGTATCTTCATGTGCGGGGGCAAGTCCAACTTGACCGCTACTGGGTTTACTATGGTAGTGATGGAATAGGGACCAAGGTATCTTGGGTTGAATGTGCGTGGCCCTTTTAGAGGTAGATATTTGGTGGATAACCAGACTTGATCCCCTACTTGATATTGAGGGGCTTCCTTCCGATGTTGATCTGCTCCTTTCTTGTATTGTTCTTTAGCCCTTTGAAGGTGAGAAACAGCTTCCTTAAAGGCTTGGGTGATTGTAGAATGCAGGTAGTCTACTGCTGGTGTTTCAAGATCTTGGAGGGGATCCAACTCCGAGGTTCGAGGGTGACTGCCGTACAAAAGAAAAAACGGGGTTTTCCCAGTTCCCGAATGGACAGAGTTATTGTAGGCATATTCGGCTATCCAAAGGATGTCTTTCCAAGTTTTTTCAGTTTGTTGCAGCATGCAGCGTAAATACTGTTCCAGAGTTTGATTGGTCCTCTCGGTTTGTCCGTCGGTCTGAGGGTGGTGACTGGTCGATAGTCTCACATCAATTTGAGCCGACCGACAGCAACTTTGCCAAAAATGAGAAATAAATTGACTACCTCGATCCGAAATTAGAACCGAAGGAAAACCGTGCAGTCGGACGATGTTTTCGAGAAATTCTCGGGCCAGAGTTGCTGCAGTTGGCAAGCCTTTGAGCGGAATGAAATGCGCCATCTTGGAGAATAAGTCCACGATTACTAGAATCGTATTGTATCCGGAGCATGGAGGTAGATCGGTGATGAAGTCCATAGAAAGCGTATGCCAAGGGCGAGGTGGGATGTCAATAGGGCGTAAGAGGCCTGCTGGTCTTTCCTTTTGACTCTTGTTTTGGGCGCATACTCCACAGGACATTATAAAGTCTCTGATATCTTTTTTCCAAGACGGCCACCAGAAGTAGCGCTTGATCTTTTCTGAGGTCTTGGCCATACCGGGATGTCCTTCCATTAAAGAATCGTGATAACAAGAGATTACTTTTTTCTGTAAATCTGTGCTGGGTAGGTATAATCGTTCTTGGAAATACAATAAGTTGTCCTTTACTGCAAAGTCCTTTCCCTGCAGATGCCAATTCTGTATGTCTGCTGGAGTTACAAGTTGCCTGGCCTTATCCTTAACTTCCTCTATGGATTCTGTGGCGATTACACCCAGAATTCTTTGTTCGGGAATGATTGGTACAGGTTTAGGGTTGATCAAGTGTTCTTCCACTCCCATCCGAGAAAGGGCATCAGCTTTACCGTTCTTTGTACCAGGTCGATAGGTAATTATGAAGTCAAACTCGGCAAAGAATAATGCCCAACGGAGTTGTCTAGAGGATTGGGCTTTTGCGGTTTTCAAATATTGCAGGTTTCGGTGATCCGTAATCACAGTAACGGTGTGTCGGGCCCCCAGCAGATAATGCCGCCAAGCCTTAAAGGCAGACTTGATAGCCAGAAGTTCCTTGTCAGTAATCGTGTAATTGATTTCAGGAGGCGAGAATTTGCGGGACCAAAATGCCACGGGATGCAACTGATTGGTTACCGGGTCCTTTTGTGATAGAACTGCCCCCATGGCAAGGCTTGAAGCACCAGTTTCCACGATGTAGGGGAGTTCGGGGCGAGGGTGTTTTAAGATTGGTGCAGAGATAAATTTAGTCTTCAAATCCTGGAAAGCTTGTTCCGCCTCGGTAGACCATTCAAAACGTTTGTTTTTCTTTAACAAGGCAGTGATGGGCTGGACTATTAGAGAGAATTCGGGGATAAACCTGCGGTAAAAGTTAGCAAAGCCTAACATGCTTTGCACACCTTTTACGGAGGATGGTGATGGCCATTTGAGAACTGCATCGACCTTCTTTGAATCCATACGCACTCCGCCAGGTGATAATATGAATCCCAAGAATTCAACTTCAGTCACGTTGAAAACACATTTTTCCAACTTAGCGAAAAGTTTGTGTTGACGCAATCTTTCGAGGACCATTTTCACGTGTTTCCGATGTTCAGATTCCGATGAAGAATAAACGAGGATGTCGTCAATGTAAACAACAACACACACATCTATGAGCTCTCTGAGGACATCGTTCATAAAATATTGAAAGGCGGCCGGGGCATTGCAAAGTCCGAAGGGCATGACCTGATATTCAAATAGTCCATACTTGGTGCGGAAGGCCGTCTTCCATTCATCGCCCTCTTTTACTCGTACCAAGTGGTAAGCTCCTCTAAGATCCAGCTTTGTATATATGCATGCTTTTCTGACTTGGTCCAGGAGTTCAGGGATCAAAGGTAACGGATATCTATTCTTAACGGTGATCTGGTTCAGGGAGCGATAATCTATACAAGTTCTAAGGTCTCCTTCCTTTTTTGGAACGAAGAACAAAGCTGAAGAAGCAGGGGACTTGGAAGGACGAATAAACCCATTTGCCAGGTATTGATCCAGGTATTGTCGAAGGTGAAGGTTCTCAGGCTCGGTGAGGGCATAAATTCTACTACAAGGAGGAGTAGATCCAGGTATCAGGTCTATCTGGCAGTCATAAGACCTATGAGGAGGTAGAGAGTTAGCCTGATCCTTCCGGAAACATCTTGGTATTCTAGGTATTCGGGAGGTAACTGGGGAGTCTCTGAAGAAATTGCTGCCAGTGCAACACCAGGTGGAGGGTGACAAGTAGAGACACATTCTGGAAACTGGACCGTTCTTGCTCGCCAATCGATCAGAGGATTGTGTTTCTCTAACCAAGGTATTCCTAGAATAATCTGAAACTGAGGGGCCTTGATCACATCGAACACGATCTTCTCATGGTGTCCATCTTGACTTACTAGCGTCACCTCTTGAGTGGTATGCGTTACTGGCCCGGAGGCTATCTCCGTACCATCCACCGTAGTAATGACGTCCTTTACAGCCTTGGGACAAAGAGTTAGATTCATCCTCAAAACCATTTCATGATCCACATAATTGCCGATGGCACCGCTGTCGACGTAAGCTTCAATTGCATGTAATCGATCCGGATTATCAGGGCTAATGAGGACCATAGGTATCACGAAATGCGAGGTCACGGAACTGGTTTTCACGCTCGGCAAGAGGACCTCTATTCTTGTCGGGCGAGGTTGTTTCCCTGCTCAGAGTTTGTAACTTTGGTAACTGCAGCTCCTACTGCCTTCTTGGCAGGTTTCACCGGACAGTCTCGAAGAAAGTGCCCTGAGTTTCCGCAAAAGAGGCATAATTGCAACTGTTTTCTCCTTTCCCGCTCCTTTTGTGTTAGAGGACCTTTCAGACCCCCTATTTGCATGGGTTCCCCGGAGTCTATTCCTTTGGAAGGAGTTGGCGGTTTGGAAAATACTCGAGCATCAAACTTGGAACGATCGGCCTTCCTGTTCTGCAGTCTGTGATCTATTTGAACGACTAAGTCTATATAGTCCGAACAATCTTGTGGGGGATTCACTACTTGGGCTAACACATCTTTGAGCTCTCCACGTAGACCTCTATAAAACAGCGTAATCCTTTTGTCCTCAGGCCATTGAGTTTCCACTATCAGTCTGTTGAAAGACGCAATATAAGCCAAAAGGTTTTGATTACCTTGTCGCAAACAAAAGAAGCTCATTGTCCAAGGCCTGCCCCTGTGAATGTCTTGCGAACAGTTTTTTCATACTGAGCTGAAAAGCTTGAAAATCATGGAGGACCGGATCATCTTGATTTACTAGAAGGATCGACCAGTCTGCCGCATTGCCACTAAGGTACGAAAGCACGAAAGCTACTTTAGCTTGATCAGTTGGAAAGGCTGCTGGCCGGCATAAGAAATGCAACCGGCACTGATTGATAAATACTGCAAACCTCTTTGGGTCACCAGAAAATCGTTCGGGCGGAGCCAGAGGTACATTCCCAGGTAGGTTGATCTGCACTGGATTCATAGAGGATGTAGAAGGAAGATTTCCCCCAGATGCAGGTAACGGGGTCTGTCCGGCTTGTGACTGTAGCAATTGTCTAGCGAGATCATCTGTTCGCTCCTTGGAAATAATCAGTTCCCTTCTTAGAGCGTTCGTTTCCTGACGGGATGCATGCACTTCTGCCCTTAGTTCCCCAAGTAACTGGGCTAGCTGGTCGGTATCCAAGGTTTCCATAGCGCCTGGACGGGAGTTTTGTGGTAGGCTTTGCGTTCTGTAACGCTCACCTGATTCCCGTAGAGGCGCCGGTCTTGACTGGGCGTATACCGTATCTGCAAAGGTGATGTGTAACACACGGCTGGGTCTTTGGGCTGGACCTCTGTGCACTGTATGTCTGACTTGAAGGGTAAGATGTCTGCAGATAGAAAATATGGGATTAAGGAACTGGGTTATTGAATGTCTCTCTCTTCTTCTCTTTCTCTTCTCCTGTAGAACCCCAAAGGTTAACGCTCTCACCTTAGGTAAGTGAACGCCGTGCTCTTCATCTGCCTCGGGGCAGGGTGCTGTAACCAGTTTCTTCACTGGATAAGGGGAGCAGGCCTCTTGACTTCAGAGGACTGCTGTCCGTCGTTTACTGCACGAACGGTAAGTTTCGAGTAATTCTAATGTCTTTAAAGTCTTTAGTAATGATGTCTCTTGTTTTGCTGGGTTCCGGCGATGGCGGATGACGGGCTGAAGTGAGTTGAAGGTGGAGCCCGTGTGATGAATAGAAGCGCCTGGAAGCACGTAAGTAAGCGCTTGTTGCCTGCTTCACGATGCGCTCTAACTGTCTTTTTATTTTGCAGGTACAAGTTCGGAGCGGCTGCAGGGTGCCGGAATACCCACTGGGTTAGATGTGGAAAGGAGTAATGGCACGTGAGTATTAAAGTTCCCCAATGTCTTTAAACGCACCTTGTTTTGTCTTACAGATGCGGGATGCAGCGCCGAAGGCCTCCGGAGCGTGCAAAGAGTTGGTAAGCTTTTGTCTTTCAGATGCCGGAATGCAGTGTGAAGACCTCCGGAGCGCACGAAGAGTAGGTAAGCCTTTGTCTTTCAGATGCCGGAATGCAGCCCGAGGCGTTGGTGACAGTCGATGGACCAGGTAAGTGAAGAGCTGTCACTGAAGACCGTAATGCTAACCTGTTCTTTCTTGTCTTTATAGGTGTTGCTGAAGACTGGATTCAGGATGGTAAGCCTTTTTCCTTAGGCCCAGGATCAGATGCAGAAGACACGATGAGCGTTCTGCTGCAGAGGATGCAGAATAACGCAAAGCAAGATTCATCCATCGGGTGTGGTTTAAATAGCCTCCTGTAGTGCTTAGGTGTCTCCTTCCACAGCCACGCCTAGGTAAGAAAAGAGTTCCTGCTTTCCAGAAGAGTTCCAGTGTTCTGAATCTAGGGAGTGGCTCCTGCCCCACCCAACAGGAAAAGTAGTTCCAAACAGAAGAGGATCAGAGGCTCAACTGGCAGGCAAGTAAGCAGCATGGTCTGCTGCAGGTAAGTCCACCCAAGCATTATGAGCCCGGCGCTTCCAGCGCTGGGACTGGGCATATTTATGAGCCTGGTGCCACTGGCGCCAGGACTGGGTCCAAAAGGTCCCAATTGGGACTGGTTGGCACTCGGAACCTGGGTTATGGATCTGCTTCCAAGGGAGTTGGGAAAACCCTGACCTTTTGGAAGCAGAGATCATGACAGGAGTGTTCATATGCCTCACCCCAAAGACAGTTTGTTAAAGATGCAGGTGATCACCGCCCTGGACAATCATTGGAGAATCCGTTTGTAGCGAAGGAAGCAAAGTCAATCAGGAAAAGCAGCAAATGTTAATCAACACAGTCACTTCAGTTTTCGTGGCCTGAGGTTATATTGTGGTCCCTCTGTCACTTCTGTGATGTCTTTGGAAGGCACGATGCCTGGGGAAACGTTGCACGGAGGTAGTCTTTGGGAATGATCAGTCCCTTGCACCACACATTCTTCCCATGGTAACTCGGTAGACGTATTCCCAGCCAGACATGGAGGAGCCTGCTTCATGGGGGTTGCATGTATCCAGTTATGATGTCCTTCAGACCTTACAGTAGTCTGGGTGGCCAGTAGAACTTGGACTGGGCTCTTCCAACGTGGTTGTAGACTGGATGATCGCTGTAAATTCTTGGTAAAGATCCAGTCACCAGGCTGGATAGAGTGGCCTGGTCATTCAAGAGGCTTTGGCAAAAAGTCTTTCACCTGTTTATGAATAATAGAGAATCTCTTATTAAGCTCCAAACAGTAATCGCTCAACAAAGGATAAGGGACATTGGACAGTTTTCTGGGACTTCGGATTCCCCATATATTTGCAGGTCGTCCCATTACTACTTCGTATGGTGACAAACCTACTCCTGAGTGTGGGACAGTTCGTATGGACATTAAGGCTGGGGGCAAAACATCTACTTACTTGAGGGGGCTACTAGCACAGATCTTTGCCAATTTGCTCTTAAGGGTCCCATTGAATCTCTCACATAACCCAGCTGCTTCAGCATGATATATTGAGTGGAAAGGTTGTCGTATTCCCAATGCCTGACACACTAGGTCCATTGTCTTATTAACAAAGTGAACACCATTGTCACTCCAAATTGTATGGGGCAGTCCGTATCTTGGAAAATACTCTTTTACCAAAGCCTTGGCAGTGCTCAAAGCAGTATTATCCACCATAGGGAATGCTTCTGTCCATTTGCTAAACATACACACTACAGCTAACACATATTTGAATCTCTGAGATTGAGGCATTTCTATGAAATCCATTTGAAGGCATTCAAAAGGCAGTTCTGGGGGTCTGAAATGACCTCTAGGGGTAGTCGTACCCTTTCGTATATTGTGTGTTAAGCAGGTAATACACTTCTTACATGTAGCTATAGCTGTCTTTGGAATGTTTGTATTATACCTTACTTCTCCCAATAACGCTACAATTGCACCTGCATTTATATGGGAGTGTCCATCTGCCATTGTAACCATAATAGGCACATACTTGTTAGGTAACATCCATAACCTTTTATCAGATTTGTATACATAACAATCACTGTCAAGGGTATCTTTGCTGTTCCACTTTTCAATTTCCTCTTTGAATGCATCTGCTTTTATTTGTCTGGCACATTCAAGAGAATTATCAAATTCAATATTCACTGGGACACTTACTGAGACATAGGTTAAAGTGTGTGGCACTTGGGCAGTCAATTTAGCTGTCCTATCAGCAAATGCATTACCTATTCCCACTTCATTTGTCATTTTCTTGTGAGCGCTACGTTTGATAATAGCTAGCTGTCTAGGCGCTAATAGTGAATTCAACAACTTTGTGATCAGAAGTAAGAAAACCTCTCTCAGTCCATCATTTTCCAAAATGATGCACCACTTTGAAGGCGTACTGGCTATCGGTGTATATATTCACTCTTAAATCACGACTGAGCTCACATGCTAGAGTCGATGCAATGATCTCTGCTGCTTGGGCAGAGTGCTGTGGAATTGTGCAACTTTCAACTACAGTTTTCAATGTAGTAATAGCATAGGCAGCTGTGGAGCTACCGCATGGCAGTTTAAAACACGAGCCATCCACAAATAGAGTTCCATCAGGATCAAATAAAGGTATATCAGTTAAATCTACCCCTCACTTTGTCTCCTCATCTGTTGTTAGGATACAGTCATGCAATACACTGAGGTCATCAGAAGGGAGGGGTAGCATTGTGGCTTGGTTCAGAGAATTACACCTTTTTATTGTTATGTTTGGTGCAAGTAAAATCACTTAACCTGGTCAATCTAGCATTTGCCACATGCTGAGTTTGTGTTTTGTTCATCAGTATATCAATAGCATGAGGAAGGTATCTGGTCTTTCCATCTAATGCCATTCCATCGAATTATTTCCATCTAAATACTTTGCATCTAATGCATTTTTTGGGGGGTAAAGGGTTAATTTTTGTTTAGGTGCATTATAAAGGGTAAAAAACAGGGGTTTGGTGGGGGATCCCCCCAAAAAACAGGGTAACAAACGGGGGATGGGTGGGGGTCCCCCCAAAAAACAAAACAAAATGCATTAGATGCAACATTTTTAGATGGAAAACATTTTATGGAATGGCATTAGATGCAATGGCATTAGATGGAAAGACCATAAACACATGAGGTACCATCACTAACAGTGGATGTCCTTGCACTATGCTTTCAGATTGTTTGACAGAAAGGGCAGAACCTGCTATTGCCCTTAGACAACTTGGTAAATCTCTAGCCACTATATCTAAGGTGTCCCCGCAACACTCCGCTCACTATACTATGCTGTATAATTATACACTCCCCTGATCACTATACTATAAAGTATAGTGATCGGGGGGTTGGTGGAACACCCCTGCAGCTGACCTGACCGGGAAAAAAAGGCTGAGGTGGTGTCCCCCGCAACACCTCGCTCACTATACTATACAGTATAGTGAGCAGGGGTTGCAGGGGACACCCATGCAGCTGACTCAATCAAAAAGAAAAAAGAAAAAAAAGGACCCTGCAGCACCAGTTCCCAATCATGGAAGTGAAAGTGAACCAGCGTCACAGGGACACAGCGTGTTGCGATGAAAGGTAAATTGGGGGTGAGGGTGTGTTGGGGGTGTGGGCGGGGTGGGGGTGTGGGCAGGGGTTAGTGATGGTATTTATTTGGGGTTGTTTTATCACTGATGTCCGCATGAGAAATGTACGAACATTTCGGTATACCGTACATTTCTCATGCGGTCATTTCTGCCGTGGTAAAAACAACCCCAATTCACTTCAACTGGCGTCCTGCTCTAAGTGGATCTAGTCAGGGCCGGTCTTTGCATCAGGCTGCCTGATGTCATTCAGCCTCTAGGGGGCGCTTCAACAGCAGTCCACAGTGCCAGTGCTAGAATACCCATGTAACACGTTAGTTTCCTAACATTATAAAAATGAATGTGCATGTTCATTTTTAGAATGTTAGGAAACAAACGTGTTAAACATGTATTCTACCACTGGCACTGCTGCAGGCTGTGGCCTCGGCAGTTTCTAGTCCATTTGGTGCCCAGGGTGAAACACTAGGAATGCGCCCCCCCTGCACCCCATCCCATTTGCCATTTCCACCGTACCCTGCGCTCCACTCCCCCCGCACCCATCGCACCACTCCCACTGCACCCAGCACGCCATTCCCAAACTACCCCGTTAAGGAACTCCTACCCAATGTCAAACAGTCCGTCACACAAGGAATGAATTGCCATTTGCAACGGTGGGCCACTTTTTCACTGGTGCCCAAGATCATTTTATGCCCCAGTCCCACTTAGGCTGCAGATAATGAGGACTGGGCACACCAAGAGACCATGAATATGGGCTAGGATGCAGTATATACAACCAACAAAGAACACGAGATGCTGAAGGGGGTTTGGAGGCAACCTAAGCCAAAAGGGCAATGACAAGGAGACACCTGAACCCAAAAAACAATCGCTTTAACATTCTTTGAATGGGAATCATGTGTATACTTTGATACAGTAAAGTCTGACTGTTGTAAGGATACATGGACCAGGATTATTTATTTATTCATGCAATGTTTGTTGGGTACCTGCATATTTATTTATTTATGCAATACAGGTATCCGACAAACATTGCATAAATAAATTATCCGTCTCCATGTGCCTGACAAACATTGCATGAATAAATAAATTGTTTCGTGGTTTAAAGAATATTTATTCAGCAACACTGGTCAAAACTATTATCCGCATAGTGAAGTAACTCATCACTAGTGCCATGGAAGTGGTTTAAAGTGTAATTGATATATAGTTTGGAAAAGAAGCAGCATGAAAGAAATAGCGCTGCTATAAACTATTATTTTGGCCATTTTCTGGGCTTGCAGGGATGCACCATGGGCCCAAACGGGTCTCCGTTTGTACCGTGTCGGGGCACACGGTGCGTCCCTGCAAGGCACAGCCACTCCCCACAGCCCACTGCACCTCCCCTCCCATCTCATTGCCAACACGAAACCATTAGTGAATAATGGGCCACCACTAGCAGTTTCCTGCCGGCATTTTGATGGAAGGGGCTGTTCTTAGCTGCAGGGGGACCTAAAGTTTTTTATTGGTGTGCTTATGCCCCCCACCCCAAGTGGCACGAAAGTTGTCAGAGGGCGCATCTGACTTCTGTAATATCACGTAGTACTTTTGTACTACAGGACATTACAGTCGGAAGGGGCAGCGCCAGCACCTGACCTGCGGAACTTTCCCCACGTCAATGCGCCGCCCCACAAACTGGGGAATTCCATCCCCTCCAGAGGCTCCAGGGACCGGGGCAATTGCGCCCCCGGGGGTTTAGGGCCCCGGGCAGTTCCCCGCCTCGCCCTAGCCAAGAAACTGGCCTGGCCTCAGCCCTCAGGCAGGGCAGAGCAATTGGCAAATCAATTAGCAACATTTGTTGCTTTATTACCTTCCCCCGGCCCAGGGTGGCGCAGGCGCCGCTGGCACGAGCCAGGCCTATGGGCACACGTGCGGTGCCAAAATCACTTTGAGGGTGAGGCCCTGGGGGCCGGTACCACACTTGGGCCGGTTTGGGGGTTACTACGCCGCCCTAGTTCCCGCTCCCGAGCATATTGTTCATCGTTCCCTCTGTCCTGGGCATGCACTGCTGACTTTATTTTAGTGCAATAGTTTCATACATTTCACTGTTCGCTCAGACTTGTCTTATACTCTTCTTTGTCGGTGTGCTTCTTTTGTTTGGAATAGCAATCACGCTAGTCTAACGAGAGAGACTAACACCTACACGAACGCACCTTGTGAATGATGGTGTGAAGGATGGATGCAGGCGCTGGACCAAAAGCTGAGAGAAGTCTGCACAGCAGCTGGCTTGGGAAAGCGACTCAGCAACTACAGTAGAAACCGTCTCTGTGGACGGTTGGGCAGTCTTCCGTATAATGCAAATACCCAGACTTGCAGGATGCATGCTTCACTTTCTTTGTTCCATTGGGGCGACATGCTGTAGCATCAATTCATGGCCTTTCAAAAACCCCGCACGGTGCAGCTTCCGATCTCCTTTCACACAAACGCTGGGAAATGGCCATGACTAGCTAACGCCACATTAATCAAAGCCAGGTCTCTAAAGAATGTTTCAAGTGTTGGGGAATCACCTGCTCACACTTTATGTCGTGTGACCAACCAGTGCGCAAAAGGTGTTTCAGAACGTGGGGCTCTTGATGCCACCCATTTCTGCATTTGATACACCAGCAGCTAAACACACCATGGGGAAGAAGCTCCTTCTGCATAGTCCATTTCTCTCCCAAGCTCGGGACAATGTTCTTTACCATAATGGAGAATGTGAAAAAGGCAGAGCTGCAAGGCTGGGGGTTGAGGGTGGAAGGCAAAGCGCACTACGCTTGGGGTACACTGGAGATGCTTCCCCTGATATCCGCAGTAAACCAAGTCCCTTGAAATGAAATTCGTCTATACACTGCACAATGTGCAAGGGCCGCTGTTATTCAAGCAGCACGTGACTAGTAATTTGCAAAAAGTAAACTTAACGAGTCCCAAGAAAAGGTTGCCTTCCACCCTTTAAGAATTTGATTGTTTTTGTTTTTATGTTGGGATGGGTGAACACGAAGGAAACATTTAAGCATTTTGAGAATTCACGAGCATGAGCGATACAAACCCCAATACTCAAACTGCCATTTCTCTGCCGTGGTAATGCACTGCAGTGCGTTTCAATGTAAAGTCCACATTGTAATGTCATAATTTTAGAACGCCACCTCTCCAACAATAACATTGGGAGGTATGTTGAATTGTACATGCATGTCAACTCGGCATATGTTAAAAGTATACTACCACTCATATGGTTAGTGATATTGTTTAAGTGTGTCCCTCCTAAATATATTTAACTTCCTGTGAAATATTTGATGCAATACATATTGCATAAATGCATATATTTTAATGTTGAAATAGATGGGCTTGTACAGCTATCGGTGGGTATGTTGCTGGTGCTTGTTCTTGGAGGTTCGAGTAACACTGTTCAAGACCAGTTCATCACCTTTTAAGAGTGGCTAAATGTTTGAGGTCATACGAATGACATTAGTGTAGATCGGAAATTGTTGATTCTCTGACCTGAGTCACAGCAGAAAACTGGTCATTGTTACTAAAAATGAAGAGCAAAAGCAGACTAACATAACCAGGCCTGTTCGGGTTTGACCCTCTTATTGGTGTTTTCTGAGGTTCATGAAATTCAGCAGATGCCAGCATTGACAATTTTGTTAACTCATAGTCCCCACTCCCGCTGCTCAGCCCATGACACATGCATGAGATCACAGGTCGGGGGAGGGGAGGTGCCAACGATGCTTCCCGCCTAGGGTGCAATCTGTTGTAAGACCGGCCCTGGATCTAGTGCTGTTGAGGCCACAGACCTTGAGTCGGGAGCTTTGATATCTGAGTAGTGGGTGCTTAAATAAACAGGTTGTGTATAATGCACCAGCTAGTCTTTAAGTGTTGCATTCCTATACCATGCCACAACCAAATACTCCAAAGAGATCAACATGCTTAATACCTAGATAGATATATCAACTGTATGCTGATTGAGTGGGATGTTTTAAACCTTGCATTTACGGGCAATTTTATTTACGAACGATAGATCAATTGTATGAAAGTTGAATGTGTGTGCACACGTTTCACTAGTCTAATCTACTTTCTGTGAAGACAAGTTTGTGCACTTATGTCTGTTAACAGTATAAGAACCTGTATGAAATGGGGGCAATATATTATGTAATAAATAGTTTTCCAACAGATTAATTCCCCACACAGAGGTAGGAGGGAAATTAATTAGGAGATTTCTTCTTTAACCACACAAGTAGATAAATAGGTCTCGTATCTATGTGAGGAAAAGTGCTTTTATGGTATCTCCTATATAACTTTAAGTATGTCATCTTAGAGATGAATTGTTTATAGTCTCTTTTACCTGATATTGATGGTCTCAAAATTAACAGATATAAACAGAAGCAGATATACGTTCTGTTTAGTCTATTATGTGCTCAAGTATTAGATGTCTCAATGAACGGCCAGTGCTTAGAATTTAGATTTTTGAATGATAATAAGGGATACAGTGTGGGTCGAGTGTCCTTTTAGTCTTGTTTAGCGATTTATGTTATCTTTCCCTGCTATTGTGAAGTGATTAATGGCAATAGATGATGTGTATATATTGATTTTCTTTTTGAGGGATATTTATTATATATTTGATTTGCTTGATGAAATATAAGAAGTTTTAATGTACTCATGCCTTGTTTTAAAGTTGATGAATTATATTAGATTCTTTTCATGTATGATGAACTCAATTTTGGATATCCTATGGTTTCTGTATCCTCTTCAACTTAATTTAAATGTGTTATATATTATTGGGCTGCTGTTGCCTCTCTATTGGCTATTCTTTCATAATATTTTGGTCTCAGTTTGTTTTCATTGTTTTTGTTGTTTTTTTGTTTTATTTCCTCTTTCATTTGTATTTTTTTTTAATTTTTATTCTTTGGGCACTTGGATATTAGCCTTTTATTTACTTATAACACCTTTAAATCTTGGTATAGCGCAAAGCCCTTTTATATTTGCAATTCGTACCATGGTGCAGATAACACATATGTAAATAATATTCTTCTTGAAGGGTGGGGAGTTGTGAGAGGAATTAAGATCCTTACTGAAAGTGGGTCAATGTACTTTTGGAATAGAACAATTAAAATGTATAGATTGCCTTCGTCCTAAATGACCGATTCATTGGATGTGCTTAGTTGGAATGTGAAGGGAGTGAACAGTCCAATTAAGAAAAAACAGAAACTCACCTTTTTAGGCAAAAAGAGGCCTGATATTGTCCTAGTCAAGGAAACACATTTGCAACGTGAAAAAGTGGAGCATATGCTAAATAATGTATATGTAAAAGAATATTTGAGTTATTTTGCTAGTAACTCTAGAGGAGATGCTATCCTATTTAAGAAGAACTTTCTGTGGAAAAGGTGAATATTGATTCAAAGGGAGGTTTGTAGCAATTAGATTACAAGTGGAAAATAAGCTTCTAATAATTATGAATGTGTGTGCCCCTAATATAGCTCAGTATAAATTCCTTGAAAAACTAAATGATGTCCTGAAAGAAATGGGCAGTGGGACAATTTTAATAGGCAGGGATTTGAATACCATTTTAGATAAAGCACTGGACAAGTCAGAACTATCACGTTCTTATGCAGAAGAGAGGGCCAGAAAAGGACTTTTAAAATGAATGCAGCTCTGGGACTTACATGACTAAACCCAGGGGAAAAACTGTTGAGTTTTTGTTCAATACTGCATCAAACGTTTTCTAGAATTGATCTCTTTTTAGTCAGTAGGGACCTGTTTGGCAAAGTCAATGCATCAGAGATGGGTGATATTGTGATTTCAGATCATGCATATTTAAACTTAAAGTTAGACTGTAGGAAAGGAGATCACAAGTGGAGATTTACTACTCAATCACTGCTAGATTAGGACTTTATTAAGCACATTGGAACAGAAATGTCCTTGTTCCTTGAAGAGAATGCTGAGTCCGTTGACAGATTGACCATTGTTTGGGATGCACTAAAGGCTTTCCTGCATGGCATAATAATTAGCTATGCTTCATACAAGAAGCAAGCAAATGAAGCAGAGAACAGAAAATTGGAATTGATTTACAAGCATTGTGTAGCCGAAAATACGGCCGATCCTTCTGTTGATTCTTTTCAAATATGATGTACGCTAAGTGTTCTTTGGATAAAATGATACATTGTAAAGCAGATAAAATGTATTTTATACTAAGCAGACATTTTGGGAGCTTGCTGAAAAGCCAGGGTCATTATTAGCTGGCAGATTAAAGGGAAGAGAGAGGGGGCAACAAGTGCTTTGTATTTCAGAAGATAACGGCTCCTTCTTGAGGAAAAAAGAAGAGATTTGTGGAGCATTTAGAAAGTTTTATACATCACTGTATTGTGAGGAAGGTAGTATAGATAATCTTGAAGTTTCTGACTTGTTTGAACGTATTCTTATTCTGGAATTAAATGATAGTGACAGACTTCTATAAGAAGAGGACATTTCAATACAGGACGTTATTGATTCAATGGGGCTGATGTCTCCCGACAAAACCCCAGGGCCGGATGGATTTCCGATTGAATTCTATGCTGTGTTCAGTGCTCTACTTGCTTGCATTAAGGTTGATTTATTTAAGGAAATTATTAATTCTGAACATTTAGCTGATTCCATGAAAAATACAGTGATCTCTGCGATCCCTAAACATGGAAAAGATCACTCGAGATGTGGGAATTATAGACCTATATCATTACTTAATGCTGATGTCAAACTTCTTGCAAAGACTTTTGCAATGCGTATTAATCCACTGTTGCCAAAGTTGATCCATCAAAACCAAACAGGATTTATCTTTGGCAGAAATAGTTTTGATAATCTGAGAGAACTGTTGGATGTAGTTAATTTAAAATGTAACTCTCCAGAGCCTTATGCTGCAGTGAGTATTGATGCAGAAAAAGCATTTGATAGAGTAAGCTGGCCTTTACTTCGAAAAGTATTGATTAAAGATAATTGTGGATCTCAAATGTTAAGACTTTTTAATGCATTATATAGGGATGCTGAAGCAAGGGTTTTGGTGAATGGTTGTCTTTCTGAAAATGTTCCAATTTATCGTGGTAATCACCAAAGTTTGTTCCTTGTGCCCTCTTTTATTTGCCCTTTTTATTGAGCCACTGGTCATCTCCATTAGAAGAAATGGTGATATTAGAGGTATTTTGTTGGGTGACTGTATCTCCAAAGTTTTTCTTTATGCAGATGATCTAGTTTTGCTTTTTGAGCCAGAGCGTTGTTCAAGGAATCAGTAGCAACTCTACAGGCGTTCAGCCGTGTGTCCAATTATAAAATTAATGTTTCCAAAACTTTGATTTTCCCTATATCGCCTGCATGTCATAGAAACCTTCTGGGAGTTGAACGGGATGTGTGGGCGGATAAGGTCTTTAAATATCTGGGAATACAAGTCTCCAGACAGGTAAATACCCTGTTAGCTTCTAATACCTAAACTTACAGAGATAGCCATATTGTGTCTGAAATGGAGTAGGCTAAATCTAATGTTGTGGGGCAATATCAAAGGACTTTGCTCCCAAAACTGCTTTATATTTTCAGTATGCTCCCACTCCTGTTAATGAAAATATTTATTTGTGATATTGATAAAGTCTTTTGGAATTTTCTTTGGGGAGAGGGGGCAGATCTAGGATTCCTAGAGATGTACTCATGAAACCGGTATGTTTTGGAGGATTTGGCTTTCCAAACAAATATAGCTCTATACCACAGGGCTTTCTCCTTTTCACACTTTACACTTCTGGCTAAGTGATGATGTGCCTTCTTCCCAAACTGGGTGGGCATAGAGAAATCTTCTGTTCATCCAGACCCCCCTGGAGTGTCTCCTTAGCATGGACAAGAAATTAAATATTGATAAAACCCACCCTTTTGTTCGATATGTTTTAAAGGATTGGAAGAAAAACTGTAAATCCTCTGGGGTTAAATACCTTCTGAGTTTGGAATCATCTACCTGGGGAAACCCAGCAATTACATTTAATAATCGCTGTTTATCATGGCTCTCATGGCAGGCATTGGGTATCTGGAAAATTGGGCACATTTTTGATGGGACATCTATGGTCAATTTTGAGTTCTTGATGTTCAAATATAAGCCTAAATTGTCTGAACTATGCCGTTATCGAGTGCTATGTGGAATCTTCCAATTATTATTCACTTCATTGAATGCTTCCTTACACGAGATCCCTCCTATACTACATTTGATTAAGATCAAGACCAAGTAGATATAAAATAGATTTTAATTTGAGATGCCCTCAACAACAGGTAACATGTTGTATTTATTGGTCCCCTTCAAAGATGAAACGCTGTAAACTCACTCAAGATGATACCTGCTGGAATTGCAAGTCAGCTATTGGTACAGGTTTCCACATGTTTTGGTCTTGCCCAAATATTGTTGATTTTTGGGGGGCTATTATTCAGCGGATAGACCTTGTGTTGCATTCCTTGCTCCCTCGCACTCCATTGATATGTGTGCTGGGGTTATTTCCCATAGATCTTTGGGTATCTACTGATTTGCTCTTTTGGACCTATAGAGAGATTTATGTATATTTTATAATATTTTATACTTTTTACATTGTCTGCACCAAGGAACCTACCCACATGCCACATTTCAGGTTTGTAGCATGTTGGGATGCATGCTGAACATTTTGAACAGACACACATACATCCAAGCATTACAGAAAGTCGTTAAAAACATAGAAACGTGTATATTTTAATCATTTTACATTGTCTGCCTCATGAAACCTACCCACATGCGAAAACATTCTGGTTTGTAGCATCTTGGAAGCATGAGGAACACTTCAAACAGAAACACACACATATCCACACATTTTCCCCATAAAAGAAATTAGACAGAGGTATATTTATATTTTATACTTTTTTCATTGTCTGCACCATGGGACTTACCCACATGCCAAATTTCAGGTTTGGACATGTTGGGAAGTATGCTGAATATTTTGAACAGACACACACACATTCAAGCATTGCAGACCGGTTAAAAATGATAAATGGATATTTATATTTTATACTTTTTACATATTCTGCACCATGGGATCTACCCACATGCCAACTTGCAGGTCTGTAGCTTGCTGGGAAGTATGCTGAACATTTCAAACAGACACACACACATTCACAAATGTCCCCCAAAAAGGAATTAGACAAAAGTGTATGTACTTGCGTGATCTGAATGACACAAGGCCTAGTAAGATCATGGTTTTGTCCTGCCTGTTTCCCCCTCCTTGTCGTGTCACGCCTAGAAACACTTCTGTACAGGTGCGTTATAAATGCCATATCATATCATATTTTTATAATTTATACTTTTTACATTGTCTATACCATGGAACCTACCCACGCGCCAAATTCTAGGAATGAGCATGTTGGGAAGTATGCTAAACATTTTTTTTAAAACATATTTTTATTGTTTTACAGCTTAACAAAAAAAACAATATAACAAAGTAACATCCCCTTGGATCCCCCCCTCCCTCTCCCACTCCCCCCATCCGGAAGGCTTGTTCCATGCTCCAACTTTCTCGGGATTGTCTATGAGGTAAATATGTCTGTGATTCTGATGTTGTGCGGGCCCCATTGTGCCATATAGTCCGACTGAAGGTATTCCAGAACTCCCCCCCACTCCTTCACGAAGGACCCATTCGAGCCCTGTAGGTGGAGTGTGATCTTTTCCATTGTCATTTGCGACCAGACCTTTTGCAACCAGGTGTATATTAGTGGTGGATCTTTATATTTCCAGTTTTGTGCGATGGTGGCCCAGGCCGCTATGAGCAGGCTCATGAAGCTTCTCCATTGTGCCTTACTGTATTTCTTGGACCGATGCCCTGTCAGGCCGCATAGCCATACTTTCTCCCCCAGTTGATCCGCCTCTGGGAACGTTTTTCCCATTTCTGTTATCAATTCCGACCAGAATCCTTTGACCCCTTGACAGTCCCACCAGATATGCCTCCACGTGCCAGCTTCTGGGCAGCCTCACCAACAGCAGTCGGACGTTCCCGGGTACATAATGTTAAGCCTCCCCGGAGTGTAATGCCATTGCGTGACTATTTCTGTCCACATTTCCCTGGTCTGCACCGCTCGTGTTAGTTTGGGAATGCCCGTCCACAGCTTCTGCCACTGCTGAATTGGAATTTCTTCCCCTAGTGTTCTTTCCCATCTTTTCATATAAGTCCATTTTATTTCTTCGTCCTGGGCATTGATGAAGTAATATAGTGTGGAGATTAGTTTCTTAGTTCCTGAGTTGGATACGATGTATTTTCTGAAAGGGGTTAACTCCCTTGTGGCCGCCTGGGTAATCTCTGGCGTTGCCAGCCAGTGTTTGAGTTGTAGCTGTCCGCCTTTGTCAAGTTCCACATCTTTTCACAGTCTGCAAAGGGTCGTACTTCTTTGTCGCGGAACATTTCTCCTATTTTCCTACAGCCTGCCTCTTCCCATTTCTCATAGGCCCCAGGTTCTTGTCCTGGTGGGAATTGTGGGTTCCTGCATATGGGCGTGAATGGTGCTGTCACAGTAGTCATGGAGCCCTTCCGTGCCTGTTCATCCCATGCGCTCAGTGTAGTTTTCATGATTTCACTAGTTCAGAGATTCGGATGTCTATGTTGTTTTAGCTTCCAGAGAATCTCTTCCAACGGGGTTCTGGCGACTGCTCTATCTTGAGTTACCCAGATCGATTGTTGGTCATCCCCCAGCCATTCTTTCAGGACCCACAGTTGCGCTGCTTGGTAGTATTTCCTTAAGTGTGGTAGTGACATTTCCCCCTCTTTGACATGTGTCGTGAGGATCGATCTTGCGACTCTTGGGGGCTTATTATTCCAGACATATGATGAAATTGTCTTTGACAGTGCTTTAAAGAATGAGTTTGGAATTGTTATCGGGAGGACGTGGAAGTGGTACAGTAGCTTAGGTAGAATATTCATTTTCACCGACTGGATTCTACCCCACCATGAGATTCTTAGCGGGCACCATCGCTCCATATCCTTTTTCACTCTGGCCAGTAGCGAGGGGTAATTGCCTTTTTACAGTAAGTCCACCCTATGCGTGAGTGTAATGCCCAGGTACCTGGTTCCTTCTATTGCATGCTTTAGGCCTAATGCGCCCGTCACCCTTTCCTGTGCCTCTTTGTCCCCTGCCAATAGTAGTATTTCGGATTTGCTCCTATTGATTTTCAGGCCTGATATCTCCCTAAACGCCTCCAATTCCTGTAATGTGTGTGGTAAAGACTTCTCAGGATCCTCCAGGGCTAGTAGCATGTCGTCTGCATACGCTATTACCTTATGTTGTCTGCCTGCCATCTCTATCCCCTTTATTTGGGTGGTTTCCCTAATCTTGATTAGTATTGGTTCTAGGAATATCGCATATAGGAGGGGAGATAATGGGCATCCTTGTTTTGTCCCCCTGGTAATCTCCACCCTGTCTGAGATTTCTCCGTTGACCGCTATCCTTATTGATGGGGTGTTAGAGTTGGCTTTGACCATTTTTATGTATTGTTCTCCAAACCCCATATGCTCTAGCGTTTTGAAAAGTATGGACCATTCCACCCGGTCAAACGCTTTTTCGGCGTCGAGTGAGAGTAGTATGGCTGGCGTGTGTGCAATGCCTATTTTTTCTATTAAGTGTGTCAATCTTCTTATGTTGTCGTGAGTTTGCCTACCAGGGATAAAGCCTGATTGATCTGGGTTTATTAGGGAGGGTACAAGCGGTGAGAGCCTGGCTGCTAGGATCTTTGTGTAAATTTTGGAGTCTAGATTAATCAATGCTATTGGGCGGTAAGAACCCGGGAGGGATGGATCTTTATCTGGTTTGTGGAACACCAGGACCTTAGCCTCATTCATGGATGGGGTTACATTTCCACTTTCTTTGAAGGTGTTTAGTAGTTTTGTTAAGAATGGGGCGAGGATATCTGCATATTTTTTATAGAAGGGGGCTGTGAAGCCGTCTGGGCCTGGTGCCTTGTTGTGTGGGAGTCCTGCTATTGCTTTCTTCACCTCTTCTTCCGTGATTTGAGTTTCCAAAGCTATTTTCTGTTCTTCCGTAATCTTAGGAATGGGGAGGAACTGCAGGAATTTGTTTTGGTTGCCCTCGTCTGGGCGCTCGGTCGTGTACAGTTTTTGGTAGAATGTCTTGAATACCTCCCCTATGTCCTTAGTGCGTGTTTGGGGTTCCCCTTGTGCGTCTTTAATGTTTAATATGGTTAATGATTTATGTTTTGCGGAGAGTAGTCTCGCTAGAAGTTTATCTGCCTTGTTTGCTTTGATAAAGTATCTCTGCTTAAGGTAGAGGAGGGATGTCTCTGCCTTTTTATTGCAGAGCATTTCCAGTTGCCCTTGCGTGTGTCTCAGTGCTTTCTTAAGGCTTTTGGTGGGGTGTATTAGTAGTTCCTCTCGTATATCAGTGAGTTTATTTTCTAGTTCTCTTTCCCATCCATACCTTTGTTTGTCCTTGGTGGCTTTCAGAGCTATCATATGTCCCCGGGTAACTGCTTTGAACGCCTCCCACACCATGGGACCTCCCCTGTGTCATTTTGCTCGAAGTATTCTGCAATCTTGTCTCTAATTGCTTCTCTAGTCACCGGGTCTAAAAGGAGATCCTGTGGGAGTCTCCAACGCCAAAGCCCCCCCCTTCTCTGGGGTCTGTACGTCCAGCCAGAGTGGGGCATGGTCCGAGATTGCGATAGGGCCTAGTTCCATCCCCTGCACTTTGCCCAACATTCCTACCGACACCCAGATGTAGTCTATTCGGGACATCGTATTATGGACATGTGAATAGTATGTGTAGCCTTTGTTTTGACCCTTCAGTTCCCTCCAAGCGTCACACAACGCCATTTGATCCATTTTTTGTTTGAGATGCTTGGATGGGGCCCCTTGGTTTAGTGGTCCCCCTGAGCTTCTATCTAATTGCGGCTGCCATGCCATGTTGAGGTCGCCCCCCAGTATGATCTCTCCTTTCGCAAACTCCTCCAATTTTCCCATCGCATCTCGCAAGAATCCGTCTTGACCCGTGTTTGGCGCGTATATTGATGCCAGGGTGAGCTTAAGGCCCTCTAGCTGTACATTGGCGAGCACCATCCTCCCCTCCCTGTCTGTCTGCTTATCTATTAGTGTTGCGTCCCTTCCCCCCGCATGGCAATTAGAACCCCCTCTCTCTTTTCAGTGGCGTTCGATTGTGCCAGTACATTGTACCCTCTGAGTGAGACCTTCCCTCTGTCTTGTGCTCTTATATGTGTTTCCTGGAGGAGTAATAAGTCTGCCTTCTCCCTCTTAAGCAAATTCTCTATTTTCTTCCTCTTCACTGGGGAGTTCAGGCCCCTAACGTTTAACGTTAATATTCTGATTTTCCCCATTGCAGTTGACCAAGATCAGATATCATGTGAGCCCGAGTGTTGTGATCACTGGTGTCTTCCGGAGTAGGCCCCCCATCTCTCCCCCCCCAACTTCCCAACTCCCCCCATAATAAACAAACAACCAACTTTGATCCCGAGGAGGGCCCGGGTACCTATGGATGCTAGGGCGTTGTGCCTATCGCTCCCTGCCCTCTGTGGACTCGGGTTAACTTTTGCGGGGAGTCCTAAACCCCGCATATTCCTCAGACCTTCTGCGTGTTCGTACCTGATCCCCAGCCGGGCCGCTGGGAATTACTTGTTCCGAGCTCTTTTGTAGAGTGCCACTACCAGTTCCGAAGTCTGGGGATGTCCCCTGTCATCGTCCTGTATGGGTGTTCTTCTCTTCCGCTGTTGCCGGTTTGGGATTCCCCCACCCACTTGGTTTCCTTTTTTGCCGAACGACCTCCCAGCGTCTCGGCCTCTTTTGCAGTTCCCTTTTAGCTTTGATGCTCCTTTCTCTTTCCTCCTCTGTATGTATGTCCATGATGTGGAGCCCTTCTTCCCAAGATGTCACTCTCCTTTGTTTCCCTTCCCACTCAAATAATAGCCCAAATCGGAATGTCCATTTGTACCTTATTTCTTTTGCGATCAGCTCTTTTATTAGAGGTTCCATTTCCCTTCTTTTTAGTAGCGTCACAGATGCCAGGTCTTGGTAAAGTTGTATGTCTGTCCCATTCATCCTAATGTGGTCTACCTGCCTCGCTCTCCTCAGTATAAGTTCCTTCTGCGGGTACGATGTGAGGGCTGACAGTACGTCTCTAGGTCTTTCCCCAGGGGCGCCAGTTCTTTTCGGGCCTACTCTGTGTATCCTGTCGATCCCTATGTTGTCCGCTTCTTGTGCTTCAATTAAGTCTCTGAACACTTCCTGTACCACATTCTTAAGATCTTTGTCCAGGACGGACTCAGGCATGTTTTTTATGCGGATGTTAGACCTGCGTGATCTGTTTTCTAGGTCCTCGCATTGGATTTCTAAGTTGTGGGTTATTCGCACAAGGTGTTCCTGGGCTTCGCTAATTTGCTGTGATTCTTCGTCAACGTTTTGCACAATTTTCTCTAACGTGTCCGTCCTTTCTTCCAGTTTGGCTACATCTTGCCTTAGGTCTTGAATCGCCTGTTTCATGTCGGTTCTCATCGTGGCAAACTGGTCTTGAACCGTCGACATGAGTTTGTCTTGCAGCTCTACGAACCAGGCATGCATATCGTCCCTTGATGGGGGTTGGCTACTCGCGTTGGGGGGGATGTAGTCCACCGGTGGGTCTTCCTGCGGTCTTCCTCTGGTGGCTATGGGGGTATCCGACGCCCACATTTGGATTATGCTGGGGTCTTGTTTAGCTGACTGCTGGTTAAGTTGCGTTGCACCCCCTTTCCCCTTTGCTTTGGACATTGCCCTTGCTATGTGAGGTGCTCGCTGGGATTAATTGCTCCTAGGCAGCTTGATTGTGCCTTGGGTGCTCCTGCTTTGTCTTCCTGATGCGGCGGGGTGTGCTTGGTTGAAAGTGTGCCCCGGGCTTGATTGCCTTCTTCCTTATTCGCCTTTCACCCTCCGGGTACCACTTGCCTCGTCGCCCCCACCGCTGTCAGAGGGACTATGGGAAGAGTCCTTGACCCTAAGCCAGTGGCTTCCCTGTCAATCTGCCAACGGCTGAGGTGTATGGGGATATGCCCCCTAACAACCGAGTATCAGTCTTGGCCTTGTGGGGGTGCCTCTGTGCGGGTGGGGGGGAGCCCCTCTCTCCTGTTGTGCTGCCCGGTTTGTCACTGTGGGTTTTCAGTCCTTGGGCCGTACGGTACCTCCTACGTGTGTTTTGTTCCGCGGCTCCGGGGCCCTGGACGCTGCGTAGTCGGGGTATGGCCTCCTGATCCTCCGCTCCTGTCGTTGGTACTTCTCTGGCGCAGAGTGCGCTTGCTAGGAGGGGGGAGGGGAGGGCCAGGCCCGGTTCGCCCGCGGCTCCTTCGCTTCGCTTCAGGCGGGTTTCTTTTCTTTGCCGCTGGATCCCCTTCTCGGCGGGTAAGTGTCGTTGTGCCTGGGTATTCCGCCCGCCATCCGCAGACAGGTCCCTGTCCCGGCCTCTCCCTCTCGCTGTGCGCTCAAGGCACGCTGCGTGCTCGGTGGGGAAGGGGTGGCTCCTCGATGTGGTGCAGCCTCTACTCGTGCTTTCCCCTGCAGCAATTCTCTCCCCCGCATCCACGGTGTGTCCCGGGGGGTGGTCAGCCACAGCTGGGGGTGCTTTTAATCCTCGGATCGGTGCTAAGTGAGGTGCTTCTGTGCGGCCCGGCAGGAGCGAGACTCAGCCGCGTCTCCCTGCCCCGGCGGCCATCTTGGACTCCGTATGCTAAACATTTTGAACAGACACACACACATATATCCGAGCATTTCAGATTACTTAAAAAAAATAAAACGCTTTAAAAAAAGAAAATTAGAACACTTTATATTTTATGCTTTTTACATTGTCTATACCATGAAACCACATGCCAAAATTCAGGTTTGTAGCATTTTGGGAAGTATGCTGACCATTTCGAACAGAAACACACATATCCAAAAATATCCCACGAAAAAAGAAATTAGACAAAGGTATATTTATATTTTATACTATGTACATTGTCTACACCATGGAACCTACCCACATGACAAATGTCAGGTTTGTAGCATGTTGGGATGTATCCTGAACATTTCAAAAACGCACACAGATATCAGAGCATTGCAGATCGCTTAAAAACTGTTTAAAAAAAGAATAATTTGAAAAATGTATACGTAATACTTTTTACACTGTCTACACAGTGGAGCCTACCCACATGCCAAATGTCAGGCTTGTAGCATGTTGGGAAGTATGCTGCACATTTCGAACAGACACACACACACACACACATCCAAGCATTGCTGACCGCTTTAAAACATAAGAAAATTAATATTGTAGACTTTTTTTCGTTTGTCTGCACCAAGGAACCTACCCACATGCCACATTTCAGGTTTGTAGCATGTTGGGATGTATGCTGAACATTTTGAACAGACACACACACACACACACACACATCCAAGGATTACAGACAGTGGTTAGAAAAATAGAAAAATGTATATTTGAATCATTTTACATTGTCTGCTTCATGAAACCTACCCACATGCGAAAGAATTCAGGTTTGTAGCATGTTCGGAAGTATGCAGAACATTTCAAACAGACACACACACATATCCACAAATTTCCCCCAAAAAAGAAATTAGACAAAGGTGTATTTATATTTTATACATTTTACATTGTCTACACAATGGAACCACCCACATGCCAAATTTCAGGTTTGAAGCATGTTAGGAAGTATGCTTAACATTTCGAATAGACACACACACATATCCACAAATGTTCCCCCAAAAAAGAAATTAAACAATGGTATTTTTATATTTTATACTTTTTACATTGTCTACACCATGGAACCACCCACATGCCAAGTTTCAGGTTTGCAGCATGTTGGGAAGTATGCTGAACATTTTGAACAGACACACACATAACCAAGCATTGCAGACATCTTAAAATAATAAAAGGAAACATTTATATTTTATACTTTTTACATTGTCTGCACCATGGGACCTACCCACATGCCAAATTTCAGGTCTGCAGCATGCTGGGAAGCGTGCTGAACATTTGAAACAGACACACATACACATATTCACAAATGTCCCCCAAAAAAGAATTAGACAAAAAGCATCTCCTTCCTTCAATTTCACCCCAGTCTCCCAAGATGTAGTACATAGTACTATAACTAAACTCAAAGCATCAAATTGTAAAGGAGACAACTTCCCAGCACACCTAGTTAAACTATGCGCCCCTACCCTCACACCCATAATTACTAATTTTCTGAATGCGTCTTTCAATTCCAATCTGGTCCCAGTCAGCATTAAAGCGGCATGGGTCACCCCACTACTAAAAAAGCCCACATTAGATCCACTAGCCCCCACTAATTACCGGCCCATAACGACTGTCCCCTTCCTACTTAAAATCATTGACAAAATAGCTTAGAACCAAATACAAACCCACCTTGAACAAAATAACCTACTAGGAGCTAAACAATCTGGCTTCGGGCCTAACCACAGTACTGAGACGGCCCTCTTGGACCTGAAAATCCAATTAGACACTATCAGAGACACAGGCAAACTAGCTACCCTACTGTTATTGGACCTATCAGGAGCATTCGACCTGGTAGACCATGACAAAATATGCAACACCCTAAAAAAAGACTTTAACTTTTCAAATAACGCCACACTCTGGATCAAATCCTTTTTAACGGACCGAACATCCAGTTTCCGTTGAAAATGATGCAGCTGACCCTATTGCAGTTCCCATAGGAGTTCCCCAGGGATTCTGTCTCTCCCCTACCCACTACAATGCATATACTAAACTCCTATTCTCAGCCCTTGACGACATGGGTGTCATCTACACAAACTTTGCAGATGACACCCAGATCCTCAACCCCATTACAGGTGACTACACCCAATACACCTATACCATCAATAAAGTATACGCCATAATTCAAAATTGGATGGCCCTAAACAGCCTTTGCCTTAACGACGAGAAACCGGAGGTTCTCATCGTGGGCTCACAAAAAAGAATAAGCACCCTCCATCCCGACTATTCACATATCAACATTGATGGCACACAGATACCCGTACTCAAACAAGTCAAAACTCTTGGTGTATATATAGATGCCAACCTCACTATGCATAAACAAATATCAGCCCTCTCCTTCTCTACAGCATACACAGCTAAACTTATTGCACTCAGCCGCCAATTTCTTACTCCCACAAACTGTATTACTTTGGCTAGAGCGCTGATTTTAACGAAACTGGACTATTGCAACATCCTTTTTTGAGGAACATCCAAAACTAACATTAATAAGATATAATTACTACAGAACAAAGCCCATAGAGCTGCTCTAGGTATAAAGAAATCCGAACATATATACAACATCAGGAGAGAAAATCACTGGCTGCCAATTGAAGCCAGAATAATTTTCAAAACACTTAGTGTCGTTCATAAATGCATCACAAACAAAGCGCCTAGCTACCTCAACAATACCATCAAGAAAAAAATCTCCTGTAGGACACTTAGATCCAATAAACTGGCTCTCTTGGAAGTACCACAATACAAATACAGTAGAGCAGGAGGAAGTAGTTTCAAAGTCCTAGCCCCGACTCATTGGAATGCATTACCACTCAGCATCAAAAATGAGGGCACCTTACTAGGATTCAAAAAAGTGCTGAAAACTTGGCTATTCAACAAATATTAACCTCAGCTATTCCCATTCCACACTAGCAACAGAAAGTCCTGGCCTACCTCATTTTATAGAACTGAAATACCAAATGCTGATCCCATGGTCCACATGCATGTCCAGTGGTCGCCTTAGACCTGTAACTAGTGTTTTAAAGAACTGCAATTTCACTGTTTGCCGGATTGTAACATTGTATAAGAAATGTGATAATATGACTGTAATTGTAACACTGTATAAAAATGGTGATAATATGCCTACAATTTTCGCGGTGATACCTTCGGATCTGGGCGAGTAATACATGTAATAAATAAATAAAAAATATATATATGCACTTGTGCGATCTGAATGACACAAGGCCTAGTAAGATCATTGTTTTGTCCTGCATTTGTTTCCCCCTCCTTGTCTTGTCATGCATAGAAACACTTGTGTACAGGTGCGCTATAAATACCATATCATATCATATATTTATATTTTATACTTTTTACATTTTCTACACCATGGAACCTACCCACATGCCAAATTCCAGGAATGAGCATGTTGGGAAGTATGCTGAACATTTCAAACAGACACACCCATATCCACAAATGCCCCACCGAAAAAAGAAATTAGACAAAGCTATATTCATTTTTATACTTTTTACTTTGGCTATACCATGGAACCACCCACATGCCAAATTTCATGTTTTTGGCATGTTGGGAAGTATGCTCAACATTTTGAACAGACAAACATAGACACATATCTGAGCATTGCAGACCTCTTAAAAACCTTATACGTTTTACATTGTCTATAGAGTGGAGCCTACCCACATGCCGAATGTAAGGTTTGTAGCATGTTGGGAAGTATGCTGAACATTTGAAACACACACACACACACGTTGGCGGTAAGGGATTACCGGCACCGGTAAGGGCACTGGTGCCGGTAATCCCTTACCACCCTACTACGAGCTCCCTTTGCGGGTCCTCCCTTAATGCCTGGTTTTTCCAGGCATTAAGGACGGGGCCCGCAATTTGCGGTACCGTTATTAGCACCTTCCCCATTCCCTATGGGGGCTCAAATGGGAATGGGGAATGGCCCTGGTGAATGGGGAATTACTGGTCCCGCCAACCTTGGAATGGACCGGTAATTGCTCCATTCACCAGGGCGGAGTCGGAACGAGTTTGGAGGCAGCCATGGCGCTAATAGCGCCATGGCTACCTCCAACCTCGTAATGAGGCCCATTGTCTACACAATGGAACCTACCCACATGCCAAATTCCAGGTTTGAGCATATTGGGAAGTGTGCTGAACATTTCAAACAGACACACATACACATATCCAATCATTGCAGACAGCTTAAAGAAAACTGCTTAAAAAAGAAAAATTAGAAACCTATATATGTTATACTTTTTCCATTGTCTACACCAGGTAGTCTATCCACATGCCAAATTTCAGGTTTGTAGCATATTGGGAAGTATGCTGAACATTTCAAACAGACACACATACAACCATATCCTCAAGTGTCACCCCATAAAAGAATTATACAAAGGTATATATATATATATATTTTATATTTTTTACATTGTCTCCACCATGGAACCTATCCACATGCCAAATTCCAGATTTGAGCATGTTGAGAAGTATGCTGAATATTTCAAACATGCACACAAACATATCCGAACATTGTAGACCACTTAAAAAATGCTTAAAAAAATAAAAACAAATGTATATGTTATATATATTGTCTACACCATGGAACCTACCCACATTCCACATTTCAGGTTTGTCGCATGTTGTGAAGTATGCTGAACATTTCGAACAACACACACATATCTAAGCATTGCAGGCTGCTTAAAAAAACTGCTTAAAAACAAGATGAGAAAAATGTATATGTTGTACTTTTTATATTGTCTATACAATGGAGCCTACCCTTGGGCCAAATTTCAGGTTTGTAGCATGTTGAGTATGCTGAATTTTGAACAGATAAACACATATCCACAAAGGTCCCCTCAACAAAAACAAATGGAGACAGTTATATATGTATATAATATACTTTTTACATTGAATACACCATGGAACCTACCCAAATGCCACATTTCAGGTTTTTAACATGTCTGGAAGTATGCTGAACATTTTGAAAAGACAAACACACACATATCCACAAATTTCACCCCCCCCAAAGTAGACAAAGGGTTATTTATATTTTATAATTTTTACATTGTCTACACCATGGACCTACCCACATGGCAAATTTCAGGTTTGTAGCATGTTGGGAAGTATGATGAACATTTCGGACAGACACACACACATATCCAGCATTGCAGTCCTCTTAAAAAAAACACTTGAACAAAAATTGGACAAATGTATATATTATACTTTTTACATTGTCTGTATAAAGGAGCCTACCCACGTGGCGGATTTCAGATTTGTAGCATGTTGGGAAGTGTGCTGAACATTTTGAACAGACACACATATATCCACACATTTTCCTCCAGCAAAACAATTAACACAGTTATATATAAACCGGGAAGTGCTCGGAAGTGCTGCTTTGCTTTGTGGGAGATCCTGCACAAATTTGCCCTGCTGAATTACATCTGTCTTATCTTGGATGCAGTACGATTTAAGAACATTTCAAAATCGCTGGTGGACTTATTCCTCTATCCAAGACTCTATTAAGACTCTAATACCATGTTTATGTGTATTAATTGCAGAATTTAAAGCACAGTGAATAAACCCCGCCTCCAACCACAACTTCCCCGTAAATACAGGCACACAAGCCCATTTGTGCACAGGCTTCAGGAAGTACTCAGAATTGCTGCTTTGCTGCGTAGCGAGCAGCGAACAGCTCTCTGGACTAGGTTTCTGTTAAAAACATACTGCAGGCGAGCCCTACTTTGGTGAGTCTGCTTAAGGAATAACTTCTTCTGCATTGTGAAACACAGTTTGTTTGTTTGTTTTTACATATATACATATATATAGTTACAATTTACATGTTACAGATATATACAGAAATGCAGTGTATTTACAGTTACTAGATCGTTAAGGTCTAAGAAGAGGGAGTAGAGGGTGAGCGAGTGGGGCAATAAGTTATCTGTCTTTGTGTCATAGCCAAGAGCGGGTGTTGCGTCTAAAGCAGTTGTAAGATTGCTCAATTCTTAGCTCAACTGGTAAGGCATTCCAGTGCTTAGCTGCATTTACAGGGAAGCTGTTTCCACCTGTTTTTTGTAGTCAGAATCTGGGAATTTGGAGACAGAAGGAATTAGCTCTTCTAGTTGGTCATGAGGATTATTTCCTAGTGATTCTTTCCGTTAGGTATGGGGGGGGCTGCATTGTTTAGGCATTTGAATTTGAGCGTGACCATTTTAAGAAGAATCCGATCAGTAATGTTTAGCCAGTTTTGGTTTCTTCTTAGGTTCGATATATATGCTCTCTGTGTGGGACGTTTAGCGCCATTCTTAGCACCTTGTTTTGCAGCGTTTGTAATTCATCGCCAATGTATTTCTTAGCACCAGCATAGAGAGCGTTGCAATAGTCTAGTTTAGACTGGATCAAGGCGTTGGCTAGGATAATACAGCTGGCTGGTGAAAGGAATGGTCTGCAGGCTTTGATAAGTTTGCCAGTATAGGCGGTGGAGGAGGCCAGGGAGTTTACTTGTTTTCTTAGGGATGATGTGGAAACTAGGTAGAAACCTAGTGTCTTCACTTCTTTGGCCACTTTGATGATGTTGCCATCGATGTTAAAGGCACTGTAGTTATCGTTGAGTTTTTTTAGGTTGTTAGCTGAGCCAAGGATCAGGATCTCGGTTTTGTCGTCATTCAGGCAGAGGACGTGGGTGGCCATCCATGCCTGAATGAGGGAGTAAATCTCATTCACTAAGACTGTATCTGATTTGAAATTGCCTGTAAGGGGGATAATGATCTGAGCGTCATCCGTGTAGTTTGTATAGGTGACACCCAGCCTGTCCAATTTGTCAAAAAGTGGCTTAGTGAAGATGTTATACTTGGTGGGTGAGACACATGATCCTTGGGGAACCCCACATGTAGTTAACACTGGGTCAGCGGACAATGCCGTGGAGAAGACTCTCATGCTTCTATTGTCAAGAAATGATCGAACCCAGGCTTCAGATTCACTTGAGAAGTGGGCTGCCGTTGCAAGGTGTTTCCATAAAACTACGTGGTCCACCAGACCAAAGGTGGCCAACAGGTCAAGGAGGAGTAGCATAGCTATATTTCCTTTGTCATTCAGTTCGTCAATTTGGGCTTTAAGGTCTGTTAGTGCTGTCTCCGTGCCGTGTTGGGGTCTGAACCCAGATTGGCGTGTGCATAATAGTTGTTTGGTTTCAAGGTATTTTTGGATTTGTGTATAGGCCACTTTGTCAATTATCTTTAAGAGAAAAGGGACAGTCGTGATTGGTCTATAATTAGTGGGTATGGAGGGGTCTAAGGTTTGATTTTTGAGAAGGGGTAGTACCCAGGACTCTTTGAGACTGCTTGGGATGGAATTGGATATGAAGGATGTATTAATGAGTTTGGAGATGAATGTGGCTAGTTCTCTGGCTTTATCCTTAATTATTTAGGCTGGGCAGCTATTGCCTTTGCAGGTGGATGGTTTTAGTGAGGCAATGATTTTTTCTGGTCAAAAATTGAGATTTTGGAAAATTTAAATGGTTCTAGGTTAGGTTGTTTGTTGCTCGATTGAGGGGTTGTGTTTTCTGATATTATGAGCGAGGCTTTTTTTGAATCAATTTTAGTTTGTAGTGTTTTTATTTTGTTAGCTAGAGCGTTTTGGATGTTGGTACACAATTCTTTATCTTTAGGTAGGTTATCTGGTGGAGATATAGGGGATTCTAATTCCCGTAAAATAGCAAATAGTTCCTTGGTGTTGGAACCTGCTTTAGATATTCTTTCATTATAGATTTCTTTTTTGGTTTGAATAATTTCATTTTTGTAGTTAGTGGTCGAGAGTTTGAATTTTAATTTATTTTCTTCTGAGGTTGTATGTTGCCATATAGTTTCTAGCTTCCTTTTTTCCATTTTAAGTTCTTTTAAGTGAGGGGTGAACCATGTGTTCAGATGCGCCTGTTTGCTTTTGCAGTTCCTGAGTGGGGCGATGGAGTCTAGGATCTTAGTCATAGTTTCATTATAGATGTCCACTAGCATGTCTGGGTCGGAATTGCTAGGTGTGGCGTTGATCACTGTAGGAGATCAGGTAGGATATTATTTGTTGTGATATTTTTCCTTGGTCTGGTAGGGAGTGGTGGTGCCATTATTTGGGCTTTATTAGCTTCTTTCCTAAGTGTTAGATTGAACGCAATCATGGAGTGGTCGGTCCATGGTAGGGGTGTGATTTTAGTGATTTTAGTTGGGCAGTTTGCAGTGGCTAACCAGTCTAGGGTCTTGCCTTTTTCATGGGTAGGGGCGGAGACTTCTTGGGATAGCCCATGTTTGTTAAGCATGGTGGCTATGGCATGTGCTTGTTTATCATCGGGTCGTTTAAGCCTAGGTTAAAATCGCCTAGGCACATTATTTGTGAAGATTCTTTCGTATTACTGGCTAGTAAGCTCGAGATGTCCTCTTCGAATGAGCCTAGGGGTCCTGGAGGTCTATAAATAAGGTAAATGTTCAGGGTGCAACATGGAGATATAGCCAGTTTAGCTAGTAATAGTTCACAGGATTTTAGTGGTGGTAGAGTAGAAAGTCTTAAATCTAGTTTAAGTTTGGCGATGATGGCTAGTCCACCACCTCTAGACCCATTGGGTCTGTCTATTCTTAGGAGTTGGTACTCTTTTGGTATAGCTAGGGTCAGTGCTGGGCCTGCAGCATCATGTAGCCAAGTTTCTGTCACTGCTACGAGATCAAGATTGTCTGAGGTTAGGATCTCTGCTTTATCTATGCATGGGCCACAGCCGATCTGGCATTTATTACAGCGCCCACTACTGTGGTAGTTTTGAGTAGGTGTTCAGAGTTCAAGGATGATGGGGTAGGGCCGTTCGATGTGGCTGAAGCGGCTACTTGCGACTTAGTTTGTGGCCAGTTACTAGGTGCATTTTTGAGTCTGATATGTCGATTTAGATATATTTTGCTCGGTGTCTTAGGCTCATGAAGGGTGAAACTTCTGGACCGAAGTCTAGTGTTCCTGGTCATGGTAGGGCATGGTGCGTTTTTAGTTTGGTTCATAGTTGCCAGTGTTAGATGTATGAGGAACAGGGCTGCGGCTGCCAATAGCAAGGTGCTGGGGTGCATAGTGTGGCAGTAGATACCTAGGGGCTTGGGTGTAATTTGCACAGAATGGCTGGCGTCAAATAACTGGTGTGACTAGAGTCAATTTGCATAGAAGGGTGAAAGCTATATAACGTGTGCCATGCAGTTAGTATGACAGGGCTAAAAGCGAGTTTGCAAGGGAGAGCTAAAATCTTTATACAGTAACTAATATCAACTTTGAATGGCTACCTAGAATCAACTTAGCAAGGGTGCCTGGAATTAACTTAGCATACAGTAACTAATATCAGCTTTGTATGGTGCCTAGAATCAATTTAGCGTACAGTAACTAATATCAACTTTGCATGGCTACCTAGAATCAACTTTGCATGTCTGCCTAGAATCAATTTTGCATGGGTACCTGGAATCAATTTAGCATACAGTAACGAATAACAGCTTTGCATGGTGCCTAGAATCAACTTTGCATAGAGTAGCTAATATAAACTTTGCATGGCTACCTAGAATCAACTTTGCATGTCTACCTAGAATCAATTGTGCATGGGTGCCTGGAATCAACTTAGCATACAGTAACTAATAACAGTTTTGCATGGTGCCTAGAATCAACTTAGCGTACAGTAGCTAATATCAACTTTGCGTGGCTACCTAGAATCAACTTTGCATGGGTACCTGGAATCAATTTAGCATACAGTAACTAATAACAGCTTTGCATGGTGCCTAGAATCAACTTAGCGTAGAGTAGCTAATATAAACTTTGCATGGCTACCTAGAATCAACTTTGCATGTCTACCTAGAATCAATTTTGCATGGGTGCCTGGAATCAACTTAGCATACAGTAACTAATAACAGTTTTGCATGGTGCCTAGAATCAACTTAGCGTACAGTAGCTAATATCAACTTTGCGTGGCTACCTAGAATCAACTTTGCATGGCTACCTAGAATCAATTTTGCATGGGTGCCTGGAATCAACTTAGCATACAGTAACTAATAACAGTTTTGCATGGTGCCTAGAATCAATTTAGCGTACAGTAGCTAATATCAACTTTGCGTGGCTACCTAGAATCAACTTTGCATGGCTACCTAGAATCAATTTTGCATGGGAGCCTGGAATAAACTTAGCATACAGCAACTAATATCAGCTTTGCATGGTGCCTAGAATAAACTTAGCGTAGAGTAGCTAATATCAACTTTGCATGGCTACCGAGAATCAACTTTGCATGGCTACCTAGAATCAATTTTGCATGGGAGCCTGGAATCAACTTAGAATACAGCAACTAATATCAGCTTTGAATGGAGCCTAGTATCAACTTAGCATAGAGTAGCTAATATCAACTTTGCATGGCTACCTAGAATCAACTTTGCATGGCTACCTAGAATCAATTTTGCATGGGAGCCTGGAATCAACTTAGCATACAGTAACTAATATCAGCTTTGCATGGTGCCTAGAATCAATTTAGCATAGAGTAGCTAATATCAACGTTGCACGGCTACCTAGAATCAATTTTGCATGGTGCCTGGAATCAATTTAGCATACAGTAACTAATATCAACTTTGCATGGCTACCTAGAATCAACTTTGCATGGGTGCCTAGAGTCAACTTGGCATAGAATGGGTAACATCAACTTTGCCTGGGTATTTAGAGGCAACTTTGCCAAGGACGTCTAAGATCAACTTTGTGTGAGGTAGCTAGCGTCAACTTTGCATTTTTGCAGGACTGTCTAGTGATTACTTTACAATGAGCAGTTGAATCAACTTTGTGATAGGAAGTTAAGACCCATTTAATAAGATAACATGGGGTCTGCTCGGTTGTACTGCAAGATTGATAGTATGCGCAAGGTTAGAGACTAGCAGGCGGCGTAGAGCGTCTGTATACAGTTGGGCCGTTGTTATATGTAGCAGACAGATTAGGGGACTTAGCTTAGTGTCGCAGTGGTCTCGGATACGATGAAATGAGACGGATTGAGATAAGAGGTGGTACAAGGTGGCGAGCGTAGATCGTGAAGCCTGGCAGTGTGATGGCAGCATTTTGCAGGCCTATTACTTGTACACTCGTCAGGAAATGGCTATGTCGTAGGGCTATTGTTAAATTAATAGGCAATGGCAGGTAGGGTATTATGAAACTGGTAATGGGTCTTAACGGATGGTTGTTTCCGCGATATGGTCCATGAGGACTGAGCCGCCGGCTGCCTGCTCCAGACTGGCTCATGACAGGCTCACGACAGGCTCACAACAGGCTGCGTGTGCCTTTGTGCGTGCCTTCCTGAGGGCCGGCAGTTGACAGTTCAGAGACTTTTTTATGCACCGTAATTTTTATTCCTTAAAGACCGGTATGCCTCTACGTTTGGTGGACTCTAGAGCTTTGGTGACTCCTCAAGGCATCACACCGAAAGTGTCATCAGTTAGATTAATGAAAAAAAAAAGCTATCAGGAGGCCCGAATAACTCTCCAATCAATAATAACACGGCGGGGGACATTCGTGAATTTTGTTTGCCACATGTGAAAACTGTTGCTTGTCGCGGTACCTCTGATGGTGCAAGTGTTTCTTCTGTGTCTATGAAAATGATTTCTGCTGAATTGAGAATACCTAAAGACAAACTTGCAAGTATATCCATCTCAGATACCTTAATACTTTCTGGTGCACGTTGCTCAGCAGTAAAGTCATTGACGCTGGCTGCTCGGAGTCCGTGCATACGTGAGCAAATTAGCAATCAGCTTGTTACGGTTGACTTGTCCAGCCAAAATGTGGATGTTTTTTGTGTGTCTGAAACAGAAAATGCTAATGCTGGTGAACATAATGGTGCAGAGGTGGTACGAGTGAATGAAGAGATGCAGTCTTTGCCTGTCATAGTGGGGGTGACAGAAGCTGACATCTCGGATGTAATTCCTTCCTCTCTATCGCCCATAAACAAAGATATATCAGTTCTGGTTAACAGTCTGTTGCAATCCCGAATATATTTGAAAATTCTATACATGAGTCTCCAAACTTATCATTGTCGTTTACTCGACCAACACCTCATAAAATCTAGGCCCCCTTCTGTTTACCTAAGACTCCACACTTATTACGGAGTGCGTTGAAAACTCAGACCCCTCTTTTGGAAATTAATCTGTCTGCAATGAATTTGACTATATCACCTGTATTCAAATTATTTGAGATGTTAGAAAGTAAAATCACGTTCCAATCAAAACAACTAGAACAGATTTTGTCTTGGTTGTCACAAGATGACAAAGAAAAGTTGGGCCATAATAAGGCTAGCGCACCGCCGCCTTACAATAGCATGACGATGCCTATATCTGTACCTCAGGGTATATCTCATGAAATTAATAAACCTTTTTTACGCCCCAAATTACAATGAGAGAAGTATTTGACCTATTTTCTCTCAGGTAATACTGCCGCAAGAAGAAATGCCTACTGATCAGGTATCTTCCACTTTGAAAGAGAAGACATTTGGCTCTTCCATAGACCGAGTGGAGATGAGATTTGCTGAATGTTTACCACTGTATGAATTATTTGATGCCAAAACAAAAGTAAACAGAAAGGTAGAAATTAGTTCAAAGAAAAAGACTAAAAATCAGAAGACAGTGAAGCTGCATTCTAAAGTTAGTGTAAAACAATTTGTTCAAAGAATTCAAATGCCGAAGAAACAATCCAGTAATGCAAGTGCTGCTATATTGATGGAATACAAAACGATGGCACGCAATAAGCGAGATTTGAACGTTCCAAATACAATTAAAAGTAATTCTTACCCTAATTGTGTGCTGACATTTTGGAACAGCATCAGCATTTTTTTCAACCGCTTGAAGCCGGTCTGAGCTTTCGCAAACTTACAGCTCAGAAAATAGAGCGCAAAAGGCAAATAGACATCTTGGCATACGCTGAGAATTACATCAGTTGAATACCTATCAATAGGATTAGAGAATGAAAGGGTGGGCTATTTATCTGAGAGGATAACATTTTCTGTTTGTTACTATGGCCAAACCCTGCAGTTTTCAGTTAAAGGAACACCCAGGTAAAGGAATGATTACACCCTTCCAATTGTCTCATTATTAAGTGAGAAAATCGAACTAAAATTCTTCCTGGTCCCTATGATCGTCATTTCTGATGTTCCTACTTTAATAGGCAAATCTCTGTCAGCCATGAAAGATGTGTATCCGCCAATGAGGCATACGTTTTTTTTGTATCAATAGCATAGCTCAACAAAGGCACTTGCACCTCCACTACAACCGGCACATCCCCCCAATCTCTTTCTGGAGTGAGTTGGTGTATAGGTTAAACAGGAAGGGCCCCAGAACGCGCAACCCTGGCAAACCTCATACCAAATGAAAATGGTTTGTTACGCTCCTCATCCATGCAAAATCTAACACAGGCCATGGTGTCAGAATGAAGACATTGGGCCTCATTACGAGTTTGGAGGTAGCCTTAATAAGGGCATGGCTACCTCCAAACTCGGGTCTGGGTCCCGCAAAAGGGGACTTACCGGGCCATTCCGACCTTGGAGGGCCCAGTAATTCCCTTTCACAGGACCCGGACCAGGTACGTCCCCATTCCCATTTGAGCCCCCATAGGGCTCAATGGGAATGGGGAGGATGGTAGCAGCGGTGCTGTTCATAACAGTACCGTTGCTACCATCCTGGTCTGACCAGGCGGGCAGAGCGCCCCCCCCCGCGATCAAACTCGTAATGTTGCGGCATGGCAACAACGGCGCCGGTAGCACTACTGGTGCCGTTGTTGCCTTACCGCAATATTCATAATGAGGCCATTGGGTGACATAAAGAAGGTGAGAGAGAATATTCGGTTACTTCAGAATTGTCCAAACCCTAAATGGATGGAATTATGTGGATAGCCATATTTGGAGCTAATCAGTGTAGTTTACCAACACGTCCATGGTTCCTAGGCCCTCCCAAGACCCTGCTTGGGCTTCTGCCAAGATGTTCACAGATGGAAGCCCACTCATGTAAACTATGATAAATAAGTTTTTCCAATAACTTGGAGGCAGCCTCAAACAATGAAAAGGTCTGTCAGATCTCGCAGAGTTCCTGTCCTCCTTTTTAGACTTCGTGCCAGGATGATGGAATGAAACCAGTGGAGCAAATGGAGTCATTCATGATCAACATCGACCAAAACTCAATATTATGTTTAAAAGGTTCTGTTGATGTCCGGGCCAGGGCTCTTATTAACAGCCCATGAATTCAGAACTTTCATGATTTCACAACTGTAAATTCATGGTGATGGTGTCGCATTGGAGGTGTCTAGAGGAACAATAATGGGTGGAGTGCTCTCTGCCAGAAACCCACTTTTGTAAAGTTTTCTGAAATGGTCAATCCACGCAGAGAGTGGAATATGAACTTCCTGTCTTTGTAGCCGCTAGCGATGGAGACCCTTTCCAGTTACCCTCCTAATAGGCCCAGTCAATGTGCACGACTACCTGCTTAGTTGACGTTCCTTCTAACGGAATTGAGCTCAGTATTTATTACTACAACATTTACAACACTAAAGAGATTGATTTTTGCTGTTTTAAATGAATAATTAAACTAATGTTCACTACTTTTCGTCCTGCTCCTAAACATAATGATTTGACTCGAACAGCTACAAGAATGTCTAAATGTGCACTCAACTCACTGTGAAAAGTTCTGATTTCTTTTTGGGCCATCTTTGGAATATTAAAAAGCTTACTCTCGGGGACCAAGGAGGCCCACTTCATAGTCTTGCCAATGCAGACAATCATGTTGACCTTGGGACTTACTTGAGTGATATACTCCTAGTTTCAATGAACAACTGCCAGGCCAAAAGTGGTAAGTGATCCCTTTCAGCTTTGCCCAGCACTGTAACATTTTCTACCAGAGCCTAAACCCCAACCATACTTGAATATGATAGGACATGTGACCTCATTTGTGACCAATCACATTTAAGGTGGTTGAGTTTTACTCCTTGCCTCTGACACTCTATTAAAGGCTCGGAAAATTCTGGGGATAAGCAACAAATGGGAACTCATTAAAAGGATCACCAACAAAACAATATAGTGGACACCACCATTTTTTGGTTAAACAAATGACAAATATTCAACGATTCAAAAAAATGTTTCAGAAAAATATATTAGGGACACATCAGTATCCACATTTGCACTGTGTGGAATACATACAGAAAATTATAGAAAAAAGATTGTATTAAGTATACAGACAGATCCCCGATGAAGGATCATTGATCCGAAATGCATTGGACACATTTTTTTCTGTTTTTGTAATTTTAGTAGTTCTGATTGGATGTATCATTTAGGCTCATTAAAATCTTTTTCAATAACTGTTTTAAATATAATTGAACCATTCGAGCAGTGTGTTTACACTGAATGGCTACACCCATTGTCAAGAAGGACATTCTTGGTTATTAGTTAACTGATTAAAAAGGTCCAATAGGAGGGCTGTCACAGTGTTTTCCAGTAGCCTAGATCATGACATTTGGTTGTGTCGCCTACTTGGTCATCCATTTTAATACCACTATTTTGCTATTCTCTACCATAATTTCTTGGATATTTCTTGCCCATCGATCCCTACTCATCGCTCTAAGTTCTCGTGTTATACCCACCTGCCTTTCCCCAGTATTTCTCAAAGACAATAATGGCAATGTTTTTTTTGTTATACCATGCCCCTTCAGAAGCTTGAAATGCAAAGGCAACCCTGCCAGAACTCAACAAATATGGGTACTGTCATGGGGAAGGAGCAACAACACAATCTGAAATGAGAGAGAAAAAAAGGTAAGGATTAACAGAATGAGGATGGGCCTAATCGGCCCCACCACTTCCATTCACCAAAACCACCAAAGAAATTGTACCTACAAGGCTTTTTCCTTGTGAGTATGTGGCATCTGTCTTCCCCTTCCACACCCTGAGTGTGTGTATGCCTCTCTGAAGTCAGTGTATTTGATGTCAAGCATGGAACGTGTGTGAATGTGGAATGCCCCTACAAGATTATCAAAGCTGTGCGCTTTTGTAAAAAAGCAGAGCAAACGAATTTAGCATCCATTTTGCTGTTTAGAAAATTCAGAATGGAGCAGACAGGTTAACGAAAACGTCACCAGGGCAAAATGGAAGCAGGTCATTTTATTTACTACATTCGCTGAATAGCATGGAAAAAAATGTAAACACCTTTCGTTTTACGGTATGCAGCCAACATAGTAAATACAAGCGTCAGATTCCCTTATGCACTAATGCAAACGTTTTTAGATAATATGGATTGTGACAAAACCTGTTTGCTCCATTTTGTGTTATGAAAGCATTTACTCAATTTTAGCACTTGCGCGAATGTTAGATAATCTGACCCCAGGTGTTCCATTAGTGACCATTGAGAGAGTTGCCTGGGTGGTGGCCAACGGTGGGCCTTCCTACTTTGATGTCAGGCACTACGTAACTTAATAAAGGGACTTACCAGTGAACTTACTTGCATCTTTAGTACTTTCTTCAAAATCACACAGCAGTACAAGGACCCCACCTGGTCAGCAGTTCTCCTTGAAACAATTACCCGTACCCAAGCTGTTTGATTATTATTATGCTATTGGGCATTTGTATAGCACCTTTTACCTTTGGTATGAATTCAAAGCGCTGTGTGTTGAACGACCTCGAGGACCCTAGTCCAGGTCAGTGGAAAGAGTAGTGTAGTAAAGAGCGCTTGGGTGCACGATCGGTATGTGTGCAGCCAGGGCGGATTAAATGGCGCATAGCTGCATTCTAGTGCTAGGCATAGTGCAGTGGTTGTATGAGATCAGTAGAATGTGTGTAGCAAGGCCAATTGGACTTGGGTAGCTGCATTCTGCTGGCGTTTGGAGTTTGTGAATGGGATTATGTGTGCAGTTAGGCCTATTTCGAGGGGTATAGCTGCATTCTATAGACTGTTAAGATGTTCATGGAGGTGCATAAGTATATGTGCAGCTGGGCCAAATTAATTGAGGGGCATAGCTGCATTCTATTGTTTGTTGGTGCAGAGGAGAGAGTTCGAATTTTAGTGTGTTTGAGTGTCTATGTGGATTGAAGGGAGACCCTGCTCCTGATGACCATCCAGTGCCTGACCAAGTGACTGTTTCTTTCTTTGGGGTTCGTTTGTGTCTTGCTGGGTCTGCAATTGTTTATTGGAGTACAGCTGCATCCAGCTCAGTTCTATCGGTCCTAAGATTACTTCCAAGAAATGATGGCTGGTGCTCCGGTCCTGCATCAGTGTCTATGGTCATCCCTGTGTCTTGCTCAGTCTGCAATTGCTTGTTGGTGGAACGTTCTCAGTTTCCAGTTGCATCAAGCTCTGTACTAACGGACGTACAAGTACATCGTAGATCTGATGATTGGTGCTCAGTGAACCTGAACGTTCATCATCAGGGCAGGCCTTGTTGTTTGTGCTGTGCCTGAATAACATAGTTCCGTGCAAATGATTATTTTAAATGTATTATTTATTCTGCCTTTGTTCAGGCGTGCAGTTTGAATATTGAGAGGCTTCACCGGCTTTCAGATTAACATATTCTTCCTCTCTTTGTTTAGTTTTGGCTTAAAGGTGACAACACATTGATGTCCCTGGCAGGAGATTTCCTTGCCATTTTCATTGTCTGATTTCTAGCATGTGTTCCCTTGGAGGTGGAAATAAAGTTAGAGCATAGGTGCTATTGGATCCACATGTTTGGGTCTCAGGTAATTGTAGTAGGTGTCCGGGTATTCCCGTCGTACTTTTTGGGTCGAAATTGTGAAATTACACTGCATCAAAGTCCCCTGCGAGAGCGGGGTGTGCTAGAGTGCTCGATTGCTTATCTGATGGGAGGGCTTTATGAATTACAGCAACAGACAAAGTGCAAGCCCTAAAAACCATCAGAATACAGGGGATACGGTACCCCATGTGAAAGGTTTTCCGGGATCAACTTCCAGACAGATCAGGTCTGAGAACATTTCCTGTCTGTTGGATGATGACAACCAGATCTGTCCCAAATCATATAATTTCAATATAGGTGCTAGAAGGCCCTTAGTATGTAGTTCTGCTCAGTACATTCACCATATAAGTAGGATTAGTAACGATATAAGTGCTAGAAGGCCCTTGGTATGTAGTTTTGTTTGATATATTTCCAGATAGGTAAGGTTAGCAGGGATAGGCATCCCCTGGACTGATAAGTTAGTACATACCTGGAGGAGGCAATGACCAAGCTCCGTCATGCTGATGGTACATAAGTGCTATTAGAACTTGGGTTTCGAGTCTAGGACAATTGATCCAGATAATTGTAGATAGATATCTCTTGAACTGAGAGCATAGTGTATACCTGGTGGAGGAAGGCAATGATCCAGCTCTGTCATCGCATAAGTACATAAGTGCTACTGGGAATCGGGTTTTAAGTCTAGATCAGAGCTTCCAGATATTTGGAGTTAGATATCTCCCGGCCTGAGAGAGTAGAGTATTACTGCAGTGGCATGTGAGAGTGACTAGGGGTTTTGCCGAGCCTGTAGGGGGCCAGCTGGTGCATAGCGTTGAATTTAATGTATCATGGTGGAAGGCCGAGTGATCAGAATGGTCCCTTACCTAATTTTAGAGGAAGAACCACATTAGATTAGGAGGAAAACCTACAGGGCAGAGTTTTAACTCAAAAAGGGACACAATCGTGAAAACTAGAATGTAAGACATGACCAAAGCAAGAGAAAAAGAAAATAAATAAACAAACAAAACAGAACAACAAAACTTCAGAGACAGAAAACAAATTTGATGAAAACTGTGGTCAAAGTGATGAAAGAACATATATAATGATTACAATTTCACAGTGCTAGGAAATATAGGCATGAATGTGGCTACATAAGAAAAGAAAAATGCAGAACATTGACAAGGTGGGAACAAGAATAAAAAGGTTTGAGGTGGGTCATTATATCATGTGATATGTGACATGTGTTCCCATGCGGTCATGGAACTCCATTGTGATTATATATGTTCTTATAAAATACAGTTGGATCGACCCATCCATCCATCCGCCTGCCTATCTATCTATTTATCTATTTATGTATATATCTATCACTATCTCTTACCATTGCTGTTATGCATCTACCTACTTCTTTATAATGTTATTACTTTTGCTGTCTCTTTATCACTTTCTCTATCATAAGAAATACCACAAAAAAACGAATGAACGATCCGAAGCAAACATGAATAGATTAATGGGGCATCGATATAAAGAAACATCCCCTAAGACCATGAACTAAAAATACAACAATTCATTTGGTGCATTTAAATAACATAGCCCAGGGGAAGCACAATAGTCTCAAATGCACATGTGGGAGCCTGGGACACAACCACATCCGTGACATATATTTCATGACAGCTTGTGCTTTCCCAAGAGCCTGCAATGCTGTATAACATTTTTAGAACTATCCCTTGATTGATGATATTTCAGGCGTATGTAAAAAGATATGAATAACGAGACTGTTGGTCTTGCCGAAAGTCAGTATTATATTCTAGGGGTATTTGCCGTATGTGTTCTTCTCAGTGGGATCGCTTTTATATCAGTCTTCAGATCTGGCCTTTCCACTCTGTTTTCCCCGCACAGTATATCTCCTCGCTCTCTTCCCATTCTCTCCTCTATCTTACACTCTTCTGGTCTTTACCTCCTCGCTAACGCTGTTCTTCCTGCATCTCACTCCTGTTATTTTCCTGGTTTCTCGCCCTCTCATAACAGCCAGTTGGGGTTATATGAACCTTTGCCGCGTTTTTTTCGCCAAATGCATTTTTGTCGCATTTTGCATTACTGTGCCAAAATGTCAGGGGAGACCACACACAAACCCAGCTTATTAACCCGAACCCCAATATATACACTAACACCACTTATCAATTGCATTTTGCCACCGGAAAAAAGTGCAAATAAAGAAGAAAAAATGCATTCGGCGAAAATGGGCTAGACACCAATCTCACACCCATCATATCCTTAGCACTCCCCTCACATTTTCAAGCACACCCTCCTATCTCATATACCTGGGTCTCTCTCCCAAAGCCCTGTCTCCCTCACCCATCCAGTGGTCAAAGTAAATGGAAACGGTTGGGACCAATTCTGGTGGTATGAACTCCGCAACGTGTGACTCGTGCGGAGTGAGTCTTCCTCCTCAGGTGCTGGCCCACCGCAAGTCACCAGAGTCATGTTGTAATTTGAGGCACGCTTCACCTTAGCGCTGTGTTTGAGGTCATTCCAATGCTTTTTGCACTCTTGCGCCGTGCGCACCTCATGGCCGAATGCACTCACATGTTCCGCAACTTGCTTCCAGTGGGTATCACGATGGGCAGCAGTAGTTTGACAATTCGGCCCCACTAGCATGTCACGGTTGTGGTCCCGCACTTAGCCCACGAGGAAGTCCAGTTCCTGCTTGCAGAAAGGCTTCTTCCTCAACGTGCCAGAGGCCGTAGCTGTGTCTGGGGTCCCAGCCTGTACTGCAGGTGCAACCTTCCTCCTCTTGGCCGCTGGTCCGGACCCTGGCTGGCAAATGCCGCCCTGATCAGTATGGGCAGTGGCGCTGGTGGAATGAGCCGAGGGAGTGTCAGGTTGAACATGGAGTGAGGCCCTGACTTGCATCAGTGGCTGCTGGGTGCCCTGGAATGGACCCTGTGCAGCAACATCCGCTGTAACAGGGTCATTGACCGGGACTGTCCTGGTTGGTAGACTCAAAACCGGGGTGTTGTCGGCTGCATCTGCCCCTGCACTTGCCAACACCCGGCTGGTCGGGACAGTAGATGACATTGCTGCCCTAGGGACACGTACCTCGGTCAGGGCAGCTCTGCGTGCACCTACGGTGTGCCTCCTGACCACCTGGGATTCTGCCATGGACTCTTCAAGTGCCAACGCAGCCTGCGCTGGCAGACCCTGAGCCTGGGTGGTGGTGTCCACAGCTGCACCTGCAGCTACCACTACCCTTGGGCCCATGGCAGTCGATGAAGCGGACTGCCGGGTCACATGGGCGCCAGTGTCAAATGCAAGAACTGCATCTCCTGGAGCCGCAGGGCGTGGTGGCATGATTGCACCAACATGTGACACAACATTGTGCCGAGCTGGCGCACCACTGCCTCTTCCCCCTATGCAGCCACCCTGGACACCCTAGAGTCCCCCTACTCCCTGGTCACCGAGGCCACGTCCCTGACCACGCCCACCACATGAAATACGCCCAGCTGAGGCACCCCTCACCTTACGTGGCCTCCCAACCATGGCACAGATGGAGTAGTGCCGGAACAGATAGAGTAGTGCCACTGCACGACAATTGTCCTGGGCAATTGGGGTGAAGGAGGTGGGATACAAGATGTTAACAGCACCCCTGCACCTGCAAGGCTGTATGTGGCCCTGGTGATGAAGTGACGGGTCACGCAACGCTCAGGCACCCCAAAACTGCAGTAAAACCGTGCACGCAACCCCCGGTAGCTCACGTGTGTGGAATTAACCTTCCGCAGAATGCGGTGGCACCCAGGGACACGAAAAACACGTACGCGTGGGACACGCAGACTACTATGACCTCGAAAACGGGTACGCGAAACAGGGGCACCCGCAGTGGGAAAAATAGCATGCGCGACTCACCGTCAGACTAGCATGATAATGAAAATCATGCGTAGCCAATACCCCCGCCAAAAGAAGAGATATGTCCTTGATCCGCTGTGAAGTTGTGATGGCGCGCAAAACAACACGAAGTAGCAACACATCGGTCTCCACGAAAGGCACGTACAGCGAACTGCTGGCCCTGCTCACCTTTAACCCGTGCTGAGGGAAACACCCACGCGCGTCACATCACTTACGCGCTTAGGCCCTTTCCCCGGATTGCACGTATTAACACGCGGATGTGCTGGTATTTCACGTGCTGAATCACTATGCACCCGTCACAAGGGAAACGCCTGTGCACATAACATCACAGACGCGCTTATGCGCTAAGGACCTTTCCTCGAATTACACGCTGATGTGCAGTTTTTTCACATGCCAAATCAATCCGTATCAAGCTGGCCACGCGACAACACACGGAAGACCCCAGAGCCCCGAGCATGCTCCCACCTGCCATCTGCTGCTGCCTGCCTGCCTGCTGCCGACGTGGCCTGCTATTTGGTGCCTGCACGTCAGTCATCTGCAGGGGTCCAGTTGCTGTGTCCACCCCTGCTGGAACAGAAGACTCCCGACTGGTATATCATCGCTCCACAGCCCAGCCCCAGGACCCAGTTGCCCACCCACACCTGCCTCAGGGTCGCCATGTCGGGGCAAACACCATCCGAGACCACTGGCGACCCCCAGCCAGAGAGCCAGAGGGCTACCAGCTTCAGCGATAAGGAAGTTAGTATCCTGGTGGAGCAAGTTCTGGGGCATTATGATGCCATCTTCACACCATCGCGCGCCAACAAGGAAGGACGGGAGAGGGTCTGGGAGGATGTAGTGGTTGCCATCAATGCAGACATCAAACACGTCCGGAAGCGCTGGCAGGACTTCAGGTCCAGGACCCTCAGCAAGGCCCGGCGCCTCTTGAAGGCAGAGGATGCAGAGGGGTGCCGGGTCAGCCTGACCAACATCCAGATGAGGGTCCTGGAACGCATAAGTCCAGCGCTCCACGTCCAGATCCTTCAGAGGCAGACCCGTTTGGAGTTGAGTGGTAAGTGGCCATGCATTGCTGTGTGAAACAGGGCATGTTGCAGTGGGCTGTTAGTCAGCTACTTGCCTGTATGTGTGACATAGGCCATGTATGAATGTGTGTGTGCAGGGACATCATGGTGCTGCATGTGAGACCAGTCATGCGTGAACCACATGGATGGTGCATGTGTTCCAATGCAACATGGGGAGCAGCATGCAGAATGCACACATGAATGCATGCCTGTCTTTGTTCTTGGACATGGATGGGGTGTGAGAGATGGGTGCTGCTGTCATGGACATATATGGTGTACATGTCTGTGTGTCTGAGTAGCGTGTGTGTGACTTTTAAACACCATGGATGCATGACACATGTCCGTGACAATGTGTTGATTCACTGATGCAGTCTAGTCTTCCTTGTATCCACTGTGTCTGTGGTGTACGAGGCCAGATGCATGCCCCTCCAGTGATGTGTGTGCATGGGTTCAGTATGACCCATGATGCATGTGAGTTTGAAGACAACATTTATGTCAATAGAGGCCCTTGTCCATGGATGCTAATGTTGATTGCATGCGCCGTGCCTGTTTCTGCATGTGTGTTGCCTGCATTGACCCATGTGTTGTGGAGAGACAGGATGGAAGTGACATTTGACAGTGCCACTCATGTGCTATTGCTTCCTGTCTAGGGGACTATTGTACAGTACCCTAATGCTTGTGTTCTATGTCTCCCTCTACACAGCGTCGAGTGAAGAAGAGGGCGGAGACGGTGCTGTGGAGAAAAGCGGTGGGTGACACAAGGCCCAGCCACCCTCCCAGGAATTACCATCATCCGGGAGCGAGGGGACTGGTCCCGCGTCTGCCACTACGGCTGCAGCGGAAGGGCCAGGTGAGCCCCCACAGGGGCTTGCGATGGCAGAAGACGGTGCAGAGCCATCCAGGTTGGTGGTCTACACAGAGGAGGAGGAGGCCACTACTGAGCCGCACATGGGGCCTGGTGGGGGTGGTACCACTGGTGCAAGTGGTCCAGTCCAGGGCCAGGGGCAGGAGGCAGCACAGGCCGCCGCGGAGGGGCCTGTGCATGTCACTGTCCCTGACCCTGTGAATGCACCACCATGCACTAGCAGGGATGCCCGTCCCAGGCCCGTCCGCAAGTAGGGGGGAGGCCCACGTCATCTGGCACTCCCCTACCTGCGGACAAGGAGACCCATGACCGTATGGGGTCCATCCTGATTGGTGTCACGTTTCGCACGCGTGTCATTCGTGATGACGTGCGTGCTTCCTGGGGGGACCTACATGTGTCAAGCACTCTGGTGACCCTCTCCTCCTCTGTGGAGACTATGCGACAGTCATTCTCCCGGCCGTCTTCTGGCCCAGATTCCACCAGGGCCCCCTGTGGACCTGGCCCGACCAACGCAGCCAGCTTGGTGAGATCACATCCCTGCCACAGTTGGGAGTCGGAGGTCCAGCAGAGGTGGACACCCCACCAACTGGAGACCAGAAGATGGAGGATGTGCTGGCATCATCAGGCAGGGCACATGGACAGCAGCAGCAGGCTCAAGGTGGGAGCGATGATGGCTCGGGGCCATCAACATCAGTGTGGCAGGCATCGGCCGGAGGGCAGGAGGACCCTAGAATGGCAGTGTCTTCAGTGTGGCAGCGGTTGGGCCAGCGGACAGATGCGGAGCGGCGGCGGGCAGAAGAGGCACGGCTCACCATGGTCAGGGACGGAGTTCTCCATGCGCAGGGTGTTGAAGCAGGCTGAGTGCCTCGAGGCAACTCGCAGGGAGTTAGAACAGACCAGGACTGCATCCCTGCGAGACCTCAGGGCCAGGGGAGAGGCCCGCCTCCGGGACATCGACATTCAGTTCGATGATGCCCTGACCTGGGACATCACAAAGTGAGCCTTAGGACTTGCCCGCCACCATTGTATATAGTTAGTTAATGTTAGGTTTCCTTTCTGTTTTTATTTATTTTGGGGCACTTGGACAATGCCCCACCTTTTTGTATATAGTTGTTCATTAGGTAGGGTTTTTTGTAGGTTTCCTTTCAATGGTTGGGCTCATGGAGCCTGGATTTGTACTTTGTATATAGTTCAACACTGGATTTCCCTTTTTTTTTTGTTGTTCAATGGATCAATGGTTTTGTCTTGTTGTTTCACTTTGGATTTGTTTTCACAGACAGACATTTTGGACCCATGTGCTTTTGGATTGATTTGGATTCTGCTTTCACACATTTTTATTTTATATTTTGGACATGCAGCTTTTTCTTCATTATTTCCATTATTGTGTGTTTCATTTCATTCCCTTGCTTTTGTGTTTAATACATTTTTTTTTCATACTTCAATGTGTGGTATTCTCTCTTTGGTTTCATGCGTGTCACGATGTGTGTTTTCTCTATCCATGCACCCATTGTGTGTGTGTGACGGAAATGTGTTGATGTGCATACTTGCCATTTGGGATGTATCATGTGATGGGGATTTCAATGTGGGGTGGATGTAATACCTGGTTGTGTGTTTCGACTGGGGTGGCGTGGGGTATGATTTGGGTGGCCATGAGGCCCATGATTGTGGATCGTCATGACGTGTTGGGGGGGATATGAGTCGGGGCCTGCTGGCAGGTGCCTGTCACTGCTGGGTGGGTGAGTGGGTGGGGGGACATGAGTCAGGGCCTGGCATGTGCCTGTCACTGCTGGGTGGGTGAGTGGGTGGGGGGACATGAGTCAGGGCCTGCTGGCAGGTGCCTGTCACTGCTGGGCGGGTGAGTGGGTGGGGGGACATGAGTCGGGGCCTGCTGGCAGGTGCCTGTCACTGCTAGGTGAGTAAATGGGGGTGCAGGGACATGAGTCGGGGCCTGCTGGCAGGTGCCTGTCACTGCTGGGAGGGTGGGGGTGCAGGAGGACATGTGTCGGTGCTCACTTGTGCATGGTGACATGTGGGCTGGCTGGGTGGCATGGCCAGGGTGGATGGGCTGCCTGCGGGGCATGGCCAGGGGTGCAGGGTAGTCCCCTGTGTTGTGGGCTGCCTGCAGGGCCTTGGGAGGGGGGAGAGGGCACACCTGGGAGGACACACACTGCCAATTCGCGTTGGGGCACCCCAGGAATACATGTACTCCTCCCGCGGCAGCGAAAATGCGTGTAAAACTCCCCACGCACCCCCAAAATACACATACCCCGCTCGCACAAGGCCTATCGCATGTAAAACGTCCCGCACACCTCTCAGAATACACGTACCCCGCTCGCACAAGGCCTATCACGTGTGATACTTCACGCGCACCCCTCTGAATACACGTACCCCGCTCGGCCAAGGCCTATCACGTGCAAAACGTCCCACGCACCCCCAGAATACATGTACCCCTCCTGCGGCAGCGAAAACACATGTGACACTCCCCGCACACCGCTCTGAATACACGTAACCCGCTCGGCCAAGGCCTATCGCGTGTGATACTTCACGCGCACCCCCAAAATACATGTACCCCTCTCGCACAAGGCCTATCACATGTGAAACGTCCCGCGCACCTCTCAGAATACACGTACCCCGCTCGCACAAAGCCTATCGCGTATGATACTTCACGCGCACTCCTCTGAATACACGTACCCCGCTCGGCCAAGGCCTATCGCATGTAAAACGTCCCACGCACCCCCAGAATACATGTACCCCTCCCGCGGCAGCAAAAACATGTGTGACACTCCCCGCCTATCGCGTGTGGTACTTCACGCGCACCCCCAAAATACACGTACCCCGCTCGCACAAGGCCTATCGCGTGTGAAACGTCCCACGCACCCCTCAGAATACACGTACCCCGCTCGCACAAGGCCTATCGCGTGTGATACTTCATGTGCACCACTCTGAATACACATACCCCGCTTGGCCAAGGCCTATCGTGTGTAAAACGTCCCGTGCACCCCCAGAATACACGTACCCTTCCAATGGCAGTGAAAACGCGTGTAAAACTCCCCACGCACCCCTCAGAATACATGTACCCTGCTCGCACAAGGCCTATCGCCTGTGATACTTCACGCGCACCCCCGAAATACACGTACCCCGCTCGCACAAGGCCTATCGCGTGTAAAACGTCCCACCCACCCCTCAGAATACACGTACCCCGCTCGCACAAGGCCTATTGCGTGTGATACTCCCCACGCATCCCTCAGAATACACGTACCCGACTCGGCCATGGCCTATCGCGTGTGAAACTTCCTGCGCAACCCCCAAATGCACTGTACCAGCCCTGTGAACTGGTGTAGGGTTAGCGCGGCCCTTTGCGCTGCATTGGGGATTTCAATGCCTTATCCTTGCGCAAGGGGCATTCTTGGGGGTGTAACTGGCGCTGCAGGATGTTCTCTGCGCCAGCACTCAAAATGGCTTTGATATTCCATGAATACGCGGTGCGCCAGAATGCTGTTTAGCGCACATGGCTGGTGCACGCTGGTGCACGCTACCTCTCTGCGCTGCTGGCCGCTGGGTCAGAGGCAGCTCCACATGGTGCCCAGGTGATACATGGGCCGGAAGATGGCACGGGGGACGACTGGCGCATAGGGCGTTCAGGTGAGGAGGGGGTCGGTACAAGGTCCAGCACACGGAGGAATCCAGCACTGGTGACCCGTCCTACTAGGTCGACGTGGTCAAAGAGGCATCCAAGATAACATGCAGTGTCTTCACGAAAACACTGCAGGTTATCCCGCATTCCCCATTGACGCAAAGCCATCCCAGCCAGGACAGGCTCAACACGGTCCCGGATTGCCACGTACGCAGGGAGAGGAAGGCCAGTTGTTGTGCGCTCATCCCCTCCCTGAAAACGAGTCTTGACGTAGGCATTCCTGCTGGTGCAGGATGATGCAGTCACTGGATCGGGGACAGGATTACACACAGGCACCTCCGCGGCGGCCTCTGCATCCTCCGGGCCCTGCCCCTGGACTGCACCACCAGCACCAGTGGAATCCCCCCTCCAGACACCGTGTGTGTCCCTTCCACAGCCTCCTCCTCAACCAAACCCCCAACCAACCTGGATGACTCTGTGCCATTTTCCTCCATCACACCCTGTGGGGTCTCAGCTGCCCCTTCTGCTGCTGAGGAGTCCACCTCCAACCTCCGCCTCTTGGACCTACCCTCGGCAGCTGTGGCCACGGACGCGGCACCAGACTCCTCACTCCCCGATGAGATGACAACATGGGAGGAGGGCTGGGCCTTGCGTCTCCGGCTGGCGGTGCGATCCCTGCCGCTTTGCTCCACAGCACCGTCTCCGCCCTCTTCATCAGTTGACGCTAAACACAGGGAGAGATTGAACACAGGCATCAGGGCACTGTACAATGGTCTGATAAACACATGACAGTTGTACATGAGTGGCAGTGTCAAACTTTAGACATGGCATCACACTCCCCAACACACATGTCATTTGAACTCACACACATGAGCACATCAACAGGAATGTTGCACCAGGCAGCACCATCCATACACAAACAACAACATGAGCAACTGAAGGTGAGCCTCACCTCACATGCAACACGGGGAGTGCAGACACATGCACACACGCCATTAGATATACATGCATCTGTACATCTCCACCACCTGTCGCAGTGATAAGATCGCCATCCATGTCACATCTGGCAATCACCCTCCTACATGTCACTGTCACATGCACCCATGGTGTATCACAGTTGCACACTTGTAAAATAAACACACATGCACATGTACATAGTGCAGATACATGCAGGTGGAACCACCATCCATGTGTGACACAACACAACCATGCCACTGTACATACACAGAAATGTAAAAATGTCTGCACCCACACCTGCATTTGGCCAGCATGCTTACCAACACATACACCATCTATGTGTCTCACACATGAGAGGACTCACATGCAGCAGGCTCATTTCCCTGTACATACACATGCATACATGGCCCTACACAGACATATGTACAACCTGCACACTCCTGCCACACCTCAACATGCACAGCGTCCAATCAGTACGCATGTACACTTACCGCTCGACTCCAGATGGGTCTGCCTCTCAAGGACCTGGAGGTGGAGCACTGGGCATATGCGTTCAAGGACCCCCATCTGGTTGTTGGTTAGGCGGACCCAGCACCCCTTGGCATCCGCTGCCTTCAAGAGGCGCCGGGCCTTGTTGAGGGTCCTGGACCCTCACGTTGATGGCAGTCACGATGTCCATCTAGATCCTCTTCCGTCCTTCATTGTCGGCGCGCAAACATCCAAAGAGGGCATCATACTGCCCCAGGACTCGCTCCACCAGGATACCAACTTCACTGCCACTGAAGCTGGTAGCCCTCTGCCAGATGGTGTTGTGTCCGACATGGCAACCCCAGAGGCAGGTGTAGGTGGGCAACTGGGTCCAGGGGCTGGGCTGTGGAGCGATGGAATCCCAGTCGGGAGTCTTCGGTTCCAGCAGGGGTGGTCACAGCAACAGCACCCCTGGCTGATGTGCAGGCAGCAAATGGCAGGGCACGTGGGCAGCAGGCAGTCAGGCAGCAGCAGATGGCAGGTGGGAGCGTGCTCAGGGCTCTGGGGGGCAGTAGTTCGGCCTTCTGGGCAGGAGCAATGGTATACCATTCGGGAGACTTCTGTTCCAGCAGGGGTGGTCACAGCAACTGCACCCCTGCAGATGGCTGACGTGCAGGCACCAAACAGCAGGGCACATGGGCAGCAGGCAGGCAGGCAGCAGCAGATGGCAGGTGGGAGTGTGCTCGGGGCTCTGGGGGGCAGGACAATGCCCTTCTGGGCAGGAGCGTGGTCTTCCGTGTGTTGTTGCTTGGCCAGCTTGATACGGAGTGATTTGGCACGTGAAAAAACTGCACGTCTGCATGTAATTCCAGGGAAGGCCCTTAGCACGTAAGCGCGCCTGTGACGTGACGCGCAAGGGTGTTTCCCTCAACACGGGTGCATGTTGATTGTACACGTGCAAAATCTGCATGTCTGGGTGTCACTGCGTGCAATTGGAGGAAAGGGCCTTACCGCGTATGCGCGTAAGTGACGTTGCACATGTGGGCTGGCTTAAAAGGTATGTGTAGGACGCCATTTTCTTGTACGTGCTTTTTGTGGACAGCGAGCGGGTGATTCTTGTACTTTTTGTCGGTTCACACGCGATAACTTCATAACTTCACAACGGTTCCAGTTCGTACTCCCTGTTTACTCAGACAGCGTTCAATTCTTCTTTTGGCGGGGGTGTTGCCAACACGCACACGCACATCTTTTTCACGTTCTTTTTCCAGGAAGACGGTGAGTCGCGCACGTATTTTCCAACTGTGCTTGCCCCGTGTGTCGCGTACCCATTCAGAGGTCATTGTAGGCTGCATGTACCACGTGTACGCTTATTTTTGTGTTTCTGAGTCCACAGCATAGTGCGGGTTCATTTTTCCACGCACGTGGTCTACCAGGGGTTGCATGCACGTTAAATATTGTTTTCGGGGTGCCTGTGCATTGCGTGACCCGTCATCTTCCCCTAGGGGAAACAGACAGCCTTGCTAGAGCACTAGAGTACAAATTCCATCTAGTACCCTACCCTTTTCACCCCAATTTCCCAGGACAATTGTTTACTGCAACTCCCATACGCACAACAACATCAGTGCCATGGTTGGGAAGCGACCAAGCAGTAAGGGAGGCAAAGGTGGCTGACCTCAAAGAGGTGGGCGCGGTAGGGGACATGGCCAGGATGTGCAGGGTGGCCCAAGAGGCCAGTGTGTGGAGGACCAATCAGGGACACCTATGCCCCCTCCCCAATGGTTCGGGGAGATGTAGCTGACACCATCCAAGCTATGCCCTTGTTATACCGGCCCATATTGTCAACAGAACCGGCACAGGATGACCCCCAGGATGACTTCCGTGTCAACAAGTCTAAGCCACGTGTGGTGGTGAAAGTTGCTGTCACCAGGCCACGTGGATCTGGGCAGCAATGTCATCTGCTGCCCCAAGTAGCCCGGGTGAGGAGGCTGCAGGGGCAGCTGCAGCTCAATCCACCCCAGCTCCGAGGCTCCCAGCCAGGACAGTGTCGGTCCAAGTCCATCACACTGAGGTTGGTCTTGCCAACATCACCCAGTAGCCAGTGCCTGCAGTGAGACCTTTGGTCATCATGCCTTTGCCAACTTCCAGTGCCCTGTCCACCTGCGCTTCTGGCTCTACCAACCAGAGTGGCGTAAGCCACTCAGGGTCTGCACCACCTTCCAAGAGGAAGAAGGGTGCTCTTGCAGTACAAGCTGGGACCCCAGACACGGCTACCCATTCTGGCACGTCAAGAAAGCCTAGTTTCAATGATGCAGAACTAGATGCACTTGTGGGCTATGTGTCGGCCCATGGCCCCGAAATGGTGGTGACTGCAGGGTGCAAGACTACGACTGCTCAACGTAGGGCCCACTGGCAGACCATCGCGGACCACATTAGTTCCCTTGGATTTGTGAAGCACACAGCTGATGATTGCTCTAAGCGCTGGAATGACCTGAAACGAACAAGCTGGCTTCAAATCATGCCTCTACTCTGGAGACTGGCGGTGGGTCTCCACCAGAGGAGGAACAACTCACTGAACATGAGTCTGTCGCTGGAGCATTCATCACAGAGGATCAGATCCAAGGCGTGGGAGACCTACCAGATCTTGAAGCAATGTCCGGTGAGTGACCATGCATGTGTGTGCAATCCATGTGTATGTTGCCTGGGTGATGTGTTCTGATTGAGTGCCAGGTGAGGCTGTCTAGTCATGACTGCTATGGGTCACCCATGTGGTCCCTCAAAACCATTCCCCGGCCTTGTCTTTCAGTTTCACAGTATCCCTTCTGACCACAGTTCACTTTTTGCACATGATTAATCCATTTGGCCTTCAGCTGTCCTCTTGCCACAGCATTGTTCATACTGTTTTCCTCTTCATTCAGCCTGATTGATGAAATGATTAGCATATTTACCAGACATTTTTGTGGCCTACTGTCCTAAATGTGACATACTTCTGTCATAGATTACACCACACAATGGCCCACATTTCTTGACTTATTAGGGGAAAGATTTCTACAATCAGGCTGATTGAGTAATGTGCACCTACACATGGCCTGCACACTATCATTTAAGGCCCTGTTTGAATGTTGAACATGACAATTGTATCCTCCCATGTCGAAGTGACCAACCATTTATGTATCCATGTGCCTGTCATCACTGCATCAGTGAACACTGGCTTTGTTGCAGCGTGTGGCACATGTGTGCTTTCTCACTCTTTTTTACACTTTTTATTTCATGATATCCATCTCACATGGATGGGTGACAGTACTGATTTGCTAACATCTGGGTGTCCTTGTCAAATCTGCCATGGCTACTGTATGTGCCGTCTGTGTGCTGGCATGTGTCATGTATGTGGATTGTCCATGCCACTCACAGGCTAATGTTTGATGCCAGTGCTATCCAGCATGCAGCACATGTGTTGGTTTTCCATCTTGCAGTCATAAGTGTGTGCTTTTTGCCTCCCCTTCCAACTCATTGACAGTGCATGCATGCCAGAGTTATTGTCATGTGGGACATGTGTCATTTATGTACTGGATCTCTGCCTCGTCATGCCTATGTGTGTGTGCTATGATTCTCATGCCTGTTTCCATTTGTTTGCAGATGATGAGGCACTTGATGCTGTTGAGGAGGAGGAGATGGGGCAGACCCAGGAGGACTCACAGCCACAACCGGACACCAGTGGAGGACGTGGGGTGGTGGTGGGTGAAAACCCATTACTCCTACAGACCATACTGTCCACGGGTGTGTCTGGGTACACCTCCGGAGACCTCTATGAATCAGGTGCTGAATCAGACATTGAGATATATGTGCCGTCGCAGGTGAGTGTTTCTGGCAGGGATGCAGTTCTGTCCAACCCACCTGCACCGGGGGTAGACCCCTCTATGGGGATTTCAGTGTTGGAAAGTCCGCCTATGGCAGTTGTTAGGGAGAATTATCATCTATGGGTAATTTCCCTTACCTAGTGAGTCCCCCAGCAGCTTTGCTGGACTTCTGGAATTTATTTTTTTCCACTTGGTAAGAGTGAGAGCTTTTTCCCCCACTCTTACCTGTGTTTTGCTATGTGTTTCTACCTGTTTCTGTGATTGTGGACTCTGAAGTACACCACTTCAGTAGCCCCCTTCTTTTTGTGTGTCACACAGCACCTTCAGTGCCGTGGCACAGGGTTGTCTTTAAGACTTCCCTCGACTCCATTTCTGAGTCGACTACCGTCCCTGAGAAAAGGGTAAAGTTACCATTAACTTTACTTAGTCAACCTACCACAGATCCAGTACACCCCATCTTCCATGGAGTACTCAAAAGGGTTAATTCATATCCCTTTTTATCTGTACCTCCTAGAGCATTGTTTCGCTCTTTTAACATTTAGACTTGGCTGGTGGCAGTGGTATCTACCCTAACCTTTCTACCGCGATTATATTAGATAAACGTGGTACTGTTCTTGGCTATTATATTAGCCTTGAACATAAACCCGCTTGACCAAATCGTCTTTCTTCTGGCTCTGGTTGGGTTTATTTGCCATTTCTTTTTGTTAAAGTCCTTCTTGTGTCTTACTTTGCACGACAAACTAGGTTCGCCTTCTTTGTTCACTGTCTTTTGGCGGGCTTCTGCTCAGAAGCCCTCCTCAAGGCGCCTGGGTGTCTAGGTGGGCTGAATGTGAGGGAGGGGTGTAGTCACCCCCTGCACAGGGTATCCTAGGAAATGCAAGTCGCACTTTGTCATGATTGGCCAGGGTAGTTGTCCGAGCTGGACAACCACCCTGCTGGGTGATTGACAGCCAGGCCGTGTGAATGGGGGTTTTTCGCATAAGAGGCAGGTCTCTTGGGCTAGAAGTCAGAGAGTCGCCACTGGAACTACAAGGAACCTCAGAGAAGCGGAGAGAACAACGGCTGCTGCAACTACCCCATCCTTGTGAAGCCCTGCTGCAGTCCTGAGCTATCTTCCCTTCAACGACTCAGAGAAGATCCAGTCCGGAGTCTTCTTCCCTTGAGCTTGGTGGGGATAACCAGCTCATCTTCCACAGCCAGAGGATCCTTTTCCTTGGTCGAAATCGCTGCACGCTGCTGTAGTGGTCCGGATAGCCACCTGAAGAGCCTCTCCTGTTTTTAAGGAGTGCACCTTTTATTCCTCGTCGCTGCTGCCGGCTTCATCCCTGTGTGGTGCAGACCCCTTCAGATGTCCTCCTTCACAACGAAGCTCCAGGAATCGTGGGTCTGTGGGAAACCAACAGGAACAACTGCCAGGGCACCAGCTGCACCATTGGAACATGGTACTGTGTTCTACTTGAGGAAACTTGGTGAATCCCTTTTCTTCATTTCCAAGGCTTGTCCTTGTCTTCCCTCCCTCTTATAACGTTTGCTTCCGAACATTGACAATATCGACGTACTTTTGGCTACGTTGAATCGTGAACTGTCTGACTGTGTGAGCTTCGGCAACAGGCCCCGGTGTCTTTCGACCCTGGCTCCGGCCCTTTGACTTTTGAACTCCTGTCTCTGAGTGATTCTTGATTCTGCCTGCCTAACCAAAATATTGCCTGTGATTTTTGCCTCCAACTCCCTCTGGGTATCTCAGGTGCTAAGTGTGTTTTTGCCCCGGTAGCATTTCATGTCACGGATACGCGTTTATTTAGTAGGCCGAACTGTCAAAAAGTGATCGCAATCGTGTTCGCAGTAACGTATTTTGTTCGTAACACCGGTTCATTCAAACACAGGGTACTTACCTTGAGACTTACTGTACAAAGTGAATTGGTTAGTTGTAGTATATTTAATGTGTGGTTTTTATTTGAGTTTATTAGAAGTGTTGTGTTTATAACGAATGGTTTAAAAATAAATGTACTTATATTTTTTACCTGAAACCTTGAGTCAGAGTTTGCTTGAGTCACCGTAATTGTGGTCCCTTTGTGTAATCTCTGCTACTGCTCATATACTCTTGAGATAAGCATGGCTGCTCTGCCACTGCTACCACTCTGACATAGTAGTACAGGCTTGTACCAAAGGTAAAACTTGTATTGCCACCTGTAGTCTTAATTGTGTGTAGTGGTCCCTAAGGGCACTGCACAGGATTCTGCCTAACACTGGTGTACAGCGGTGAGGATTTGGAAGTAGAGTGATTGCTGCTATTGCTTGGGTTCAACTAACCACAAGGCTAACACCACTAATTCTATTTAACTAAGAAATCATGTCAAATATAGAAAACTACACTGAAGAGAGTCATTTACTCTATACTGCTGAGGTTCTGAGAACCATGTGTAGGGATAAGAATATCTCTGGTAAAGGAAAGAAATCTGAACTGGTTGCAAAGTTAATGGGAACAAGTCTGGAGAGTGGGTCAGAAGGACCTGCCACTCCAGCAAATGTGGATTTTGATGTTTCTGATTCTGAGATTGTTAATTGTGAAGAAGTAGATGAGTCCTTGCTAGGAAACCCTGCAACTCCCTTGCCTGCTCAGAATGCACAACCTCTGTCCACAGGGACCCCCACAGGTCCTACACTTACTCCTGAATTTATTGCACTTGAGAAAATGAGACTTGAATTGGAAGTGAAACGTATTGATGCACAAACTGCCATGAAACATCAAGTGTTAAGGCTCAGAGAAATGGAGCTGAACCATGAACTAGAAATGAAGAAGTTGTCTCTAGAAAATGCTTCTCTCCCAGAGTCTTCTAGGTCTTCCAGCCCTAAGAGATCCCGTATGCCAAAGGAAATGATTGGTATGTATGAGACTAAACTTGATATTTTGGATTGGTTAGCAATGTTTGAGTACAATCATGGGATTCAAGGTATCTCAGGGAATCAGTTGATTCCTTGGCTTTTCTCTAGGCTCCCCCCTGTTGCAAGTGATGCTGTAATGGAGTTGGGGGAGGAGGATAAACAGGATTATGAGTGTGTGAAACTAGCATTAATAGCTAGGTTTGGGAAGACCCCTTCCCAGTATCTTAAGAGGTTTAGAACTCTCACAAATCATGATGGTACCCCTTGGGCTACCTGGGTGTGTGAATGTTTGAAAAACGTAGATGGTTGGGTTAAGGGTTACACAGTAAACACTTATGAAGGTTTGAGGAATCTTGTAATGTTGGAGTCTATTTTTGATGTCTGCTCTCCTGAGCTTAGACAGCACTTGGCCGATTCAAAGGAGTTAGGTCCTAAGAAGCTAGCTAAGGCTGCTGAGTTGTGGGTTGCCAACAGGGCCACTCACAAGGTTTCTGGGGCTACTCAGAAGAAGGATGAGGGGAAGCAGCCAAAGAAAGACAACAAAGAGAATTCCAATAATTCCAATCCAAAAGAGGGCCCCAAACATAACCAGGGTAAGCCACAGGTAAACCGAATCAGGCTAGTGTACCACCTGGTTCCACACCAGATGGAGGCCAGGGAAAACCCCCATTCCAGAGAGCATTTGGAAAATGCTTTGTTTGTGGGTTGCCTGGCCATGTGAAAGGAGATCCCAAGTGTAACGATAAACCTTCAGGGATCAACACTGTCTCCTTAGCCTCTCCCAGGTGGATGAAGTACCTATGACCAGTTGAAACTTTCAGCTACTAGCTGATGAGCCCATGAGAGTCTCAGCTAGTGTTTCTTTAGTGTCCTTGGGTCTTTGGGAACAACAGAACTTAGATGTCTATAACTCAATCCCAGATAATACTAAAGAGTATTATAAAGATAGTGTTCTTGTGAATGGTCAGGAAACCCCTGCCATCAGAGACACTGGAGCCAGCATAACTGTGGTTGATGAATGTTTGTTCAAAGTGGAGCATGTTGCTAAGGCACCCAAACACTTAACCAAGTTAGCTGGAGGCCCTGTGCAAATGGTTCCCCAGTTACCAGCTTTCATCCAGTGTAATGACATGACTGTCAGAATACCTGTAAGTGTGCAGAATAATGTACCTGGGAGGGTCCTGCTGAGTAATGACCTTAAAACTCTTGGAGCGTGTCCAGCACCCCCAGTCCCCCCAGCAGAAGGAAGCAGGAGCTCACAAGGTCTGCAAGTGAGAGAACCTTAAGAGGCTCTCCTGGGGACATGATATAGGAAGCTATCACCCTAGGTCCACAGGACTTACTTACTGCCATTGCAGGGCAAGAAAAGACAAAGGGGAAACCTAAGTCTGCCAGCAAGAAAACAGCAAGCACTCCTGTGCTCAGAAGGACATCTCCAAGACTGTCCAAAGTCACACCTGTGACTCCCACACCAGCTGATGCTGAGTGTGAGGTTCAACCCTGTATGGTCAAACTAGATACTGAAGAATCAGATCTAGAAGAGGATCTTACCTTGGTAGGAGATCTTGACCCTGTTGACCATCCAGAGCTGCAGTCTTTACTAGCAGAAGGTGGACCCAACAGAGAAGATTTCAGTAAGGGAAAAAGAGTGTCCTACCTTGGAAGGTCTTTGCCAACAGGCAGCTTCTCAGCTCAATGGGACTGAGCCTGGGAAGTATAGGTTGCACTGGGAAGTTGGCCTCTTCTACAGTGAACCAACTCAGTCAACCCCTGGAGACTACAAAAGACTTGTAGTACCTCTAGTGAACCGACTCCAGTTTCTGCAGTTAGCCCATGAGGTACCTTTGGCTGGTCACTTAAGTTTTAAGAAGACCAAAGAAAGGCTATCTCTGCACTTCTACTGGCCTAACATGGGTACAGAAGTAGACAAATTCTGCAGAAGCTGCCACACTTGCCAAACCTCTAGCAAGAGTGGATCCAAGAATGTGGCACCCTTAGTGCCTCTCCCAGTGGTGGGAATTCCTTTTGAGAGGGTGGGGATTGACATTGTTGGTCCTCTCGACCCTCCCACAACTTTAGGCAACAGGTTTATCCTGGTTGTAGTGGACCATGCCACTAGATTTCCTGAAGCCATACGTATGAGAACTGTTACGGCTCCGGCTGTGGCTAAGGCCCTACTTGGTATTTTTACCAGAGTAGGTTTTCCTAAGGAGGTGATATCTGACGTGGGATCACATTTGATGTCCCACTAGATGCAAACCATGTGGAAAACCTGTGGAGTCACCTACAAGTTCTCAACTGCCTACCACCCCAAACCAATGGGCTGGTAGAGAGGTTTAACAGAACTACGAAGAGCATGATAGGTGCTTTAGAAGAACCTCTTAGAAGAAAGTGGGACCTTCTACTTCCATGTCTTCTTTTTGCCTATAGAGAAGTCCCTCAGGAGGGAGTAGGATTCAGTTTCTTCGAACTTCTCTATGGCCATCCAGTCAGAGGTCCATTGGCCCTGAATAAGGAGGGGTTGGAGAGTGCTCCTTCCCCCAAGCCAGTCAGAGTGACTGACTATGTGATATTTCTCCAGAGGAGAATGTCACACATGATGGCAGAGGCAAGTGATAACTTGAAGGCTGGTCAAGCTCTGGTCAAACATTGGCATGACCAGAAGGCTAACATGGTTGAGTTTACTCAGGACCAGCTTGTTCTTGTTATGGTCCCCACAAGGCAGAGGGCCTTGCAGGACAAATGGATAGGACCCTTCAAGGTTGTGGGTAAACTTAGAGAGGTGAACTATCTGGTGGACTTAGGCAATCCTAAGGAGGCTCCCAGAGTCTTTCACACCAACCGTTTAAAGGCTTATGTCTCTAGACCTGACATAGGAGCTTTGCTTCTAGCTTCTGCTCAGGAGGAGGAGGAGAGTGAACCCCTGCCTGACCTCAGAGGCTTACCTTTAGATGAGCAAGTGGAAGGAGTTAATCTCTCTTCCAGTCTCACATCTGACCAGCAGGATGAGTGCAAGCTACTGTTAAATCAGTTTGCCTCCCTTTTCTCACTTTCACCAGGCTTGACCCCTTGGGGCCGGCATGACATACACACTGGTGACTGTTTGCCTGTCAAAAGCAGGGGGTACAAAATATCAGACAATGTCAGATCCCACATAAGGAATGAGGTCAACAAGATGCATGAACTCGGGGTAATAGAACCCTCTACTAGCCCATGGTCTAGCCCAGTTGTGCTTGTAACAAAGGCAGGATCCAAGGAGTTGAGATTATGCGTGGACTATAGAGCTCGAAATGCAGTCACCACGACTGATGCCCATCCTTTGTCTAGGACAGATGAACTGGTGCACAAACTTGGTGCAGCCAAGTACCTCAGCACATTTGACCTAATGTCAGGCTATTGGCAAATAGCCCTGACAAACCATGTCAAGGAGAAAACTGCATTCTCCACCCCAGCTGGCCTCTACCAATTCAAGGTAATGCCTTTTGGATTAAAGAATGCAGCTGCTACATTTCAGAGGATGGTCAGTCAAGTTCTGAATGGGATGGAGGACTTCTGCATGGCATACTTGGATGACATTGCAGTGATCAGCCCTACATGGAAAGAACATGTTGAACATCTAGGTTATATATTTTAGGCTCTTGAACAGGCCCATCTGACCATAAAGGCGAGCAAATGTCAAATTGGTCAGAGTTCAGTGGTCTACCTTGGACATGAGGTAGGAGGAGGTGAAATAAGGCCATTGCCTAGCAAAGTACAAGCTGTACAAAACTGGGCCACCCCTACTACCCAAACCCAAGTGAGAGCCTTCCTATGTCTCACTGGGTATTACAGGAACTTCATAGAAAACTATGGGACCATAGCTTCTCCCTTGTATGTCATCTCCTCTCCCAAATTTCCTAAAAAGGTCAGGTGGAATGAGGAGTGCAATCAAGCCTTTGAAGGTTTAAAGAAAGTCCTTTGTCAAGCTTCAGTCCTAAGAGCTCCTGACTATCACCAACCCTTCATTGTACAAACGGATGCTTCTAATGTAGGTATAGGTGCAGTCCTTAGTCAACTGGATGAGAAAGGTAAGAAACACCCCATTTGTTTCATCAGCAGGAAGTTAAAGGATCCTGAGACAAGGTGGGCAACAATAGAAAGAGAATGCTTTGCTATTGTGTGGGCACTGAAGAGGTTTAGACCATACTTGTTTGGATCTACCTTCACTATTCAGACTGACCACCAACCCTTGAGATGGCTGATGCAAATGAAAGGGGAAAACCCAAAATTACTCAGATGGTCAATCTGCCTACAAGGATTTGATTTTTCCATTCAACACAGAGCAGGAAGTCACCACCAAAATGCTGTTGGTCTCTCTAGGATGTTTGTAACCGACTAGAGGTATGAGGTCCATCCAGGAGTGGATTAAATCCTCTTGTCCCTTAATCTGGGGGGGCGAGTGTTAGGGAGAATCTCATCTATGGCTAACTTCCCTCACCTAGTGAGTCCACCAGCAGCTTTGCTGGACTTCTGGAGTTTATTTTTTCCACTTGGTAAGAGTGAGAGCTTTTTCCCCCACTCTTACCTGTGTTTTGCTATGTGTTTCTACCTGTTTTTGTGATTGTGGACTCTGAAGTACACCACTCCAGTAGCCCCCTTCTTTTTGTGTGTCACACAGCACCTTCAGTGCCGTGGCACAGGGTTGTCTTTAAGACTTCCCTCGACTCCATTTCTGAGGCGACTACCTTCCCCCAGAAAAGGGTAAAGTTACCATTAACTTTACTTAGTCAATCTACCACAGATCCAGTAGACCCCATCTTCCATGGAGTACTGGAAAGGGTTAATTCGTATCCCTTTTTATCTGTACCTTCTAGAGCATTGTTTCGCTCTTTTAACATTTAGACTTGGCTGGTGGCAGTGGTATCTACCCTAACTTTTCTACCGCGATTATATTAGATAAACGTGGTACTGTTCTTGGCTATTATATTAGTCTCGAACATAAACCCGCTTGACCAAATCGTCTTTCTTTTGGCTCTGGTTGGGTTTATTTGCCATTTCTTTTTGTTAAAGTCCTTCTTGTGTCTTACTTTGCGCTGCAAACTAGGTTCGCCTTCTTTGTTCACTGTCTTTTGGCGGGCTTCTGCTCAGAAGCCCTCCTCAAGGCGCCTGGGTGTCTAGGTGGGCTGAATGCGAGGGAGGGGTGTAGTCACCCCCTGCACAGGGTATCCTAGAAAACCCAAGTCACACTTTGTCATGATTGGCCAGGGTAGTTGTCCGGGCTGGACAACCCCCCTGCTGGGTGATTGACAGCCAGGCTGTGTGAATGGGGGTTTTTCGCATAAAAGGCAGGTCTCTTGAGCTAGAAGTCAGAGAGTCGCCACTGGAACTACAAGGAACCGAAGAGAAGTGGAGAGAACAACGGCTGCTCCAACTACTCTGTCCCGGTGAAGCCCTGCTGCAGTCCTGAGCTATCTTCCCTTCAACGACTCAGAGAAGATCCAGTCCGGAGTCTTCTTCCCTTGAGCTTGGTGGGGATAACCAGCTCATCTTCCATAGCCAGAGGATCCTCTTCCTTGGTCGAAATCGCTGCATGCTGCTGTAGTGGTCTGGATAGCCTCTCCTGTTTTTAAGGAGCGCAACTTTTATTCCTCGTCGCTGCTGCCGGCTTCATCCCTGTGTGGCGCAGACCCCTTTCAGACGTCCTCCTTCACAACAAAGCTCCAGAAATCGTGGGTCTGCGGGAAACCACTAGGCACAACTGCCAGGGCACCAGCTGCACCATTGGAACAAGGTACTGTGTTCTACTTGAGGAACTGGATGAATCCCTTTTCTTCATTTCCAAGGCTTGCCCTTGTCTTCCCTCCTTCTTATAACTGTTGCTTCCGAACATTGACAATATCGAAGTACTTTTGGCTACGTTGAATCGTGAACTGTCTGACTGTGTGATCTTCGGCAACAGGCCCCGGTGTCTTTCGACCCTGGCTCCGGCCCTTTGACTTTTGAACTCCTGTCTCTGAGTGATTCTTGATTCTGCCTGCCTAACCAAAATATTGCCTGTGATTTTTGCCTCCAACTCCCTCGGTATCTCAGGTGCTAAGTGTGTTTTTGCCCCTGTAGCATTTCATGTCACGGATACGTGTTTATTTAGTAGGCCGAACTGTCAAAAAGTGATTCCAATCGTATTCGCGGTAACGTGTTTTGTTCGTAACAACGGTTCATTCAAACACAGGGTACTTACCTTGAGACTTACTGTACAAAGTGAATTGGTTAGTTGTAGTATATTTAACGTGTGGTTTTTATTTGAGTTTAATAGAAGTGTTGTGTTTATAACGAATGGTTTAAAAATAAATGTACTTATATTTTTTACCTGAAACCTTGAGTCAGTGTTTGCTTGAGTCACCGTAATTGTGGTCCCTTTGTGTAATCTCTGCTACTGCTCATATACTCTTGAGATAAGCCTGCCTGCTCCACCACTGCTACCACTCTGCCATAGTAGTACAGGCTTGTACCAAAAGTAAAACTTGTAATGACACTTGTAGTCTTAATTGTGTGTAGTGGTCCCTAAGGGCACTGAACAGGATTCTGCCTAACAGCGGTTACGGATGCAGGGTCACACTCCATAATATTTGCTGATGTTCCTGGGCCAGCAGATCAAAGGAGGAATGCAGTCTTGCAGCCTCAGGCAGTGCCAGCACAGCAAGGTGCACGTCACCTTGCTCCAACCAGGTGTGGTGCCCGCCAATGCGGTGGACGTGTGCCACCAGGCAATACTGTGTGGGAGAACTCCATCTACACTATAGCAGTACAACAGGGGGCATTGTGTGAAATGATGGCTCAGGCAATGGATAGGGTGGCCACTTCCATTCTCCCCCTGAAAGGCATGTGGAGCTTCTGCAGAAGGCAACATACTCCATTGGCCACTCACACAGGGAGGACATGTTGGCGTCCGACAGGGACCGACGGGCTGGACTGGAGAATCTGCGCACAGCCATATCTGTAGAGTCACAGGCCCACAGGGAAGCCCTCAGGTTAGAACACAGGTCCCTCAGAGATACTCTGGGTGAACTTGAGGTGTCCCAGAGTACAAGGGCAGAACAGCAGTTGGAGCAGCTGACACGTACACTCTCAGCTGAGCTCCAGGCAACCTGTCAGGAGATCCGGGCATCACACGAGGCCATGCAGGCAGAAATGCGTGCTACCCGTGAGGGCTGCATGGGGATCTCCATACCATCATCCTGCAGAACCAAACCTTTCAGACCTGCATGCTTGCTGCCATGGAGGAGCATGCCAGGGCTTTGCATGGTCTGCCTCCCATATCATGGCCACATTCTGATGTACTACCACAGGGTGATGACAGCGACGGCAGGTCTCCGACTGTAGCGTAGCCGTGCAGGCCATGAGCCCATGGAGGTATTTTTGTTTCTTCTCAACATCCACGCATGTGGGTGTTGGGGTGCACCCTGTTCCTCGTCCCTCCTGGGTGGCCCCCCCACACCCGGTCCACACAAGGCCATTTTTGATTTTTTTCTTTTTTGGAAAATATATATATTTTTTTACAGTGTGTTGCTTTGTGTGGCTCCCGCAGGCATCCACTGTGTATTCCAGCTGGGCACATGCAGGCTTGTCCTGTCTTTGGGTTAGATGATTGGGTTCCTGACACACACACCCCTCCTGCTTCCCCTTTCCATGGGCTTGCAAAGGGTGTGACCAAGTGACAGTAATTTACACAGTGACATTGGGCTCCCATAAATTGTGTGGACAGTCTCTAGTCAAAACTGTGTATACATCCCTAGTGGGTATTGTTGTAGAAATCTCCACTGCATTATGGATTTATGTATGGTTCTACATCCCTGACTTTTTCTTTATATACATGTACCTTCTTCATGTCTTAACAAGCCCATCTACTTTGCAGATGCAGTTCATGTTGTATGCAGTTCACTGATACATTTGCCTTCCAGCAACAATCTGCAGTTGGAAGGGGTTGATGTGCTGCCCTAGTCAGGTTGTGACACTTGCACTACTTTTATTTTTTATTGTAATATATTGCCACTGTTTGATCATGTACTGATGTTTTCTCTTGCTGATAAGTATTTGTTCATGTGTGTTGTTTTTTTATTCATTGTTGTTTTTTTATTCATTATTGAGAGCAAATTGTCTGTGGCCTGTTTCCATTTAGGACAGTGCACTTTGTGACAATTGTGTCATGTGTTGTGCATTCATTTGGTTGCTTTCACATTGCATGCCATGCCATGGTGTGTTGGGGAGGTGTAGGGTGACATGCCATTATTTTGATGTGGTATTTTGCAAGGGGGTAGTCCTTCATGCTGCATGAATTTGTGCCTTTTTGTGACACAGCATTGGGTGTCTTTGAGTAGCTAGGGATGCACACAATGTAGCACTTCCAGGTGAACAATCTCAGGCTGGTATGGTTGTGACAGTTGACTGTCCCTTTTGTCATCATCATTGTGAGCTGGTATGTGCCAGCCCTGTGTGCACTCCGCAGGGGTGGGATTTTAGGTGAAGCAATTTGCCACAAGCTGGGTCCGGGCTGCCTCACAACATGCCCTTTCACCTCCCATGCGCAGCGGCCGTGCATGTGGTTGGGGATGTGGGGGCACCACCATGTCCACTGGCATGCCCCGCTGGGTTGCAACGTTGTGCAGGACACATGCTGCCACTATGATCCTGCACACTACTGGGGGCGCATATAGCAGCTGCCCACCAGAAAGGTCAAGGGAGCGAAAGCGTGACTTGAGCACTCCGAATGTGCCCTCCACTATGCTCCGGGTTGCAATATGAGCTGTGTTGTATCTTACCTCGGGTGGTGTGGTGGGGTTCCGAATTGGCATCCTCATGTAGGTGCTCAGAGGGTAGGCACTGTCCCCTGGGGAGGTGATAATGGTTGTCATTAGTGGGGTTTTCCCATTTCTCAGTTTGTGACATGCATGCATGTGCAGAGGCATTTATACTCACCAATTAGCCATGTGTCGCCATGACGGCCAGCTTCCAGGTCCCGGTTTAGGGGTGACATTCTGAATATGAAACTATCATGGCTGGACCCTGGATAGTTGGCATGTACTGAGGTGATGATTCCCTTGGCATCACATACAACCTGCACGTTGATGGAATGCCATTGCTTGCGGTTCCGATAGATATGCTCAGTGGCCCTCGGTGGACGTAGAGCCACATGGGTGCAATCAATGGCACCTAGGACTATGGGGAGTGTGCCACCCCATAAAATTGCTGGACAACAGCCTGCCTTTCTGCAGGTGTTCTGGGCATGCATATGTGCCTGCGGACTGAGGGGCGTGCAGTCATGATGGCCAACACCTGGTATAGGCAGCGTGACTGCGTGGCCTGTGACACCCCCCCACTATGGCACTTGTCTGCTGAAATGAACCAGTAGCCAAGAAGTGCAGTACATTGAGCACCTTTTCCAAGGGGCTCAGTGCTTGTGAGCACAAGGTGGGTGATGTGAGGTCATCCTCCCACTCCCTCACCAGGTCTAGGATTATGTGTGGTGGAAACCTGTACCTCCCATACACCTGGTCATCAGGCATCCCCAAAAGGCTGGTCCTGGGTAAATAAATGCGGGGCTTGGCTATCGTCCTCCTCCTGCGGTGTCCCACGACCACTGCTGCGAGGAATGGTATAGTCATCGTAGCGTCTGAGCTTTGTTGTTTGCGCGCACTGTTATGCTGCGCAGGGCCACTTACGCCTGCTTCCTGCTGGCGTGCGTGTTTCCGGATTAGCGCGTCTTTTTTGGCGCACGCCTTTTCCCTGTTCAATTCCATGAATATGTGTTGTTAGCGCGCATGTGGGCGTTGCGAGCATTTACCTCCTGTACTTCCCCCGTAACGCCCACATTTTCATGCGTTGTTCCCCATTCTGCCTGTTACGCCCCGTGTTCCGCCCACTTTTCTTGTGTGTGCTACGCTATGTACGCCTTCCCTGTGCGCGTAGCGCACGCCTTTTAGTGACGTGTGCGCCCGCGTGCACCACCCACATATTTGGCGCACATCCCAGCTTTTACTAGTGCAGTGCATTCCATGAATCGATCAACGGCTGCGTGCGCAGCTTTGGCACTCCTCTTTTCTGCGCACATTTGTTCCATGAATTACCCCGTAAGATTTTCCAATGGGCCCTTGATAATAATGGTTGTAAGCCAAGTTTGAATCTAACCACTGAAAGTGGGACAATGCTTGGCATCCGAAGAATCGACTGCCAGATTAAACCCTCTAACTTTTGTTCCAAACCGTTTAGGACATCAATAGGCAGGAATTCGATTCCATATAACATTTTCGGAATTACCTTAGCTTGATAAAACTTTAAAACAGGGATCAGGGTGTAGTCCCATATTTGGAATCGATTGTAAGCATCTGATTCAAAAGTGCAACTGTGTGTGTCTGAGCAAGTCTTTCAATGGGGTCATTTGCGATTTAGCATAGACAGGAAATCCTAAATATACAAAACTGGTAACATGTTCAATCACATCACAACCCATTTTTCAATGACGTTTCTCGACCTTCCTTTGGTTAATACAATGCATAACTTTTGTTTTACCAAGATTAACCTTGAAGTGATGAAGTTTTGCAAAATCAGAGAAGGCGATAATCGGTCGTTTTAAGCCCAGCCGAGAACAATCAAAGAGGAGAAAATCATCGCTATAAGCCAGCCATATTGTCTTAATTTTGATAATTTCTCGTGAGGCAAAGGTGGCTGGAATCAGGGAATCCGCAATATCAGGCACATAAAGGTTAAAAAGGCATGGTGCCAAAACACCACTCTGCCTGACTCCTCTAGAGGTTGCAATATTTCTAGATAAGGATCCCTCAATGTCCATCATAATTTGCACATTTGAATTTGTGTGTAGGCCGATAATTAGTCGTAGGATCCCCTCCAGGATACCCCACTTGTTTAACTTAGTCCATAAGTGATCCCTATCTACCTCATCGAAAGCGTCAGAAAGATCAATTGTGTCAATATATATGGATACATATTTTCTGTATTCAATTTGACCGATTATGCTCTTCAACAAAAAAACATTGGTTGAAGTGCCAAATTTATTTTTGAAACCCTGTTTGACATTTCTTGATTCTACCAGAATTAACTTGCCATTCCTCTAGATGTCCCAACAACAAGGCTGCAAAGGCCTTGTTGTCGAAATCTAGGATAGCGATTGAGTGATTATTGCACAGATCCAACCTGGATCCTTTTTTGTATATAGGCAGAACATATGCTGTTGACCAGGAAGGAAGAAATTGGGTGGACAAAGCAATATGTTCAAAAGGGATAGATAACATATGTGACCAGAGCTGGGGATTCCCTTTAAATAACAAATTAGACAGTTTGTTAGGGCCTGGGGCTTGCAAAGAACTCATTTTCTCAATAATTTCTAATATCTGATGATCATCACTGGTTAACTTGCAGCTGTTTTCAGCGAGATACAATTAATTAATTTTCTCAACTGGAAATCTAAATGTTGGAGCAAATGATGATGTATATAGTTGGACACCCAGGCCTGTTCAGAAATTGGGTTAAGTTTCTCAAAGTCATTTAGTATCTTCCATAGGCCCTGAGAGATTTTGTTATGCAGGGCTTCGAACATGAATCCCGCTTCCCACTGACTCTGAAGGGCATGATGCCCCTCAGCCATCTGTTGTATACCAACTTAACTTTTTTTATTTGTAAAAGCTTTAAGATCAGTGACAAGGCTGTGGATCTATTGATAGACATGACCACGGCTCTCATTACTCTTTTTTTCTTAGCAACATCAAACACATGCACATGTCTCTTTCGAGAACCCCTAAACCTCTTTGGTTCCATGGAAAAATGATGGGCAGTTAATTCATTTATGAATTCACCAAAATGATCAACGGCAAAGATATTGAATTGCTGTTCATAATAAGTAGAATTCAGGAATGAAGCAGCTGACTTATTAACACGAGAGACTGTAGATGGATTCTAATTTACCCTACTCCCTGCAGGATTGACCATTAAGCCTCTAGAAAGGACTCCCATCTATGCCATGTGAAACTCAGCAGATAATGTAGAATGATCACTATATTCATTAGGCAGTATATTATGGGAGACACATTTATCAAATAGATTGCTATAATTCGAGTCTAAAAACTGCACCCATTAGACCAGGTATATTTGCTTGGAACATCACCAGAGACAGAGCCATTTAGTAAAAAGAACTCATTCCTCATAGATTTTGGGACCAAATTTGGCAAAAGTGATCCTTACCCTTCAAACTAAAGGCAGCCCCAGAGTCAATTCCCTGGTTTGTACAGAAAGAATTAAGGTCACCAGAAAACAAGATCAGCCCATTTGGCTATTCATGAATGCAGTTGAAGATTAAATCAATAAAGTGTTTAAATTACAGATACCAACACACCAGTATATGTAAAAGATCAAAACATCAAAAATGAGTTTGGCCCTATATCTAACAAGAGTGGCCAATAGACCATAATTATTAACTGGACAGTCAATAATAGACAAAAGATGATTTGATTTGACTAGTGTCAATAAGCCACCAAACGTGCGTCCCTGATCACCTTTTTTTCTGATTGAAAGATGGCGACAACGCCATTAAAACCGGCCACTGGGTAAACCAGGTTTCATGTAAGGATATGATAGTATGGGCCCTCAAAACGTGACCTACTAAAGGATTAGTCAACAAACAGATGTGGCCACAAGTGTTCCAGGAAAGGTAAATTATCGGGAAGGGTGAATGTAAGGAGGATTGCGCAGTCCGACCAGTGAGGCCACCACATAGGGTCCCAGGGATCCAAGACCAATCACATAGATGGTTCACAAAGGTCATGCTATTCCTGTGAATTTGTATCACGCGATTTGTTCCCCTTGTTTGATCTATAGAGGCAAATATCTGTGAAATAAAATAACAATGAAACTTGTGCATCCTTCTGCAAGCGGATGGGTGTATGGAGCGGATGGGTGTATGGAGCGGATGGGTGTACGGAGCGGATGGGTCTACGGAACGGATGGGTGTACGGAGCATATGGGCGTATGGAGCGGATGGGCGTATGGAGCGGATGGGTGTATGGAGCGGATGGGTGTATGGAGCGGATGGGTGTATGGGGCGGATGGATGTATGGAGCGGATGGATGTACAGAGCGGATGGATGTAGAGAGCAGACAAATAGATAGAACTGGATTACTGCGTATTAACGAACGACTTCTTAAGACTGATGGGTGCATATTGCTGTTGAATGCGTGGGGACCGGATGAGCGCGGGGAACGGATGAGCATGTGGGGCGGATGAGTGCGTAGTGCGATGAGTGCGGGGGGCGGATGAATGCAGGGGGCGGTTGAGTGCAGGGGCAGATGAGTGCGGGGGGCGGATGAGTGCGGAGGGCAGATGGGTGCGGAGTGCGGATGGGTACGGAGTACGGAGTGCGGATGGGTGCGGATGGGTACGGATAAGGGCGGATAAGGGCGGATAAGGGAAGATGGATGCAGATGAGTGCGGGCGGCGGTTGAGGGCGGAGTGCGGATGAGTGCAGAGGGCAGATGAGTGCAGAGGGCGGATGAGTGCATATGAAAAAAAAGAAAAAAATGTAGAAGGAGATGACCACGTAAAAGGGGATGAGCGCGTAAATGGGGATGAATGCGTAGAAGAGGATGAATGCGTAGAGGGGGCTGAGTGCGTAGAGGGGGCTGAGTGCGTTGTGCGGGCGAGTGCGTTGAGGGGGCGAGTGCGGAAAACAGAGGAATGCATAGTGCATGCGTGGGGCGGACTAGAATGTGCGGGACGGATTGGAGTGCATAAGTGCGTCGAGCGAACGGGAGTGTGTGGAGCAGATTGTGATGCATGGAGTGGATAGGAGTGCATGGAACGGACTGGAGCACATTGAATTGCGTGACGTATATAGTATGGTTTAGAATGCAGAGATCGTTTTGAAAGAGCATACAACCCAACATATCACACCACCACGCTTACTCTCCCCTCTACACCACCACTCAACTAGAACACAGAGATACTATGACACCATTCAGTATAACTGTTCTCATACCAACATCCGCCGCATTCTACACATCACTCTGAGTAAAACACTGCTGGTTCCACACCTCCAGCCAGGCGTTCTCCTCAGGCCTAACGCAGCCACACTTGGTCTGGATAATTCCTGCCAGACCGAACACATATTCCTGATCTCTCAACTACAACTCCTACCGCTAAGAAGCAGTTATTACATGAATACCGCACCAGCTGCACACATACCCGGTGCTCACACGCACCTTGACTCTCTCTACTCTCTCTACTGACCTGAACTTCGGTTCCCAAGGGCGTTCAACCTACCAGCGCCTTCAGACCATACCAATGGTATATAAGGCGCTATATAAATGCAAAATAACAATAACAAGTTCAGAATTATTCAGTCTTATTTGGTTGAGTTACTCTCCAATTAGAAGACAACCAGGACAAACGCATGTTCATCAATTTCTTCAGTACTTACAGAACAGGTTGGGGGGATGTGTTAGGGGTCTGGGAACCCGTATTCCTTGACTCAATGGATTACACCCAAATAGAGGTAAAAGAGATAGTTAAGGCAGATACAAGTGTTACTGTTATGTTGTTGATTTATACCGCTGTGGGAAATGAGGGAGAAGTTTGGTGTTTCTGGTCTGAGCAACATGTTCCATATGCTTTGGTGATGACAGGGTTGAATCATTATAGTTCAGAAAATGGGGCATTCGAATGGTCTTTGATCCATTTACAAATGGGCAACGCAAAAAGCAGGACTGAGCATTCCACAGAACATTAAAATATGGACCCTTAATGTAAGGGTACTGAATTCCCTGATTAAACGTAAGGCTATAACACAAAATCCGACTGCGAAAGAGCTCTTGATTGTCTTTTTCCAAGAGAAACTCCTGCTTCCTTCTGATAAAAAAAGGCCAGCCAACAGGAAATTCACCAGCCAATTTTCTGTATCAAGCGGAAGCAAAAAAAGAGTCTGTGGCAATTTTCGTCAAGGAGGGCTTCACTTTTACAAAACAGGCAATGTCACAGGATTCAAAGGGCAAGTATTTAATTATTATGGGGCTTCTAAAAGACCAATTAGTTACTTTAATCACAATATATGACCCCAATGAAAATCAAGACCAGTTTTACTTTAAAATCTTTTTGATCATCAGTGCCTTAATCGTCAATACGATATCTTAACTGAGATTAATCAAATCCTTTGTTAGTTTCCCTCTATGAAGGTATTAAGATAGACATGAAATCTCATTCTGTTTTTCTTGAATCCTTACTTTTTAAATTTATGATAATATCAAGGATTTTCTTTCTTCTAAACAGCAAAGTTCCCCCTATTGTTAGACAGGACGCCAGAGATGAAACCCTGTGGTGCCTTGAAACAGAATGTCTCGGAAGTATAGCTCAGGGGCAACGTGCTTGCCTTAGAAGCTAGACGACGCGGAGCAACATCCCGGGTCCGCGCTTAGAAACCTCTGGGTATTAAGCGTGTTATAAATAACCTATCATATCTCAAACATGCTTTTCTCTTATGACTAACATAGACACTCCCGCCTATGTTTTATCAACAGGTGATGCCGAAATCCCTTAAGTTGGTCTCTCTCATTTGTCGTATAATGAAGGTTTGTCTGTTAACGTAGACCCCATTATTACAGAAACCTCTGTTTCTTTTAATGGTCAACTTTTAAGCCATCTGCTTAGGAGAGCAGACCAACATTGATCCTCCTGCAGCATTCCTAACATGCCTGCATTCATCGGCTCATTCCAGTGAACATCGCAAGATGGCCAACGGCAAATGAGCCAGATTCATCTTGGGCCTAACAGCCCTGCAGCCACACACCACTGCTGAACCATCCGATTGGCTATGCACAGCAGTAAAGGACTCCCACCCCTGGAGCCTGAAGGTGGAGCCGGCCTTTCACAAAGGCTCTGCATTAAGGCTCTCTTCCGTGCATGTTTTGGCCTGTTTAGGGTCTGGATGCGGACCTCGGCTATTTCTTGCAACCAAGCCAACTTTGCATCATGACATTATCACTGCTACCATTAACGCGGCAGGTAAGACAGCCCCTGCTGCATAAACCCTCTTCCCTGTTATACCTATCTCCGAAACCTGCCGTTATACACCGCAGGCAGACCTACGGATGCTGCACTTGTGGGTCCTCTAACTCCTGCACATTCCCTTGTCCTAAACTGTGGCGAAACTACAGTGGCATCTGTTCTGACCACCCCTAACGTTTGGCGCAACCCTGCCTGCCTGCTCCCATCCTTACCAAACCCAATGGAGCTCTAGACTCCATTTGATGCTTTTCAGGACATTCTGCTCCTCACTGTGAATGATTTGTGCCTGATAGATACACCTAAGATTTGACTATTTCAGCCCTGCGCTGTGTATGATTTGTGCCCGATACATCCCTGATCTGACTATTCCAGCCCTGCGCTGTGTAGGCTTGTTAAGAACTCATGGTGGCAGCAGTAAAGACAGGCACAAGTGATCGCAGTTCAAGGGTGTTTGTTAAACTGTAAATGCCGGGTAGAAAAAAGCCTAACCTAAACCTAAATCTAAGATGGCAGAAAGATGGGAGCAAGCTTCCACCATCAAAGGAAAAATAAGGCAGTCCTTGTGGCGTCCTATCAAAGTTAAAAGGCATATACTAAAAAATATAAATCCTTACCACTAATTACAAAAAGAGTGTGGGATAGGGTTTTCAATAAAGAAAGAAGAGTTTACAAATAATACATCAGGATGTGATTGCCCAGGGTCTCCCTTCCCTACATTTTGAGCACGGCACCAGGTGGATCTCCTGAGCACAGTACACACTTAAGCCTTCGCAGCACGAGTCGACAATTCCGTACCAGCTATCAGGTTCTTTGATGGTTAAGTCTCGTTTCAATAAAAACTCTCTTGCCTTTGAGGGCCTGATGGTTTCAACAAAACAAACAAACAAATAGTTCCTTTCCAAATGAACGTTGGGGTGATGGCTTTCCACCCCCTGGATATCCCTCTGCCGGGCTTGGACCTCTTTCAGACGTCAGCCTCCCTTCTTCGGGTTCTATGGCTTTTCTTACTTTCCCGTGTTTTAATGTCTTTTTTAAACAATTCCTCAGGGTTCACCCCTGTTTGTTGTCCTCCGTCTGCCGGGTTCACTCTGGCCACCTTTTGCAAACAGTTCACTATGGACTTTAGACTTTGCCCCTTCTTGTTAGCATCTCTCTCCCGGGTTCACTCTTGCCAACTTTTACCAAACAGTTCCCTGTGGACATCCCTCGGTCGGATTCACTTCTGTCAACACACTGTTCAACACTTTGCTCACTGGACTTCAGGCTTCGCCCCTTCCGTTAGAATCCCCCTGACGGGTTCACTCTTGACAACCTTGTCTTTCTCATTCACCTCTTGTCATGCGGGATTCATTTACCTTAACTTAACAATCATCTGTCGGCCAAAGACTTTCGACTATACAGAGAATTTTACAAGACCCCTATAGGACCACTTTGACCCCTCTTCGCCTTTTCCCAAGCTCTTCTGGTTACGGTAGTTTCTACGATCAGGTAACCACCCAGAGTTTCCTGCGTGAGAACACATGTGATGCTGTACTCCTCGTTGCTGGTTTTCCCACTTTTATCAATAATTCTTTCAAAGTCCAAATAAGCCGTTTGCTTCTTTTCGTTCAACACAGTTCGGTTTCTTATCGACTCTCCCCTCGACTCACCAGCTGTGATGAACCGCTTGCCTTTCCTTCTCTTTGGAGTCAAGGATGGCACCACTGAGACAAGTGTCTCCCCCCGGCTTGGTAATCCGCGGAGGAGGGTCTCGTGTATGCTGGCTATTGTTTGCGGTCTTATGTTTCCATCTGCAGAGGTTTCACGGGCCTTGATTGGAAAGGGCAAGGTCGCGTCTCCCCTTGTCACCCTCTCGGTATGCGCTGTCTCTCGCCTCCTCTTGAGCTGCCATGCTGAGTTAGCTCTTACATCGTGCGGTCTGCCTTGCTCATGCTGTGCTCTCATGCTTTACCTTTTATCCCTGTGGGGAAGGGAAGGGGCTGTCAGGTATACGTGATTCTGATAAATTGCCTGACTTTGCCTGACCCTTAGGATGGGACATGTCAGCTGAACAGATCTGGAATTAGTCTGTTGTTTTCCATGGGGCAGAAAAGTGTTCATATTGGAAGGGGGTGTGGAGGCTAAGGTGTTAGAGTATCCTATGAGAAATAGAGAGTAAGAGGTGTTCTGTGAGATTATAATTATCATCCTAGGTTATGGGTACATTCGGAAGAGTGAGATTGGTAAGGGTTGTGGAATGGACGAAAATGACCAGAGTTTTTATCATGACCTAAACAGGGGGGGTTGTGGAAATGGTAGTGTGTTGTTAATGCAGTATACTGGGGTTTCGGAAAACAATAATCAAAGAGACGTGAAGAAAAATTACTGGGAGTATTCGGGCATGTAACAGAAAAATAGGGATTCTGGGCGTTGTAGTTTCTCATGGCACTGGAGTTGGGTTCTTAAACAGTTTACTGTAGACAGATGGTTTGTTGGCTTTGCCTAAGGGAGATTCATTGGGAGGAAGTGGGGTACATCTGGAGTAGCCTACAAAAGCTTCACAGACTTCACCCTCCTCGGCTTCTCGCCTGGTATAATACCTCATCTCCCCTTGGTTATTTCCCCAAGCACAACCCTGGGTTCACCTACCCAGGTGATCTTTCCACACTTGTCTGCCTTTAGGATTTTGATAAGAGAGGGCCAGTTCTTCCCTGGCCACCTGAATAAGGGTCCCAGGATCTACGTGGGAGAATACCGTCAGGTTTCTCACATTGCTACACACCTGATTTGACTATTCCAGCCCTACGCTGGGTATGACTAGTACCTGCTACATCCGTGATTTCACTATTGCAACCCTGAGCTGTGTATGATTTGCATGCTTGCCTGTTGTAGCCCCCCGCACCATGAGGTGAGGCTTTGCCAGCTTGCGCACATGCTCGTATGTAATCAGTAACCAATATGCGTGCTTTGGCACTTTGCGAATTGTACTATGCACTTTCTGTAACTTGCACCTAGATGCCTGTGGGTTTTGTGCGCTGAAATAAATGCATAAATAAATAAATAAATAAATGCAGGAATAAATAAAAAAACCTTCAGCAAGTATTCTCCCCCCCCTCCCCGTTGTCGCTAGCAGTAGGCTACTCAATTCCTCTTAGCATCTGCAGCATAGAGTATCACCACACGTTCCGGAAGGCACTCAAGACCTAGTTCTTCCCTTCTGCATCTTAACTGACCTAGCCCACCACCTTGGTGAACTATCACCCTTAGACAGGTAGGTGGGGCACCGATGAGTCACTTGGGACCACAAGACAGTACCTAGCCAGCATGGATAGGATTCCAGTCAGTCTGTATGATATGATATGCATACCCTCATCGCACCTAGATATCAGCCTGGTTCTCTGGTACATATAGCACTCCATATCAACGGAGCACAGCTGAATCCTTCCCAGGGCATAATCACCCACCCGCCCGCATACATATGCAGCAATTCACTGCTCGACTTCATAACACACATCACCTCTGCCATTAGAATGTAGCTGGGACCCAAAATTAAATGTGGTCCAACTGGGCACGTAGTAAGTCTCCTTGACTCATGTACCTGGCTGACAGTCTATCACAACACCCATTAACTAACCAGATATCTGTGGGTCGCTAGCAGGGACTTAGCCACCCCACCCTACCTTTGTGCTGGCTAAAATGCACACACATATTCTAAAAATCCTGCTTTCAAATCTCATTCCTCAGACTTCTGTGCTCCAATGACGTTCAGCCCACAGCACTCTGAGGCCATACCAATGGCATTAGGTGTTATACAAATGTCATATACACAACATCTCTCAAGTTTGCAGAAGGGTTTTACTTGCTGTCAGTTGAGGCCAGAATTGACTTCAAATTACTAACATTGGCCTATAAAGCTTTGTATGGTAGATGTCATTGCCACATCAGGAACAAAATGGCAAAGTAATAACCACTCTCTTGATTTAAGATCCAGTGTTTCTCTTCTTTTCCACACGCCACACTTTAAAAAAGTCCATGGCATGGTGAGCGTTTTCACCATAAACGTAATTAAACATTGGCATCTGCTGTCCCATAAAAATCCCTTGCAACCCCAATTTCCTGACCTTTCGTAACAAAATCAAGACCCTCTACTTCTAAGTATGACTTTGGGTTATCCATGCTTAATATAACATATAATTCATTGTGTACCAGTAGAGCACTTAGATACATACAGGTCAGAGCGCCACACCGGCAATAACAATAAACCTCCTAAAGGTCCATGCTTTAAACAATAAAATAAAATAAAAAATATGATGGTGCATGAAATCCATGCACTGATGGCATATGATAATGTTTCTGAATTCCTATATAAATCATGTGCATATTTATCAAATGACCCCAGAGATGATTAAACATATTAACGTTGTAGCAGTGCTTATTTTGGATGATACTAAGGTTGACGTTCATTGATATTAGAGCTGCCATGGGGTTTTGTGGTAATATTGAAACCTCTACAGCAGTAGTGTGGGATGATGATACGTCACCAAAAGGGAGGTGTATATTGATAATTAATTCTCTACAGGAACTGTGAAAAATGTTTTGACATCCTCAAAGGGATAATGTGTTTATGTTTTTGTAGTTCACACAAGTATAGTGCGTAAATAGATAATAGACATCTGATGTAGTGTGGTGATATTGGGGTTGTTAGCAATTGCTTATGAGTTTATATAACTATCTTAATAGGGGTTTTATGGTTGAAATTAATTCATTATACACAAGAATATTCCTTGACAGAAGCTTTAGCAGGATTCTTTCATTAGATGAATAGACTTCAGAAATGCCTTTTTCAGAATGTGACCTGCTTCCACATACAAGTGCTGATGCTATGGTTATTTCCTCAAATTGATTTTCAGTGAAGAAAGGATCTCAGCAGCAATGCTTACATGATGTGAGAATCGATGGCCTGTGGAGAGGCATCATACCTATAGCCAGAAGTGTAGACATGACAGGGACTGAGAGGGCAAGGCCTACCCAAAATCTGTAAATGCACACTCTGCAGCGCTGTGTGGGCTTTTACAGATGTTGATGTCAATGCGGTGTGCCCAACTATATTAGCTTCATGCCCCACTTGTTAGACAATCCTGGCTACACCTCTGCTTATAGCGTGAGCCTTGTCTCACACTTAGCACTAAAACACTACTGTGACAAAACCTTATTCTGGTCGAAATGGTATTCCAGAGGGGAAAGGCTTCTACGCATGAAAAAGCCACAATTCTGCTCAGAGGTGTTTCAGTCTAAAAGGCAAAGCAGGTATAAAGGGAACAGCATGTCTCCTTTGTCTCTAAATTGAAAGCATGAGACGGTGGTTGACTATACTATTTAGGCTTTTGAGTCTGCAGTGCAAGCATCCCAACAACAATAGTATGGTAAGTTCCCAAAAAAAGGAATGTCCAATGCCTAAGCAAGAGAAATACACACTTTATTCAAACACAATTAACAATCAAAAACTTGAACAACCAATGCCAGTAATAAAAATAGATAATGCATGCTAAATACATATAGGGCCTCATTACGAGAATCCCGCTAAAAACGGGGTAATTACCAGCATGGAGGAAGTAGTGGGTCCGTGCTCCTTTGATGCCGTGAATAGCGGCTGATTACGAGTGCGCGAGCACACGCGAACCCCCATGCCAGTAATGGCCATACCGCAATGCCGCTAAAGGGCCTCCAACCCCTGATAGCGCCATCACGGGACCCGCCGATACCGCTTCCGCCAAGGAGTAACCCCTTAACAACGACCCGGTAATAACAACATGCCAATACCGGGCTCCATTGCAATCCTCCCAAACCACCACTTCTACAGAGGAGAGACCAGGGCCATTGTGTACATCATGTCTAAGGTAACCCGTAAAACCACCCCTCGCCTGTGCAAGAAGCGCTTCTCAGATGAGAAATTAAATATGTTGGCAGATACCCTTGCTGCCCATGCCAATGAGGTATTCACGAATAACCTCAAAAGGGAGGTGCAGCTGAGGAAGAAGGAAATTTGGGAGGTGGTAGCACGCAAGGTGTCTACGGTAGGCATCACCCCCCCCGTCCGTACACTCAAAGTCTGCAAAAAAAGATGGGACGACCTCCGTCTCAGGGTCTGGAACATCCTGGCCAGCAATCGGAGGGAGGCCATGGCCACAGGCGGGGGTGCACACTCACCGGTGAAACTCATGTGCTGGGAGGAAACCTGCAGCTCAATCATCCAGATGAAGTCGATAAAGGGCTTCAGGGAAATGGAGACGGGTGGCGCGACATCTGGAGAAGGAGGTGAGTGACCCTGCAAACCCCAGTAGGCCAAACCATTACATAGCGCAACTGATGTGAAAGTGAGCTGAGCCAAGGCAACGCATGGCCCATCGTACACACATTTGCAGAAACATGTCCAGATGGAGGCCCAAACCCTGGCACACTGAAATGCATGCTGTGTGCCAATCACATAACCAACAGGCACCCGACACACAGGGACCATTTGCATGTACCACATCACACAAAGCCCATTACAATGGCATACCACCTGGTGCGCATCAGTGCCGAATGGAGATGCCACGCTAATGCCAATATGCCCCCCCTTGAAACTACTCTGTTTGATACACCTATAAGATTGCAATGCATGAGAAATTAAATACTGTACAACACCATCTCATGCTTCTTGCATGTAACACCATCACTGCTGCCCTGCATCTCTTCCTCTCCCACAGGCACTGATGGAGAAGGTGGGAGTCGGGACCCTGCCACAAGGCCATCTACGTCCAGGGACAGACCGCCAAGCACTGACCAATCCACCTCTGGGGCAGCACCGCGGCCCACAGTCCAATCCAGGGCAAGTGCACAGGCCATGCAGGCACACGAGGACACCACACCAGCGGACGTGACTGCTACCACAGGGCTGCCAACAACAGCTGAAGGGGAGGCTGATGGCACCCAGTCGCTGCCACAAGCTCAGTGGAGCCACAGCCCCACTCAGTGACATTGATGTAGGAGCGGAGGTTTATGTGGACCTAGATGGAACAATCCATGTGGAATGTCCACACACCCCAAGCCCCCGTCAACCCGCTAACACGCCACTCAGGACACACTCTCCAGCACCATGCTGGATTCTGCAGTTCCACTGCACAGTTCCGAACTCAGTACCACCCCAGAGGCCAGCCCTGCAATGGCACACCCAGATGCAGCACCCTCAACCTCTGCTGCACCCACTGACTTGGAGGCACAGCTGTCAAGGGTGGAGGCAAGACAGGACACCATGAATGACCTTGTGCGCCAATATGTGGCTGACGGCGATGAGACACAGCGAGAGATCCGTCAGGCCATTGCTGGGAACACTGCCGCCATTAATGCCTGTGCAGTCATGATCCGTGACAGTTTGGGGCCTTCACGCAGGTCCTGACCAGCATACTACAACACATGCAACACCAACAACCTGCGCCGGCCGTGCCAATCCCAACTGTTTCCACCCCATCCTCCACACCTGCATCCTCCGCACCCTCCAGCCCTGTGCGGATGACACGGGTGAGTGCAAGGCAGACTGAAATGCTGCCCATGGTGTTCATTGGGGGGTATGGGGTGTTTGGGTGTTTTGGGGGAGGGCGCACTTTTCTGTAATTTTCATTAATACACCCGTTGTGTGCAAAATCATTTAATGCCTGGACATTGTTGATTTTGGGTGTGTCCATTCAATTCATGACAGCGCACGGTGCCCAACTCCCCACACACCCTGTGTCCATGTCGACACGGTCCCAGTGCTCAGTGTAGCACTGACACATAACCATCAACGTCCCTGTGGTTCAGAAGTAATCGTCAATCAGTGATTGGCTTACAGGACAGCCATCTTGTGCATCACGTACTGGAAGGGGTTCTCCGCCATCATCATCCTCATCATCCTCACCCCGTGCATGCATGTCAACGTCAGGTGGCAGTGGTACATTTATCCGGATGCACATGTTGTGCAGCATGACACAGACCAGGGTGATCTTTGCCACCTTCTCAGGGCCATAAAGGAGTGCTCCACCAGACCTGCTTAGGCAGCGGAACCGTGCCTTCAACATGCCAAAGGTCTGCTCAATCACGAAACAGGTACGGGTATGAACCCGATTGTACTCCTCTTTGTGCCTGTTACGCGGGTTACGCACAGGGGTAAGTAGCCACGGCTTCAAGGGATATCCTCCATCACCTGCATGGGGGCACAAGTTTGTGTGAGTCAATCTGAGCTGACAACCTTAGGAATCACGGCCATGGCCACAGCTATGTGGTATTGACATGCACATGTCCCTGTATGTATGCACACAGATTGGTTTGATGCATTGTGTAATGCAATATGGCCTGCTTGTGTGTCTTGCATGTTGTCAGTGATGTACGGCATTGCTCTTATGTATGGCATTGATGTGTCATGTTCGGGTTGGGATGTTCAGGTCAACAGTGTTTAGTTCTGAGTGCATGCTCCACTCACCCCCCAATTCCACCCAGGTGGAGTATGCATCCCCCTCAATCCCACCCAGGTGGAGTATGCATCCCCCCACCTCACCACCCTGATGCACTGCCATGGCCCAGGCAGGCAACTTACCGAGCAGCCAGGCACGTCATCCAGCATGTCGCTCATGTGACAGGGTAGCGTGGAGTTACGCAGTACCATGGCATCATGTGTAGATCCGGGCTATCGGGCGCAACAATGTGTGATGATCTTGCTGGAGTCACATACCATCTGCACATTGATGGGGTGGTATTGCTTGCGATTGCGGTACACCGCCTCTATTACATGAGGGACAACCAATTCAACATGGGTGCCGTCAAGGGCACCGACGCAATTGGGCATGCCTGCCAGTGAATGGAAGCCTACTTTAGTGTCAGCAAGCTTCTGGCAGTCTGTGGTAGCGATATGCGGGTGCTAGCGTGCTTCAGGAGGGCATCCAACACTTGGGTCAGCATGCGTGAAAAGAGTGGTTGTGATATACTATGCAGCTGGCCCACTGTGTGCTGGTAGGTGCCTGTGGCCAGGAAGTGGAGCACAGACCGCAGACACCACCTTTAATAGCGTAGCGGGGGGATGGCAGTGCGTATTTCTATGAGGCTGACAATGTTGTCGTGTATCATGTCCACTATGGTGGTGATGGTATCCCGGTCCAACCGGTACAGGGTGTGGATCTGCTCAGGGGTTAGATTGAATGGACTGGTTCTGGGATTGATGGCTGCCTACATGGTATCACTGGCTGCACTGGTGGAAATTGCTGGGCCTGTCTCACCCTCCTTCTCCTCCTGCGTCTCCTCTGTGCTGCCTGTTGTTGTAGCTGTAGTTGTTGTTGTTGTTTGTTGTTGCTGTAGTTGTAGCAGTACTGGCATGTCCTCCAGCCCCATGATTGCAACAGCTAGTGGTTTCATTTTGGTGTGGGAAGGGGTGTGGTGTGTGGGTGTACTCCTTTTGTACTGGGACAGGCTCCATTGACTCCACCTTTGGTGATTGTGTGCACCTGTGGCAGTTGCCTACACTGCAGGTTGCTGTTTATGGGTGGTCCCCGATGCCTGTATTGCCGCCGTCGTTCAGGCCCTAACTACTGCCTTGGGGATGCCAGTAAGTGCATCCCCGCGTAACTTGTGATGTCTCCTATTACTGGCATCCTGGTATTTCTGCCGCGAAGGGGCGCCTGTACGTGCGCATGCCAGTATGAAGGGACACGGTATGGGCGGTGGCGCTATTGGAGGGTTGTCGTGTCGTAATGGCCTGGACCCATTAACGATGCCGGTAATACCATTCCGCCTTCCTATTTTCATTACCTCCATGCTTTGTGAATTATAACGCATGCAGGAAAAATGAAAGGAATGAATCAAATGCTTATTTTTGTCTTTGGCAAGGTAGGGGAAAGGCTCCTTACCAGTCTCAAGGGCCCAAAATAAACGGTGAGTTGGGTGGGGAAATAACAGTACCAAGTTTGGATGGGAATGGGAACCAGGTCCAACTGTTCAAGGCTTGACAGAATCAAGTAGGTATTTATTAGTGCTTCTCTAAGTAGCAGAAGCAAAATGAGACAATTGGGTAAAGGTGTGCTGATGCGCAACCAGTTTGTAAAGACCCAACAGGAAATGCTGACTGGCTATCTGGGCAGGCTCAGTAAGTGTCACTGGCCTTAGGGTGCAGAAGACAATTTGGTATTTAAAGCTTTGTAGAGCTTGATCACAGTATCAGATGCATCTTGAAATAAGAACGCTGTATAAATACCAAAATATAATACAATACAATGCAATACAAGAACTCTACTGAGACAGAGGTCTCCAATGCAATTCCCACTCAAGAGAAAGTATGAAAGATCACCCACAGGCCCGCTAGCTCCACTATCAGTACTTAGGTGTCCTGGTGAAAGGGTCCTTGGTGCAGGCAATCTTAATGTTTGTATAGCTGGTATCCCTACTGTTCCCCAGTAACAGTAAGGGGAGTGGATCTCTCCTTCCTCTGATCAATCTCTTCACCCTTATGGATGGCTACTTTGTGCTGTTAACAACTCCAACAACTCCAACAAAAATCAAGAATAGTGACTCGTGGTACAGTATCTAAAGCTAGAAAAATAAATTGTATGCATGGGCTAAGAAATATATAGAAGAGGGTGAAAAATCAGCTGTTTTAGTTGCGATTTATGTCCAAGAAAGTATTCCCGAACAGGCTGTTTTGATAGAGGGGATGGGCAGCGTCGGACTGGGTCGTCGGCCAATCGGCCCGTGGCCGATGCAAAATCATGGCCGGAGACCTGGGGGCCGGTTCCTGAAGCCCATGTGGGCCGGTTTCAGCCCAGGTGTGGGCTTCACACTTCAGGAACTAGCCCCCAGGGCCTCGGCCTCGCCGGACTGATGCAAGTTGCAAAGGATCTGTAAGTAAGTTATTTACAGATCCTTTGCAAATGCAGCCCCGCGCCCGCCGACGCCGGCCTGCCACTGACGCAGAGAAAGGTAACACTTCAATGTTACCTTTCTTTGATAAATGTGGTGGGCCGGCGGCCAACTGCCGCGGCCCGCGACACCCTTGAGCCAGCAGCAGTCAGTGTTACAAAACACTGGGAGGGAGCGGCAGGGCTGGGCGGGGCTGCCTCAGCCCGGCCTGCTCCCTCCCAGTGTTTTGTATTACACAGACTCTGCTCTCCAGCTCCTGGCCTGCATACTCCCAGCCATGATCCCCGTTTTCTCGGGTTTGGCGTCGTTCAGCACCCACTCTCCTCTTCACCCAGCTCCAGGCCTATTTTCTTCAGTAATGGTGATCGCCGGAGGTAAAGTGCTTGCTGCCAGCGGTAATTTTACCACCAGTGGTAAACTGGTAGATATGAGCTTACAACAGGGCATTATTTTGCCATTTTGTTATAGATGGTATTTTACTTCAAAGAGTAATTACCAATTATGCGAACCAGAGAAGGTGAAAAAATAAGGCATGAAAACCGTATTCACCAACATCACGCGTGCATTTCAAGTAAAAATGTGAGTGGCAAAGCTATTAGAACAACATTCTATAGTCCAAATGATACACAGTAAGTAAGGTGGCCTGGGGGGAGGGCAGCACTTTCCTCCCTCCTTCCCTCCCTGCGCTACCCCCGTTCATGTGGCGTCCAGCGAGTGAAAGGTGTGTGCAGAGAGACTGTGGCATGCGTTTGAAGCTCCTTCCTGGCTGGCTGCTTTTCCACTGTTCGTAAGTTAGGTCGAAGCGCGCAGAGAGGTCTTCAGGCAGCGCGTGGAGCTGCTGGAATTACACACCGGTGACAGTGCGCTGGGCTCTCTGAAGTGATTTTGGGACTAGCAACCGGGAAAAGCAGGTGTTGACATCTGTTGAATGGGCTATTCTTCGCCTTTCGTTGTCAGACATTAAGCAGAGGACATGCTGTCTCTCCCCTCAGTGCTGAGGAAAACTCTCCTCCCTGGGCTGGTGGCCACAACGTTTAGCCAGAAAAATCCATGAATCAGTGAGTGTTTGCATTGCATGACATGTTTCAAAACCGTTATTTTCGCCCCACTTCGAACCCACACACCCAGCCATTCTGAAGCAAATTGTGAGTGGCGTGATATCAAGTGCCCATTTAGAACAATTTAATGGTTTGCCTTTTTTAATAGTAGTCACTCATTTTCTCCGTTTTTGCAAAATGTTGAAAATAGGAACACTGTTACTTGTTTCAAGTCCCTTTCTTTCATTGGCTCTGAATTATGTAGCTAATGCTGTACAGAGAATGTCATTTCTATCTGCTTGTTGCACATACACGTTTATTTACAAAACCCTTTCTATTTTGGTTAAACACACCACACTTTTTTGAATCCAGTTAAAGCACTAGATGTGAAGGTTTCTGGCCAGTGTTGTGACGCCGCACGAAATAAGGGTTTCATCAGGTGGATTTGAAGGGAGCTGGCACCTCTTTGTCTCACATGAGATGCGGAACATGTTATTTCCATGGAAACTGTGGCAGGAAGTTCTTCGTTTGCTCTGCAACTAAAATACTATGTTACTGTCAACATTTCAAGTGGACGGAAAAGCGTCTTTGTTTTATGATGCCTGTCATTAGGACACGTGGGTAACGGCACTGTCGCACTTGTCATTTTACAATACTTCAAGTGGCCCTGTGATTACCAATTGCATCTGAAGGAATGCAGCCTCCCCGCAGAAAGACACCAGACAGTGTTTCCTCTATTGCGTTCATCACCGTCAGTGTCAGTGGGTAATCTTCGTTTGCAGGACCACATAGGTGGCGTTTGAAAAACTCTGCAGCTGTTCGAAAGTGCCTTAGCATTAAATGTGGGCACCATGAGCATTTAAGATGGCCACCAAGTGCTTAGCCATCTCCTTGTTGTATTAATATCTCTGGTGTGTTGCACTTGTCCTCTGTTTTGATTCAGGAGGCTTGGCGTATGTTGCCTTTGGAGGTGTGTCTCTAGTGATTCGGGGCAAGGTGTACTACTTATGTTCAGAAGCTGTCTGTCGTTCGACTACCAAACATGCACCATAGTGCTTTTTGGTGCTGCATTTTGTTAGTGTAGGAAACCGCTGGGGTTGAAACTTTGTTGTAGCATTGCACCAGACAGCAGTTGGACACGTGTCACAGTGGACACTCTTTGGTAATATTTTGATGGAACTGTTAATGCAATAAAGGTCTCTGAATATTTCAGACATAACCAATTTATGTTAAAAAAATATCAACCTCAATCCTAGAGGACATTTCATTAAGACGCATTTGGTATTGTGTCGGATAACGCTGCCTTTATTTGTTATTACAGTGGCTAAAAGGGTGTGCGTGCTGCACGTTGCCAGCATCATGAGTGTATCGCGCAATTAAGTGGCATACCCTTTGTAAGGTGTGTGGCAAATTGAGATTCAGGAACTGAGCTGCGTCCCTCTATATTTCATGCCTTTTTCTTTGTTGCATCTTAAAGCCATATATGCGTGTTTTACTTTTGGCCTCCGTTGCTGGAATTTACATAAGTCACTTTAAAATCAGGTGTTTGCTTCACTTAGGCACTTCACAAAACTCTTATTAGATGTGGTCAGTTGGCATGTAACCGTGCTTAACTATCATTTGGGGGCATTGGAGCCCCTCAACGATGTATTTAATGCCACAAATCACTTTAATGAGTCCAGTGCTGGTCTGTTGGCAACTGCTTAACTGTGCCTTTGGATGTTTGAGTCTCTGGCCTTGGAAAGGTTCTCACGGTCTGTGTAAATCCCCATCTCCTTTTGAAAGCCACTGTGTCTCAGTTACCAGATTAATGGTATCCACATAATGGAATAATTGCTCTATTTTACTATAGCCGATATGATAGCTTAGTGGGTTGAGCGCTCGCTGCTGCAATGAATGTGTGATCTGCAGGTTGCAGGTTCAAACCGTCTCAGCCTTCCATCCTTCTGAGGTCGGTAAATGAATACCAACACAGGTTGGGTGATATTGTATGCATATTTGTTCTATAAAAAAGAGTTTAAGCGTAAGTGCTGTACAATAACATATTATCATTTGACCTTGGACGTCTCGGACGTCTGCTGGTATTCACAGTAATTTGACAATATGGCTCTATACACACAGATATTAATGATACATATGGTGATCCATTCTTGTATGAAATGCATATCACATTAGTTAAATCATAACCATATTAGTCTACTTTTGATGCCACTTCCTGTTTTGTCAAGGGGTGAAAGGTTGTGTTTCATTAATGGCACTGATACTGTAGAAACATCCATGTTTGCACAGTGAGAAGTGTGGTAGGCAATTCACGGATGATGGTTTGAGGTCCAATTTTTTTGAGGCGCTGGGTGGGCCACTTTTTTGAAGCGAGGGTTGGGCCACTTTTTTTTGGGTGTCCGGGCCTATTTCTTGTCCCAGTCCGACCCTGGGGATGGGAACGCATCTAGCTGATATTTGGAGCGATTTGATGGACATGAATGTCCCACAGGGGTTGAGGGATTTGAATGTCCTTGCCCACTCAAGGGACTCTGCAGAGAAGGTACATGAGCATGTTGAGAAGGTATTTGAGTTTAAAAGGGAGCTAGATCGGTTACAGAATGATGAATTAGATGGTAATAGATTGGAAGCCTCATATGTGCAGGAACAATTTCTCCCTTCATTGAAACCAGTGAGTGAAGAAACGTGCATTTGCACAAGAGACACTCTTAGATGGATTTCAGATGTTTCAGTTTCTCCCATTGAAGTGCATGACACGTTCAGTCAGTATGCACCGGCAATGCAAAGGAAAGTGTTACAGGTGATGGTAGAGTATCTACAAGATGAGTTTATGAAGAGAAAGGTTTGTTGTCCCGCAGTTTTAATGGTCATTTATAAAAGAGCATTTTCACCTGATACTGCTTTGACTACTTTGTCAATAGATTTAGCTTTGTTGCTTAATAAGCATTCCGAATTGCCTACTTTACAGTTGCCAATGAGGGAGGTTCCTCTGACATTTGTCCCTAATGTAGAAATTCCAGCTAATGCCACAACAGGTGCAGCAGCCACTACTATTGAAGCACATTATGTCACACAATTTGTGCATGTCTCATTTTCTAGACAGGAAGTGAATACCATTAGACAAACAATTCCAGATATTAGGAAGAATCCACAGCTTGCACCCAAGGGAAATCTGAAGGTGCTACTGATTTTTTTAATCAATTTGAACAAGTGTTTTCAGATTTCAGTGGTCAAGACTTAAGTACAGAGTCATGGAAAAGGTTGTTTGTAGACAAGCTTCTGTGCAGATTGTTGAATGAAATCCAATCACGAATCATGACTTCCGAGAGCGATTGGCAAGCGAAATCACAGTCTGAAGTATTACATATGGCTCAGTACTATGAGAATAGGGTTAATACTGAAAAGGAGAAGGTAGAAAAGAAGAAGGGAAACTTGAAAACTAAACTATTGTTGCAGCAAATAGTTAGAGGAACTAGGGGTGGGAATACACAATTTAGAGGTCAATTTATGCCACAGAGTAATGCACAACTGGGTCCTGTACACATGAATCAATGTGCCTATTGTAGACAGGAAGGCCATTGGCCATTGGCGATCACAATGCCCAGTCCTTCAGCAAAGATCATATAGCACATATGGTGCTATGCATGGGTAGATGATCTAGGGGCCGTCCTGGGAAGGGGTCCTGGTAGAAGTCAGTTCACTCAGAATCAACAATCATCTTCACAGGATATTCAGCAACATAGTGTCAATAGTGAGAACATTTTTGATAATCCTTCAACTGTTTATTTTTCTGAGGATCTCGCATTTGATGACATACTGTTCCGCTAGGACAGCCTGAAGCAGAGTCTGGAACCTGTACCTATTCCCGTCGATCAGAAAGGGTCCTACACTGAGATGCAGATGGGGAATAGGAAGCATCTATTTTTGATAGATACAGGAGCACATAAGTGTTCCATTTATCATTCACGGGTTCCGGGTATTCCTATGTCAGGGCAGAACAACATTCTGCAGGGTTTTCTGGTACACCAGTGGTTAGTCCAGTCTCTCAGATGGTACTGATTGCACTGGGGCCATTTAATGATTCATGTCCATTTCAATTGACGACAAATTGTGGCGAAAATTTGTTAGGGTTACATTTGTTGAAAGAATTGAATGCTGTGATTTATTGTTCTCCGGATGGAGTGCATTTAACGATTTTGCCCCAACAATTTTCTGTTCCACAGTTTTGTCTCGTGCTTTACCATCTGAATTAGAAAAAGTTCTGACATGTTTATGGGCAGTTAAAGACAATGATGTTGGCATTTTACAAATTGAACCAGTTAAAATTGTGTTGAAACCAGGTGTTAAATTACTGCGTATTCCATAATGTAAGATTTCGGTTGAAGGTGAGCAGGCTTTGAAGAGTATTGTTTCTGATTTTGTACACATTGGTGTGATTGAGGAAATTGCAGTGTGTGTAATAGTCCGATTTTACCTGTGTATAAGAAAGGGGATAATGTGATTCCTTTTTGTTTTATTTTGACTTGCGCGCTATCAATAAGGTTGTTGCCCCACAGTTTCTGATTGTATCTGATGTGACTACAATTTTGACAATGATTCCAGCTTCAGCTACTCATTTTAGTGTTGTGGATTTAAAGAATGCCTTCTTCAGTATTCCTGCATGTTGACAGTAGATATTTGTTTGCATTCACCCCCCTAGGAGGACTCTCGTTTACATTTACTTGTGTACCACAAGGGTACACTGAGAGTCCAAGAGTAGCGCATTAAAGGAACAGCTTGATACACTTGAGTTACCTTCTACTTGCATGTTGTTACAGTATGTAGCCGGCTTACTTTTAGCTGCTGATTCAGAAGTTGCTTGCAAGGAGGGCACAATGTTGCTGCTTACCCATGTAGCAGAACATGGGCATAAGGCTTCACTAAAAAAGTTTCAATATTGTCAACAGGAGGTCGCCTATTTAGGCTACACCCTGTCGAAGGAGGGAAGAAGACTGACACCTGAACGGATACAAAGCATCTCTAGCATGTCTGTCCCAAATACACAGAAAGAGGTCAGAGCCTTGATAGATATGGCTTCATACTGTAGACAGTGGATCCCAAACTTTTCATTAATGATAAAACTAATGTTGGCATTGACAAAGAAGGGCTTTGGACTGCCAGAAAGCTTTTGGTCTGCTCAAGGCTGCTTTGTGTTCATCATCAGTTTTGGGCACACCAAATTATGAAAAGGCCTTTGTGTTATATGTGCATGAATGTGAAGGATGTGCTTTGGCTGTGTTAATGCAGGAGCATGGGGGAAAGAATTGACCGTGCGGTTATTTTTCCTCTACGCTTGACCCTTTTTTTTTAATGCGTTTGGCCGAGATGTTTGAGAGCTGTTGCTGCTGCTGCTGCATCTGTAAAACAGAGCGAGGGTATGGTTCTGGGTCATTCCCCTAACTGTGATGGTACTTCACTCTGCAGACGTTCGATTAAACATAACACAAACGCAACATCTCACATCAGTACAATTAGCAAGATACGAGCTGATTCTATTTGCACCGCATATTCAAATTAAGAGATTTTGCTCATTAAATCCGGCCGAGCTAGTGCGTCTTCCGCAAGAAATTGCTTGCAGTGACAAGATGTCACATGACTGCCTCTATACCACAGAGCAAGAAACTAAAGGCAGAATTGATGTAAATGATACACCCCTAAAGACACCACAAGGGGAGCTGTTTTGCAATGGCTCCTGCTTCAAACCTCTGGATGGTACAACCACTGCTGCTTATGCAATCACCACTTTAAGCACAATAGTGGAAACCAAAAGAATTCCGCAAAATTCTGTACAGGACGCAGAGATAATTGCGTTGACCAGAGCTTGTGAACTTTCTGAAGGGCTCAGTGTGAACATATATGCGGACAGTCAGTATGCCTTTGGGGTGGTTCAGAACTTTGGTCAACTATGGGCAGAGAGAGGTTTCAAGACCTCGTATAACTAAAATACAACATGGCACCTTGATTGTTCGGCTACTTTCAGCACTTGAGCTTCCTACACATTTAGCAATAATTAAGTGTGCTGCACACCAGAAAATAAAAGATGATGTGGGAAAAGGAAACTCTTTTGCTGACAGAATAGCCAAACAAACTGCCATTGATTTTCATTCAAAGATGTATGTATTAGACCCTACAAAAGGGGTCATTACCACTTTAGGCCTCATTACAACCTTGGTGCTAAGTGCACCAACTTTACCACCATGGTGTAAACTCCGTTTACACCATGGTGGATGGCGGATTTACCGCCCCATTCCAAGGTGAGTGGGGCGGTAAATTCCCATTTCCCATTTTCCCTTCCCCATTCCCATTTTTGCCCCATAGGGCATAATGGGAGTGGGGAAGGCGCTAATTACGCCGCCGTAAATTACTGCGGCGTAATTAGCACCATGGCAGGTTAGCGCCATGGATTTTAACGCCTGCTAAAAGCAGGCGTTAAAATCAGAATCAGGCGTTAAGGGTTAACGGTGGCGTTAACCCTTAACGCCTGAGTTGTAATGAGGATGTTTGTGATAGATGAAGGAATTGGTTGCATAAGAGAAATTCAAGCTGATTCTAATCTAGATGAAATTAAACAATGGGCTGAGGGTCCAGCAAGTTTAGACAATGAGGGTTGTTGAGTAGATACTGAAAAACTAAAATGGATGCTGCCTAATGCTTATTTTACCGCTATGGTGACAATGGTTCATGGTCCAACTCACATATGTGCCAAAAAGATTTGCAAAAATGTTAGAACCTGCCTTGGTTAATGTAAATATTCCAAAAACTGCTGAACGTCTTGTCCAAAATTGCATGGTAAGTTTACAGCATAATATTGGTAAAGGAACTTTGACACAAAGGGGTAGTTTTGGTCCCTTCTCCTTGCCTTTTGAAATCATACATTTTGACTTCATCGAAATGGTGCGTTGTCAGAATTATAAATATGTTGTGGTAGTCATCTGTGCCTTTACTAAATGGGTCAAAGCTTTTCCTCTAAGAGATGCCACAGCAATGTCAACGGCGAAAGTCATGCTTAAGGAATATTTTCCTAGGTTTGGCTTTTCAAGGGGCATATGGTCTGATAATGGCACACATTTTATTGCTGCTCTCATCCTGTAAGTATGCGTGGGATTACAGATCGATTAACAGTTCCATTCGGCCAGACATGCTCAGAGTGCCGGACTTGTAGAACGCCATAACGGCATACTGAAAAATAAGATTGCCAAGATTTGTGCAAATAGCAATTTGAAATGCCCGGACGCCTTACCAATAGCCCTACTGTCGATGCAGACAACTGCACAATCAAAGACAGGGCTCTCTCCCTATGAAATCATAATGGGAAGACCAGCCAACTTGTGGAAGATCCCAAAACCCAAATTACTGAAAGATGTTGAAAATGTACTTCTTTCTGACTATTGTGACCAGTTAACTCAGAACCTGTGTTTGATTCTTCAACAGGTGCGAGAAGCGCTCCCAGTAAAGTACAAGGGTCCAAGTCATCGACTTCGACCTGGTGACTGGGTGCTTGTGATAGCATTCAAAAGAGCTTTCTGTCTCGCACCGCACTGGAGAGGACTGCATCAAGTCCTCCTGGCTACACAGACTACCATCCGTGTAACCGGCAAGAAGAACTGGATCCACGCGACACATAGAATGAAGATTCCCTTTCCTCTGGCCTATGACGGAGGCAAGTGGAAGGGAGCTGGTGACCCAGATGCTCACTAGATCAACAAAGGGGGGCTGTTCTGACGTATAACGTTTTCTGGGGACTACTATTTGACTTGAGTAGGCCTAGGTTATTTCTTTTATGTCATGATAGATACAGAAACACTTTGAATGTGAAAATGCACCAAAAGGAGATTCAGACACAAATAGATATCAATCTGTCAGCTTTTTAAATTTATTTTGCTGCTGGATGCATTTAATAATCATGCATCAGTAGTTTTTTTGGGAAAAAAGTATTTTTTGAAGAAAACACAATTAGAAAATGCAAAAGGTTCATTCACAAGAACAGAGTATTCAAGGAGGTTAATTATTAGTCTTAACCTTTCCTCAAGCAACTGTTTATGGCAAGATAAATTGCAAGACAAGAAAGTGTTTTGAAAGAAACACTGTGAAACCACCACCTATAGTGACAAGTTATTGGCATGTAGTCCATACATAACAACCAAAATAAAAGCAATGAATGAGAAAACTCTTGGTTGTGTGTAGCCAGGCTGGAGGGTGACCTAACAAGTGGTCGACGTCTAGATATTGATCAAAGAAGATGTTGGGACCAGAAGGAATGTGGAGGTGCTGGTCGGTAAGACGTTTCGGCTAAGTGCCTTCATCTTGGGCCTGGGGTAGGTCTCCCTAAAAAAAATAGAGACAGGGGGACTCTCTTATTGACTGAGTAGAAAGTTTAAAAACTTTTGTTTGTTAAAAAAACACAAGACATAATATTTCCATGAATATGGTACACCACTATAAAATCAGGGACAAGGGATACAAGGGACTGACCTTAGGGGCTGCAGATCTCCCTGGATCTGGAATTACTGTGATATAGGAATGGTATGAAATGCCAAATGGTTTAGGCTTCTGGCAACCGGCTGTGGATGGCTGCAAGAATCGAAGAACATGTAGTTCTAGGTAAGGATGTTGTTAGTGACGGTAAAAAACAGGAAAGGATTGACCAAAGTGTACAAAAAATGGCATGTGCTCACCTTGCTAGGTTGCAACTGTGTGGTAAAACACAGGAAATGCGCAGGGTGCCGGTAGAATGGCAACTGTTCACAGGGACGAGGGCCAGCACGTAATGGTGGCTGGATGGGTCTTATTTACCATTATTGCCTGTAGTTGTCCTGTGAGAAAAAACGAGATGCGTGCGCCCGTTAAGTAAAAGCAGTGTGGAGGTCAGAAGCAGACTGCTGGTTGCATTGGGGGGCAATATGTAGAGAAAGAAATGTGGGGCTGTGGGCATGTGTTGTCAAGCAGCAAAAAGCCCAATTTGGTGGAAGTGTAATTGGGGTGCCCGGTAAATGAAGTGCAGTTCCTGCCAGCTGGCTGCACGGAAAGCTCCTAAGGTGCAAGAGTGTAAGGCTGAAGGGAAGAATGGTAGGGGAACTTGTTATTAGCCCTCAATGGTGGGATCTTCAAATGGCATGAGAGATGGAGGTCTCACAGGAAGGGGAGACAAACGTTTATATGAAGATGTGTAATTATCTGCTGAAGTATGTGGGGTCTATCTCGTTTAGCCCGGTAGTAGTGCTTTTCAGTTTAAAAATCCACCATGCTTCTTTGTGGTTGAGTGAGCTGATGGCATTACTCTTTTTTGGTACTGAATCTGCTATCCACCATAGGATATCGTCTGGACCATGATGGTTTTCAATATAATGTTGTACTATTGGGGCAGTGGCAGATTTACATCGGATTCGAGATCTATGTTCTCCTATCCTTTTGTGGATTTGCCTAGTTGTTTGGCCAACGTAACGTAAACCGCAAGGACATTCAATAATGTAAATTACATTCGCCGTTTTGCAATTTTTAAACTGTCTGAGTTGAAAATCTTTTTCGCCGATCCTAAATGAAGACATTTTTCTGGTAAAGCGACATACTGTGCAGGTGCCACAGGGGTGATGACCCCTTATTTCCCGCATATTCTAGAGCGTTGATCTTTGTGATTTCTTCTCCAGTCTTGCATGTGATAGCATGTCCTTCAGATTCTTGGATCGTTTGAGCGCCATTCTTGGTGTTTTCTCTTCTGGCAGGCTTAATTGTACCAGGGGCCAGAATTTTTTCAAAATCCCTTTAAGTTTGGTTGTGTCAGGGCCGAAAGTGGAGACAAATGTGATGGTATCCTCTTGATCCGGGTTTTTCATTGTGGGTGTTAATAGACTTTCCCTGGGTGTGTATTTGGCTCTTTTAATAGTCCGACTAACGAGTTTTCTCGGATATCCTCTTTCTTGTAGTTTTCTTTTGAGTTTTTTTGCATGTTCTTGAAATTTATTCATTTCAGTGCAATTTCACCTTAGTCTCAGGAATTGGCCATATGGGAGGTTATCCCTTAGGTTCCTTGGGTGATGGCTTTTGTAATGAAGTAGGGTATTTCTCTCAGTCTCCTTTGTGAAGAAGTTGCATTGCAATTTGCCATTCTTGGCTAAAATGGTGAGATCCAGAAAATTGATGGCACTTTTGCTGTTTTGCATAGTGAATTTTATCTCTTGGGTCTGGGTATTGATCCACTCGAAAAATGAGGTAAGGCTGCTTTCATCCCCGTTCCATATAAGGATAACATCATCAATGTACCTAAACCAAGACAAGATTTTGTCTTGAAACGGGTTGGATGTGTCTATGACATGTTGCCTCTCAAATTCTGCCATAAAGATTATTGCCAGACTCGGGGCAAATGCAGCTCCTATTGCCGTTCCACTTATTTGGAGATAGTATTCGTCATCAAATGTGAAGAAATTGTTGGTTAGTGCAAGTTCAAGTAGTTCTACTATAAAGTCAATGGGAACTCTTGTCTGGGTCATGAAGTGGGTAAAATGTTGTTGGATGCACTCCACTGCTGCTTCTTGTGGGATGTTAGTGTAAAGGCTAACTACGTCCATTGTGACTAGGAGTTCCTGCTCGCTGTTGAATTGGCGTCCTTCAAATTTGGAGATGGTAGACATGGTATCTCTGAGGTACGTGGGTGTTTTCTGGCTTAGGGGTTTCAGAAAGTAGTCTATGAATTTGCAGATGGGCTCAGGAATTGACCCACAGCCTGACACAATTGGTCTGCCTGGAGGGTTTTGGCTGTTTTTATGAAGTTTTGGTAGAGCATAGAAAGCTGGTATTCTGTTTTCTGAAGTATTCAGGAAAGTTTCTTCACGCTCTGTAATCCACTCATGCTCTAGTGCGAATCTGGTTGTTTCCTGGATTTTGTGTTTTATGGTGGCTGAGGGGTCTTTTCTTAGTTTTTGTAGTTACCTTCTTCATTTAGTAAATGCATCACCATTTCTTTGTATTTGTCATGATGCCTGCCCCCGAGCACCGGGACAGGCCCAGCACCCCCGGAAGCAGGCATCATGCCCTCGGGAAAAGACCCAGCGGCCCCTAATAGGGGCTCTTTGGACTTTGTCCTGGCGCCTCCGGCGCCAGGCTCATATTGAACATCAGTCCTGGCGCCAAAGGCGCCAGGCTCATAAAAGAAGGTGTTTGGTGCACTTACCTGACGCAGACCATGCTGCATAAAGCCTCAAACCAAATAAGGCTTAGGAGGGACTACTTTATTAAAGGAACTATTTTACTTGGGTGGGGACCGTGGAAGAATACTTACCTGGAACTTCTTCCAAGGCTATTTAAACCACGCCCGGACTGTCACACGTGCTTCGCGTTGTTCTGCATCTAGCAGCTGGACGCTCACCGTGCCTGCTCCTGCTTCTGGACTTCTGCCACGCCCGCCTGAATCCTGAAACACCTGCATGTGGAGAAGGAGAAAGAATTGGACAAAAGAAGAGACCTTACCTGTTTCAACCTCGTCCAAGAGTCGTCCCGTCGGCGATCCTGAAAAGGAAAGACTTTCATTTTAAAAGGTCAACTCACCCGTCGCTGCCGCGCCACATTTCACTCACCTTGCTGACAGCCTCCATTGCCAGCGGCGCTCGTCCGGATTCGCTGCATCAACCCGGCACCTGGGGAAAAAAGACAGAAAACAAAGGTGAGAGTGAGAAGAGCATAAGGAAAGCCAGAGCTTCCATTTAGACTTACCTGTTTGGGTCATACTTCATTTCGGGTCTCTGCCGCATACAGGCACCTGCAGACCCCGGCCCCTAAGGGGAAAAGAAAGACAGCGGAATTAATGAGAGAATGAAAAGACATAATAAAGACTTTCATTAAAGACTTGCCGGAACTTACCTCTCGTTTCGGGTCTATGCTCGTTCAGCATTCTGACCCCGGCCCCTATGGGGAAAAAGACATCTGCATTAGCGTTTAATATTGCACTCAGAGGAAAAACATTCTTTGAACACTAACCTGAGCATTCTTCATTGTTTTCATCGCTCTTCTCGGGATCCACGTTCTGCACCTGAAAGAAAGACAATAGAGACTTTTTATTCTCGGACATTGGCAGAACCAACATGGATTTATGAGAGTGAATCCAGTGAATTAACTGGGTTTCAACGCGCCCCTGCACCAGAAGCAGGAAGGAGAGCTCGCCATCACAAAACCAAAGGTGAGATTCTAGGGGAATTACAGAAAGGGGGTTCGTTCAGGAGGTGAAGGGAGTGGGAAGCTGCACATTGCCCTGCAGATCATTAACGCCCCTCCCTTTTCACATACAGAAGAACTGGCCCTGCCATACTCTGAGTCCAGCGCCTCACCGGAAGAAGCAACTTCATTCCAGTCCTGGTCAGTGCCTCTGTGGGAGTCAGGTGAGTGTTACAGAACGCGAAAACTTCCTACAAATTCCCACCCAGGCGCTATGGAAACTTCTGAGACTGATCAGTTGGCCCAGTTACTGGGGGAATAACGGGCCGAAGTACATGCCGCTCGTCAAGAGACTAATGCCCTCAGGAGGGAATTAATAGTATCAAAGGAAAGAACTGATGACCTGGCCAGACAGCTTTTGCAAGGTCAAGCTGGACAAACGCCTCTACCCGGTTCCGGAGGGAACCCCACTCCTGTGGTTTCCAGTAACCCTGTGCAGATTAATCTACCTGGAAACATGCCGCTGGCCCCACCCGAACGCTTTGCTGGGGACCCCAAACGATTCGCCGTATTCATGAATCAGTGTCGTTTGCACTTCCTATGCAGACCTGGGGCCTTCCTTAATGATCAGACCAAGGTAGCCTTTGTATTGTCATATCTCAGCGGCTGTGCTGCCGATTGGTCAGTTCCACTGGTTACTCAAGATGACCCAATTCTCTGTGATTTTCAAGGATTTCAAACAAGCATGGAAAGGTTATTTGCTCGACACTCTCAGGGGCAGGCTCTGGATGACGAACTTCTATCCCTGCGACAGGGCAATCAGGACCTCCTATCCTACATTGCAACCTTTAATAGACTAATTGTGGAAACTGGGTGGCCAGAGGATAAAAGAATCACGTTATTTTATCGAGGTCTACGCGGAGAACTTAAAGACGTCTTGGCCCAGGTTGTAAAACCAACCCAAGAATGCACAGAATATATAGACTTAGTGGTCCAATTGGATCACAGACTTCAAAACAGAAAAGCAGATCGGTCCAAGTTTGAGACCCGGGTGTTGGTCAAGACCCACGCTAACCCCAAGGGTGCTGATGTCTCTGATCCTATGCAAATTGGAGGGGTTAAAGGACCTTTAACTCAAAAGGAAAGTGAAATGAGGCGGCAGTTAAAATTATGTCTTTATTGTGGGAACTCTGGACACTTTCTACGAGATTCCCCAGCAAAACTGCCCAAGAAGGTGGTAGGCGCCGCTGATAAAAACCATGAAGACTCTGTTTCAGGAAACGACTCCGCCCGACAAGTGTAGGGGTCCGCTTGCCGAGCTTGAAAACTAACTCTCAGACCTCGCATTTCATTGTGCCAATGGTTCTCGTAGATCCGGAACAGCCTAAGCGGTTGCATGCAATAAAGGCATACATCAATAGTGGGGCTATAGGAAACTATGTGAATCGTGAATTGGTCTCTAGGATTAACCTCCCTCTGTGTCCTAAAACCAGCAAAGATGTCATCACCACAGTCGATGGAACTGAAATTGCCTCTGGACCGGTAACACATTCCACTACTGAGGTGACTCTTATTGGTCCGGACGGCCATCGGGAGGCAGTTGTGTTTGATGTAATCAAGGCTCCACAATTTCAGGTTATTCTTGGAATTCCTTGGTTAGAGAAACATAATCCTCAAATTGATTGGCGAGCTAAGAGAATAACCTTCCCGGATTGTGCACAAACCTGCTACCCAGAAAATCTGAAGATTAGTCTAGCATCTGCAACCTCTGCCTCCATGCAACTACCTCCGGAATACCAAGACTTTCAGGACGTCTTCCAAAAGAACAGGCCAACACGTTACCTCCCCACAGATCGTACGATTGCCAAATCGATCTGGTGCCCGGTGCACAACCTCCTTGTAGCAGGATTTATGCCCTTACTGAACCTGAGAACCAGCATTTGAGACAATATTTGGATCAACACCTAGCCAATGGTTTTATTCGCCCGTCAAAGTCCCCGGCATCCTCGGCTTTGTTCTTCGTGCCCAAAAAAGAAGGCGACCTTAGAACTTGTATCAACTACCGCGCATTGAACTAGATAACGGTTAAAAACCGTTACCCTCTGCCTCTGATCCCTGAACTCCTTGAACAGGTGAAGGACGCTTGCGTATACATCAAGTTAGATCTCCGGGGGGCTTATCATCTGGTGCAAGTAAAGGAAGGCGACGAATGGAAAACCGCCTTCCGTACAAAATACGGATTATTCGAATACCAAGTGATGCCTTTCGGGTTGTGCAACGCGCCTGCTGCCTTCCAATTCTTCATGAACGATGTCCTTCGGGAACTTATCGATGTTTGTGTTGTCGTATATATCGATGACATTCTTGTGTACTCCTCTTTGGAATCTGATCACAGAAAGCATGTCCGGGCCGTCCTTGAGAAATTGCGTCAGCACAAACTGTTTGCTAAGCTGGAAAAGTGTGTTTTCCATACCACCGAGGTTGAGTTTCTTGGATTCATCCCGACACCTAATGGGGTCCGAATGGACTCACGGAAAGTGGAGGCCATCCTCAAATGGCCATCTCCTAGTTCGGTGAAAGGGGTCCAAAGCATGCTTGGTTTTGCCAATTTTTATCGCAGATTTATTCTGGAATTTTCACGTGTAGTACAACCCATCACTGCACTCTTGCGGAAAAATAAACGTTTCGAACGGACCAAGGAAGCTGAACAGGCCTTTCAGGATTTGAAAGCTAAATTCACGTCTGCACCTATTTTGAAGCACCCGCGTCCCGATCTCCCATACATAGTCGAAACTGACGCATCCAGTTTAGCCATGGGAGCTGTCCTGTCTCAGAGAGACCCTGAAACCAACCAACTGCATCCTGTAGCATTCTGGTCCAGAAAGTTCTCACCGCCTGAGGTAAATTATGCAATTACCGATAAGGAATTATTAGCCATTAAGTCCGCCTTTAAGGCTTGGCGGCATTATCTTCTTGGCGCCAGGCACACCATTACCGTGATCACTGATCACCGAAACTTGCAATACTTAAAGACTGCCAAGGCTCAATCGTCACGTCAGCTCCGCTGGGCTTTGTTCTTTGCTGAGTTCGATTTTGTAATCACTTACTGTCCCGGCTGTAAGAATGGCAAAGCGGATGCACTATCTCGAATAGGAATGGGAGAAATAGACACTAATTCAGAACCTGTGCCGATCATTCCCGAACAAAGAATTTTGGGATTAACCTCCTTACAAACCTTCGAAGACATTCAAGCACGAGTAAAACAACTCCTGGACTCTACCGCCTTGCAGGATTGGATCCAAAGAGGATCTTACTTGTCGGTCAACAATGGCCTACCTTACTTCCAAGGATGCTTATTTCTGACAGAAAAGGAATTACAAGAACTGGTTATTTCCCGTCATTATGATGCCCTGATGGAAGGACATCCTGGCATTGCCAAAACTGAGGAAAAAATTAAACGACAATTCTGGTGGCCTTCCTGGCAAAAGGATATTAAATCTTTCGTGATGTCCTGTGGAGTTTGCACCCAAAACAAAGGCCAAAAGACAAGACCCGCCGGTCTTCTTCAGCCTTTAGACATTCCACCAGCGCCTTGGCACACCTTATCACTAGATTTTATCACGGACCTGCCCCCTTCTAATGGATACAATACCATTCTGGTTGTGGTGGATTTATTTTCAAAAATGGCTCATTTTATTCCGTTGAGAGGATTACCTTCAGCTTCTGTCCTTGCCAAGGAATTCCTCGAAAATATTATCCGTTTGCATGGATTCCCGTCCATATTAGTCTCCGACCGGGGAAGCCAGTTTATTTCACACTTTTGGAAAAAGTGTTGTCAACTGGCACAAATCGACGTAAGACTCTCAACCAGCCACCACCGACAGACCGATGGTCAGACGGAGAGAACGAACCAGACCCTTGAACAATACCTACGGTGTATGTTGCACCAATCGGAGGGTAATTGGAAGGATTTGTTATGGGTGGCCGAATATGCATACAATAACTCGGTGCACTCTGGAACTGGACAAAGCCCCTTTTACACCCTATATGGACATCACCCTTGTACTTCAGACCTGGACTCTCCTCTGAGCCTCGAAATGCCTGCAGTGGACCATTTGCATTCCACTATAACTCAAGCCTTCAAGAATGCAACTGCCCATTTGCAACTAGCGAAAGAGAAATACAAGAAAAATGCAGATCAGCATCGGAGGGAGGCGCCTTCATACCAAATAGGAGATCAAGTATGGTTGGCTACAAAACATTTATCGCTCAAGGGACCTCAAACTTTTAATCCAAGGTATTTAGGCCCTTATTCGATCAAAGCTATCATTAATCCAATGGCAGTCAAGCTCGAGCTGCCAACCAACATGCGGATTCACCCCGTTATTCATGTGTCACTTTTGAAACCAGTGCAACCAGGAACCAGATTAATAAAGCCTCCAGAACCAATTCAGATAGATGGGGAACCTGAATTCGAGGTAAAAGACATTTTGGATTCTAAAATCTCAAAATCAAAACTTTTCTATCTAATTGATTGGAAAGGGTATGGGCCTCAAGAAAGGTCTTGGGAACCCAGCGACCACGTACATGCACCTCGGCTGGTAAAAAGGTTCCATCGGAATTTCCCAAACAAACCGAAACCTCCAGAAGGAACAACCTTGGGAGGGGCCTTGGGGGGGAGTGCTGTCATGATGCCTGCCCCCAGAGCACCGGGACAGGCCCAGCACCCCCGGAAGCAGGCATCATGCCCTCGGGAAAAGACCCAGCGGCCCCTAATAGGGGCTCTTTGGACTTTGTCCTGGCGCCTTTGGCGCCAGGCTCATATTGGACATCAGTCCTGGCGCCAAAGGCGCCAGGCTCATAAAAGAAGGTGTTTGGTGCACTTACCTGACGCAGACCATACTGCATAAAGCCTCAAACCAAATGAGGCTTAGGAGGGACTACTTTATTAAAGGAACTATTTTACTTGGGTGGGGACTGTGGAAGAATACTTACCTGGAACTTCTTCCAAGGCTATTTAAACCACGCCCGGACTGTCACACGTGCTTCGCGTTGTTCTGCATCTAGCAGCTGGACGCTCACCGTGCCTGCTCCTGCTTCTGGACTTCTGCCACGCCCGCCTGCATCCTGAAACACCTGCATGTGGAGAAGGAGAAAGAATTGGACAAAAGAAGAGCCCTTACCTGTTTCAACCTCGTCCAAGAGTCGTCCCGTCGGCGATCCTGAAAAGGAAAGACTTTCATTTTAAAAGGTCAACTCACCCATCGCTGCCGCGCCGCATTTCACTCACCTTGCTGCCAGCCTCCATTGCCAGCGGTGCTCGTCCGGATTCGCTGCATCAACCCGGCACCTGGGGAAAAAAGACAGAAAACAAAGGTGAGAGTGAGAAGAGCATAAGGAAAGCCAGAGCTTCCATTTAGACTTACCTGTTTGGGTCATACTTCATTTCGGGTCTCTGCCGCATACAGGCACCTGCAGACCCCGGCCCCTAAGGGGAAAAGAAAGACAGCGGAATTAATGAGAGAATGAAAAGACATAATAAAGACTCTCATTAAAGACTTGCCGGAACTTACCTCTCGTTTCGGGTCTATGCTCGTTCAGCATTCCCCTATGGGGAAAAAGACATCTGCATTAGCGTTTAATATTGCACTCAGAGGAAAAACATTCTTTGAACACTAACCTGAGCATTCTTCATCGTTTTCATCGCTCTTCTCGGGATCCACGTTCTGCACCTGAAAGAAAGACAATAGAGACTTTTTATTCTCGGACATTAGCAGAACCAACATGGATGTATGAGAGTGAATCCAGTGAATTAACTGGGTTTCAACGCGCCCCTGCACCAGAAGCAGGAAGGAGAGCTCGCCATCACAAAACCAAAGGTGAGATTCTAGGGGAATTACAGAAAGGGGGTTCGTTCAGGAGGTGAAGGGAGTGGGAAGCTGCACATTGCCCTGCAGATCATTAACGCCCCTCCCTTTTCACATACAGAAGAACCGGCCCTGCCATACTCTGAGTCCAGCGCCTCACCGGAAGAAGCAACTTCATTCCAGTCCTGGTCAGAGCCTCGGTGGGAGTCAGGTGAGCGTTACAGTATTGTGTTATATTCTGAATCACAATACCACCTCCTTTATCGGCTGTTTTTATAATCAAATCTTTGTTTTTGGCTAAGGTAGTTAAAGCCTTGCGTTCACCTGTGGTCAAGTTCTGTCTTAACTGCTGTTGATTGGTTTGAAGTTTCCTTATTTCTTTTTTAATACATTTTTCAAATGTAAGCAAGGAGCTGGGTACTTCGTTTTCCATAGGGTTAAATGTGGATTTTATTCTTAGTCCGGTATCATTTTGTTCTTGGTGAAGGTCTTTATCCCTGAAGTACACTTTCCTTCTGATACTTCTGAAAAGGTTGAATAGTTCAGAGTCCAGTTTGAACCAATCAGTATGTTCTGTAGGTACAAACGATAATCCTTTGGTGAGGATGGAGATTTCTTCTTTTGAAAGCACATGTCCTGATAAATTGAATATTGGTATTTCAGTTAGAACCTGCGATTGGTTCTCCTCCTCTGGTTGCATGGTCCCCACTGGGGGTAGTTGAAAAACTGCATTGCCTGTGGGTGCGGAGGTGGCCCCCAGTATGCGCCTCTGGGGGCCATTTGCCCTAAAAAAGGCATCTGATTTGGAGGTTGATATTGTCCTTGTTGTCTGTTTTTGTTCCTGTTTTGGCTTGAATCTCCTGATGAGGAGTTGGAACTTGAAGTGTCTGAAAATGAGACCCATTTACGTCTATTTCTGGTGGCCGAGGTTTGGTTAGCCAGTCTTTCCTTTTCCTTCTTGTCCTTATATTCTGCTGAGAGATAAGGATAAATTAGTTCTATTTTGAAATTGTTTATGTCCTTTGCTAATTTTTTATGCTTTTTCTCCAATGTGGTAGCAGTAAATTGGTCAAAGGCTTTGTTCAATTTATCTCTGGCGTTGGACAGACTATCATCATTAAGGAATTTAGTTTCTTCTTCCTTGAGGTCTTGCTGTATTTTTGTATGGATGCGTTGAGCTGTTGTTATGGTCAGGGCCATTAGATCCCTACTGCATTTTGTTGAGATTTTACTGAAACCCAGCATATATTCCTTATCCTCAAGGAATAATGCTGATTCATTTCTGACCAGCAGACCCATTGGTACAAGGTTTACTCTGAGGTATTCCCTGAGGAAATGTGCATGTACTTCCGTACGGAAGCATTTTTTCTTTAGGTTTAATAGAACGTCTCCTGAGGCTGTGGAAGCAATATGTTGCTGAGCTCCTGCCAAGTTGAAGAGGGATGGCCCCTCTATAATGTTGTCTATTTCTTCTTCCGTGAAAGATAGCATTTGGTTCATGATGTTGATGTCGGAGGTGTGTACCCTGGAGGGCCAGGTCCCGTGTAGTCCCTTGTTGGGTGTAGGTGTGTATATGCCTAAAAATGAGGCACAGGTGCTGAAGTTCAAAACTAATTTAAAACATTCCCTATTATAGCATGGTGCTATATCTAAATACTGGTAACTGGAGGGATAGCCCGACTACGGCAGAACACTGGGCTGGAAATACTAGATCAACAAAGGGGGGCTGTTCTGACGTATGACCCAGACGCTCACAACAGCCTTGTTCTATCCGACACCGAGGGTGTCCCGGAAATCTTTCCTGAGCCCGTGGGGGCTGGGGGGATTGTTGCTTCTTCTGCAAGTTCTTTTTCACCATCGCGCAATCTTGCTTCTGCTACCCCATTGTCCTCATTGCCTTCAGGAAACCACAAAACTCTGTTTGCAGATCACACCATACCTGCAGTCTTGAGGTACGATCTGATACTGAGAAATTAGACTTACATTACAGCATTGGCTGTTCCTACAAGAAGATCATAGTTGAATCAGTCCCCTGTCATTCTTCTGCTGTATCAAATAAGAGGAAGAGACTGACAAAAGCCACATGGCCGGAAGCCACCGACGGATGAGCTATAAAACAAGCCTAACGGAGGGGCTTCTAAATGGACTCTGAGAAACAATGCCTTTTCCTAAACTCATTTGTGCTGAAAAAGATATTGGTCACTTGTGTAATGATGAATCTGCCCATCCAAGGTCATGGTCCCTCAGGACCCATTGTTTTCTGGTCATAGTAGTCACTTGCTTAATAATTGTATTTACACTTGGGTTTTGGTATCTGGACAGAGTGCATCCGCTTGATATACTGCTACCCACTGAAAAATTCCCCACTGTGTCTCCACCCTTCGTGCATCTGCACACTCTTCCTCTTTGAGACTTCCAACATAGACAGAGTTACCATAATAAAACTCTCTTAATGGTTATGAATGCTACCCATGCAATACTGACTAAAACAAATTGCTGGGTGTGTTCACACCTGCCGCAGCATGGGGAAAAGGGACTGGGGTGGTATATTCATCCTCTTCCTTTAACCACTGCCTGCAATGCCTCACTAAGAGCACTATTCTTTGGTCTTTGGAACGATAGTATTACTGAGAATTTTGATGGAACTAATCTCAATGATTTTGAAAAACGAGTCTTAACACCTTTAGGATGTTCTCGCTTTGCGAATAGGAGCAAGCTCAATGTTGCTTCTATTAGGCCTTCTGATAGACTTCATAGACCTTTTCAATCATTGATCTCCTTCAAAATGGCTCCCGTAGGCAACCGGGAAGCCATGCCTCGTTCTTATACTATCGATCATAGTCCCAATCCTGTTCCTTTGTGCATACAAAGAAAAGGTTCTCAGCCAATGGGTACATTTGAGGGTTGTACTAGTATTGGAAATCTAACTAGTGAGGACAGACGTTTGTATGTAGGAGACCCTGTGTATTTTGTTTGTGGCAATGAGGCATACCCTTGGCTACACAGAGATTGGCAGGGTACTTGTTACTTAGGTATATTATTTGAAAAAACTTTAAGAGACTAGAGGGAATATTTATCTGGATCCCTTTAAGACAACCCTCAAAACGTCAAAACCACTAAACATACCACACTAATGCTTAAAGGGTCCCTTGCTTCTCCAGTACCTTCTTCTAACTCAGTCCTGCATGTTGTTTAACTCATTAAATTACAACATACTTATTCCAAACAGTTTTTTTATCAAAAATATCAATTTATTTACTCTCAGTAAAAACACCACTAAAAAATACATTCACAATTATCTCAACAAAGACAGCATCTTGCACTTTTGTCTAAGTTCAATTATTACACATTTGCCACTATTTTTGGTATCATTGACCACAGACAACTTCTACATAACATTCTATTTTCTAATACATATCTCTGTTATTAGATAGTTCATCAGTAGAAGACACATTTTTCAGTTTTTCATTTACTTTTTATATCTTCTCCTTTCTTCACTGGGTACTCTAACTTCCCCATAACAATCGTGCTCTACTCATTCACACTTATGTCATTCATACATCCTTTCATTCTACAATCCACACTACCCAACATGTTTCTTTCCTTTATCAGTTCTCATAATTTCAGGAAATTCTTCAGGGGTTAATTTTTGTATAGCAACAGTCTGTTATGTAGTGACCATTCGGTCTTCTTGTATTCTTTATACTTCTTGGTCAAGGCTCATGTGTTCGGTTCACATCTGTTTCATTTCTGGGCCAGAATTCCACAAGAAGGTATCTGTGAGAAGCAAGTGTATGAAGAATGGATTTAATTATTAACCCAAATTCTATGCAGTCTTATTCCTACATTCGGGGTATACAATTTACCATGAAAGAATACATTCTTCCAATTCTTCAGTACTAGGCATGCACTACTTGGTAAAGGACATTACCATGTTTAGGTATATTATTGCCATGACTATATGTTGCTACCACCTTTGAAAACTCTAAAGTGCGTCCAAGGCGGGATGATAATGGTAATACACCTTCACAAGTCTTGGGTGACGTGGCAAAATCCTTTGTTCCATTTTAGGGTTAAATAATGAATTCTTAGGATATCAGAAGACTAACAAGGGTACTGGAAAAGACATCAATAGGACCACTGATATTTTGTGCAACATGATGCTAGAGCAAAAGGCAATTAGGTTAGTAGCCCTTCAAAATAGAATGGTGTTCGACATCATTCTAGCTGAGCGTGGTGGGGTATGCAAAATGGTGGGATCTGCATGTTGTGTTTTGTACCCGACTCCTCCCGGACTATATTCAAGACAATTAAACATCTACATACCTTGAGTACTGAAATACATGTCCCAGAGGGAAACTGGAATCTTAGTACATGGTTCTGGGATTTGTTGTGATCATGGGGTTTTGAAAATCTTTGCATTCCTTATGATAATCCTTGGTGTTTTCCTGTTCTGTCGTTGTTGTGTACAATATCAAAAGGGAATAGTACTGCTGCTCTGATGGTTCACTCCAATTGTTGTCAATGAATGAAACAACACATATAAAGTTATATTGGGGAACCATTCACAATGATACTAATGGACTAAATCCCTAAGTGAATTGCCAACAAAATGACTCGAGAAAGGACAAAAAGCAAACACACACGTCAGGGGCTGTGAATGTACACAATTTGTATTAAGCAGAAGACACAAAACATTTGTGACAAGTTACAATATTGTTAATAATGACATATAGTGAAATCAAAAAAGCTTAAAATGGTCTTCAATGCATAGTATTCTTCAAATGCATCACATAACCCGTGTTGGATATATACAGAAATCATAAACTACAATGGCTAAACACTGTTGTGGACCTGTAACAATCTAAGTCCTACATTCAATGTTCATTGTATAGAATATCTATCTAACAAGAGCATCATCTGTTTCAAATGCCTCTGTTTCAAATGCCAACGTAGCAGGGGGTAAATGGGTTGTGCTTCCAACCATCCGGAATTTTTTAGAAAAAAGATTTTTTTAAATGGACAATATATGACACTGACGCCCTCACAAGATGGGTTTCAAGCTTCCCCCTTGCATTCAATATACGTTTCAGCGGCAGTTTCATCCATCTTGAGAATACATCAGAAGGATGTGTGTATATATACGGTAGCCACCTTCATCAGGGCGAGTATGCGGCCCCTGTATTAATGGAAACCAAAAAAAAGGAAAAGAACAGAAAATAAAATAAAAAATCAATATTGAATTCTTGTTCATGGGAGCTTTGTCCTTTCTGGACTATTTGGGCTTATTAGTACAAACAAACATATTGTTCCAAATGGAGTAATTAATAACATAGGATCTGATTCAATTAGTTCAAATCAAAAGGGCTGAAGAATAGCAAGTTAAATAAATAGTTGCTGGTCGTGATTTAAAGTGGTGGAGGTAGAGAATAACTTACTCACCACTTGGCAATAGAAATGAATCTCACTATGGGGCAGGCTCCCCAGGCTGGTCTCTCCTGTAGTACTGAACTGTAGTTCCTATAGATGTATGTGTTGCCGTGCCAAACCGAGCGTGGATGGCACGGAGATGAAAAAACTGTTGGATGGGAAAAAAACAAAACAAAACCCAAAGAAGGGAATGTTATGGTAGGTAAGTATCCTACACATATGCATCAAGGTGCATACTCAAGTTGGAACCAAATAAAAATGGCTAGAGAAACCTCTGTATATAATTCCTGAATCTATAAATATAGGAAATGTAAATGTTTGATAGCAAACCAATCCAACCAACTGGAAATGTGGTCGGAGAAGCATTGAATATGTAGAATGTTCAAGATACTTTATTTGTTTCTCCTTTTTTCTTTTTTCAGAAATATTCCTTGGTTCATGAGATAAATGACAAACTAGAATTTAAAGGCGTAGCTTTTCAAATGGATTCAACACAATGACATAACCACCTCCCGTTTTTGTGAAGGCAGTGCCTGGAGACTCCTGTGCATCTAAAGAGAAAGCACAGGAAACGGGTGCCTTAATGTTCGGCAAGGCAGATCACAAAGAAGTGTGCGATGAAACGGAAGGGAGCATTGGTGTTACCTGTAAAATAGTGGAGGACCGGGTTGCGGAATTCTGGTCGTCCGGACACTGAAGAAATAGTGTACACACCGGATCACTCGTTCATGTAAGCCGTGAGAGGCAAAATCAAGGCTCTGATGCCGAGACTGGGTCGGGCGAGCTTGTGCCGGCTGCAGACGTTTATGCAGCTGGCTGTAGCTAAAACGGAGGGTGTGTGTCTCTCCACCAATCGGCATGCAAGCCAGCCTGTGTTCTGGTTGGTTCTCGCAATGGAATGCGGAACCAGATCTGATGTTTCAGTAAATGGAGGTGAAGTCGGTACTTAGGGTGGAGTTGATCGTGCACCTGTGTCTACCAAAGCACGAAAGAAGTAAAAGTACGGTAAAAAACTAAAAGAATGTAATATTTAACGAGAATTTCATTGTCGGATTGATGGCAGCCTAAGACATGCCAGTTTGTCAAATGCGATCTAAGTGCTTCGGAAAGCCATCTCCTATTTTGGGACTTTTCGTGGGTGAGCAATGGCTGGCCATCGCGGGCAACAAAAAATACATGCCCTAAATTGCGACAATAACTCGGCCTCTGAGTGGTGTGCGTTATATAGCTGCGCTTTGCAAGAAAGCTGCGGGTTGGGTTTAATACACAAATAAGGTGTATTGGGCTGCATATAATTGATCAACTAGGCTTATAATGGGCTACAATGGACCAATCCACTAGGAAATGTGTAACTTTGTTATTTAGCATTGGAGTCTTGTAGGTGTCTTGAGGTTTTCCACAGCAGACTTCAGAGCAGAGTGGAGATCCGTGTAAGTTTATAGCCGGACATCCTGTTAATAGAGTTACTGAGTAAAACAAGTTTTTGTGAATATGTGTGTTCTTGTCCCCTTCTGGTCCAAATGTATATGGATGAGGAGGGTAAACTCTCATAACGGGACGGGTCTGACAGCTAAGATGAAAAGAATTATAAATAGAGGTGAGCCCAGACGCTCTTCCTCCACAAGTGGAAGGGTACGGGTGAACGTCTGTCTGTGAACTGTGGAAGGGCTCACAGTTAGGATACATCTGAGTCAGGCAGTGCTATCGGCATCAGATACCGGCTGTTGGCTTAGCAAACATTGGCAGTATGCATGACCAAAGAATGGCTATGCTAGTGGGGAAAAAAATGTTGTTTGTTGAGTCCTTGTTCTATAGAGTTCATTCTATGTATCCATCTACATTCTAGGTCTAAAAGGCGACCTTGAATGTTAGGACCATTGCGGACTCTTTCGATAACCCACCATTTAATGTCTTGGGTACTGTGTTTTTTCTCCATATAATGGTGTACTAGGGGAGATGTAAGATTTTTTCATCAGATCCGTGAACGATGTTCTGAGATCCGTGTGCCAACATTGCGCATGGTTTGCACAACATACCTTAGCCCGCAAGGGCACTCTACGCAGTACACCACTTGATTTGTTTTACAATTGGAGATGTTGTTCAAAATCCATGTTTTTTGTCCAAATTGAAATTATTGTATTCAACTAGTAAATTGACAGACTGAGCAGCTGCCGCATGGGAGTGTCCTTTCAGTGGTCGGAGATTCCATAGACTGCCAGGCGGGACTTTTTTGATGTACATAGAGTGCACTAAATGCTCTCTAATGTTGCGTTCCCTTTTGTATGCAAATCTGGGTTTCTGTTGGTCCGGGAGGCAAAGTCTGGCGATCGGCCAATATTTCTGGACAATTTGTTTAATCTGGAAGGCATGTTGGCCATGGGTGATTACGCAGGTGATTTGATCTTTTGATCCCTCTCTGTTCTTGGGGGTGAGGAGTGAATCACGAGGTGTGAATTGTGCTCTTTTCAATGATCTTGATACCAATTTCTTTGAGTACCCTCTTTCCCCTAATCTGTTACTTAGTAGGCTGGCATCATGATAGAAGTCGTCTAAAGAGGTACAGTTTCTGCATAGCCGGAGAAATTGCCCATATGGTAAATTCTCTTTGATATGTTTGGGGTGATCGCTTTGGAAATGTAAAATGGTGTTTCGATCAGTGGGTTTGCGGAACGTGTTGCAGACTAGTTTACCCTGACTGTGTCCAATCGTCAAATCTAAGAAATTGATAGTAGTGTTGCTATGTTCCATCGTGAATTGAATGTCTGTGCTACACATGTTGAGCCAGACAAAGATATTTTTCAATGTTTCTTCAGACCCTTCCCACAGACATATAATGTTGTCAATGTACCGGTGCCATTGCTTGATGTTGTTCTTCCATATATTGATTTGATTGAATATGAATTTCTGTTAAAAATTGGCCATGAATAAAATTGCCAGACTTGGGGCAAACGTGGCCCCCATTGCTGAACCCTTAATCTGTAGGTAAAACTGTTTGTTAAATTCTAAGAAATGTTTACATAGAGCTTATGTCATTACTTCAATGATAAATTCAGACGGGACTTAGGACCTAATTTTGGTGGCGACAAGATATTCATAGACGCAATCAATGGCAGCTTGTTGGGGTATGCTGGTATATAGTGACTTTATATCTAAAGTCACTAGTAGCAGTTTCTGTGGATCAAAGTCCAGATTTTCGAACAGCTGGATTGTATGCATCGTATCTCTGATGCACAATTCTGTAGTGGTACTAATGGGTTTAAGGAAGTGATCCACAAATTTACATAAAGGTTCCAAGATGGAACCACACCCCGAAACAGTAGGTCTTCCTGGGGGGTTGGTGGCATTTTTGTGAATCTTAGGTAAAGCATATAGGCATGGAGTTCTGCCTTCTGTAGTCACGAGAAATTCAGACTCTTTCTCTGTGATCCAGTCTCTAAAGAAAGCGAAGGAGACCATAGCCGCAATTACAGTGGTAAGTTCTTTGGTTGGATCTTTTTTCAAAAGTTTGCAGCTTTCTGCATCATTTAGCAGTTCCATGACCATTCGAAGATAGTGTTCTGAGCTCATAATGACAATCCCGCCACCTTTGTCGGTGGGATTAATAACCAACTCAGAATTCTTGGCTAGTTCAGAGAGAGCTTCTCTTTCTGCTCGTGTGGTATTTTGGTGTCTATTTATTTCTTTTCTCTTGCTTAAATATCTGAGATCACGTAAAACGCATTTCTCAAATGTCAGAAGATCAGCAGGAATTTGGTTCTCTGAGGGCAGAAAGGTGGATTTTGGATGGTGTCCCGTGTCATTAGAGTCCTCAGTAATTTGATGTTCACTAAAAAATGTATGAAGTCTGACAGTCCGCAAGAACTGTCGTCTTTCCGTTTCTGTATTGTACCAATCAGTGTTCCCAGATGGTACAAATGACAACCCTTTCGCAAGGACTGAAGTTTGTGCAGCTGTAAGATCAACTTTGGCCAAGTTGAAAATAGGTAAATCTTGGTCTGCCTGTGAATTTATCTCCTCCGGCGTCTCAGGTGTCTGCGTTGGCCTTGGAAACCCGGATTCCAAAATGGAGGACCCCATCCTGTGCCTCCTCGTCCTAAAAAAGGTTGGATGGGAGGTGGGGGATAGTTTTGTGATTGTGGCTGACCAAATTGGTTAAATTGATAAGGATTATAGTTGTGATCAGAGTTCCCACTAGATAAGCTACTACTTGACCCAGAAAAGGTCACTCCTCATCTCTTAGGTCTCTGATAACCGGACTGTGTCCCTCCCGGTTGGTTAGAGTTTTTGGAGTATTCTTCTGTTGTGTAGGGGTAAACTAGTTCTATTTTGAACCCTTTGATGATATCTTTTTGTAGTTTATTAGTTTTCTTTGTCAGAGTATTAGTTTTGAAAGTGGTGAACTGTTTGTTGATTGCCTCTATTTGGTTTTTTGCATCAGTTATAAGTGAATTGTTAGCAAATTTTCTTTCTTCATCATGTAGTGTCTTTTGAAATTCCAAACTGATTCTTTGTGCCATTGTAATTGTGAGGACCATAAGATCCCGACTGCACTTGGTGGCAATATAGCTGAAATTTGTTGTATATTCTTTGTCTTCTAGGAACAGGCGCTGTTCATTTCTGACAATTAAACCGGTGGGAATAATATTAGCTCGTAAATATTCCTTAAGAAAATGTCCGTGTAGTTCTGTCCAGAACACCTTTTTTTTAAGTTTCAGAAGGTCGTCTACTATACTTGTAGGGGACCCTGATATATTAGGTCCTGTGGATTCAAAAAATGATGGTCCTGCTAGTAAGTCTGATGTCTGTTCCTCAGTGTAGCTAAGGGTGTCACTTTCTGCCATTATTCATAAAAAGCACATTGTGTACAATGTCTCCCTGGCATATGTTCCATGATAGGAGGATGTTGTGCACAGACAATGGGTACACTCGGACCTAGGATACATGTGCCTGAGAAAGCTACTAATGCCTTAGTAATGCAGGATATTACCATCAAAGAGCTAATGGCGATTGATGTTTTTGAAGAATGTGATTCAGGATGTACGGATATTGATGCATGGTTTTTGAATAATACCAATGTTTGAGTGATGCTCTTGGCTTAGGCCAAAAGGAGGGTTTGTTAAACCATATTCGCATACTACCATCTGGGTATAAACATTGGACTAAGCACATTTGCATTGTACAGAAAACCACGTCTAAAAATGCCCTCAATATAATTGACTAAAGCTGCCATTTTAGAAACATCTGCCATTTTGATTCTAACCCCTGCTTTCTATCTGAAATGGTTAACTGTTTTTCAGCTGCCACTGAGTAGAGTGAACTTTGAAGCAATGTAAACATTAAGGCTGCTGAGAGCAGAATGTGTGTTCAGTGCAAAGAGATTTTGTAATCAAAATGAACTGCCATTCAAAGTGTTATCTGTGTCTACAAGCCTCATCTTCATTCAAGCAATGTAACACAATGCAAAGAAACTAAATCTGTGTGCTTTGGGAGAAACCCTTTGTGCTCATCTCTTGGAACTAGACTGACCCTAAAGCTCACGAACTAGGAAGAGTCTACATGGCCAAGAAAAGCAAAGTTTGTCATCATTGTATTTCGTGTGTAAATGATTGTGTCTTAAACCTGGAAACTACAATGCTGTATTTGCTATGTGAACTGGGCATGAACTCTAGCAACTGTGTAACTTGAAGAGGGGCTGGACAATGTAACCGGGCTTGGGGAAGAAAGTATAAATACTGTGAGTTTTACAATGTCCAGTACTCTCTCCCCTCATGGTGTCTGTTGGTGCACACTGCGAAGCGCTTGAGAGCCAGAGAGCTATTTGCTTTCATATTTGTATCTGTACAGAATAAAAGTTATATTTATAACTTTGACTTCGTGACTGGCAGATTTCATCTTTGGTGGTACTAAGCATCGATATTCCTCGCTGATCTATCAATTTGACCCTTATTCACACAGACAGGGCCAATAACATGCCCAACGGACAATTTAAAATCAACCCAGAATTAAAATCACCTTCATGGTTGTCTAGCCCAGTTTTGGAATCTGGAGAGCAGTATATGAAGATCCAAACCTTCTCTTTTATCAAGAACTAGCAGGTGTACAGGTGCTTCAAATGGGAATTCCTACTTCAGTCCTAGTTTGAAATTTATTTAACAAACTAAACCAATGCTTCTTTGTAGACAATATTGCTAGTCTTACCTGTAGGAGCTAGTGTGAACAAATTGTCTTTGTTTGCAACTCTGGAGCAACCCACATAAAGCTGACCGTGAGAAAAGCATGAATCTGTAAATTGATTCCAGCTACTTCTTCAAACCCAAATCGTGATGATATGAATAGTGTTTACAAAATGGCAGAAGCAATCCTACATGCGGAAACACCACCGCCTTTTGTGAAACACTGTTATCAGCAATTGGTGAGTAAACATTGAGACATCATCACTTGGATTAGTATATTTTTTGCTTAAGAATGGAACTCACAGTTTGATTTTTTATTTTTAGATATAACACCTGGGAAATGTGTTAAGACTAAGGTGAACAAGAGGAAACAGTTTATCTTTTTAAATGGTCAGAAGCCTATACAATGGATACTATGGGCCTCATTACACGGTAGGCGGTGAGCCATGGCGCTATTAGCGCCATGGCTCATGCGGGTAAAATACCGGCACTGCCTTGGCAGAAAGGGGATTTACCGCCCCATTCCAAGGTTGGAGGGGCGGTAAATCCCCCTTCCGCCATTGCCCTTCCCCATTCCCATTTCTGCCCAATAGGGCTCTATGGGAATGGGGAAGGCGCTAATTACAGCACCGCAATTTTGCGGTGCAGTAATTAGCTCCGAGGTCCCTTAGCGGGTTGGATTTTAACGCCTGCAAAAAGCAGGCGTTAAATCCCCTAACCCGCAAAGGGACCTCGTAGTAAGGCGGTAGGGATTTACCGGTACCGGTAATTTACCGGTACCGGTAAATCCCTAACGCCATCTGTGTAATGAGGCCCAATGTATTTGACACCTATAATTTTGTGAAATAACACATTATTGTGTAAGTCCATGTTTTGTGGCATGAAACTGACCATTCTGCAATAATACATTAACTGGAAGCAATTCTATTATTTTGAATCTTGTTTACATAATAGTTCTGGGGAAACCTGGTCTAAGTAATTTTTAATAGATGACAGACAACGCCTTTGGATGGTAACAAGCAAACTTTATTGATACAAAGGGCTCATTGTCTGTCAACATACTAATAATAATGATATATTGCAAGATGTGGTAACCATGCATTGCAGTATTATACTGATGGAGGGATGTTTTATGTTGTAACTAGACAACCTGATATTGATCACCAAGGTGATTTTTTTTCTCTTATTTAGATGAATGGACCTAAGATTGAAACATCCAGCGAATTAACATTAACTAATAGATTGTTAAGAATAAGACTGAATGACAATCTTATAAACAATTTATGGTGGTGCAGAAATGGCAATCATGCCCCTTTTTTCCTGTATAAGGGGGGAGGATACACAGCTAATATCGGCTTGAAAATGTACTGGATTAATCTTGGAGCCATAGGGTGGCACAGGGGTTCAATGGGGTTCTTAAGTATGGTGCAGCCAGCATGCTGTACTTGGGCATCATGTTACTGACTATCGTTAATTATAGTCGTTAAGGTAAATACATATAATTAGTATTAGAGATATGATTTGTGAATTGAAATTAGATCTTTCCTGTTGTCCAACTATTTGTTATTTTCTCCTTCTCTCTTTAGAGTTAACACTCACAGGAATATTGTGGATAAAGAATGGATATATTGTACATTTGCATTGCTTAAGTTTATATATATATATATATATATTCATTGAAAAAACCTTGTTAAAGGGACGTTATGGTTAAGTTGCGCCACTAAAAGCCTATGAAATTCAGTGAAAAAACTTTGTTAAAGGGACATTGTGGTTAAGTTGCACTCCTAAAAACCTATGAAATTCAGTGAAAAACTTTCTTAAATGGACGTTATGGTTTTATGTAAAAATTACATAAAAAAATTAATATGCAGTGCAAACTGTATCTGTAAGACACCAACAGTCCAATTACATAGCATATGGAACATAATGGAACATACAAAAAAATAACACATGCCTCCAGCAGAATTACCTCACAGAAACTGCACAGCAAATATCAACAGCACACCTACAAAGCAGTAACAGGAAAACTAAAGAACAAACTGGTAAGTACACTAGATTAATTTGTATATTTATAAACTTTCTGTAGTAGGATACACTGAAAAATAATTTTCTTTTTTTTACACAGAAATGTCTAGTACTTTGGAATGGCTAGAAGAACATTTTCCTCAGGACAAAATGACTGAAAACAGTGATACTAATGGTAGACACTACACTTCTCTAAATTAGCCAATGAATAAACATTATTTTATGTGTACTTAACACATTTATTTTTCTAACAGTACATACAGACAACAAGAATAATACTGAAACAGACACCTTGGAAAATTATCTGCAGCGTTTAGAACAAGAAATTGATCAACTAAGGACCAATTTCATTATTTTGAAAAACTTTGTAGAGAACCATATAAAGGAAAACATTAAATATCACTGTCCCACATGTACATGTACCCCTTCTCCATTTCCCAGCCAATCATCCCCAAAAAATCCCCATCACGTAAAACGTTATGATGAGACTTCAATCCCTTCCTCCCCTACCATCCAACATGTACAAACCCCTAATTCAACTGTATTTGTATCAATTTCTGCTTCCCCCTCTCTTTCATAATTTTTATACAATAATAAAATATTATGTGTGCTGTAACTATATTCCTCTGTTTTTTTGTATTTTTAAAGGCCGTTAGGGTGTCCGCGGGCAGCGTGGGTGTCCAGAATGTCTGTAATTAACCTAAATGGGGGTGTCCTAAGGACGCTATACCTGTCTGCACTGTCCGCAATCAAAATGGAGGTTTCCGCAGGACACTAAATCCGTCTGCATGTCCGCAAATATTTCAAATAAGGTGTCCTAAGAACATGCCCCCTGTTCGCATTGTCCGCAACCAGAATGAATATGTACATAGAACACATAGCCCGTCCGCCTGTCTGCAAAGTTGTGACGCACATTTAATTTGTTCGGGGACCTGAACACTGTCCGTAGAATGCCTGCACGCATTCGTATCACACCCTTGGGTCCTACGAACATCCCGCCAGTCCGTAACTGTCCGCCGCACGTGTGTCACACTTTTAATTAGTTTGTGGACATGAACACTGTCATTAGAAGAGCACACACATGCGTACACCCGATCTCATGCATTTTTGAGCAATCCAAGGTATTTTCCTGTGAAACCTCACCCTTGCACATGTCCCAGCCCATGTCCCTAGTGATCTGCATACTTTTGGGAACTTTTTGAACCCTTTTTGGTGTTCGAAGTGTTCGCGGACAGCACCCCTATAAAAAGTCACACCTCAGAGCTGCTTCTCATTCTGTTTTTGGAGTTCCAGGACAGACACTGCTGAATTTTATATTCTGCAAATTGCTGCCTTTGCTGTGCCTCCTGAAACCATTGAAGATGGCAACCATGGCTGCTGCTGCTATTTCTGCCTCAGCACCACCCCCAACCCCTCCACCACCACCACCTCCCCAAGGGCCTGGAGAGGGGAACAGGCATGAGGATGCAGAGGAGGATGAAGAGGATGACGAAGATGAGTTAGTGGAAGTCCCTACTATTAGCATTCACCGTGAGTTATAGGGGAGGAGGTTGTTTGCCACTCTTGATGGAGTACCGAAAGCTCGTGCAAACAAGGTGTGCTGCACTCATTGCCAGTTGGTGCTGAGTCGTGGCAAACCAGGTTTGTACAGCTGTGGTAGTACCTCAATGAAGCAACACCTTAAGTCGTTCCACGGTGGGGCTATTCGTAAGGTTGTACCTTGCGATAAACGTAGTAGGTTGAGTTCCTCTGCAGCATCCTTTGTTTCTGCTCCTGCCACCACAAGAAGCACAAGGCCAGCGCATCCCTCCAGCTGCCTCACAGGTCATACGTGATGCTGTAGATCCTAACCTTTCGAGAGTCACAGTGTTGTGCATGTACTGCAAAGCAGTACTCTGCAGGGGGGAGACCCTTCGAAGTGCTTTCGAGGCTGTAGTCCGGGAGCATGAGAAGGACTGCCAACTACCTGATTAAGGCCCACCTTACATCTTCCTCTCTCCACCTGCCCTTTCTTATCCCCATGGTGTGTGCCCCTTCCTTACCCTCCCTTCCCTTCCTTTCCTTATGTGTCATGTCTGAAAAACTGAAAACAAAATAAAAAACAACAAAAAACATGAAAGAAATGCCATCTGATCTAAAATAGTCATCATTGACATAATCAATATTGTAATTGTTACAAGACAACATTCCACTTCCCAACAGAAAGGCAGACATCCCTCTGTTCACCAAACACCTTGCACCATTTTGCTGGGGACAGAAAGCATTGAAATTGTCCCATAGTACCCTAGGCAGCATTTGAGATAAAATCACTTTCCCATTTGGAACAACCTCCATCACTGCCTGAACCAAGTTTTCAAGACTACTCAACAAAACAGGAGCACTGGTGTATCCCAAATAGACACCACCCCAATGCAGTACCACTACATGTGAACTCTTCTTTACAAGCTCCAACCACTGCCTGCATATTGCACCCAAGCCCAGTTGACCAGTAAACCTCCACTCCTTCAAAACCAAAACTGGCAGCCTTATGTTTAAACATAGCATACCTCTCTAAACCATCTTCAAACATATCTCCAACCACCAACACCTGACTTTCTTCACCTCTGCCATCTTCACTACACAAAACCTCTCTCAATACAAAGCAGAACCTCAACACCTGGTTGGCTAATCCCCCAAATACACTCCAATTTCATGCTCAGAAGCCCCGGATGTGGCACGCCCTGTCCACGAACACCTGCAGTGTCTGCGGTGCACGTAACACTGGAGCAGCCCTTATAACCTTTCCACTTCACCCTCTGCACCATTCCCTCATCGGCTACTGTTAAGCAGTCACACAACCATCCACCAATCACATCCAATAACTCTACATCTAACTCCACCTTCACAGTTCAGCACTGTAGATGTACTGTTGATCACTCTGAGTACAATTGTGCTGTGATTGCAAAGCACCTACAGCAACAACTACTATAAAACTCTCCAAGATTTCTGCTCGCAGATTCATGCACATCCACATGCATGCACACAAACTACAGGTATGAATATTTTCTGCACAGTACATGTACAGCTCTTGTATAAATGCATCTAAACAGGGTAACTGCCACTTACCCTGTATAACCTGTAAAAAAGCTTACTGTCATTTCTCCCATCTGCTATGATCAAGTGTCACTTGCAAAGCTGCCTGCTCTCCAAATTTTTATTTACCCATATTACTAACTGTAATGTGCAAACTGTTATTTTCTTTATTCATTCTGTCATTTGTGTAACCACTGCCCCCTGTTTAACACATTACAACCATAATAGCATGTAATGCCTTGTAGTCCATAGGATGTACATACAATATACATTCTGGATATTTTACATACAATCTATCATTTGAACTTCCTTTAGGAATGATTATAATAGTAATCAGACACAACACACACAGCTGTCTAACAAAGTGTCATTTCATGTTAAAAGATAGGATAAATAACAGTATAATTGCGGGAGAAGGCTTTGTAGTGTGTTATGAAGTGACACACAGCCAGGATGAGTACATGCATCTTTATTCGTGCACACAGATAGCCAATATCATTTGAAAGGCTCCCAACTGAAACAACACCACTGCCTCTACAAATGTTCTTACAATCAAGACAGCTTTCCCATTCCAGCTGGTTGCCCATTCCGTTCTAGAATTTACAACAGCATTCAACTATACACAGGTGCAGTCATTTTTATCACATCATGTACAACTATGTACAAACAGTGTAGTAAACCACATCTCCCCCTTCCCTTCAGTCTGCAACGCAAGCAGCAGACCCTTCATTGCAACCCTTACTTTATTTCAGACTCTCCCATCTGCAAGCACCATAGGATCACCCAATAGTTTGCTAATCACCTGCAGTCTGGTAAACTTGCTTTGTCCCTTTGCCACTTTTCCAGGTTTTCTTATTTGAACCTTCTCCCCTATAACTATCCTGCAGAGCAATAAGCTGCTGAACCCATCAAAGCCTTCTGCTTTATTTCCAATACCTTCAGAAATGCATACATTTCTTGCTTTTCCCAACAGTTCCTGCCATTTACCCTGTATAAATAGCAAGAAAAGCATTCAGTTATTTCTCTCATCTCCTAACATCCAATAGCACTGCCTTAAAAAGCCAAGTGTGCTATGTGTTCTTACTATTGTAATCATTTCTAAGTAAAGTTCAACTGACAAATTCTAACTAAAATATAGAGAATGCACATAGACAAAGGAAACTGCATCTACATGCTATGCAGTTATCAGAAATCACTACTACTGCAAAAACAAACAAATTCATGTCTACATTAACAACAGTGCTATTAACACACACATTTACTAACTTGAAAACCAGCAGCGTCTGAAGTACGAACCAGAACTCAGAAGAAACCTACTCTTTTTAAAAAAAAAATATTATTTTATTGGTTTGTTACAAACCTTTAAAAAAAAAAGAAAGAAAGGGACAGAAAGAAAATAAAACCACATCACAACAGGTTGCCTTTTAAAATGAGAAGATAAAACACATGAATAGGTGAAAAAATAGATCAAAATGTCTGCTACACTGGACTTACTTTCCAGATCTTACATAATGTTACCAGTTCTCTTGTGATCATTGACTAGCAATACTGTATCTAGATCTTAAGCTTTAAGATCAGATTCCGCCTTTGCTAATTTTTTCACCATTATTTCTAAGAAAAACATTAATTCAATTGTTAGTCTGCGATCAGAATCTTGAAACGACTCTCTCCACCAGTCGTCAACAGACAATGTCGGTTTTGCCAAGATAAACCTTCCCAAGTGATTAGTGCGTTCTTGTCTCAGGTTTGGACATGCGAGTGCCAGATGTTTTAGCGTTTCGTTGTTTGGTCCGCACAGTCGACATTTTAAGGGAGCAGATCCATCTTTTTCTCGTATGTGTAAAGTTTCTCTTGTTTGGAATTGATTTAGTCGATACTTCATAAAGATGGACGTGCAATCAAATCCTGGGAATCTATCTAGGTAAACCTGTGTCTTGTTCAATTTTCTAGCTTCGGGAGGCATCATTTTCATGATTCTGTGTTTGATTCATGTATCACTAGTGTCTATCCAGTCTTGTGACCATAGCAATGACTTGACTTTGTTTGGATTGCACTGCAGCAGACTTCTATTCGCACTTATGTCACTCAGGATTTTTTCACAGCGGGTAGCCCATTGTGTCAGCACACTGTCAGCATTACCAGACCATAGCTCTTTAAGTATGTCAAATTGTGGTACCGCCGCTTCTGCCGTCATCTTGCGATTTTTGTTTAGTGTATTCCACGTTATTCTTGCATTAATAGATAAGAGTCTGGGCTCATATCTTATGCACGCGGTAGGTACACCCAGTGCAAGCTGCAGCACTTTGGACCAGAATGAGTGTTCTAACGATGGCCACAATTTTTCTGGACATCCAATGGCGCAGTTAGCTCTGTGAGTTAGTGCTGGTATTACTTTCATTTTGTTGAAATCCATGACAGGTTTCAGTGAGTGCTTACTATATTTTCTGTTTATAATGCACGCCTGAGCTGTCAATTGTTTGCATTTAACCTTTGCTTTTTGTACCCAAGGAGAGTCATTAATGCTGGAGTTGATATACATACTAGATACATGGTTTGTTTTACCAATTCAATTGGTTCTTTGCACATTTTCCAGACAATTTCTTTTTCCCAACAATGTTTTTCTTTTTTTTTGGAGGTTTTGCAGGATCAGAATCTCTGATTTTTTTGTATTGACGCATAGACCGTTTTGTTGAATAAATTGATCTAATATGTTTAATTTGCATTGAAGGCCTATAGGACCAGGTCATCCGCATACAAAATCCAGTTCACTTCTGTTCCATTGATTTTTGACAGGTGTATGTTTGCCTCCGCATATGCCTCACCCAGATCTGAAATAAATAGGTTGAAGAATATCGAAGCCAGAGGACAGCCCTGTTTAAATCCTCTACAGGTTTTTATTGGTTCGGATAGGGATCCCTTTTGATTCAACCTTACTCGTATTTCAGTGTCCACATGTAAGGCTTTTATAGCCATTAAGAGAATGATTGGACCATTCCATGTAGACAGTTTCTTCCATAGTAATTCCCTGTCAGTGCTGTCGAACGCTTGTGAAAGGTCCACAAACGCAAGATAGATCTTTTTATCCGTTCTTATTGCATCCATTTTAAGTATATTAAGGATCAACAGGTTTAGACCACACCCTACGCCTCTTATAAAACCAGTTTGTCGGCAGTCCAGGTGGCTATTGGCTTTGATCCAATTCAACAGTTGTTTTTGTAGTTGAGTAGCAAACATTTTGCCAAGGACGTCTAAGAGGGTGATGGGTCTATAGTTCTTAAGGTCTGCTCTGTTGCCTTTTTTATATATAGGAATTACTATCGCCGTTTTCCAGCTTGATGGAATCGCAGCTTCATTTGCTATTATTGCAAACAACTTCATGAGAAATTCGGCCCAGGCTTCTGGATTTTGTTTGATTATGAAGTTTGTTAGACCTTCAGGTCCGGGGGCTCGTGAAGATGAACACCATTGGATAGTCTGTAGAATGTTCTCCTTCTCGAATTGTAGGTCCCATTTCGAGAGCCGGGGTAATTTTGGATCAGGAATGGGGCGCTTCTTCTCGTACACCGCTTCAAAGTGTTTTATCCACTCGGCTTCACTCACCATATTCGCTTGAATTGCGAATTGCTGACAGTCGATGTTGTTTATTATGAAGAAATAGACTATAGTAGATGACTGGTTCCTGTTTTTCCATGTTTTTTGAGCCGGGATGTCACCTGGTGTGTTGCCGCTTGCTTTCAATATATTTCTTTCTTCAAGAGCAGAACTCCATTTAGAGGCCAATTTTTGTGAGGCATTTGACGATTTAGTATTATCTTTCAACTCTTTTATACAAGATAAGTTCAAATCACCACAGCAGATTATGTTGGGAGTTTGTTGCGTACTGTTGATGTCATCAATTAGTTCTAGCACGCTCGTCATAAATTTGTTTGTTCCTGCATGTTTGTGATGCCAATAAAGGTTGAAGATGTTAAGTTGAATTTTAGTGTCCTTTTCCTTAGTTTTAGCTTCCACTACAATGTGCTGTATGTAAGGCGTGTGATTTATGGAACTTAACAATTTCCAACCCGAATTTCTTTTCACCGTGGTTAATAGGCCAGCAGACGGGCATCCCTTTTTTCTTGTTGTTGCTGGATTTATTGCTATCTCATAATCATTCGATATGGGACAAAGAGTCATCCAGGTTTCCTGTAAACATATAAAAGTTTGGTTGACCAGCCAGTTTCTAGAGTTCTTAAACAAGTGTGTGAAACCTCTTGTGTTCCAAGAAAGAATATTGATGTTTGGGCTATCCAGCCTGTGATGGCATTAGCTGAAGTGGCTCCCTAGGACTCCTGCAAGCCAATTCCAATTGGTGGGGCTGGCATTCTCAGAGACACGATGCATTGCAGCGTTTTCATTACTTATGGGACTTATATTTCCTTGAATCGTGGATTTGATCTTTTCGCCTTAGGTAATTTTACCTTGGTTGACATTATTTTCGCTCACGTCATTTTGAGGACCTACTCTTTCCATCCACAAAAGTAAGTGCAATACTGCCATGTTCTAACTGTTACTGAAACACTGTAGAATTCTAGTATTGTAGAACAAACAATTGTATTAACCCTGCAGCATGAGATTCAGTATTACTGATTGCCCCTCAGCAGGTGCATACTTTGTATTGTTATATGAACACCAGTATAGTAACACACAAATACGAGAATAGCATTCCCAACCTGAAGTAACAGCCCATTGCACAATCACACACCTCCACATGCATGCCTACCATCACACTCAGTCACCCATGCACAAAGCAAACATACATTGCACAACATCCCAACCCACACTTTCTTTTTTCTCCAACAGACCCCAAAGAATGTCTACCAAAAAGCAACTCCATAGAAAGCAACGCAGAAGTAGACAAAATCAAAATAAAAGTGTCCATAATAAGCATCCACCTTTTATTTATACAAAAAGTTCAAACAAAACAGCTAATACCATAACTAAGCAAAACAAAAGCAGCTTCCCTCTTTCAAAATCTAAAACTAAACAGAAAGACTACAGCTACCACTAGTGCTAACACTGCACCTATAAATCTCGATGTAGCCACAAGTAAGCATACCAAAAACATATTTTACAAAAAATGTTCTGCCACAGAGTCCTTCAGAACCTTATAAAAACAGGAGAGAAATAAAGCACAACCCTTAAAACATACCATAGCAAATTAATCCTAGAAGCTCTCATAGACAGTGCAATCCTTCTCAAAAGGACATTATTTCATTTTATTTTTAAACAGAATGAAACCACTAACAAAACTAAGTACTAAACTACAAAAAAGACTTCTCAATAAATGGAATATCAACAAAGATGGCTTTGCAAACATCTGTGGAGGTGAATGAGGTCACACCACCAGCAAAAAACCACATTTCAATGAAGAAGCATGCAAACAAAAGCAAAGAAACCCAATTTCCATACATAGCAGTGGACGGGGATATGAAAAACGTAACAATACCATTATGGAACAAGAAACGCTGCTCACAAAAATATCCCAGGAAAACGTAGTATCAACTCTCCATTCCACTGAACCAATATGTCCAGTCTACAAATGGCCGTGCACATCAATGTGTAACATAGGCAAACAATCTTTCACATCTTTACACCAGTTCCTCAATCACTATGTGAAAGGCAAAGACAAATTGAAAATAAAACTATTACAAACTATGGACTCCTGTCCAGTTCGCAAATACACAGGACTACAAGGACATTCATTAGCCTGCATTTCTGGACCTATTTGCAAAAGCACCTTCCACCATATCAAAATAATATCAACACAACCTTCAACTATAAGAAATCTGGTTCATAAACTGTACTATGCCAAAAGTCCTGCTTTAGTACTAGCCAATTTAAATAACAATGTTCTACATGGTACGGCCAAAGAACTACTCGAAGAAATAGAGCGTATCCAGAGAAAATATTTTGAAAGTGAAAGCCACTTACAAAATGCAATAGCTTTACAACAGACTAGCAACAACGTTACGGATTGCAACCTTCTACTACACACATACAAATAAGAAATACTAAAGTTTAAAAGCACATCTGCTGAAGTACCAAACCATGTGTGTGTATGTTGCCGCAGGACTTTTTATAAGAATAGCACAAAAACTAACTGCAGACATAATGTAGAAAATAGAAGACAATGAAGATTCCAAGTGGTTCCAATTAGCTCTCTCTATGGTATAGCAGAAAACAAATACGAAATTACTGACCCCTTAATACTTTGCAGTTACTGCACTGCAAAACTTGACAACAACCAAATGCCTTCACGTGCTATCATTAACAACTTGGAATTATTCCCACTACCAAAACCCCTGCAACAGCTTAACTTGTATGAGAGCATCATAATTCAAACAGTGCACCCATTTGAAGCAATAATACGCCTTCAACCAAAAACAGCAAAACTAACTCCCTCTGAATTACTGAAAGGCATTTGTGGCAAAGTAGTTTATTTGCCATTAGATCTCAAAGAAAATGTAAGAAAATGTGGGAGTGCAACGTCCAATAGATCATTCTTTAATTATCTTAGTAAATGGCGGACCTACAAAAGACAAAAAAAATGGCAACAACTCGTCGATTTACATAAAGTTAGACAAGCCTTGCAATATCTAAAAGACAAAAATGAATACTACAAAGAAGTAAAAATTGAAGAAAACCTGAGGGAAACCACTAAAATAATTCAAGATTTGTCAGAACCTGGTCAATTTCAACTTCTAGATCCTGCTACAGAATCCAATATTTTAGACCATTATACAATTCACCCATTACACTCTAAAGACACCATAGATGATGCACTGGAGCTTACCAAATGCGACAAGCCAAAGGATCTCCAATCAGCATATGGGAAAAAAGTATAGAAGCACGTGCCTTTCCTCTATTCTTTCCTACTGGAAAAGGAGGAAGGTACGATGAAAGACCCAAATAAGTAACAGAATCAGATACTGCTCTTTAGGAAAGTATTCTGAAGACCCCAGATTCAGACAAAACATGGAATACATATTCCACCTTCTCCTTGAAGGTGAACTAGCAACTCTATGCTACGGAGTTGCACACACATTAAAATCAGGTACCAATTTTCAAAATATCTCAGCTACGCAAATACTACAAAAAGTGCAAGAAAACAATGAGGTTTTACAGTCAAGCATCACAAATCTTTTAGCAAACATGCGTGGTACAAAAGATTACTGGTTCCGATGTCACGCAGATGTATGCTGTACGATAAGAAACCTTGGCCCACCCACTTGGTTTGTGACATTAAGCTGTGCAGAATATGCATGGGAAGATTTACACGATTTCCTACGCATAGCAAACAAAAACAAAACAAACACCCGGAGAACTCTGCTCTCTAGATCCTGTAAATGTTATCAAGATATTTCCATCATCGCTTCATTGCTATGCTACACTTCATTTGTAATAAAACTGTTCCTCCGCTCGGAGAAGTTCAACCCTTCTTTTGGAGAAAAGAATACCAAGCCAGAGGAGCGCCACACATCCACATGCATTTGTGGATTAAAGATGCTCCTTAATTTGGTCAGGACAGTGATGCCACTGTTTTGCAGTTTATCCAAAAATATGTCACTTGTGAAATCCCTTCACAAACGACACATAGTGACCTTCATGCACAAATTGTACAATTTCAAAGACACAAATGTGGGAAATATTATCATTGCAAATATGAAAACAAAGGGAAGTACTACACCAAATGCTGCTTTGGTTTCCCTAGACCAGTTTCAACAACAGGTCAAGTAAACAACTTCATGTCTTCAGTTAGACATAGTGTCAAAGGTAACTCACCTAAGAACACATATTACATAAAAAGAACAGAAGGATCAAAATACATCAATTATTACAATACAATCATTGCCCTCCTATGGAATGCAAATATAGATGTGCAGTACATTGCAGACAATTCCACTGCAGTTGCACGATATGTCACAGCCTACTTAACCAAAGCAGAAAAAGCAGAACTCAAAGACCTCTGGGATGACATATCATCTGACAAAACACTATCACAGAAAGTGTACAGTTTAGGCATAAAAATGCTCTTCCATAGAGAATGTGGCTTCTATGAAGCTGCAGATCATTTAACCAGTACTGCCTTGTATTGAAAATCTGAAAATATAGTATGGCTAAACCTTGGTCCAGCTAAATCTAGAAAGAGTTCTCAAATCATATGAAGACATAGAAACAATAGCCAAAATGATCCCAACAGCCAACACATTTTGAAAAACAACTTACTGGACACATACTACCCAAACAGACATACCATTTTGGAAACCATGGGTCTATACCACATAGCCCAAAACTTCACATACGAAAATAATATTAAACCAGATGAGAAGAAAGGTAGATACAGAGTGGAACATTGTGAAGGCAGCTTAGTGAAACTTACCAAACAGAGCTTAATTAATCATATCAAATTGTCATTAAAAACTCCTCAACATAAACAACTGCATTATATGTCCCTGCTACAACTTTTTAAACCATGGAGAAAAGAAGAAGATTTACTAGATACCTATGACTCCTATGAAGATGCTTTCAAAGCAAATAAACACTATAACAGATGTAAACTTTACACAGTACAAACCAATGGTGCACAATGAACAGCAACAAGAAGAAGAGCTTCAGGCACAACTAGATGTGGACACTCCTGACAGTAGTCAACCTTCTGTAACAGGAAGACAAGAACCACTTAGATAGCCCTTAATAGCAAATGAGGCAGAATTAACCATGACTGAAGTAGAAAACACCATGTGTCAGTATGACCGATCTACAGAAGACATTGCTCTACTAAAGTCACAACTAAACAATGAGCAGCGCAGCATTTTCCAAGAAATAACAAAACAAATTGAACATGGTGTTCAGCATGAAAATAAAAATTGTACCTGCCAAGACTACAAATCTATACTGCTATATGTGACTGGTCAAGCTGGTTCAGGCAAAACGTTCTTAATCAAAATCATCACCAAGTTCTTCCAACGATTAACAAACAATAAACTGTCAGCTTTTGTAACTGCCCCCACAGGTTTAGCTGCCTACAACATAGGCGGTGTCACTTTACACCGATTACTACTCCTTCCAGTAGAACACCAAACAAAATGTTATTATTACAAACATTCTCCAGAAGCTGCATTGGAACTAGGCAGAGTTTTCAAACAAATGAAAATGCTGCTAATAGATGAGGTAAGCATGGTTTCCAATCTAATGTTAGCCTTCATTCACCTCAGATTAGAAGAAGTCCTGAAAACAGACTATGTAGAACTCTTTGGGGAAAACACACTATAGTTTACAGAGATCTTCTTCAATTAACACCAGTTAAAAGTGAACCTATTTTTAAAACCTTGGGGCACAGACTATGCAGTAAAACTCTTGGCAGCATAGGAAATGTCAACCTTTGGCAACATTTCCAATGCAAATAATTAACTGAAAACATGCGTTACTCTGCAGACCTCACATACGTCAATATATTTTTTTAAATATGTTTATTTTAAACTAGGGAGGAAACACATACAGTTGTACATTACTGTGGCCTTTCGATCACCATTAATCACATCATGAGCAAACCCCCCACCCTCCCGCACAACCATCCTGGTCACAAACCTGGGCGTCAGCACCTCCCCCCTCCCCCCATGCCTCACACCCCCTCTTGGAGGTGTCTCCGCTATCCAGAAACCGCTAAACTTGTTGAGGCTTATATGTGAGAGCCGGGAATTTTAGATCATAGTCGAGAAAAGGGCCCCACACATTCTGAAAGCGATGGAGGGTCGCCGCCGTCACCTTCTCCGCGATAAGGATGTCCCACATTTTGATCCACCATAGGGGCAAGAGGGGTCCCTCTCTGGTTTTCCAAGAGCGGGCAATTGCTATTCTTCCTGCTAGGAGGCACTGGGACAGGAGCTTCGCTTTGGGCCCCGACCTTGGGTATATTCCCGGGATTGGAGCGCCCAGCAAAATGGGTTCAGGCTCTAGGGGGAGCACCGTTTGGGTAATGTCCTTAATAGTGTCCAGGCATTGTCCCCAAAATTGTCGGGCTTGCGGGCATGTCCACCACATATGAAGAAAAGACCCCGGGTGTCCACATTGTCTCCAGCACGCCGGATCCAGGGAGCTGTTCATGTGGTGGAGTCTCAGGGGGAGTAATACCAGCGCAATAAAAGTTTGTACGCACACTCTCTGTTGGTGATGCAGGCTGAGGAAGAGTGTGCCCAGGACCAAATATCAGTCCAGGTGTGGTCCTCTATACGATGACCAAGGTCCACCTCCCACTGTGCCATGGCGCGAGTTTTAGAGATGAGGAAGTCCCCCTGAAAGCGTTTATATAGGGTAAATGGTGGCCAGCAGTAGTTTCTCTGTCTGTCGCATGGGCGGCGGGACGTGTGGGTGGAAGAGTAGGGGGAGGGCCAGGCGAGACTGTTCGAGTTCCACCCACCTAGGGCGGTCAGAAGATATTCGCCATGCTTGGGTAGATGCCAGTTGTGCTGCCATCATGTTGCCCTGTAGATCGCGCACCCCCAGACCGCCCAGCCTGGCTTTCCCCAACATCGTTCTCAGGGGGATCCTGGGCTTTTCCCCCCGCCAGATAAAGCGTAGCATATTCCTTTGGAGGTCTCGAAGAGCTGAAGGAGGAATAGGCACCGGGAGTGAGGAGCAAGCATATAGGAATCTGGGGAGAAGATTCATTTTACAGGCAGTGATACGGCCCATTAATGAGATTTCCTGTGATTTCCATCGTTTCAGGTCTTCTGCCAGATCCTTGAAGAGAGGGGGGAAGTTCATGCGGTAGACCTCCCTTGGATTTGCCGGAATTTGGACCCCTAAGTAGGGAATTGCCGTAGTTTTCCATTGAATGGGACAAAGTGGGGTCAGGGACGCCCTCTCCGACTGAGACAGGTCTATCCCAATAGCTGTAGATTTGCCAAAGTTAATAGAGAAACCAGTAACTCTCCCATAGTCCTCTATCTCTGCCAGGGCGTGTTTGAGAGAGACAGTGGGCTGTGAGATGGTGAATAGGACGTCGTCAGCATATAAGGCCACTTTGTGTTGGGAGGGTCCAACCTGGGGCCCCCTGATAGAGTCATTCAGTCTAATTCTTTGGGCGAAGGGCTCCATGACCAGGGCAAATAAAAGTGGAGAGAGTGGGCATCCTTGCCTGGTTCCGCTGGTTAGAGGGATAAGGGGGGAGAGATTGCCATTAATTCTTAGAAGGGTCTTTGGGGATCTGTAATTCGCCATGACCATATTGCGGAACTCCAGTCCGAAGCCGAAAGCCTCCAGGGTGAGGTTCATAAAGGTCCAGTCTACTTTGTCGAACGCCTTAGTGGAGGGCCAGCAGTGCCAAGCCTTGGGAATTTTGAGTAGCTAGATCCACCAGATCCAGTGTTCTACGAATGTTGTTGCTTGTAGCTCTGTTCCTAATAAATCCAGCCTGGTCTGGGTGGATAATGTCAGGCAGGACGCGGGAAAGGCGCGTTGCTAGGACCTTCGAATAGATGTTGGCATCGATGTTCAGTAGTGCGATGGGTCTGTAGGAGGCCGGATTTGCTGGATCCCCCCCAGGTTTAGGCAGAAGGACTGTAATGGATTCCTGCATGGAAGGGGTTATGGTGCCTGCGGCCCGGAAAGAGTTAAAGAGCTGCACCAAGGGTGGCAATAGCTAATGCCGAAAGAGTTTGTAAAATCTTGTGGTGTAACCGTCTGGTCCGGGGGCTCTGGATTTGAGGGTTTTTATAGCCTCCTCGACCTCTTCTGCTGAGATTGGTGCATCTAGGGTGTCACGGGCTGAAGGCTTCAGCTGCGGAAGGGTAGCCTTCCGCAGATATTCCGTCTGCTTCTGCCGGTTGCGAGGCTGTGCCGACATAACTTGCACGAGATGTTCGGTCGCTAGGCGTAGTTTCTCCGGCTCAGAATATTGGGTCGTGCCCTGGGAGTCACGCAGTCCGACAATGGCGTTATTCCTCTTGAGTTTGGCAAGTTTTGCTACCATAAGCTTGTTTGCTTTATTATTCCTGACATAATACAATTGTTTGGTTTTTGCTAGTAGGTGCGGCGTGTGATCAGCGTAGTGCGCCTCAATCTTCATCCGCGCCGTTCTGAGCGATTGTTATGTTTTAGGCGACCAGCCTTTCCCCTTATGCCTCGCCTCCGAATTTGCCTTTGGTTTCTGTGATATGCCACCCCGCGGGCTATTAGCTCTCCCCGGATGACCGCCTTCATGGCGTCCCAGGTATTGGCTGGGGAAGTGTCCTCACTGGGGATCTCCTGGAAGAAGTTCGAGATCGAGGTAGCTACAGCATCCCTGACTGAAATATCGTTCAGCATCGGGTCATACAAAGACCATTTGCGGCGGGCAGAGGGTATTGAGTCATGAGTGCGGATCTCCAGGGTTACCGGGGCATGATCTGACAGAATTCTCGATCCAATGGACACCTCATTCGTGAAGGCAAGTATCTGTGGCGATGTCAGCAGGAGGTCGATCCTAGAAAACGTTCTGTGAACAGCGGAGTAGAAGGTGAGGTCTATTTCCGAGGGGTGCAACACCCGCCAGGAGTCGACCACTTCCAGGGTCCTGAATAATCATAGCAGACCTAGAGCCACGACAGTGTCACCAGAAGAGGCCAAGTGTGATTTATCCTGCAAAGGGTCTGTGACTCCGTTGAAGTCCCCACCCATGACGATCTGGCCCTCCGCAAAGGGAATCAGGGAGGTGGAGAGGGCTTCATAGAATGCAACTTGTCCCGTATTCGGGGCATAGACCGAGATAAAGGTGTAAAGCTGGTTCAGATGGAGGCACTTTACTGCCGCAAATCTTCCCTCCGGGCAAAGTTTAGTTTTCAAAATCTGGGGATTTAGTCCCTTCTTAAAGAGGACCGCCGTGCCTCCTTTCTTGCTGCCCCCTGAGGCAAGGAATTGTTTGGGAAATATTTGGGTGCTCAGGCGCCCGAAGTCCACTGGTAACAAATGGGTCTCCTGGAGCAGGGCCACTGCTGCCTCCTCATCTTGGAGCTTCTGTAGGACGGACCTGCGTTTGGGGGGGGGGAATTCAGCCCCCTGACATTGAGGGAATCGACTCTCAGGATGCTATGGTCTCGAGTAGGGGGGGTGGGAGCCCCGATGGGCTCAGGCAAGAGGAACAGATGGGATTGAGGTCAGCCATTGTCCATAAGGCGAAAAGTGGTTGTTATCCTGCTCTTGGGTTTTTAGTCCCTGCCTCCAACGGGGAGGCCGGGTATTAACTGGTGGGGGGGCCGGCATTGTGATGCCGGTGCCACCCCAGGCCAACTGGACCAAATAACAGGGGACAGCCAACATGGCTGGAACTTTCGGCCAGACTGTAGCTGGCATTCCAACGGTATATAGCTGTAACCTTCCTTGGAAGTGGGCAGGAGCCGTGGGGGGGAGCGGCACGCTGCGGTGGATGTCAAGGTGATTATGCAAGATTTGTGAAGCGCGGTTATTTCTTCCTCCTGTCCCTTGGGACCCAAGTCCATGTGTTTCGTTTTTCTTTCGGTGGAGGTAACGGGTCCCCCTCAATGATACTTTCAGAGGTCCCTGGGGGAGACGTTCCAGGTGAAGGTGGATGCATTATTTGTGCAGCGTCCTCAAGGTGGGCGATTCTACGTAGAGTGCCTTTATAGGTGAATTGTAGTGCTGTTGGAAAAAGCCACCTATAGCGGATCCGTTGGTCCTGGAGAAAGAGAGCCAGTGGACGGAGAGCCTTTCTTTTTTGCAAAGTGACGAGAGAGAGGTCCTGGTAGATTTGGAGTGGGGATCCTTGGAAGGATAACTCGTCTCGGGTGGGGAGATGGATGAGATGGCCTCTTTGGTGGTAAAAAAGTGGACCCTGGTGATGACATCAGGGAGTGAGTCCGATTCCGCTCCGCGGCGAGGGCGAAGCCTGTGGGTGCGGTCCAGCAAGAGTTGGGATTTATCCAGGTCCGGAAGAAGGCATTGAAAGAAGTCCCCGATATAGTCAGCCAGCTTTTGATCCGGGACTGCGGCAGGAACACCCCGGATTCGTAGGTTGTTGCGCCGGGCTCGATTTTCCAGGTCTTCCTGCCTGAATTCCAGGATTTCGCATCTGTTTTGTAGAGCTGTGATGGAGTGCTGGATCCCGTGTATAGCAGTGGCGTGGTCTTGGGCCTGGTCCTCAACTTCCCCCAGTCTTTGTTCCGCCTCGGTAACTCTCTGATCGTGTGCTCAAGCTTCGTAGAGAGCTCAGTCATGCAGGATCAAAATTCAGCCTTAATGTCAGCCGTAAAGGCCAATAGGTCGCTTCTGGTTGCGAGGTGTTCCTTGCCCTCCTGGTGTGCTTGTAGGGCTGAGCTGGGTGGGTCTTGCTTCCTCCCTTTATCCGCCGCCAGCAGCATTGTAGTAATGTCTGTGTTTTTCATGACCTTAGGTTGTTTCGACATGATGCCTCTTCCCCTAGATAGGCAACAGAGGATAGGGAATCGCGGAGTGGGCCGGGGCGCCCCAGGAATAGTGCTGGGAGTCTACAAAAGCCAGGAGTCCAACGGTCTTGGAAGTGGAGAAAAGGCGTACCATATGCTGCGGGCAGGAGTGGGAGAATGAGAGATCTAGGGGTACCCTGCTCATAGGCGCTGGGGTTCCAGAGAAAGATGTTGGGCCTCGGAGGCCAAGAGGGAGGGCTGGGGGAGGACCCCACCTCCCGTGTCACAGGCCATCCAGGAGTGACCCCAGCAGGGGGACGGCAATCGCTGAGTGGGCTGGGGTGCCCCAGGAATGGTACTGTGGGCTTGGTGGGCCTGCAGAGCCCAAAGAAGGCCAGCGCTGTGGCACTTTGTAGTTGGGGCAAACTGCCCCTGCAGAGTTGCAGTGTCCTGAGTTGCAGGGTCCCGGTTTATCCGCACCGGGTCCAATGGTGTGCTCCTCTCTCTCCAGGGGCCGTGAAGATAAGGCCTTAATTACTGCAGGCAGAGCAGTGCGCAAGTTTTCCTGGATTCGGGCTCAGCCCGCGTGTCACCGCCCGCAGAGTGGGTGGGTGGATTAGCACCAATCTCGGGCGGGGGAGACTGATGTTCGTTGCTGGTAAGGCGGGCCCAGTGGGAGTTCCGTATGATACGGGCTCTCCGCCCGCGAGACGCTGTCGCTGTTCCCGACTGGAGCAGGCTCTCAAGGGGGGGGGGGCGCCAGCTCCGCAGAGCGGACCCAGACTGTCAAGCGCCCCGGCCGGGATCCGCATAGCCCCCGAGGTAAGGCTCAAGGAAGGACAGCAGGCAGGGCCGACGCGCAGGCGGGGAGCAGGGCAGCGCGTCCACAAAGCGCTCCGCAAAGCTGATGCCACGGTCGGTGCCCCGCGGCGTCCCCGCGATCTCCGTGAGCGCTGTCTCGAGGCAGCGGGTCCCCTCCGGTCAAGCAGGATGCCGGGTCCCGTGAAGCTGTTGGTCTACGGGGGTGCCGGGTCTCACCCACTCTTCACGCTGTTTCAGCTCCTCCTTCCCCAGCTGAGATGTCCGTCCGCCATCTTGGGGCACTGCAGTTGGCAGGCCGAATCTTCCCGCATCAGTTCTGCATCAGTTCCGAGGCTCAAGGGGTGCGATGAGCAATATTATTAGCCCCCAGTGTGCCTGGGAAGTTCCGAAGGTGATAGCCATGCTTTCCTCTTCTTGCAAATCGCGGGAACCGCCTGATTTTCACCACCGCAGCGGGCTCCCCACGGAGGCCATTAAAAGAGCGACCACATCGATGGCGCTCTTGGCCACGCCCCCATACGCCAATATTTTTAAAAGTATGAGAGTTGGTGTACTATCTCAAGAAGCACAATCTATATTAAAAGCCAGCACATCCATGCACTCCATGGCCATAAGTCATGTGCTACTGATATCATGGAACAATTAGCATGCAAAAAAGTAAACTGTATGGGCCTCATTACAACCCAGGCGTTAAGGGTTTAACGGCGCAGTCGGCGCCGTTAACCCTTAACGCCTGATTACCATTTTAAAGCCTGCTTTTAGCAGCCGTTAAAATGCAAGGCGCTATCCCGCCTTGGTGCTAATTACGGCACCGTAATTTACGGTGCCGTAATTAGCGCCTTCCCCACTCCCATTATGCCCTATGGGGCAAAAATGGGAATGGGGAAGGGTAAATGGGGAATGGGGATTTACCGCCCCACTCACCTTGGAATGGGGCGGTAAATCCGCCATCCACCATGGTGTAAACAGAGTTTACACCATGGTGGTAAAGTAAGGAACTTACCGCCTGGGTTGTAATGAGGCCCTATGTCCTTGATGCCAACTCTTGCAAGCTGTTCAGAATTCAATGAAACAATGTTAAAAATAGAAATGCAACCAATACCTTAAATTTGCTCCACAGACAAACTGGACGTACATGGTATGACACTACCCACGGGCCAACAAGCCACAATAAGGCTAAATACCTCAGAAAACTGTATCTTAACACGGCTGGTTTGGAGAAAATATTAAAATTATCTTTAAGCTGTAGAGTAATGATTAAACGTAACCTTGACGTGGATCAAGGACTAGTCAATGGAGCACTTGGTACAGTTGTTGGCTTTTAAACATACCCACGTGACAACAACATTCAGTTTGTCAATATTCTCTTTGACAAACTATCAGAAGTTAAAAGGATAGGACGCTCAACAGCCCGCTTCCTTCTTTTCAAAGACATGTATGAATGCAGAGAACAATTTCACTAACTTAGCATACGCAGTCACCATTCACAAATCACATGGTCTTACCCTAGATAAAGCATTGATAGGTATTGGTAGCACAGTGTTTAAAGAAGGCATGAGCTATGTAGCACTATCCCGCTTATGTACACTTCATGGACTATTTCTAATCAACTTTGATGCAAGTAAAGTAAATGCTGATATTCCTTGCATTGTAGAATAAACCTATCCTATTCCTTGAAAAGCAAACGTTTGTAAAAGAAAACTACTCCAGACTCAAATTGTGCAAGATATCACAGCAATTCCTCCAAAGAAATTAAAAGAAGCTAATACTTCATCAAGGACCACAATCAAAGAAGGATCTACTGCACAGAAGAAGCCAACTATCTCTTCAAAGAAACAATTTGCACTCCGAACAAATGACTTGGACACAGAACTGTTTGGTCCATTCAAATTTTCAAATACAACTGATGTAAATTGCTATGCAAATGTATCAATCAATATTCTATTCCAATTGCCACCAATTATTGACATTTACTTACACGGGACAGACCAATTGTGTTTGCAAATGTCAGTCCTTCAGAGAAATGCAACCAACAATCCTGACACCACTTACAGTGTTTATGGAATAAGGCAGGAATTGTACTACTGTGCTGGAATGGTCAAATTCACTATAAACACACAAGAAGATCCACAAGAACTTCTAATGTACTTACAACAAGTACTGGAAAACAAAAACATACCTATAAATGAAATCTTCTAGATTTCATACATGTGGAAACATACATGCACTCTTTGCAGTCATGTCGCACAAAAAGAAGTCCCTAATGAACACTTTGTGTATGTATCCATACCTAACTGTGAATCCATTCCAGTTAAGCAACTTGTACAAAATGGAAACCACGGCAGATTATGTACTACCTGCAATTCAGATAATCGCTCCAAATTACAAATACAGACACATTATAAATACCTAATGGTAATGCTTTTACGTTGCAATGCAGATGGTAACAAAAACAACTGCAAGCTGACTGGATTTACACATGGACAAATATCACTTGGTAAGAAACCCTTCACAACAATAGGTATAATCTACCACGCAGGGGCCACAACCAATGCAGGTCACTACACTGCATATATAAAAAAGAATTGTGGATGGTTTGAATGTAATGATACTACCATTACTCTAAAACAGAGATAACCAGCAATTCTTATAAACACTTACTTAATATTCTGAAAACCAAAATGTAATAACTAATCTGTGTATGAACATCAGAAAAACTTGAACTTCAAAACTATGAACAGTTAGAATATGCCAACAGGTATCTAACTGCCCCAAGATTCTGCAACAAGCAAACAGATAGATGAATACCACTAAAATGGAACAAGAAATAAACAATAGAATACGCCAACTGCTATCTAATTGCAACAATACTACCACCACTTCCAAATCAAAAACCATATACCTATTCAATTCCTCCTATTGAAATCAACCAAAGGAATATATTTTACCACAACGTAGACAATTGTTTATTAATCCAGCATGGATTTTTTCCCCACAGACCCAATGATTTAAGGAACAAACACAGCCACTTAGCAAATTGCACATTACACTGGTTTGAACTATAGTAAGTCTAAAGTATGAGGGTCGACAAAATACAGATATATCTACTATGCAATGCAATACTCATTGTAAACTACCTACACTAACATGTGACCTTTTCTTTTATTACAGAGAGTGAAAAAGAATGTCTGCTCCAATTACCCATGTCATGAAAAAAGTACATACAACCACAACAAATCAAACAGTAAGTATATAATGATTGGACTCACAAACACCACAGCACAACACACCCATTCAAGCAAACACCTGGCCATAGACCACAATCCAAAATGTTTGCTTACATGGGTATCTTATGCTGCAGTGCTTCTTGCCAAACCATATAATCTTGACTGCATGGCCTGGCGAAAACTCAACATACAGCCTCAACAAAGCAAACAGTAAGTATATAATAATTAGACTCACAAACACTGCAACATAACACAGCCATACAAACAAACACCTCACCAATAAATACAACTCAAAATGCCTAGAGTCTTCAATACCAACATTCTGAACACAATCCAACAAACAAACTAACACACATCATCTCACTATCCTATAAACACTATTATACTACTGCCAATCAGTACACACATTTTTGAAAACATATCCCCTAGGCAGCCCACATACCACAGTCAAAATGTTTGGTAGCATGGGTGGGTAATGCTGTGGTGGTTGTGGCCAGGCCCTAGAGTCTTGGGTGCATGGCCGGCATTCTGCCATGCATCCAAGACTCTAGACCCTGGCCACAACCACCGCAGCATAACACACCCATAGAAGCAAACACCTACCAAATGACCACAAACCAAAAACATAACACATCCACCTCAAAACCTATCCACTTCAATTAACATTCTAAAACAATAATTACAACCGATGCACAAACTCTTCAATACATACCCTCTTCACCCAATGCTCTACTAATGCCCCAAAACTAACATCATAGTAAAGTAAAATAGCCAGTAGTGTGCCCAGTGTTTAGTATGTCCGTGGATAACAGCGGTGACCACCGACACCGCAAACACATCACGGCCTTCTCTCACCTAAGAAAATACATCATTTGACCCATCTCTCACTCCCCATCCTCTCCAGCCACTCCTACACACCAACACAGTCCACAAAATTAGATTTATGCTCACTTCCACGCCACACTGTCCGCGGATCCAATATGGCGGGTGCATCGAAAGAATGTGACACACCTCATGCTTCACCCCTACCAATCAGCGAACAGGTCGTATGTCCGCGGACACGACACAAGCCGATTATCCAATGGGTGTCCTGTCCGCAGAGCGAACAGGGACGTGTGTCCGCGGAGCGGACATAGATATCATAAATTCTTTTAGACCTACGTTTTGGTCATTTAAAAAAAACTACTGGACGGATTTCCACCAAATTAACAAAATCACGCTTTCGGGACCAAGCCGCCACTCCTGCCACATATTTAGTGGAAATCCATCCAGCGGTTTGGGCTGTAGGCGTGAGCAAATTTTTTCCCATGATGTCTATGGGAAAAAAAATAATTTTGAGACCCCCCTACAACTTTGACCCGCCTTGACCAAACCTCACCAAACATTTAGAGTGGGCCATATACTTTTATTGCAAAGTCTGGTGAGGATTCGTCCAGGAGGAGTGAAGTTGTAAGCCGCCCAAAAAGTGCTCTTCCCATGGGTTTAGCAACTTAACCATAACTGCATGGCTGCTAGCGCAGGCCATGTAATATAACAAACCACATACTGAAGTACATTACTAGATTGCACTCCTGGGGGCAGCAGGGCAGTGAAAGTCACTGATCCACATAAAGAAGAAGAAACCTCGATATACACTGCAGAATTTTCTTTATTGTGGGTGCCGTGGAGAGAGAAATCAGCAACAATGCATTTCGTGGTAAACAAACCGCTTGATCATGTTAATATATATATATATATATATATATGTGTATATATATATATATATATGTACAAAATATGTATTGCTTATACACAGGAGAACTGTGGACAGAGATAGCATGTATTTCTGCTTTTTTAATGCACCATTTAAACGTTATGGTAATGAAGAGCTGCACTGCCAGGGGTACACACTGGACTTCTGTGCAGAACACAAGCAGGAAATGCAAACTAGGGGAGTAGTGGGACAAGGACAAGGAGGGCAAGTCCCTCCAAAGCATTTGCAGCATTACACCTATCATTGCAAGAGTTTTCAATTATCAGGCTAGAGACGTCATCCTCAAAGCAGCCAGATAAAATGATCAACTTCAATATCAATTAGAAACTATTATATTTTTCCCTAGATAAAGTCTGATGATGCAGGCCTCAAGAAAGTCCTTCAACGATGCCCAGAAATGTCTTTGGACAGGCAGATATAATATATGCAATGCTGTTCCCAGCCAAGCTAAAAATACTGCACAATTACAAATATCACTTCTGTCTCAGAGGTGCCAGATTTCTGCAAAGGTAATATACGGCCACCCATCCCGCATCGCTGAGTAACCTTGCTGCTGAAGTATCTGTATCAACTCAATCCACACTCAGCTACAATTAACCCTAATGTGCTCTACCATTTCTTAAGTTGCTAGTGGGCAATGTGAGCCACCTCTGAGTGCCCCCTGACGATAACCCAGTTTTAACAGAATTATGTGTTAGGTTAATTGGTACTTATATCAATGATTTACAACTGTGAAGTTGGGGTGGCCAGTGAGGGACAAGGTATTGTAGCATGAGCATGTGGAAAAAACAACCATTCTACAATACAGTAAGCAAAATGCAGATACACAGTTGAAGAACCTGCATAGTAGGATAGTGTTGGGAATTAGCAGGATCACACAAGACTGTCCTTGAAAGGTTAACATAGTGCCCTGGGCTAATGAATATGTTAGTAAGTGTGGGGATCACTTGATTTTTTTACTTGAGTGTGTGTGCCTTAAATAATCTAATTCAGTCTCGAAGGTTGTAGCCTATCTGGAACATCCCAAGGTGAATATTATCCTACTACAAGAAACTCACCAATACAAATGCAGCTCCTGTGATGATGGCAAATTCTTGGGGAAAATGTAGCTGATACTCTGGTTACTCAAAATAGTCAACAGGTCTCATGACATTAATCCGTTAGAACGTTGACTTTAAATTTATAAAGGCTGAATCAGATACTGACAACAGATAAGTATTGGCGTTCGGCCACCTGAATAATGTCAATACTGTAATTCTCTACATTTATGTTCAAAATGTGTATGATTCCCACCTTCTTCCAATCCATATTCTCCAAATGTGTTTATTATGCAGGTTACAAGATCCCCACTGCGGGTAACCTTAGCACTACCTTACACAGACACATCGATAGATCCTCCTCACGAAGTAGGGAATGTAGCTATTTTACTTTATTTGGACATGAAACTTTTAAAATAGTTCATTGGAAATCCCAATGATCGATAGACTGACAGCCAAATCCATATGTAGCAAAGGTTTTTGTCTGAAGGTCGGGTCGTGGAAAGCGCATGGCTGGTAAGTGCGCTCATTACATAGCAGGGAACACCCAACAGAAACCTGTGATTTGAAATTTATGCCAAATCTTCTTTCATCAGGCTTTGGATTGACACAGTACTTTTGACTTCGGGGACAGCTAACGGGCAAGCCTGGCCTCCTTTGTCCCTCCAAACGATTGTAACGATCCACCCATTAGGGAGTGCCGCATTGACATGTTGCCTGAATATTCCGTCCACTGGAATTTAAATTCCATGGCAATGACAGGTTAAGCAGATGTACCCGTTAGTTGATAAAGAACACTTTAAAATTCTGTCATTATGAATGCACGTTATATCACTATTTTTTAATGTGAATTCAGATACATTTCTAAGCCCTTTTCTATTGGCCGAATTACATACTATTCAATTATTGTAATTAAAAACAAATTGTGTACTGACACCACACTAGCTTCTTCCTTGACCGTTGTGTTTGGTCACCTATCATTGAATGAGTGTTACATTGAATGTCTAGTCAGTAGAATATAGTCTATTTAAAATAAAGATGCCCTTATTCAAAATAGACAGCTTGCAGCACTTTATGAGGTGGAAAGCCACACTCCTGTATATTTTCACGGCCTCATCTTCTACAATGGGAAAGATGATGTGCAGCAGTGTATGTACATGAACTGGCATATTTTTTCACCCAAGCTCACATTTCGAAAGCAGGCATTCACAATTACTCCATTTTGTTGATACTTTTTCTCAGCTTCTTTTTACCTGGTGTGCAATTTTTAAATTGTTCGTGCAAGAAGTCTGCTTTGGACCATATGAATATCACCTCCTCCACTAACAACAGCCTCATCACGAGTTTGGCTGTAACCCTTAAATCCGGCGGTAGCGCTATTACTGCCGGAATTAAGGGTCCGCCAAATCAGGGCTTCGGCGGATTTCTCCCCAGCTCTGAGCTGGCGGGAAATCCGTCGAAAAATCTTTACAGAAAATGGGGGTCATTACGAGGTTGGATGCGCTGCCTCCAAAATCGTTCCGACACCGGTCTGGTGGATGGCGCTATTACCGGTCCATTCCGAGTTCGGCGGGACCGGTAATTCCCCATTCACCAGAGCCATTCCCCATTCCCATTTGAGCCCCCATGGGGCTCAATGGGAAGGGGGAAGGCGGCAATAACGATACTGCAAATTGCGGTACCGTTATTGACCCCGGTATCCCTTTGCGGGCCCCGTCCTTAATGCCTGGTAGAACCAGGCGTTAAGGAAGGACCCGCAAAGGGAACTCGTAGTAGGGCGGTAAGGGATTACCGGCACCATTGCCCTTACCGGTGCCGGTAATCCCTTACCGCCCACCTCGTAATTACCCCCAATGTGTATGTAAAGTAACATAAACTTGTGTGGTAGGACACCACCCTCCTGTTCCAGTTGCATAGCGGAAGCAGGATGAGATGTTACATACTGGGACGTGTGCTGTGATTTATTGTTGCAAGGGCACTGGACCTGAGGTTGATCATGCAGCAGATTAAATTATAACAAGATGAGGACCGGTGCGCTTCGTAGATATTAACATTTAGAAATGTAAGTTAAGCACAGCGAAAAAAACGTGGTTCATCATTATATGGTGCAATGCGGATGGCCTTACGATTGGTGAAATGTAACATGTGGATGAGCAATTCCTTTAAAATGATTGCAACCTGTCATTTGCAAACAGCTACAGTTTTACCTGTAATAATATAATGGGTGTCTTACTCTCAGGCTTCATCCCATTACATGCTACAAAATCTAATCTATTACTGGCAATGCATGATGGGTGGGCAAAAATCTCCCATTTATATGTGTCCTTCTCGAGCAACCACACATTCAACCGAGTTTAATACAGCTAGACTCAGTAGCTTGTGTCCACCCTCTGTGCTCATTGCTCCTTTCAGACTATACATTCAGGCTGCCCTGGGCTTGGACACCCAAAAAAAAGGGGGGGGGGCACAGCTGATGTTCCTCAATGTTTACCATTGTCAACAATCCTGTGAAGTCGATGTATATTTGTATTTGTAAAATGTGATGTAATACAGATTGTCATTTTTCAAATTATAATAAAAACGTGAATACAAAAAAAAATCATATTGATTATCCGTCTCGGATCACTCTGCAAAATCCTGAGATCATCGGGTAAGAAAAAGGCTTGCATATCTATGCACAGGGTACCTTTTGGTCCTCGGTTTCCCTGGAACATTGTATCCAAGTAGACAACTATTGTAGAGCACATTTGGGGGCTAATTGATTAGGAAATCCTGTGCTTAAGTATGTAAATAAAGCATAGATTCTGAAAATTGCATACCTATCGCCCTGTGCAATAAGCCAATTAATAAACGTCTCTCCTAGTGATGAAAAGACAGCTTGCAATCCCTCAAAATCCAGAGTGAGAGAGAGATACAGAGAGAGAGCAAGCGAGCAAGTCGTATCTACTGTCAACATGGCTTTGTATGGAATCCCAGGTAATTCTGTCAGCACATCAATGTCTTTGGTTGGTGGGGATTTGGGAGATCAAAGGAATTTCTATCCAATCAAGCATACTAGACAGTTTTGTGGATCATATTAACTGCTAGACTCGAAGGCTGTAACTTGCTAAATGATGGGATCACGAAGCACAGTCCAAGCATACTTCAAGTAGATCAGAAAACAGCTGCTGCTGTGATCTGGAATAGCGACGGATGATAGCAAACTAACCCCCTAAAGAAGGCATTACATGAGTGTCTGAAAAGGCAAAAGTGGCAAAGAAAAAGAGCCAGTTCCTTTTCACTATTTCTACCACTTGGCAATCCATAAACTATTGTTGCTCCCCACTGATGCTCCTTTACAATATATGGCAGCCATATCTGTATAAAAGCATGGAAATAATGTTCTTATTACAGACTAGTAGTGACATCACAACTGACCTGTAATAATAAAATGACATCACAACTGCTCTATAATCAGTTATTACGCTTCGGTTGTGACATCACAATTCCTCCTGCTTGAGCCAGCAGAGAGAATGCCAGCTGTCACTTCAGCACTTAATTAAAGCATGAAAAGCTTTTCAAATTCCTTGCTTGCAGAATAGTTTACTGTGTCACTCTACAGCCCTTAATTGACAAGGAACTGTTCCTGGTAGACTATTTAATGTGTGCACTGCTGTGGTTTAATCTGCATCTTATTATTAGTTTTAAAGCACAAAATGAAAACCGTTTTCAGTATATTTTATTAAACTGCTTGAACTATTTTCCTGCAACACATAAGAAGCTGCATTTTTGCATTTTTAAATCCAAACAGATTCTACATTGATTATATGGATCAGCAAATGGGAGATCTCTTAATTTACATGACGCAAGAGACAAGGTATTAAAAGGAATTACAGTGTGTGGCTATGTATTATAAGGAATAAAATACCTCCACCATACATAAAAAGGATATAGCTAGTCTTGGAATTCCGTGACTGTATAAACTAGAATCTCGATCTTTGACCTCGTTCCTCTATTTGGTCACAAAACGCCTTGGTGACTTGTAATATCCTTAAAATGTACATCCCATATATATTTGTCATCTGAGAACACTGATCAAGTTTCCTGGTGGCCCTTACATTCTCATTACAAAACTCTGAGGTATAGTATTCTATTTATGTTCCCTCACAATGCTTTGCATGTCCAACAATCCTAGAAGTGCCATGCTGTCTACTTATATATCTGAAGAAATATGAAATATATTTCAAGGAATGTAGTCATCTTCAATACGTTCTTTGTGTTGCTTTTTTAGTTAGTGTTTTTCATTTTATAATTACGGACGCAGTATTTGATGGCAAGAATTGTTTCATGTATTATATGTGACGTGATGCACAGAGCAGTGGACCTGAAATGGAAAAGCTGTCGCTGGAACTCGTTTTATTATTAAAATAAACATCAAATCGAATACAAACACTAATGTTCACTTCAATTTAGACACAACAAGCAGCCACTGAGCTGGTGGAAGGGTAAAATTAAATAATAATAACTGAGGTTGCTGGCTGTACCGCCCACAGACCGAGTTAATAGGCTATAGTGAGCACAGGCCTTGAGCGGAGTATATAGCACTGTGTTTGTATCTAATCTAACAATATAATAAAAGGACAGATGTATGTTTGTCCCTGTATGATTGTCCGATGCAGTATCTTCACCTGTTGTCAGCGCTAGAGGGAGCTGTTGCCTTGGGATAGATAGGGCCTCACCAGGGGTTGGGCGGAGCTGACAAAAGCAGCAGTAACGCTATTACAGCCGCATTACCACTCCACCTAATCCTGAGTTTGGGCAGAAAGCTGAAGATTTACCTTCAGTTCTGAGCAGAGTGCGGGAGTGAGTGTGGTTTGCCGTGGTTTGAAACCCAAGTGTTTTTTCAGTGCACACCTTTGCTGTGGAGGTGGACCCTTACCAGTTTCAGCACAAAAACTGTGCCCAGCGTGATAGCGCACAGCGGGGTGTGGCAGAGTGTGTGGTTTGACGTGGTTTGGAACCCAAGTCTTTTTGCAGTGGTTACCTTTGCTGTGGAGGCAGACCCTTGTCAGTTTCAGCACAAAAACGACCCCAGCACGATATCGCAGCACAGAGTATGGCAGTGAGTGTGGGTTGCCATGGTTTGGAAATCAAGTCTTTTTTCAGTGGACACCTTTGCTGTGGAGGTGGACCCTTACCAGTTTCAGCACAAAAACGGCCCCAACATGATAGCGCGGTGCTGAGTGCGGTAGTGAGTGTGGTTTGAAGCCCAAGACTTTTTTCAGTGGACACCTTTGCTGTGGAGGCAGACCCTTACAAGTTTCAGCACAAAAATTGCCCCCAGCACAATAGTGCGGACGGAGTGCGGCAGTGAGTTTGGTTTGCCGTGGTTTGCAACCCAAGTCTTTTTTCAGTGGACACCTTTGCTGTGGTGCGGACCCTTAAAAGTTTCAGCACAAAAACGGCCCCAAGTGTGATAGCGTGGCGTGAAGTCCAGCAGTGAGGGTGGTTTGCTGTGGTTCAACGTGAAGGGGCGAGGTGACTGCCATTATTTACTTATTATTTATTAAATTTGTTCTTTATTTTTTTTTCTTCGTTCTTCGTTTCGCCCACAGGCTCTTGCTTTACTCTTAGTGTATCATCTGAGGTGCCATAAAAGACCCAACGTTACTGTCCTACATTTGAGAAGGGGATTTTGGTCAAGTCCTGTAGCCCTAACTCAGGGGCATTTGATCGACATTTACTCTTTCCTAATCGCCAAGAAGGAGCACCTAGCACATATTACCAGCTGTAACAGTCACTGCGCCTCATTACGGGTTTTGCGGTAACCGTGGTGGTAAAACCGGCAGGTTTCTGCCAGACCAGTAATGAATTACCGGCACCTGACTTCCCGGTAACACCGGGTTATTCCAACCCCGGCGGCCGGGAGGTGAGGCGCCAGTCATTTTGTAAGGCCCCATTCCCAAGCAGTCCCATAGGATTCCATGGGAAGGGGGACCACAGAAGCACCGGCACCATTAACAACGGCGCTGGTGCTTCTGGGAAACTCTTCGGGCGGGTGCGGTTCCGCCCACCAGGTCTGACCCTGGCCGGCAGAATGGCACCCGCCCGCAGAGTCATACTGTGCCGATCCAGAAACACTGGTAGGCTTACCGGCACCGGTGTTTCCGGACTGGCACAGTGTAATGAGGCCCACTTCCTATTGAGGGCCGTCTGAAACCAACATACTGGACAGAAGCAATTGAGACTGTTAGCCCGAGTAGCCCTTGAGCCAACAGGAAATTCTCGCCCTCTTATGTACTTTGAGGTATGCCAGTGGACCAGACCATCTGCTGAGCTGAGGACATTGTAAACATTTGTGTTATCTGCACATCTCACGCAGAGACTGCGGGCTATATTGGCCTTTCAGCTACTTGGTTAAAGTTGCACCATCTGTGACACACATATTAAGCAGCGACTGCGGGCTATATTGGCCTTTGAGCTGCTTTGTTAAAGTATTGGGTCATTTGCACATTCTAGCAGGGTCTGCAGGCTAGTCTGACCTCGGAGCTGACAGATACATCTTTATTTGCAAACCTTCCGTAGCGCGTCTGATCCAGAGTATAAAGCATATCTACAATTTAAGAAGTGGGGTATTGGGGGACGATTTGAGAGCCCCGTAAGTGGGCCTTACCAGGGGGGAAGGTAAGAGACCCAACAACCAATCAAAGACCATTTTTAAACCCTTGCTGAGTGTGCAATCTAGAGCGCTAATTTCACAGGGAAATTTCATCAAGGATAACCAAGTTACCTCGCTCTCAGGAATAAACGACGGGATAGAAAATGAAAGAGAAATGATAATTGTCTCTACACCAAACCACTTAATTTCACCACAAACATTGAATACACCCTCATGGCTACCACATTAAAGAAGACCATATCAGACTTTTTTCCAATTAGGAAGAGCCGCTGCCTCAATGATGTTGCTGAAAGTGAAATCAGTGATTTCCTATACCGGGGAGGCAATGCGATAGAGTCAATAAAGCGCATCTATCTACCCCCAACGAATGGAATGGTGAGGGAGAAGGACAAGTTGAACTACATATATCTCCTGACACGTCTTTCGAGCTGAAGGCCATCTACGTCTCTAGGACAGACTCTGTAGAGATGATCCAAAATACAAAAGAATTCCAGGAGAGGGGGAGTCAACTGATCAATGAGTGTACTGACTCCATGAGGGCTAGCACTAACGAAGATACTACCCCAACACTGTCTGTCTTGAACTTCGTACTAACATCTCTATGGAAAGTCTTTGAATCACTGAGAAGTGAAGTACAACAGCATACAGGAATCCTCATGGAGCTGGCTAAAGATATGGAGGAAAGTGAAAGTACCTTAGTGGGCTTAGAAAACAGCAATAAATACGACCATTGAGGACACAATGGTACAGCTAAAATCAGACTCAAAACAATAAATGGAAATGCTGATGACTCAACAGGACAATTGGGAGCGTCTGAAGGCATAAAATCTATGAATGTGATGATGAAACATTTGAAGATGGAGTCTCACTGCAAACACCAGAACAATCATAGGCAGGAAATGGACAAAATAGCCCAAGAAGAAATGGATGATATCATGGATGATACCCCACTTTCGGAGTCGACCATGGAGGAATTTATCCAATTGGCACAGATATCTGAGGTAGACTACCAGCACAATCTTAAAACTGGATCACTCTGTACAGGGGAAATTAATCCTAGGAAGGAATCAACAGAGTCAAGTACCAAGCCAAATGGGAAAACTAAAAATAAATGGAAAAGACAGCAGAGTCCGTTGCTCGAGGAAATGGCTGGAACTTCTTCAAATGATAAAATAAACATCAAAGAAGTAAAAAGTCCCGGAAGTCGGAAGCAGGCCAATTTATCCGCAAAATCAAATTGCCACAAGTGTATGAGAAAGATACATCAGCAAAGAGTAAAGGAGTTGAAGTGGAAAAAAGTATAGAAAGATCTAATAAAAGCATCAGAAGGTCAAAAAGAAAAGTAGAGAAGCAGAAAGCAGATACAATCTTGGAGGAGCTAGAGCCCAGGGTAATAACTGTAGGCGTCCAAACAAACATACAAGTGGAACCAAATAAGATATTGCTGATCGTCCTAAACCATCACTATGGCCTCTAAAGAAGATATGGTCTCTGGATGGCAGGGTGAACTACAGGGGTGCCTGATGTAAATACAGGGGTGGGCATCAGCGCAGTGTCCAATAAAGAGATAGAAAAACCTGACCTTGAAGACCAGCACAAAGAATGTACAATCAGCCATACCCTAACAGAGCAAAGAAAGAGTAAGGACCCATCTCTCGAATCAGGTTCAGAAACAGAGGCGAAACAAGGAACCTTGTACTGCAAATGTTCAGCTGATCAGACAGTTCAACAAACCACATTTCAAGAAAGGAGACTGCGGGGTCTTCATTTAAACACGGTCCCAAAGTTGTGGATGAAACGGGTAGTCGGAACAAGGATGAGATGAAGATCTCTGAATCGAAGTATGATCCTATCCATCTTTAAAGGAGTACCAGACTTGTTTTAACTGTCTACAGTTGACATTGAGTATCTTCGATTTCCACACTCTGAATGTACAGACATTGTAGAAATGGGTAGAAAATCAATGTTAGGAGAAAGTGCTATCTTAGAGGCTAGCGGACAGTTGTTGGAACCGGGCTATGAGGTTTCCCCTAATATGTTGTATATAAGTAGGATCAAGGCAACAGGTAAGATCACCATGGAAAGGGACGGTGTGGAGGGGAATGTGAATAAGACAGTTGCCACTAAAGATAGACAAACAAATGAGAGTCCCAACAAACTGAAGCAAAAGCCACTGTTTGGGCTTTAATGCCAGAAATCCTGACACATATCTTTCAATGATTGGGGCTGCCTGAGAAGTCTTTCTAGTTAAACAAGAGATGGTTAAAATCGAGTTTTAAGGTGGATGAGTTTTCAGTTTTCCAACAGTGAGCAACGGGTGAGGGGATGGGAAGACCTTCTGAAGGCCTGTTGATTATATGAAGAAATTCACTCTTTAGATCCTCAGAGCTATTATTCAATGCAACACCGGGAATCCTTGCGGTAAAAACTGGCACTATGGTTGGCACATTATGTAATGTGTGGATAGTGATCAATCTATACTGGAACCCTTCCTGTTCTTCCCTGTCGGATTTTCATCTGTCTCTCTCTGAATTACCTTTGAGCATTCAAGATCAGTTCCCATCTGCCAGTATAATTGTATTGTGGGATTTGAACTCCCAATGTATCCGTACTAGTGGTCCAGGGGGGGAAAAATATAGAACCCACATTAAACAGGAAGAGTTGGTTTTGCTTCTTGACAGAGTGGAACTTATTTATGGCAAATGGGAACATTGAGGGAGATGTCCATCCTGCAGCTACCTGGACGAGAGGTGTCTGGTATTCAGCCATAGATTATTTATTTCTCTCAAAGGACTTGTTTGAGTAATGTAAGCATTTCCCTGTGAAAAAGGGTAGACCAAGTGATCATGAAATGCTTGAAGGTACTCTCTATCGTTCAAATGAAATTTGGGAGGACTACTATTCGAATTAATTATGTTCAAATAATGGGACGAATCAAGTTGTGAAATTTGACAGGGGGGGAATTGATCTTACTAATAGTCTGAATATCATCACAAATACCATGTGTGATTATGACCTGGCCACATTTTGTAATCCAAAAGGCTTTATACATTTCCTATGGGACCTTAACCCACTGGAGAGGGTGGGCAAACAAACTATATGCAAGCACAAACAATGCTTCGATGACAGGACTTGGCAAAAGAAAAGAGAATTGTGGAAAGTACTGAAGGTCTTAAAATCAAAGAAAGAGGATGAGGAAGTGTACTTGAAAGAAGTTAAATCATTGAGAAATAGATATAGAAACTGGTTGAGATCGAATAAAAATCTACGCATGCAGCGGGATGGCGAATTGATGCTATGTGCGGTGGGTCAGACCAATTCAAGAAACTTCTGGTCCTTGATTAATTCATCTGTGGCAGAGCAGAGTAATCCACAAGGTGGTATTATACAGGACACTGTATGGTGGGACCATTTGGGACCTAAGCTTATTTAGTCAGAGGCAGTAACTTGGGAACTGAACATCACACAGGGGGAAAAGAAGAGCTGATTAAAAAATCCTTAGCCTCCCGGGCCACCGGCCCCAACGGTTAAGCAATCATATCTTGAAATCTGATGTTGGTCTCTGGTTCCGCTTATTGACAGTGCTATTCAGGAAAGTGGTGAGCAACAAACAACACCCAGAGTCTTGGAAGCGAGCCATCATCATCCCAATCTATAAAAATGGGATCGAACGGATCCTATAAATTAACGTCCGATCTCACATGGGAAGATTTCTGCAGGTTTGCTATTAAAAGAGTTGGAAATGTTGGCCGAAAAGAAAGGAATCTTATCGAAACATCAAGTGGGTTTTTGAAGGGGACTCTCCACTTCTCTGAACGGTCTGGTAATGAGTACTTTGTAGCGGGTCCTTTCAAAAGGGTGGCCCGACACTGTATGGTGCTTGGATTGATTTATCCCAAGCTTTTGACACTGTTAACACAGAGAATTTGTGGGGTAAATTGAGGAGCTGGGCCTTACCTGAAACCTTGCTAGCTATAATAGTTGAGATGCATAAGGATTCACAACTGCAGGTAAGACTTGATAAAAAAGGGAGACTGTATAGTGTTATCAAAACGGAAATGGGGATAAGACAGGGAGGTATTGTGGCTCCTTTTCTTTTTAACCTCTACCTATCGGATGTAGCAAATTGAGTAGATGGGTCTGCGTTGGCTAGTCCAAAGATTGGGAAGGAGAGAAGTAATTGGATGGGCTACGGAGACGACTTCATGCTTCTGGTTTACACTCCGTTAGGCCTTCAGCGTTTATTGAATGCACTAGAGGAGCATGCAAGGATAAATGACCTGCAGATAAACCCTCAAAAGTCAAACATTGTAATATTCAAGCATCCACTTAAGGCTGCTCGCCCATTTGTTTGGCGTTTAGATAATCAAATTATCCCAGTTGCTAAAGAAGTAAAATATTTGGGGTCAATAGTGATATCCTTTGCAACTAAAAATCATCTAGCAACATCTTTGGAGGGGATAATATTGCAATTTGGCTCACAAATGAAGAATATTATAAATATGCACTGTAAATTCTCCTTGTCCCCGGCCATAAAATACTACACCGGTAAAGTCATCCCGTCTCTGCTATTTAGTTTGGATGCGAACCAACAGTCGAGACTAATGGACTGGGACAGATTAGAGGGTAAACTGTGGAAACGTGTATTAAATCTGCCAAATTGTATCCCAAATGCTAGCCTGAGGTACAAATCAGTCTATGAGATCATTGATGGAGTGGAGGTGGGTATCTTTGTATAGGCTGATTCTGGTTCCCCCAAATTCCTCATTATATGAGGATATCGGGTGTGCATTTGAGGGGTCTTTCAATTGTTATCTGTCTTACTTGAAGGCCCTAGTTGTTGAAATTCTCATGAGCTGTGAATGCTCAGAAATTGATCTGATTCAAAATCCTATGAAAGTGAAAGAGTCAATAAAAAGAGCTATTTGGATCAGGATGATTGCATCAATGCGGTCTTCAATTGTGTCTCCTGTTAGGGAGAATTCTCATACATGTGCTAATTTCCCTTATCTTTTGAGGCCCGCAGCAACTTTGCTGGATTTCTAGGACTTTAATTTTTACCTGGAAAGAGTGCGAGTCTTTTTTTCCCACTCTTTCTTGTATTTTGATGTGTGTTTTCCTTTTGTGTTCTTTGGATATGGAGTTTTAGACAGCTCCATAGGCATCATCTTTTTCTTGTGTGTAACACAGCACCCTTAGTGCAGTGGCCCTGTATTGTCTTTCAGACTTCCCAAGGTTTAAATACCTTCTTTGGGACTGACTACTGTCTCCCAGTGAATGTAAAGTTAAATTGACTTTGCTAGTCTTTTTAAATTGCTAGACCCAGCACACACTGCCTTTCAGCAGAGTGCTGGAGGGAATACCTAGTATTTCCTATGCCTAGCAAACTCATGTATCCCTCAAAAGCTGCCCTTTCCCCTCAGAATGGCTGGTGGCAGTGGTATTACCATGATTTACCCGACCGCAACCCGTTTAAACGCTCTGGTAGCTGAAATCCACCAGAGCCATGTTTTTCAAGATGGCATCTGAGCCCCTGCTGTAAAAACAGGTTCCGATCAACTTTTTTTGTCATTTCTTTTTGGAAAGGTCCTTCTAGTGTTTGTCTCTGCCCGCCAACCAGGTTTGGTCCCTTTGTTTGTTTGCCTTTGGCAGGCTTCTGTACTGAAGCCCCACTCTGGCGATTGAGTGTCTGGGGTAGGCATGAGGTGAGGGAGGTGCCCAAAACTCTCTGTGCTAAGTCTCCTAGGAGACCTGAATGCACTCTGGCATGATTGGCTGGCTGACTGTCCGGCAAGGACAGCCACCCTGCTGGGTGAGTGACAGCTATGCTGGAATGAATGGGAGAAAACGGCTTAAAAGCAGGTCTCTGGGACTTGCAAGGCAGAGTCGACCACTGGAACAAAAGAACCGAAGACGAGCTGAAGGAAGACGACTGCTGCAACTCCTGGACTGTTGGTTTTCCCGGTGAAACCCTGCTGCAGGTCCGAAATGACTGAAACACCCTTGACAGAGAAGCCCCTTCAAGGACGACTCCTTCCCTTGAGCTGGTGGGAACAACCAACACGAAAGCCACCTCGAAACCATCTCCATACTGGTTGAATTTTCTTCAGAGTGCTGTTGAAAACCGGATAGCCAGTGAGAAGGATACCAGTTTGTGGACTTTAAGGCACTCACACCGTAAACCAAAGTTTTGCCAAGCTTGTGGATCCTGCCCCGTGCAGTGCAGGACCCTCCCGACATCCTCCCTCTTATCCCCACGACTGAGGCACAGGAACAGCGAGATCTGCAGGAACTGCTCAACATTTGCCTCAGCTACAGCTTTTCTTCTTAGAAAGGTACTGTGCAAACGCGTTTGAGAAATCCTCTCTGCCGCGGTGAAAGTTTGTGAAACTTTCCCAACTTTGGAGTCTTGTTCGCTCCTAATCCGACATATAACTCTTTATCGTAAAAACTACTTCTAAGAACATTGGTAAAGACTTTACTACCAGAAATTGTGCTAGCCTATCCAAGACACTGATCCATTAACTTTGGCCCAGGCCTATTGAATTGAACTGCCTCTTGTAGTGAACTGAAACTATTTGCCCTGCCTAAGAAAGTAATTGTGTTTGATTCTTATAACCTTTGTCTTTTTATTCCCTTTTGAAAGTTACTGAAGTGCCATTTTGCTCCCACTTCAGGGGAGCCTAACTTGTTCAGAAACGTGTTGGTTTAGTACTGTAGTGTATTATAATGTGATATTGAACTGCTTATTACTAGTGGAATGTTTTCTAACTATGTAAATAAATTAATATTGTTTTACCAAGAAACCTTGAGTAAGTGTTTGTTTGAACCACTGTGGTTGCAAGTCCTTTGTGCAGGGTCGGACTGGGACAAGAAATTGCTCATGCATAATGTGACAAGACCAGACTAAGAAAAGCGAATGAAGCTAGCTGAAATTACTAATGCTGGTACTGTGCCATCAAATGGAAACTGGACCTGTTAGGAATTCTTGTTGGCTGCACGCACTTCTGATTTACCTGCACTGAGCTACCCGCTGACTGCACTTTTGAGTTACCTGCACTTCTCCCTCCCCCTCCCTTAGAACTTCTCCCCTTCGACCTCCGTGCACTTGCGCGATCTGAATAACACAGGGCCTAGTAAGATCATTGTTTTGTCCTCCCTATGTTTCCCCCTCTTTGTCTTGTCGAAACCTAGAAACACCTGTGTGCAAGCACGTTATAAATGCCATATCATATGTTATCATCATATCATATCATGGTGAGACTCCATCAGTAATCAGTCCCTGTCAGTATCAGCAACCCTACCTTTGGCTCTCCAGAGGTTTTGGACTGCAACTCCCATCACCCAAAGTCCAATTAGACAATGGTGATGGATTATGGGAGCCATAGTCAAAAATATCTGGGGAGCCACAGGTTACAACCCCCTGCCTCTGGGTGCCACGGATGTAGGACTAGGCTGCACTTCCCTGTGCATTATTCTAAATAGTACATATGTTCTGCTACTGTTCCATTCCCATCCCCCACTTTCACTGGGTCTGGGATGGAACTTTTTTTTTGTTAGCTAATAGCTAATATACATAGCATGAAGAATTTCTGAAAAATCAGCATGTTTTATCAGTGGCAGTTGGGCAGCAATCTAAGAATGCAGGCCCTCATGAGTCCGTACGGTGTATTACTACTGTATGAATGTCATGTGGAAATCAAGAGCAGTCAGAGCACACATCCGCAAACCTAGTCTGTTAGGAGCAGAGCTGTCTCGCTTTCTCCTAGGTTATACCCAACTAGTACCAACCAGGCTCTCTGTGCAATTATTTGCCCAGCCAAGGATGAGGATCACAACACTGCACTGCAATGTAATGCATCCCAGCATATAACTCCCTGAATGCCAGCCCATACCCTGCAAAAACAACCTCTTACTTATTGACTGGCATCAAATCCGGCTTCCACCACCCACGAGTGACTCCATAATTGACCGAACGTTACGCTACTTGTGCAAATCGCCCCGAAACAGGAGGCTATTCTAACAACATGCTGCTTGAGTGCCCCACAGGTTCTGAACCAGTGAAACAGCACTTGTAATGACTGTGATGCAGGTGGGCACTTTAATAACACATTCAAGAGTGCCATAGTGCTTGCGCCAAAACAATATTGTGCTGCAATTTGAGCGTCGTAATGGCGCATATTTTAGAGTGAGCTGTGAAGTGATTGCAGTAGTGCTGCACATATAGGAGTCCGCCATATGCACTCTCGACAAGTGTTATGCTGCAATATAGGCACTGCAATGGCGCATAACGAGGAGTGCCCTATAGGTCTCTTGTCTGGCATAGTTTACCAGCGTATAGGGTGCAGAACCAAAATGTCATGGTTTTCATCCACGTTGTAACGTGGCATGAGCCCCCATGTGAACACTTCAATAAAGGGCGGAGTGGCTTCCCACTCAGCATGCATTTGCCACCAGACTCCTACCCCCTCACATTACTTCAGCGCTAGCCTGCACCAGCGCCATACTGGGGGTAGAGCGCTTGCCCTGCAAAGCCCTTCAGCAGCAGGATCCGGACACCCGAGCCCCACAGCAATCCCTTGGGAAAGACAGATAAGGTGTACAGGAAAAACAACCTAGTACTCCCACATTATGCACACTGGAGGTATAAGGGTACATTGTTTATAAATGCTGAGAAAAAGAAATGCTACACTGCTACAGATTGATTTATAGTAAACCTGAGGCCATCACTCTGTGGCACCACTACAGATGTAATAAAGTGGAGATGGATGGAACAGATGTTCACAGTCTTGTCATATTCACATTCAGAAGTATCGTGGGTGGGGAAAGAGGGTAAGAGTGAAGCAAGCACAGGCCCAAAACAAGACTGTCCCGGGGACCCAAGAGACTGTTTGGGAAGACCCATATTGCATATTTATAAATAAAATCAACTGAATACTCACATACAGTACATCAGCTTATTATCTCTGTGTAGTTTGGTTGCAAATAAAGTAATTGCCTCTCTCTAAGTAATTACAGGGCACCTGCAAGCCCCTTACATTGCAGGTGGAGGCACAATTTACAATGGTAAGTTACCTGCGCTCTGCTCCCCTCAGATAACATATTTCATCTCTGGGGATGTTGTGTTCCCTCCTCCATTAGCGGAAGGTTAGTTCTCTGAAGCCCCCAACCCCTGGCATGGAAGTCCTTTGTATCAGCAACCTTTAAACACATATCCTGCACTATCCCCCATTCAGACCTCTATACGAGGCCTCCTGTAGACCCATTGCAATCCGCATCAACAAGGCCCCATATGGACACTCTGCATTACACCCTTATCTCCCGCTACAAACGCTGATCAATCCACTCTCTCTCTATGCTCCTCCCGTAGGGAAACGTACTGAGTAACACAGGTTAAACATGACAGTAGTAGAGTAATTTGTGGCTGGCTGCTGGCATCTGGCATAGCATGTCTTACCTCAGGTCCAGTGTGTGTGTCCAGTCAGAAGAACTTCGGTCTCCACTCCAGTCGAGTCGTCGTCGGTCTCGTCGTGACTTGTCTTGACTCTATCTTCATCTCAGACTGTCTCCGTGCCAGGCATGGCGCACTGACTCTAACCCTGGGTCAGCTCTCAAGACAGGTGGTCTGCTGCTGCTGCTGTGTGGTCAGTCCTTGACCCACTGACCGTGACTGGGCTGGCTGCTGCCTGCTGCCGGTGTCACTGTGGCCAAGCCCAAAATCATCATGCCCAGGGTTTGGAGGAGGCCCAACTATACCTTCTCTCTCAGAGAGTCAAGTCACATGTGGTAATAAATTTCAGCGATGCTGAGTCTGCGCGCGGCCTGAGCTGCATCCCCATTCCCAGGGCGCGGCCCAGCCCCCCAGGCACAAGTAACAAGTTGCTTTTAACAACGTGTTTTGATAAGGTGCTGGGAGGAGAGGCCAGACTGTGTGCTGTGCCCTGGGGCCCAGGCCCAGCCCCCCCGGCCCAGCCCTGTCAGAAGGCAGCCAGGCCAGCCTGCAGAAGGTGTGAATTTCTTACATTAGCGAGCCGGAGGCGGCTCGGGCCCTGAGGCAAGCACTCAGCACCAGTACTGGCTGCACGGCCACCACAGCGGCGCAGCCCCATTAGCTGAGGGCGGGCTGAGCTCTGAACCTCTCATTCACATAATGCATGATGAATGGAGATGCATTAATGCATGCATGCAAATTATTTATCAAAGCAAGGTAACAAGTGTTTCCTTGCTTTGATGAATAATTTTGCAGCGCTGTACAGGCACAATGTGACAGCCCTGCCCGCCCCCTTGCTGCAGAGTGCACCATGGTGCTTCCTCTCACAGCTGCGAGGCGAGGCAGCCACCAGCAGCGAGGTGACTCGCGGAAGCAGCAGGGAGAGGCCCAGGGCCCTGCTCTGAGCTCTCGCTGACTCGCTCTGAGTCTTTAATAATGACATTAATAAAAAATAAACAAACGGCCCAAAAAATCGGCCCAGGGTTAAAAAAACAGCCCAGGTCCTCAGATGGTATCGGCCAGTGGCCGATGGGCCGATGCCGCCAGTCAGAGCCTGCCTTTGTGTAACACCTTGTACTGCTCACATCCCTTTTGAGATAAGCCTGGCTGCTCAGCCCTGCTACCACACAACTGTGCAGTAGAGACTTATACCAAAGGTGAGATTGTGCTTACACCTGTAGTCTTAATCGTGTGTAGTGTTCCCAAAGGGTACTTACTGCATGTAGTTCTGCCTAACACTGGTGGCAAGTGGTGAGGGTATAGTATAGTTGTTACATTGAGAGTGCTGCTCTTACTGTTGTTCAAATAACCTTCACAAGGCTAAGCACCACTAGAAAAGCAATTGTTTTATCATGCCTGATATGGATAACTACAGACAGGAGGCCCTAGTCATTTTAACAGTTGATCAACTAAAGGAAATGTGTAAAACTAGGAACCTCATTGTTAAAGGCAAACATAATGAATTGATCGAAAGATTGTTGTAATTCCAAAGTCTGAGAAGAAGGTCTGCTACACCTACTACTGCAGCAAACGTGGAAAATGACGATGAGGGTGATAATGTTTCAGAGTCCAACTCAAATGTTATTGATGAGTTAGAAGAGGCAGAGGAGTCTCAAGATGTAGGCCCTGCTGCACCTCTACCTGCTCTTAGGCCTCAATCTTTAGCCACAGGGACCCTGCCAGGTCAGTACGGAGTCTAGAGTTTGTCTCTCTTGAGAAGATGAGACTTGAGTTAGAATTCAAAAGGCTCCAAGCACAAACTGAAAGTAAACATCGTGAACTTAAACTAAGGGTGATGGAATTACAACATGCTCTTGAAATGAAGAAATTGTCTCTTGGGAATGGTTCTCTCCCGGAGTCTTCTAGGTCTTCCAGTCCTAAGAGGCTTTGCATGCCCAAAGATGCAGTAAGTATGTATGAGGTTAAGCTTGATATTTTGGATTGGTTGGCTGTTTTTAAGCATAACTATGGGATTCAGGAAATTACAGGGAATCATCTGATTCCTTCGCTTTTGACTAGGCTACCCCAGGTTGCAACTAATGCTGTAATGGAGGTGGGGGAAATAGACATGATGGAGTATGAAAATGTGAAACTAGCTTTGATAGCTAGGTTTGGGAAAACTCCTTCCCAGTATCCTAAGAGGTTTAGAACCCTCAAAAAGCATGATGGTACCCCTTAGGCTACCTGGGTGTGTGAATGTTTGAAAAACTTAGATAGTTGGGTTAAGGGTTATAGAGTTGACACTTATGAAGGTGTGAGAAATCTGTTTATGTTAGAGTCTATCTATGATGCCTGCTCTCCTGAGCTCAGACAGCACTTGGCTGATTCAAAGGAAATGGATCCTAAGAAGTTAGCAAAGGCAGCTGACTTGTGGGTTGCCAACAGGGATACTCACAGGGATTCTGGGGTTACTCAGAAGAAGGATGAAGGAAAGCAGCACAAGAAAGATAACAAAGAGAATTCCAATACCTCCATTCCAAAAGAGGGCCACAACCATCAAAAGGGTAAGCCACATGGGAAACTGAATCAGGCTAGTGAAACCTCTGGTGCTAATCCAGAGGAAGGTCACACCAAACCCCCATTTATGAAGACATTTGGAAAATGTTTTGCTTGTGGGTCAACTGACCATGTGAAAGGAGATCCCAGATGTAAGGGTAAACCTTCAGGGATCCACACTGTCTCCTTAGCCTTCTCCCCAGAGGAAGAAGTACAAATGGCAAGTGGAAACTTTAACCTACTGGCTGAGGAACCCTTGAGAGTCTCAGCCAGTGTTTCATTATTGTCCCTAGGTCTGTGGGAACAACAGAACTAAGATGTCTATAATTCCATCTCAGACAATACTAAAGACTATTACAAAGACAGTGTACTTGTGAATGGTCAGGAGACCACTGCCATCAGAGACACTGGGGCCAGCATCAGTGTAGTGGATGAATCTTTTTTAGGTTGAGGATGTTGCTAAGACACGCAAATACCTCACTAAGCTTGCTGGAAGCCCTGCCCAAATGCTTCCATAGTTACCAGCTCTCATCCAGTGCAATGACATGACTGTCAAGATACCTGTTAGTGTGCAGTGTGAAGTACCTGGGAGAGTCCTGCTGGGGAATGACTTAAAAACACTTGGTGTTGTATCAAGCACCCCCAGGCCTTCCAGCAAAAAGTAACAGGAGCAGACAAGGAAGGCCAGAGAGAGTACCCTAAGAGGCTCTCTAGGGGAAATTATAGAGGAAACTATAACCCTCAGTCCACATGACTTACTGACTGCTGTTTCAAAGAAAAAGGAGGAAAAGGGGAAACCTAATAACTCCAAGACAAAGCCAGCAAGCACTCCTGTTCTACCCACAAGGACATCCCGGGTGGACTATCCAAAGTCACACCTGTGACTCTTCCACCTGCTGAGGAACAACCAGGAGTGGTTGAATCAGCTACTGAGGAATCAGAACTGGAAGAAGACCTTGCCCCTGTTGGAGATCTGGATCGTGAAGACCATCCTGAGCTGCAGTCTTTACTGGCAGAAGGTGGACCCTGTAGGGCAGACTTCAGCAGAGGTCAAAGAGAATGTCCTACTCTTGAAGGTTTTCGCCAACAGGCAGCTTCCCAGCTGGAAGGGCAAGGGCCAGGGAAGCATAGATTGTACTGGGAAGATGGCCTCCTCTACATTGAACCAACTGAGTCTATCCCAGGGAACTACAGAATACTTGTAGTGCATCTGGAGAGCAGACACCAGTTCCTACAGTTAGCTGACGAGATTCCTTTGGCTGGTCACGTGAGTTTCAAGAAGAGTAAGGAAAGGCGTTCTCTTTATTTCTACGGACCTAGGTTGGGGTCCTGATGTAGATGAGTTCTGTAGGAGCTGTGACACTTGTCAGACATCTGGCAAGAGTGGAGCCAAGAATGTGGCACCCTTGGTGCCTCTCCCAGTGGTGGGAGTCCCTTTTGAAAGGATAGGAATCGACATTGTTGGTCCCTTAGACTCTCCAATCTCTTCAGGCAACAGGTTTATCCTGGTTGTAGTAGACCATGCTACTAGGTATCTTGAAGCAATACCTACGAGGACTGTTACAGGTCAGGCTGTTTCTAAGGCCCTACTTGGTATTTTTACCAGGGTAGGTTTTCCTAAGGAAGTCATCGCTGACAGGGGATCCAATTTTATGTCCCACTACATGCAGGCCATGTGGAATAACTGTGGAGTGACTTACAAGTTCTCAACTGCCTACCATCCACACAAAATGGATTGGTAGAGAGGTTTAACAGGACAATGAAGAGCGTGATAGGTGCTTTAGAGGAACCCCTTAGAAGCAAGTGGGAACTTCTACTGCCATGCCTTCTATTTGCTTATAGAGAAGTCCCTCTGGAGGGAGTTGGATTTAGTCCCTTTGAGCTTCTCTATGGCCATCCAGTTAGAGGTCTCTTGGCCCTAATCAAGGAGGGGTTGGAGAGTGCTCCTTCCCCAAGCCAGTGAGAGTCACTGACTATGTGATAGGTCTCCAGAGGAGAATGTCACACATGATGTTAGAAGCATCAGATAACTTAAAAGCTAGTCAGGCTCTGGTGAAGCATTGGAATGACCAGAAGGCCAACATGGTTGAGTTTACTCAAGACCAGCAAGTTTTAGTTATGGTATCTACAAGGCAGAGGACCTTACAGGACAAATGGATAGGACCCTTCAAGGTTGTGGGCAAACTTGGAGAGGTCAACTATCTGGTAGACTTAGGCAATCCTAAGGAGGCTTCCAGAGTCTTTCATACCAACCCTCTAAAAGCTTATGTCTCAAGGCTAGAAGTAGGAACTTTGCTTCTAGCTTCAGCTCAAGAGGAGGAGGAAAGTGAACCTCTACCTGACCTACTCAGAGGACAGCCTTTAGATGAGAATATAGAAGGAGTAAATCTTTCTTCTAATCTGACACTGGAAAAACAGGAGGAGTGCAAGTTTCTGTTAAATCAGTTTGCCGCTCTGTTTTCACTATCACCAGGCTTGACCCCTTGGTGCCATCATGATATACTCACTGGAGACCGTTTACCTGGTAAAAGCAGAGGTTACAGGATGTCAGATCATGTAAGAACCCACATAAAGGAAGAGGTCAACAAGATGCTTAATCTCGTGGTAACAGAACCATCTACCAGTCCATGGTCTAGTCCAGTTGTACTAGTGCCAAAGGCAGGATCCAATGAGTTGACATTCTATGTGCACTATAGAGCTCTTAATGCAGCCACAAAGACTGATGCCCATCCTTTACCAAGGAGAGATGAACTGGTGGACACACTTGATTCAGCCAAGTACCTCAGTACATTTGATATCACTTCAGGCTATTGGCAAATAGCACTGACAGACCATGCCAAGGAGAAAACTGCATTCTCCACCCCAGCCAGCCTCTACCAGTCTAAGGTAATGCCTTTTGGACTAAAGAATGCACCTGCAACATTCCAAAGGATGGTTAATCAAGTTCTGAATGGGATGGAGGACTTCTGCATGGCATACTTGGATGACATTGTAGTGTTCAGCCCTACTTGGAAAGAACATGTTGACCACTTAGGATATGTTTTGCAGGCTCCTGAGCAGGCCCATCTGACCATAAAGGCAAGTAAGTGTCAAATTGGCCAGAGTAAAGTGTTCTACTTTGGACATGAGGTAGGGGGAGGTGAAATCAGGCCATTGCCTAAAAAGATACAAGCTGTACAAAACTGGGCCACCCCTACTACTCAAACCCAAGTGAGAGCCTTCCCAGGCCTCACTGGTTACTATAGGAACTTCATAGAGAACTATGGGATCATAGCTTCTCCCTTGAATGTGATCTCCTCACCCAAATTTCCCAAAAGGTCAGGTGGAATGAGGAGTGCACTGAAGCATTTGAAGGACTTAAGAAATCCCTTTGTCAAGCTCCAGTCTTAAGAGCTCCTGACTACAACCAAACCTTCATTGAGAAAACAGATGCTTCCAGTACAGGTATAGGTGCAGTTCTGAGTCAGCTGAATGAGAAACGTAGGGAGCACCCCATTTGCTTCATCAGCAGAAAGCTGAAGGAACCAGAAACAAGGTGGGCAGCCATTGAAAGAGAAGGTTTTGCTATTATGTGGTCACTGGAGAAGTTTAGACCGTACTTGTATGTATTTACTTGTGTGATTCAGACTGACCACCAACCTTTGAGATGGTTGATGCAAATGAAAGGGGAAAATCCTAAACTATTGACATGGTCAATCAGCCTGCAAGTGTTTGATTTTACCATTGAACACAGGTCTGGGTGTAACCACCAAAATACTGATGGTCTCTCTAGGATGTTTGACCGACTGGAGTAAGGAGATTCATCCAGGATTGGATTAAATCCTCCTGTCCCTTAGTTTGGGGGGATGAGTGTTAGGGGTAATCCTCATAAATGTGCTAATTTCCCTTACCTTTTGAGACCCCCAGCAACGTTGCTGGATTTTTAGGACTTTAATTTTTACCTGGAGTGTGAGCCTTTTTTTCCCACTCTTTCATGTATTTTGATGTGTGTTTTACTTTTGTAGTCTTTGGATATGGAGTTTTAGACAACTCTGTAGGCATCAGCTTTTTCTTGTGTGTCACACAGCATTCTCACTGCAGCGGCACCGGGATGTCTTTCAGACTTCCCAAGGTTTAAATACCTTTTCTGGGACTGACTTCTGTCTCCCAGTGAATGTAAAGTAGAATTGACTTTGCTAGTCTTTTTAAATTGCTAGACCCAGCACACACTACCTTACAGCAGAGTGCTGGACGGAATAACTAGTATTCCCTATGCCTAGAAAACACATGTATCCCTCAAAAGCTACCCTTTCTCCTCAGAATGGCTGGTGGCAGTGGTATTACCATGATTTACCACGAACCGTTTAAACGCTCCGGTAGCTGAAATCCAACAGAGCCAGGTTTTTCAAGATGGCGTCTGTGCTCCCTCTGTAAAAACAGGTTCCGATTGACTTTATTCGCCTTTTCATTTTGGAAAGGACCTTCTAGTGTTTGTCTCTGTACACCAAACTGGGTTTGGTTCCTTTGTTCGTTTGCCTTTGGCGGGCTTCTGTAATGAAGCCCCCCTCTGGCGCCTGATTGTCTGGGGGGACAGGATGTGCGGGAGGTGCCCGAAACTCCCTGTGCTTAGTCTCCTAGGAGACCTGAATGTACTCTGGTGTGATTGGCTGGGTGACTGTCTGGAAGGACAGCCACCCTGCTGGATGAGTGACTGCTAGGCTGGAATGAATGGGAGAAAACTGTTTAAAAGCAGGTCTCGGTGAATTGGAAGGCAGAGTCAACCACTGGAACGAAAGAACCAAAGACGAGCTGAAGGAAGATGACTGCTGCAACTCCTGGACCGTTTGTTTGCCCGGTGAAACACTGTTGCAGGTACAAATTGGCTGAAACTCCCTCGACAGAGAAGCCCCTTCAAGGACGACTTCTTCCCTTGAGCTGGTGGGAACAACCAACTCGCAAACCACCTGGAAACCATCTCCATACTGGTCGAATTTTCTTCAGAGTGCTGTTAAAAACCGGATAGCCAGTGAGAAGGCTACCAGTTTGTGAACTTTAAGGCACTCACACCTTAAACCAACATTTGGCCAAGCTCATGAATGCCCATGCAGTGCAGGAACCTCCCGACGTCCTCCCTCTTGTCTCCGCGACTGAGGCCCAGGAACAGCGAGATCTGCAGGAACTTCCAGGAACATTTGCCTCAGCTACAGCTTTTCTTCATAGAAAGGTACTGTGTAACTGCGTTTGAGAAATCCTCCCTGCTGCGGTGAAAGTTTGTGAAACTTTCCCAACTTTGGAGTCTTGTTCGCTCTGAATCTGACCTATAATTCTTTTTCGTGAAAACTTCTTCTAAGAACATTGGCAAAGACTTAACCATTTACTACCAGAACTGTGCTATCCTATCCAAGACACTGATCCATTGACTTTGGCCCAGGCCTATTGAATTGAACTGCCTCTTGTAGTGAACTGAAACTATTTGCCCTGCCTAAGAAAGTAATTGTGTTTGATTCTTATAACCTTTGTCTTTGTACTCCCTTTTGAAAGTTACTGAAGTGCCATTTTGCTGTCACTTCTGGGGAGCCTAACTGGTTCAGAAACCTATTGGTTGGGTACTGGAGTGTATTATAGTGTGATATTGAGCTGCTTATTGCTAGTGGAATATTCTCTAAATGACTGTGTAAATAAATTAATATTGTTTTACCAAGAAACCTGGAGTAAGTGTTTGTTTGAACCACTGTGATTGCAAGCCCTTTGTGTAACACCTTGTACTGCTCACATCCCTCTTGAGATAAGCCTGGCTGCTCAGCCCTGCTACCACAAAACTGTGTAGTACAGACTTATACCAAAGGTGAGATTGTGCCTACACCTGTAGTCTTAATTGTGTGTAGTGTTCCCAAAGGGTACTGCATGTAATTCTGCCTAACATCTCTGTCACTATCGAGTGTGGATAAACTGCGAGCATGGTTGGCTACGTACTTGAGGAGATTTCCGGATCCTCATAGCAGGTCGGATTTTCTGAGACCCTGCCTCAATTTGTTGCCCACACTAGAAGTGTTACACATTAGATACAAAGATGACTATGGGGACATCCGTTGCTCACAATGTGATGGCACTAGTGCACAGACCCTAAAACCCCTATTGAGTGAGTGTGCTAGGACATTGGAAAAGAGAGTGATGAAATTGTCAATGTTTGTTGATAAAATCTGGTGGTTAACAATGGGTCATTTGGGAGAGACTGGTATCAGGGCACAAAGTACTCCTAACAATGGAAATTGTAAAACTGTTAAAGAGCTAAATCTTACTGCTGTTTAATTCGACATTTTTGGAAAGAGTGGCATTTAAAAAATGTATTGTAGTACTTGTGTTTTTGATTGTGCTTATGTGTAAAGTCCTAATGTTGGGTTAGGCTAAATTGATAATAATGGAAATGTGTGAGAGCTGACAGAGCTAAATTGTGATTTTGTATTATTTTAAATTGTAATTTCTTTTTGTGAAAAGTCTTAAATTTTTACTATAACACAACTAAAAAATGACAAAAATTCTCCAGCTTTCGGCCCGTTTTTGGTGCTGCTATTACCGCTGCCGCTTTTAACACCAGTGGTAGTAGGGCTGAAAAACCCATAGAGTCCAAAGAAATTGGAAATTACTGACTTACCACTGCTCGGGAACTGGCACTAATAGCACCAGACTGAGTAGCAGTAACGCTAACAGCCTTGGCGGTATCCCGGCACAATTACTGCCAGGATACCGCCAAGGCAATAATGAGGCCCATAGAGAGAATGCCAATTTGAATAGCTTAGCCTGTTACACCAGTCCAATTCGCATTGCTTCATCTGTTGTCACCACCAGAAGAATCTGTAGGTTTAAGATTGATAGTGGTTCTACTGTGTTAATGAAACCTGCAACTGTTTTTTATACTAAAGAATTAGTGGTTGAAACAGCAAGGTTTTCAAAGTCTTCCGAAAGAAATCAAGGTAAGGGAGTTCCATAAAGGGGTGCCTGCAAATTTGTCGGTGGGGTTAGCATGACTTATCTCCAGCCAAGAGCTGGGGGTAACTCAGGCCCAGACCAGCATTAAACAGCCGGTATTTCCGGCACCGCTATCACTGGTGCTGGAAATACTGTAAATTCCCCCCATGGAGTCTTAGGAAATGAAATGGGGAATTACTTGTATTTCCACTGCTTGTAATATCCCGGTTATACTGGGATATCAGGCGGCAGAAACGGTAATAACGTTTGGTGGTATCCTGCAAGAATTACCGGCAGGATACAACCAAACTTGGAATAATCCCCATGTCTTTTCTTGCGGGATGGACTTGGGGGGAAAACAACAGTCTTAGTTAAGCTGGTCTCAGTGTTTTTTTTATTAGATGAGGATGAACTACAGTATGCAGGATCAACCTCTGACATTCCTCATGATCCATTCGACTAGAGAACAACACACTTTAATTATCAATCTGTGTGTCCACAATGTAATGTTAATATGAATGCAACACACTAACAATATTATAATAGCCTGGCATACACGGATCTGTCCATAGTCCGGAGGCCCAAATGAACCTGAAAATAAAGGACAGTGCGTTCAAATAAGAGCCACCAGAGGCAATCCGAGGCATATTGTGCAGGTTGCTGCTCCGCGCGCACTGTTCATCATGAAATAGATGATGTGTATTCAGTTAAGTAACTTAATTTAAAGGCTGCAGCCTTTAAATTAAGTTACCTAACGGAATACAAATAATCTATTTGCAACCCAAACGTCATGCCGCAGTCTGTGGTGGTCACTCACTGGCAGTGGGTGACCAGCCAGCCCAGGCCATCGACGCTCGGCTGGGCTCTCGTGCTAGGCTAGCACTTAGAAGTGAGAGAGCCACAGCCGAGCGCCGATGCAGGAGGGCCTAGTAGCCATGCGGAATGGACGGTCTAACTAGGCCCTTCATTCCCCAGGGCAGTGCTAGGACGGTCCTCCTCCGACCTGGAGCACTGTCCTGGCCTGGGCTCCTGGCTGGGGGAATGAAGGCCAGGATGCCGTGTAGAACACGGACAACAGTTTACACAATTACACTTACCGGCTAAGTTCTAGTAGTACACAGCTCATTCGAGGCAGGAAGTCGAACACGATGTGTGCAGCTGAGTGACGATTATCCAAAGTGGAGGTGGCGCCACCACCCCACACCCACACTCAAATGTCATTGGCTGGGAAACAGCCAATGACTTTTCTGTATCTATGCACCAAGCGTCATCAGGGGACACAGATTAGTGGAATCTTGTTCGGTGCGCTGTTTGCGTAAATATTATTACTGGCGGGGCCACAACTCAAACGCCCCGCCAGCCTCCTAGTTTAAATGGGTTTACGTAAAGTGCGTGGAGCTACTGGCTCCACGCACTTTACTATAGGAAAAGCTACGTAATACGGGACGCGCCCCGTTGTTGCAGCCAGTCCTGATAAGACGGTCACAGCTCACAGCTGACTGAGCTCACGGTAATGGTATTTCATTTTTATTTTTTTATTTTTTTTGCTGCAACGCTGTTGCTGATGTCTGGCAATGGCAAATACAACGATACACACCAAGATTGAGAAAAACTTCTGAATCTGAGAAGTCCAGTTCAACTTTAAATTACTTATACCTCGGTGGGGGCCCTGGGGAGGGGGGGACGGTGCCTCTCCGCCCTATGAAAGCGGCCGCCACTGTCAACGACTTATTCCTCTTTAGAATGGGAATCCAGACTGGGATTCTGATTGCTGACGAGATGTAATCATGCATTGTTATCGATGACAAAATGTTCAGCTGCATTTTTGAGTCTATGGATTTGGGAAGACCTAAATAGATGTTATGTTATGTTATGTTATTTTGCATTTATATAGCGCCTTATATACCATTGGTATGGTCTGAAGGCGCTGGTAGGTTGAACGCCCTTGGGAACTGAAGTTTAGGTCAGTAGAGAGTAGAGAGAGTCAAAGGCGCGTGTGCGCACCGGGTATGTGTGCCGCTGGTGTGGTATTCATGTAATAGCTGCTTCTTAGTGGTAGGTGTTGTGGTTGGGGGCTCAGGAGTATGTGTTCGTTCTGGCAGGATTTATCCAGACCGAATGTGGCTGCGTTAGGCCTGAGTAGAACGCCTGGCTGGGGGGTGTGTAACCAGCAGTGTTTACTCAGAGTGATGGGGAGTGAGCGGCTGAATGTTGCTATGAGAACAGTTATACCGAATGGTGTCATAGTATCTCTGTGTTCTAGTTGAGTGGTGGTTCAAAGAAGAGAGTAAGCGTGGGGTGTGATATGATGGGTTATATGGTCTTTCAAACGTTCCCTGCATTCCGAAACATACTATGTACGTCACGCAATTCTATGCGCTCCAGTCCATTCGATGCACATTTATTCATTCCTGGGATTCCAGTCTGTCCCACGCATGCGCTCTTGTCTGCTCCATGCATGCACTCCTGTCTTCCCACGCATGCACTCCTGACTGCCCCACGCATGCACTCCTGTCTGCCCCATGCATGCACTTCTGTCCATCACATGCACTCTCGCTGGTCACACGCATTCCCGTCGGTCACGCGCACTCATGTTCGCTACTAGCATTCCTGCCCGCCATTAGCATTCCTGTCCTCCACTCGCACTCCTGTCAGCCACATTTACTCCGATCCATTTTGTGTATTCCAAGTTGTTTTATGCACTCCATTCACATATTTCATCTGTACCAATTTGTGTATTCTAAGTTGTTTTATGCGCTCCGTCCACAAATTTTGCCCGTAACATCTTCATAATTCATCCGTTGCACCCACCTATCTCACATGTTTCATCCACTTACGTCACCCGTTTCGTCCACATATGGCATGTGATCCATTGGCACCCGTTCTACCCATACATGTCAGCCGTTCTATCAGCGTACGTCACCCGTTCCATCCACGTCCGGCACCCATGATCAGCTCCATTCACATCCCCTCTGCGCACTCTTCCCCTCTGCGCACTCTTCCCCTCTGCGCACTCTTCCCCTCTACGCACTCATCCCCTCTGCACACTCATCCCCTCTGTGCACTCATCCCCTCTGCGCTCTCAACCCCTCAACGCACTCCCCCCTCCATGCACCTCTCTTTTCGTATCATCAATCGCGCTCTGCTCATCCATCCGTCCCCCGCACTCATCTGCTCTACTCATTCACCGACCCTATGCAGTCACCTGCTCCCCACAGTCACCTGCTCCCCGCACTCACCCGCTCCTCGCACTCACTTGCTCCCCGCACTCACCCGCTCCCCGCACTCACCCACTCCCTGCACTCACCCGCTCCCTGCACTCACCCGCTACCCGCATTCACCAGCTCCTCGCACTCACCAGCTCCCCGCATGCATCCATTTGCCACACTTCTCCACTCACCATGCTCCTCCGCTCACCACACTGCTCCGCTCTCTGTGCCACTTCGCTCCCCACACTCATTGGCTCCACGCACTCATCTGCTCCATGCACTCATCTGCTCCCTGCGCTCATCCGCTCCCCACACTCATCCGCTCCGCGTAATCTTCTACTCCACCCACTCATCTGCTCTCCTCACTCCTCCGTGCTATGTACTCACCCGCTCTATCTACTCATCCGCTTTATGCACTCATCTGCTCTATGCACTCATCCGCTCTATGCACTCATCCGCTCTATGCACTCATCCGGTCAATGCACTCATCCGGTCAATGCACTCGTGCTTTCCACGCATCCAAATCATCCGCTCCCCGCACTCATTCGCTCGCCCCGCTCATCTGCTCCCCGTGCCTATCCGGCCCCCTCGCTCATCCGCTCCCCTCGCTCATCTGCTCTATGTACTCATCCGCTCTATGTACTTGTGCTTTCCACGCATTTATCTCATCTGCTCCCCGCACTCATCCGCTCCCCACATTCATCCGCTCTATGCACTCAACCGCTCTATGCACTCGTGCTTTCCACGCATTTAACAGCAATATGCACTCATCAGCCCTATAGAATCATTCACTAATACGCAGGAATCCTGATCTGTAACTGAAGGGCCTGAGACAGGGCGAGATGCATGCATTGCTGATGAGGTTTATGTGGTTTGTTGTGAAGTCTGTGATGTATCCTTGTGACCTTGGGGAGAAGAAGTGCTTCTTCACAACTGAACAGATTTGAGCATTGAATCTGAGATTTCAACAAGTGATTCCGATGTTTCTGACTTTTTTTTACCACATGGCAGGAGCCCAGATATTCAGTCCACATTTTCTGGTTTCAGGATAATGGCAAGAATTTAGTGCTATGGTTTCAGTATTGGCAGGGTTGAATTTTAGCATATCTGCATTCATATTGTGCTCTAGCACCTCAAAGTGTCTTTTGTGCTAGATGTAATTACAATAATAAATCTCAGACCAAATAATTGGACAGACTCAAAGAATATGGCAAAGTAGGTTGTATACCCTAATATGCATCATCTATGATATCATTCTACTTGGCAAAATACAAAACATATCAAGGAAATAGATTGAAGAAGGGAACATATATACTTATAGAACATATAAGAATTAGTGCATCATTGGCTACCCCTTATCTGTAGGGCACATCTTGAACTACCTCTAAATACGTATAATACTGATTATAGTGGACACAACAACCGTGGATTGGCTTCTTCAACTTTGTATGTTAGGTTGTCCTCCAACCCCACTGATTGGTTGGCTTACTATCCCAACCTTGGACTTTTGGCTTTGGAGCAGCACGCACGTGAAACAAAAACCTAGGTGTTTGAATCCCATCAGACAGACTACTCCCCATTTTCCCAATTAGTCCACCATCCCTCATCGGTAGGCTATCAGCCAAAGTCACACCACTATCTTAGCTTAAGGCTCTAATGAGTAGCCTTTGTTTTCCACTTCTGAGCCACATGTGAAGAGACCACAAATGTGTCCATTTCATCCATGCATTACTGATATTTGATTCAATGTATGCAAGGTGTTGTCGCTCCTCGTGGCCTCTAGAAACCTGCTCACTCTATGGCATATGAACTTTGTACACTTTTAATTGACCAACAGTTTGGCTCTCACAGATGTTTTCGTCTTCTTCCATCTCTGAAGAATGTCCAACATTCAGAACTTATCCATGTACTCCCTTTGTGCTCTATGGTTATCCTTTGAAAATAGCATTGTTAACTCGAGGCTAACCTTGACTCATCATCGGCTCTGCACACAAAACTGTTTTCATTCCTCTCCTGATTCTTACAGCCTGGGCCTGTCCCTGAGGTAGCTCCATTATGTTCAACGTGAGCCAGCGTCCATTTTCCTAATACGGCCGTCATTTCCACGTTCTATATTCCTCTATAGCAAGCTTCTATACGTTGTCTTTCTACATTGTATTGCTGCGTATTTACAGTTATTGTTCAGTAGGTTACTTTATTTTCTTTAGATCCATGATTACTTTAGCTTTAGGTGCATGTTATTCTTAGAGCTTCAGTTACATCGTTACTTAGTATTTTTATATTGTTTCAACATAGGTTCATATATCTTCTTCATGACATCACTTTGTCCTTTCCAGATTTCATCTTAACGTAAGTCCATGATGTCCACAGATGCGTTCTGACATCTTGGCAGGTGACATCCTTACATATAGCATTCTACCATACAACATCCTTCCACACTTTTAGTCCGAGGGTACGTTGTATGTGGCTGTCTGAGTGCATAACGTTTCTCATACACTCAATGTAGTATAGAAAGGATGTAGGGGGTCCCATCTATGGCTGTTCTCTGACTGTTCCAATATGATGGCGGCAAGGCGGCGGGAACTGGCAAGATAGCGTCTACCAGCTCCTCTACAATATGTTCATCCCTTCAGTAACTTTAACCCCTTAACTGCGGAGGACGAGCTATCTCGTCCTCTGCAGTGCGTTCCTAGTGGGAGGGTGCAATAGCTTGTTCTCTGCATTACTTTCCTGTGGGAGGGTGGATGGCACTTCCTGGAGCAGCACTGATGCTCCCGACCTGCAGGCTATGATCCTCAACCTGTGACCACAAAAGTGATGGGTGGAAGGTTTCGAATGAATCTGAACCACTGGCGATTGCTCTGGGCAACCTTCCACACCACTGTTTTTTAGCCCGTCTGTGCCATTGCAAAAGGGGTCCAGCCATGTGCAAATCAGTCAGCTGCCGCCACCAATGGTAGCAGCCCAGCCCGAACTGCTAGGCCAGGTCCCCTCTGCACAGAAAACCAAGCAACCCAGACATGTTTCGGCCTTGTTGGACCTCCTCAGTGAGGTGCAGTCTGGTTCCCTATGGTGCAGCGAGCAAGGGACCCACGTCTGGGCATACCCTCTCTCACATGGAGAGACTAACTTTGACCACAAAAGTGATGGGTGGAAGGTTTCGAATGAATCTGAACCACTGGCAATTGCTCTGGGCAACCTTCCACACCACCATTTTATAGCCCGTCAGTGCCATTGCAAAAGGGGTCCAGCCATGTGCAAATCAGTCAGCTGCCTCCACCAATGGTAGCAGCCGAGCCCGAACTGCTAGGCCAGGTCCCCTCTGCACAGAAAAACAAGCAACCCCAGACATATTTCGGCCTTGTTGGACCTCCTCAGTGAGGTGCAGCCTGGTACCCTATGGCGCAGCGAGCAAGGGACCCACGTCTGGGCATACCCTCTCTCACATGGAGAGACAAACTGTGACCACAAAAGTGATGGGTGGAAGGTTTTGAATGAATCTGAACCACTGGCAATTGCTCTGGGCAACCTTCCACACCACCGTTTTTTAGCCCATCTGCGCCATTGCAAAAGGGGTCCAGCCATGTGCAAATCAGTAAGCTGCCGCCACCAATGGTAGCAGCCCAGCCCGAACTGCTAGGCCAGGTCCCCTCTGCACAGAAAACCAAGCAACCCCAGACATGTTTCGGCCTTGTTGGACCTCCTCAGTGAGGTGCAGCCTGGTTCCCTATGGTGCACGAGCAAGGGACCCAAGTCTGGGCATACCCTCTCTCACATGGAGAGACAAACTGTGACCACAAAAGTGATTGGTGGAAGGTTTCGAATGAATCTGAACCACTGGCAATTGCTCTGGGCAACCTTCCACACCACCGTTTTTTAGCCGTCTGCGCCATTGCAAAAGGGGTCCAGCCATGTGCAAATCAGTCAGCTGCCGCCACCAATGGTAGCAGCCCAGCCCGAACTTCTAGGCCAGGTCTCCTCTGCACAGAAAACCAAGCAACCCCAGACATGTTTCGGGCTTGTTGGACCTCCTCAGATTCATTCGAAACCTTCCACCTATCACTTTTGTGGTCACAGTTTGTCTCTCCATGTGAGAGAGGGTATGCCCAGACGTGGGTCCCTTCCTCGCTGCGCCATAGGGAACCAGGCTTCACCTCACTGAGGAGGTCCAACAAGGCCGAAACATGTCTGGGTTGCTTGGTTTTCTGTGCAGAGGGGACCTGGCCTAGCAGTTTGGGCTGGGCTGCTACCATTGGTGGCGGCAGCTGACTGATTTGCACATGGCTGGACCCCTTTTGCAATGGCGCAGACAGGCTAAAAAACGGTGGTGTGGAAGGTTGCCCAGAACAATTGCCAGTGGTTCAGATTCATTCGAAACCTTCCACCCATCACTTTTGTGGTCACATATGATCCTCAACCAGCAATTACCATTGAACCTAGGGGATTGATTTTGAGGGTGGGCCCCCCACACGCTTCCAAAGAAAAGGTGCCACAATGTTTTGCCTTCTTTGGAGGCAGATGGGTGCTGTTTTGCACCCATTTGACCCAAGGAGGCAAAACAAAAAAGGCCACTTTGACAAAGGCACACTTGGGGGCATCAGGGGGCTGGCCCTATGCCTGAGGGCAAAAGTAGAGGTCGGGCCCCATTTTGCCCCGACCCCTAGGAAGCAGAAAGTTGCCCTAGGCCACCAGGGAAATGTTTTTGGGGGTGGTGGCACCCCTCCCTCTCCCTCCCAGACAAACAGCCCCCACCCTAAAAATACGAAACCAGGTAGCACCATGTTGTTTTGCCTTCTATGGGGGCAGATTCGTGCTGTTTGGCACCCATTCGCCCCCATGGAAGGCAAAACAACATAGCTCATTGTAAGGTGAGGCACACTTGAGGGCATCAGGTGGCTGGCCCCAAGCTTGTGGGCCAGCCACCCTCAGCAATCCCCCCCAAGGAGGGGCAGATCCTTTCTGCTTCCCTGGTGGGACACAAATGAGGGTCAGGCCCCATTTTGCCACCACTGGTAAGCAGGAAGGAGCACTAGACCACCAGAGAATTGATTTTGGCAGCAGGGGACACCCAGCCCTAAGAGTGCCCCAACCCCACCCCCTGAAAAAACAACAAATATGGCAAAATGTTGTTTTGCCTCCTTTGGGGGGCTGATTGGTGCGGTTTTGCAGTGGCACACTTAGGGGCATTAGGTGGCTGGCCCTGTGCCTGTGGACAAGCCCCCTCAAAAATCCCCCCCAAAGGAGGGGCAGATCCTCACTGCTTCCCTGGGGGTAAGGGGGGAATGAGGTTCTAGACCCATTTTGTCACCCCTGGGAAGCAGCAAAGAACGCTAGGCTGCTAGGAAAATAGATTTTGGGCACAATGTTTTGCCTTCTTTGGGCACAGACGGGCACCCATCTGCCCCCAAGGAAAGCAAAACAACAGAGCACAATATGAAAGGAGGCACACTTGGGGGCATCAGGGGGCTGGCCCAGTGCCTGTGGGCCAGCCCTCTCAGGAATCCCCCCATGGAGGGGTAGATCATTTCTGCTTCCATGGGGGGCGGGAAATTGAGGGTCTGGCCCCATTTTGCTTCCCCTTGGAAGCAGACGGCAGCACCCCCGGCAGTCCTGGATCTCTGGTGGGCCACATAAGAGCTTTCTCGCTGGAGAGAGACGGGCTGGGGATCGGTCGACCCACGTGCGAGGCAGCTGCCCAAGACCGGGGGAAGCACCCCCGGGCATCCTAAAGCTTTGACCATGCTGTGTTACAGCTTTTCCCTCTGAGGAGGGATGGGGATGCTGCCGGGTCTACCTGGGACCACTGCTGGACTTGGGGACGGTCGACCCACATGGGAGACAGGCGCCCAAGACCGGGGACATCACTCTCAACTGTCCTAGAGCTCTGAATGGGCTGCGTGACAGCTTTTCCATCTGGGGAGGGATGTGGACACTGCCGGGACTCCCTGGTTCGACAGATGGACTTTTGGTTGGTCGACCCACATGGAAGAAAGGCGCCCAAGGCCAGGAGCAGCACCCCCGGCCATCCTGAAACTCTAGTTGGGCTGAATTACAGATTTTCACTTCAGGGAGGGATGGGGACCCTGTCAGGGCTTCCTGGGACTCTGGCTGGACTTGTTAACGATTGTCCGCATTGGAGACAGGCGCCTCTGGCGTTGCTAGAACTCTTGCCGTGACACATTACAGCTTTTCCTTCTGGGGACAGATGGTGACCTTGCCAGGGCTCCCTGGGACTTCCGCTGGACTTGGAGATGGGTCACCCAAATGGGAGAAAGGAGCCCAAGGCCGGGGACATCACCCCCATCCGTCCAGGAGCTCTGGTCATTCCACCCTACAGATTTTCCCTCAAGGGAGGGAAGGGGACCCTACCAGGGTTGTCCCATGATCGCCACTTGACTCGGGGGCAGTCGACCCACATGCAAGGCAGATGCCCAAGACCGGGGCAGCACCCCAACCATCCTGGACCTCTGGCTGGGTTGTGTTACAGCGTTTCCATCCACGGAGGGACGGGAACCCCACTTGGGCTCCCAGGCACCACCGCTGAGCTTGGGGATGCTGACCTAAATGGGAGACAGGCGCCCAATGCCGGGGACATCACCCCGATCATCCTGGACCTCTGGCTGGGCTGTGTCACAGCTTTTCCCCCCAGAGAGGGAGTAGGACCATGCCGGGGCTCACTGGGACCAAGGCTGAACTTGGGGATGATTTACCCACATGCAAGACAGGCACCAAAGGCCAGGGGCAGCAGTCTCGATCGTCCTGGAGCTCTGACTTGGCTGTGTTTTAGTTGTTCCCTCTGGTGAAGGGTTGGGGCCTTTCCGGGCCACCCTTGGACCAGTGCTGGACAAGGGGATGGTCAACCCACATGGGAGACGGGTGAACATGGCGAGGGGGGGTTGCCCTGACCATCCTGGAGCTCTGGCTGCTCTGCATTATAGCTTTTCGCTCCAGGGAGGGATGGGGACCCTGCTGGGGCTCCCTGGGACCTCCGCTGGACTTGTGGACGGTCGACCCATATGGGAGACATTCGCCCATGGCCGGGAACATCACCCCTGACCGTCCTGGAGCTCTGGCTGTGCTGCATTATACATTTTCACTCCAGGAAGGGATGGAGACCCTGCCAAGGCTGCCTGGGACTCCCGCTGGACTTGGGGACGGTTGACCCACATGGGAGACAGACAACCCACGCCGGGGACATCACCCCCAGCCGTCCTAGAGCTCTGGCTGGGCTGCGTTACAGGTTTACCCTCCAGGGAGGGATGGGGACTCTGCTGGGGCTCCATGGGACCGCCGCTGGACATGAGGATGGTTGACCCGCATTAGAGACAGTCACCCAAGGGCAGGGGCAGCACCCCGGCTTCCCTGGAGTTCTGGCTGCACTGCATTACAGCTTTTCCCTCCAGGGAGGGATGTGGACCTTGCCAGTGCTACCTGGGGGCCAGACTCTGCTTAGGGATGGTCAACCCACATGGGAGACAGGCACCCAGGGGCACCACCCATGGCCGTCCTGGACATCTGGCTGGGCTGTGTTACAGCTTTTCCCTCCACTGAGGGATGGGCTCTCTGTGACCGCCGCTGGACTTGGGATCGATCGACCCACAATGGATACAGGCAGCCAAGGCCGTGGCAGCACCCCTGGTTGTCCTGGAGCTCTGGCTGTTCCGCATTACATCTTTTTCTTCTGGGGAGGAACAGGAACCCCGCCGGGGCTCCCCATTACTGCAGCTGGGCTTTTGGCTAGTCGAACCACAATGGGAGACACTATCCCATGGCCAGTAACATCACCCTCAACCTTCCTGGAGCTCTGGCTGTGCAGCGTTACAGCGTTTCCCTCCAGGAGGTATGCCGACCCACATGGGAGACAGGCACCGAAAGCCAGGGACATCACCCCCGAGCATCCTGAAGCTCTGGCCTGGCTGCGTTACAGGTTTTCCCTTCAGCGTGGAATGGGCACCCTGTCGGGTATCCCTGGTTTCCTTGGTCATTGTGAGATCCCAGACCAAAATGTGTGGGTTGTCTACAAGGCCAAATCCAGTCTTCCCTAGGGCGTTCGGTGTACCAGTGGTTTAGCCTTTTCCCTTTGCGCCGAGGTCAGTAGACCCACACATGTGGGGTGCCATTTTCATAGGGATACCTCTGGGAACATTGAAGGTAGGACATGTGTTGTTGCTTGCATGTTTCAGTGGTTTCCTGGTTGCAAATGTCTCAACATTGTGTTTTTTCCCCCTACATTTTGAACTTTGTTGCGCATTCTTGGTAATAAATTGTAGCATGACACACTCAAGTGAGACCTCTTTGCATTTCCACGGGTGTCTTCTTTTCAGAACTGCATGGTTTTCCCTGTTTTGCTTCGTAGCTATCACACGCCAGGTCAAATCTGTACATTGTCCAGAAGGCCAAATCCAGTCTTCCCCAGGGCGTTTGGTGAACCAGTGATTTAGCCTTTTCCCTTTTCACCCAGGTCCATGCACCCACACATGTCAGGTAGCATTTTCATCAGGACACCTGTGGAAATGTTGGAGGGTAGGATATGTGTTGTTGCACGTGTGTTTCGGTGGTTTCCTGGTCGCAAATGTCTGAACATTGTGTTTATTTCCCCACATTTTGGACATTGTTGAACATTCTGGGTAATAAATTGTAGCGCAACACACGAAAGTCAGACCTCTTTGGATTCCCATGGGTGTCTTCTTTTCAGAAAGGGATAGGGTACCCTGTTTTCCTTGGTGGCTGCAACATCCCAGGCCCAAATGTGTGGGTTGTCCACAAGACCAAGTCCAGTCTGGGCATTTGGTGTACCAGTGTTTAAGCCTTTTACCTTTGCGCCCAGGTAAGTGCATCCACACATGTGAGGTGCCATTTCTATCGGGACAGCTGTAGGAATGTGGGAAGGTAGGACATGTGTTGTTTTCTCTTGGTTGTGATAACATTTTTATACATTTTCCTTCTGCGATTTGTTACACAACCCTATCATTTCCCAAATGTGCTCTACATTTAGTTGCTGCTTTAGGCACTGTACTCTTTTGTGACCTGCGCAAGTCACCTTTCCTTCAAAAGGTACACCTGTGCAATTTCAAAACATCTATGCTTGACATTCTTCACCACATTGGTTTTCCTGATATTCAAATGCTATGTATGTCAGTTTAGGCCGTCAGCATAAAAATACTGTGTACCATGGCTTGGTTTTTGGCTCATGGTATTACTTGTTTTGTGAAACCTTACAAAAACTGTGTGATTTCCTAACTAGAAGAGTGCGGGAATGTAGCGGTGCATTGCGTTTCTCAGTATTCATGGAAGCCATTACCTTACTAGTGCAAACATATCAAGCACAGACAGTTTTTTCTGTCTCGTTTCCAATTATTTTGCCAAATTATTGGAATTCTGAGCACATAGTTGTTGCCTGACCTGCGCAAATGACCACTTCCTGAACTTGGCATTGTATCTACTTTTCAGAAATGTATGCCTTTCTGTGTTCCCATTGAGCTTTCCTACCCTCCGCTTCCATTCCGTGCAAGCATGTCCTATTTAAAAAAAAAGGGGAAATATTGCCTACCTGCCACAAAACTGAAGATACACTTATGAAAAAAAATGTTTTTCTTTCCACTTAACCTGTTCTTGAAAGCTTGGAAATTGGCAAAATCAGAACTGCAAACCTTTTGTTCCGAGCTCTTACAAGCAAAAAAACATAGGCTTCTTTGTACATCATTTTATTGGCATTTTCTGGAAAAACACAAAATGTGATCTGGTTTTTGTTATTTTCTCACACAACCCTACAGCAAACCATGAATCCTTACGTTATGATCGCCTACATGTGGGTAGAGAAGGGTGCACATTTTTCCAGGATATCACTTGTAACAAAAAAGTTATAAGGGATTGAATGCCGACATACCGAAATGTCCAAAAAAGTGCTTAGCAGTTGGAGCGAAAACCCTCAGCAGTTAAGGGGTTAATCAAACATTTGTTAAAGTTTGTTGATTTTTTGGTCTATTATTAGGCACACCTGGGAGTCGTCAGTGTATGTGAATCAACAGAGGCTAAATGAGCTGACGAGATCAGCTTGAGATAAATTTGAAAAATAGTGAGGATAGTATGGAACTTTGCAGTACTCTGGAAGGTAGGAATATTTATTTTGGTTTAAAAGGGGCTAGTGTTACCAATTGTGTGGAGTCAGCTCAAAAGGATTGTATCCACGTTGGTGCTAGGTTTCAGAATCCGTCATGGTGGCGAAGACCCAAAAGGATTGTTTGTTTAATATCAAAATCAGCTGACATTTCAAGTGGGATCAAGACACTGAAACCATTACATGTAGGTTAACTCCCGATGTCATCTATTAAAGCAAGAAATACAAATGTGATTCAAGCCAGTGTGAAAGTAGTCGTCTTGGTGAGTAATTACAACTCCTACAAGCAGTTTAATGGAAATAGGAGCTCTGACATAGGATGAAAATGTCCTTGGTCTGTTAAGAAGATTGCGGACTACTCCATGTTTGTGTGCGGTTAGTCCACATCCTGTTAGCAGGGAATTGTTATCTAATGTGTGGAGAGACTCCTGAATGAGGGGACTGAGATGTTGTGTTACTTTGCAGGCTTTGGTAATCTCATACGTAGATGGGGAAACGGCTTACTAGCAGATCTCCCAGACACACAGCTGGTCGCCCTTAAAACAGCACAACAGGTGGTGACGCCTCATAACTGGGGCACGCAATTACAACCATTACCCTTATTCGCTAGGATCCTGTTTACAAGAACTTCTATCACCAACTCTGCTATCTCGGTTGGCACCAGCGTCGGAGTGGGGCATAGGTTTGTATCGGACACCAATGCAAAAGTGGCCCACAGTTGCAAATCACAATTCATTCCTTTTGTGATAGACTGTTTGAGTAGCACCAGAGGGGGTAGGTTTTTCATAAAATGTGCTGCAAATTTTGCATTTTAAATAATATGTATGCCGTAACACTGGTCAAAACTACTAGCCGCTCATGAAATAACCTATCAAACTGGCCCACATGAGCCAAAACAGTGGCCCACACTCACATTCTGAGGTTTTGGTTTGGGCGTTGACCTATTGTCCGATAGGCCAGTGCAAGCCTTGCTGGCACACCATCTTACCTGGCGGCGAAGTTAAACGCCTCTGGCAGATCACGTCATGCGCGCAGTGGGACTGTGAAGTCGGGCCTCACCCACTCCTAGGACCACACCCGTGGGGAGGCCTGTGGTCAATAAAGGAGATGCACAACGGCCTGTGTAACAAGGCATGTCTTTTATTGCACGCTGTTGTACATTAAACTAACTGTTTGTCCCCTGTCATGCCCCCTCAATAGCCCAAAGTCACTTCCCCATGTCCAGGCACATAACGATGTGGGAGGGCGCCGCGTCCAAGTCACAACATGACCTCTCCTCCCTTTTTAACATGCCAGCTCGACTTACAGTTTACGCCATTTCTTCGATCAGTCACTGAGGCTTTATGCGACATCGCTGAGGTTGCATCGGTAAGCTGGGCGCCTTCACTGGTGGCAGACCATCCAACTATCCGCTGCTGGCCTCTTCCTTTGACTGCTCGCCATCCCCCAAATATGAGTCATCTGAGAACAGGTCACTTTGACTGCTGCAAGAGGGTTCCAAGGTGGTAGGCGTTGAGCTCAGGAGTTTCTTAAAGTGGGAGGAGTTTCATGCTATGGACTGCTGCTGTTCCTTACTTGTAGTTATCATTGTATACTTTTTACTGATTACAACCAGTCGTTCTGGTGCAAAGACTTGTGTATTAGCACAATACAAATAAAATATCAATATCAATAATGGTGGGATCCTCCTTTCTTACTTTCGACTGATGTACTAGTATGTGGTCTCCCAGTTCTATGTCACACTCTTTTGCTCCTCGCTGGGAGTCTGCTCGCTCTTTCATCTTTTCTTTCTCTTCTTGATCTGGAGTCCTTACCTGTTGTCCTAGTGGCCCTGTGTGCGCTTGTTTGTTGCCTTCGGGTATTCATGTTTGCACGGTTCTTTGGAACATGAGGTCAGATGGGCAGACTGCCGTGGTGATGTGTCGATATTTGCACAGGAGTTTATATCAAGCTTGCTCAAATGGTTTATTGATGATATTGGCTATTTGTAGTGTTCTTTTGACATTGACCATGAATCTCTCGACAATGCCATTAGCTTGAGGCCATCTTGGTGTTCTTTTCCTGTTCTGGAACCCCAAGTAGCGTGCAAAGTTCTCAAAGTCATGGCTGGTGAAATGCGGGCTCTTGTTTGACTTCATGATCTTCGGTATCCCCTATGTTGATAGCATTCAATATAGTGTGGGGATGACACAGGTAGCCGCTGTGGATTCTATCAGCTGGGCGTCTGGAAAGCGTGAGTGATGTACGAGCACATATGTTCCATTTTGTAATGGTTCAAAGAAGTACACAGCCAGTTCATTCCAGATACCTTCTGGGAGCAGGCACATCTGGAGTGGGTTGGGATGAGAGGGCTGAGCGACTTGAGAGCAGATGGTGCATCTGCCTATGACATATTCCACTATGGCGTCCAGTTTGGGGAACCAAACTTTCTGTCGTAGGAGGTGTTTTGTGGAAACTACCCCCGGTGGCCTTCATGCCCAGCATGACTGTCTTTTATCTTGGCACTTCTAGTATTATCACTTTGCAGCCCTTCATGATGATGTGCACAGCTCATCTTTAACTAGCTCCAGACATCTTACGTCATCTTTCACTGATTCTGGTTCGCCGGTAGCCTGATTTTTTAAGTAGGGTGCCTTTCCTGCTTTGATGCAGTGTGCCACAATCACAAGTGCGGGTTACCGTTCTCATTATTTTGCGAGGGTGATCCAGTCTACAGGCATGGGAATGACTTTGTGAATTTCCTCTTGAAAGATTTCTGCTGCGGACGAGATGTCGAAACTGATTTACAACCATTTGTAGTGAAAGAGACCCATGTAGGTAACTAAAGTCGTAATGTATCGTGATTCGGGGACAATCTCAAGCTGATGATAACCTTTTGTGAGGTCTAACTTCGAGAATAATTTTGCGCCATGTACTTAGTGGATCATATCAGTTATCCTGGGTGCTTGGTGCCTTTCCCGCTCAATTGCTTCATTTGCTCTCCTCATGTCCATGCATAACCTGATGGAGCCTCCCAGTGATTTATTCGGGACGGGTACTATGGGTGACACCCAAGGAGTGGGCCATGTCACCGGCTCGATGACCTGTTGCTTCAATAGTTTGCCAATCTCGTCTTCAACTTGCCATTGTATATTGATGGGTATGCCCTTATTATGTTGGGCGACTGGCTTGATATGCAGTTGAATTTTTCATTTTTTAAGCTTTCCAAGTCCCCTGAATAGGTTCGGGAATGCTGGGTTGATGTCTTCCGGCGTTGCAAAGTATTTGTGGGCCATTAATTGGTATAGGATGTGTACAAGGCCCATTTCCACTGCTGTTTTAAAGCTGGAAATGCATCCACTATTGACTTCGGTCTTGAATACATGCAGCAGGATATTTGCTGTGTGGGACTTGTGGGTACATGTGGCGGTGATGACCCCTTGCATGGAAGTGGTTAGGTGGATCCGTATGGATCAATGTCGACGGTGGATCTCTTGAGCTTTCGGGCCCGGGAGAGTGACTGGTAGGCTTCTTCAATACAGGGGGAGTCACTACTGGAGGGTGATTGCAGCTCAATGTACCAGATGTAACGTCTACGGCCACTGTGTCTGGAACCTTCAGACTGTCTGTGTTCTTCTTGTGCATAAGATCTGCTGTATTCGTGCTTGTCCTGGCTCAGGGTTCTGGGTTTGCTGTCGGGCCCACCATTATCATCTTCCGTCGCTCCCTGAGCGATCTTCTGCTGGCTGGATGTAAGGGCGCATTTTTGCAGACAGCCCGGAAGTGGTCGTCGCCCACAGACACGGTGCATTTCTGATCTAGTGCTGGCCAATTCCCAGTGTGTCATGATGCCTACCCCCGGGTATCCGGATCAAGCCCATCAGCCCCGGGAGCAGGCATCCAGACATTTACAAAAACCCCAGCAGCCCCAGCTAGGGGCTGTCTGGGTTCAGTCCTGGTGACGTAGGCACCTCATAATAAAAATCAGTCCTGGCGCCATAGGCGCCAGGCTCATAGACATTACTTACCTCATGCAGACCATGCTGCAAATAAATCCAAGCCAACGTGAGGCCTGGATGGGACTATTTTACTACAGGGACTATTTTTTACTCGGGTGTGGTCCTGGGGAACTTCTTTCCTGGGACTATTTTGGAGGCAGCACATGCTTCGTGTTATTCTGCATCCAGCAGCATGACTCTCACCGTGCCTGCAGCCAGCATCCAGTGTTCTGCCACGCCCGCGTGCCTGCAGCCAGCATCCAGTCTTCTGCCACGCCCGCCTCGAATCCGGAGCTCCTAGAATAAAGAGGAAGAAAAGGACAAGGTTAGAAAACAAACTTATTTCTAATTCCTCACCTGATTCAGGATCCATTTCATCTCCTGACCTGGAAAGTACATCAGTCCTGCACGCGTCGCTTCGCCAGTTCCAGCACGGCGCCATACTCACCAGTTCTCACAGCATCTTTCGATCCGGCACTGTCTCCATCATTTCTTCGCCGAACTCCGGCACCTAGGGGCACAAGAATAACAAGGTGAGCCAAGGGAATCAACAAATACCTCTTACCACCATAGACTTACCGAATATATCACCGGCGGTATTATTCTCCATATCTTCAATATGCCGCATCTGTAAAGAGGGACAAAAACAACACGTTAACGCATGCAATAGTTACCAGACAGCGTTGGGTAACACAGACTCTTACCTGAACGCCAGCAGCAGCTATGAGACCTTCTTCTCACGAACTCAGTTGCAACGTAAGGAAGGAAGGGGACAAGAGTGAACATTGAGCACATTGAACTCTCTGAACTTGATACTTACCAATCCGGCCTGGGACTTCAGAGTCAATGCTTACCGGAACTCTCCCAACGCCTTCAAACCAGTGAAGTAACTGGTATCTACGCGCCCCTGCAAGACACGCAGGATGGAGAGCTCATCTTTTACAAACATAAGGTGAGGTTACTAAGGGGATATCGGAGGTGATTAGTGGGGGAGAGCGAGAACAGTTGGGAGGCCATCACTAAAACCCACAGGTAGCTAATCCCTGTCTCCACTTGCAGGAAAATACTTCTTCGGGTCCAGCAGACAAGACTAGGCGGGCCAGTCCAGACAGTCACCTCTGCACTACGCATCACGTTGACTGGCTGGCAGATTTGGGGTGGTGTACAATTTGTTGACGTTGTTGGGTTCAGTTACTTTGGGTTGTATCGTGACCTTGCCCAGATTGTCTAGCTGAGATTCTACTGTCGCTTCCATGCGTGCCAAGGCTAGGATCTCCTGCAGTGATCTCTGCTTATGCAAGAGTTTCTTCCTGAGAGTCACATCGAGCAATGCCTTGGGATCACAGGGCCTTCTTGTTGGAGTATCAATGGAATTTACAGTGTTTCAACTTTATTGTTAGTCTCATGACAAAATTGTCAAGAGAATCCCCTTTATCTTGGTGCATTGTGTGAAAGATGTGTCTTTCATAGTCGACGTTGGTATGGGGTGCGAAGTATTCTGACAGTTTTGTGTGTAGGTCCTGGAATGATTCCATCTCAAAGTTGAGTAGTTCACTTGCGATGTCCCTGACCGCTGGTCCGACCGCCATGGACAGGGTATTCTTTAGCATCTCGTCGTCGTTGAGCCCTATGGCTCCTACATAGAATTTGAAGTCTCTTAGCCATATTGTCCATCGTGGCCCCAGGTTTCTGGTGTCAGGCAGGTCGACTGCGTGTGGTAGATGCAGTATTTGGGATCCTCCACCTGATGGGAGGATGGGTCTGGAGGCGCCGCCGCCTGACGTGGATGCAATGTCATCTCCTGACATGATGTAGGCACTGTGGTGCTCTGGGAGCGTTTCTCCGCTTATGTGGAGGGGGATCTTCCTGCCCTCTTGTCTGCCCATTCCTGCCCCTCATGTTTCCCTGAGTGTGTCGGGGTCCGTGGGTGCGTGCACCTCTTAATTGCAGGGTGTGCTTAGACCTTTCTGTTCTTCTCACCTTTGTTGGAGGGAGGGGGGTTTCCTTTTGAGCTGTAGCCTTATTAGTCCCTTATTTACTTATTTATTCTCCTCTCTTGGCCAGGGGAGAGTGTGTGTGTCCCGTGGTGGCCGCTCACACTGTGTGCCCTCAGCGGCTTGTGGGAGCGTTTGCTTCCCCTCCCCCTCGGTACCTCGTAACGGGCGTGATATGGGCCGCGTGTGATTGGAGGCCCACCAACGCGTGTCTGACGGCACAGTCCTGTGTCGCGCGACTGCGAGTGCTGTGGTCTGGTCATTGGAGCCAGAGTGTGCGAGACTCATGACTCTGCTGACGACCTCAGGGGTGCTTCCCTTGCTATGGCAGGAGTCCCGTCCTGGACATGCTTCTCACCAGTGTGAAGTCGGGCTTCACCCGCTCCGAGGACTGCTCGAGCGGGGACGCCTGCGGTCAATCAAGGAGATGCACAACGGCTAGTGTAACCAGGCACGTCTTTATTGCATGCCGTCATACATGAAACTGTTTCTCCATTGCCCCGCCCCTTCCCTAGCGCAACATCACTTCCCCTGGTCCCGGCCCAAACGTTGGCCTCCCCACACATAATGATGCGAGAGGGCACCTTGCCCAAGTCACGAAATGACAGGGACTAGTACTAGACTCAAAATTAGATGGGCTCTCAAGGATGAAACTAAGAAACAGTCACTCTCCTGCTATGCTCCTCCTGTCCTATGGAATTCCTTCCCAGTAGCAATTGGGACTAATCCCTCTTTAGCCCTGTTTCGGAAAGAGCTGAAAACCTGACTATTTCAGTCATGCTTTGCCATTACCTAGGCTCTGAGGTTATGCACCATCCACGCAGTGATGATCTGCAACCAAACACGGTGCTACCATGTTGTTTTGTGTGTACACACTGTGCTGCGTTATTGTCTGCCCCACAGCAATCTTACCTGTTAATTTTACCCTAATGCTGCTGTCCAGTGCTTTGCTGCTTTCAAGCTAGTTTTGCGCTGTATAAATATAATAACAATATTAATTAGGTGGACAGGGATCTTTAGGCGAGCTTGCAGATCTTGAATGCGCGAGAAAATGCTTCCTGGTTAAAAGGAGAGAGCAGTTTTAGGCTCTGGGCCTGAGGAGTTGTTTCTGTAGATGGGATGACAGCATTATGGTCAAGATGTTGGCGGCTTCAATGACATTTTGTCAAGTGGTGCTGATTCTTGCAGAGAAAAAGAATACAAGTTTGTTACATAACTGTACTGTTGATTTGATTGAACTAGCGAAAGGGTTAATTCCCTTGAGAATGTTTAGGATTTTGAAACAATCTTTTGAATGTGTTGGGTGTGGATATGAGCAAGTAATCAAAGTTGTGTTTTGTGGGCTTTGTAATGCATTAGCTTGATTGTTCGATGGCTTTGGCATGAGGACAGTACCAGATAAGCCACTTTCTCTCCAGTTGTTTAACGTTGTTTAACATTTGAGCAACTCAGGGGTACACCATTTTTACTTTTAGCAGGTAGGTGGCCTAAAGTGCCACCTGTAAGCTCAAACTATTGCATTTGAGTACAGATAGGAGCTAGATGGGATGGGAAGATGAGCATGTAGACTGTGGGTGTTATTTGGTCATTTACCCACCCATTGACTGCCCATGGCAATACTCATTCCTATAGTCCTTTCCACCCACTACTGCCTATCCCTGTCCAAACCCCATCCTGGGATCTCTTTGAGCTAAGGCAATCAAGCAGTAACATTGAACTCTGTACTGCCCTGCAGGTTGATATTTCAAAGCAGTCTTCTGAGAGCTAATGTCTTAATTTCAACTGTAAATGTACTACTGATGTAATGAAAATAATAATAATAATAATAAAAATATGTCTTAACCAAGTGTTCCTTCAGCCACTTGATTTATAAGCAACACCTGTGCCATCACATCTGTTCCTTCCAATTAAATCCTGTTAAAACAAGTATTGAAAAAGTCAACAGTGTTGGCTTATGTGTAGGTATTAGATAAGCATTTTCCTATGGTACTCACACCATTTTCCAGCTGTTTCCATTTTATGGTCAAGGCAAAATGGTGTTGGCTTTGACAATGCCCGGTTTTACTGTCCATTTGAACCTATTTGCCGAATATTGTCTTTCCTCCTATTTCAAGTGCTACTTTAACTCAGTGTTGTTCACTTATTATACTTCTAGTTTTGTACAGTGGCTTGTCTCTTGATTCGAGGATGAAGAACACTGTATCAAATTTTTCAAGAAATCACAACGAAAAAACAACTATGTTGACAACAATCTTGACTTTAGGGGGTTGACTTTGGAGCACAATGCCTGCCTCAACTCAATACCTCAAAGGAGAATTTGCAGAAGTCCGCCAATGAAAGGGGCCCCTAGGGGACCCTGACGTCTATGGAAACAAGGCGAGTCACCACAAACGATAGATATGCCAGACACAAGGTTGTATTCCCAAAGCTAGGGTTTATTGCAAAGCAAAAGACTCAGTTGGCCAACTCGGTCTCACGCCCCGCGACGTGTATCTCTAGACCTCGAGGGACGCAAGAGAGTGAATTACGTACATCAGTTATATATATACAAAATGCATATCAAACAATCAGCTATAACATGTTTAACACCCCCCTTTTATTGGGTTTCTTTGAACTTGGTGTGATGATGGACATCTCCGACAACTATGACACCTTCAAACATCTATTCTAGTAACAATTTGCAATTTGTGAGTGCGAAGGCATCTTTCAGTTGTTGAATAGAACACAGAGCTTCTGTTCTTGGAAGCGAGCTACATACGGGGGGGGGGGAGAGTTGCATTCCGGACCTTGCTATCTATTAGGTGCTATTTGTGTCCTCGGAGCCGACACGCTCTAGCGGGCTCAGCAAAGGAGGGCCGTAAGAAAAGCATAATTCAAGCCTTTAGCAGTATTATTCTAACATATTCTACCATATAACGAGAATGGCTGGCAGCTGTGAAATGATTAAATGCCCTGCAGCTCTGCTTCAAGGCTACATTCGGGAGGGAGCCGGGCATTCTTCCTGGCGCTGCCTACGTTTGTGTTTCAACAAATTCTTGTTATCCTCTCGGCCCTGCGGCCTTGTCCTTTTCACATACAGACAACAATGTTTTACAGTCGAGCAGTGTAAACGGAAAATATACTGCGAAGCAATAGGAACAGAAAGCAATGAGCAATGGTTAGAAAACAAAATGGCGATTCTTGTTACATCAAAATGGCCGTTCATTGGCAAACTCGAAAACCTATATTCTGTCATATCGTGCATGAGACGGTTGGCCCATGGCCACCAAAATACGTTTGCGGTCACAAAGTATAGGTATCAATTTTTCTAGACTGACAAACCCTCCTTTGTCCGTATGCCAAACGTCACATCTATTTATTGAAACCTCCTCTAGTGATGATGAGTCTGAAGAACTTATGTCTGAAGTTTTCATGCTATCAATCATCGTCTTCATCAATATCTATTGCCATCAACTCTTTTACTGCTCTCATCTCATTTGGGTCTGGGTCAGTTCGACCATGAGGTTGTTTTTTCTTTGTCATCATATGCATACATCCTTCCGTACATCCCTCAGTTACCTCAGCGCAAACTATGGGTAGACAATGTATACAACAACAGCACTTTAGGAATATTCCAAACACCACTACTAATATTGAGATCAACTTCCATCTCCAGGAACGTAGTATTCCCCAAAACCAAGATCCTATTCCCCAGCTCCCTTCTCCAGTAGGGAGTTCATAGCTTAGGACGTGCATCTTCTTTATTGCTTCAAAGATCGTGGGGGAATAGTCATTGACATAAACGCAACACGCTGATTCCACTATTTTGAGAATTCCCCCACGATCAACCAGGATCACATCGAGAGCCATTCTATCTTGCAGCGTCATTAACCTGATTCCTCTTTCTTACAACGTCATGTTAAATAGTATATATGTTGTTGTGTTAATTGTATTTTTTAGGATTCTGGACAGTTGCCTTATATTATAGGAGTTCACTATCTGCCCTAAGAATGGAATGAATGATTTTGCACCATCATTTGCTATTAAAACACCCTCGTCAGTCCTTTTGACTCTAGTTCTGGATAATCTAGCCATGGCTGCTGTTTCTAAGAGGAATACTCCTGGGAACAGTAGTCCTAGGTAACATGTACCTCCCCAGTTTCTGGGCAACCAAGGATATGCTTTCTCTCCACATATAAAATAAACTGGATCACCTACATATACTGATTCTATTTCCCATTTTAATACCACTGTATTCATGCAACCAGTATATGTTCCGACTGAAAAAGAGTCTTTCTTTTTTAGACAAAAAGGGACAGTTCTTGGGCTATAATTCACCGGGTCAGATGGGGGGATTGCATCTCTGTCCCCTTCTGTTCTTACACGAAACGTCATTACAGATATTTTTTCTGGTGGGGACAATCTATCTCATTTATTTTGTCGTGTTATCTTTCGTGTACTTTTCCTCGTGGGCTCTGGGGCTATTACTTGTGCTTTATGGAAAATGGAACAACCAACAGGCTTCATTATTATCTCCTCAAACTCATTCATGTTGGTTCTGTCTAATTGACCCGTATTACTCTTATTCCATTTCCCATAGAACATTGCACCTAAAGATGCACTACATGCAGAACTTAATGGTAGTGGCTGCACATACCACCCTATTCCTTTCCCAGCATGCTGTGGTAAATGGGCACATACCCAGCAATTTGTTTTCTTCAGAATTGCATGTGTCATGTTCATGATCAATAGCAAAGTGTTATTTCCAAAACCTTCCCTGTGTCTTTCTTCCATTGGGGGCAGGGTATAAGTGATCACCTGAACCGGGCTTTCAGTAGTGGATATATTAATTATTGGTAAAAACATTTCTAATGGGTGTATTGTTTCCACCCACCATAATATTAGGGTTGTCGATATTGGTGCTACCACGCTCATAAAGCACATTATTATTGTCAGTACCAGCATACAATTTGTTTTACCATGCATTTTTCTTCAGCTTACAGTCTTTATAATTGACTCATTCTCAGCGGTGCTGGTGCAGGAGGTGGCTGGAACCTGTCCCGGCATGTTTCTCGTCGTCCTTCTTCTTTCTTATCACAGTTCGTTGTGGATATCTCGCTTTGTCGCGCTTGCTCTGATGTCAATAAGTTCAACGGAATTGTCACAGTTCAGTTCTGCCTGTCCTTTTAGCCTGGATTCGTTTATTCATTTTTAGGCAAGATCACTTGTCCTTTCTTATACTGCTCAGAGGACCTTTGATCAGTTATCTTATTGCCTTAGAATCATGTGCACCCAGCTTGTCCGCTCTGGTTCTTGACACATGTACTTTTAATCAGTTATCTCATTTGCCATACTACCATGTGCGCCCAGCTTGTCCTCTCTGGTTCCTGACACATGTACTTTTTATGATCGCACCGAGGAGCCGCGAGTCTTGAATTGTCCGACTTGCACAATTCTCACGCTTCTCTCCTCTACACCTCTAGTTCCTTCTCCGTCCATGAGCTGAACCAGAGGTTGACATAAACACCAAAAAGAACTGCGGATCGCTTTGTCTTTCGAGGCCGCAAGTTGTATCGCCTCACTCCTGGTATCGTCTGATCCGTGAACAGTGCCGGTGCACTTCCAGATTCAGGCTCAAAGTCAGCCTTTGGTGCTACTGCAGGTGCTGGTGTGCGCCGCGCCAATGATGCAGATCCGTTCTTTGGCGTGCTGGCAAGTGCTGGTGGGCGCTAAAGGGGTACACGATTTGTTTCTACTGGTATTTGCAAGGCAGATTTTGTGTCGGCCAGCAGTGATGTCGATTCTGCTGGGCAACGTTGGGGCACTCTTTTCCCTTCCCCCTCTTTAGCAATCGTCTCAGGCTTTGTTTCAAGTTTCACTTCTCGTTTTGGCAGATTAGGTGGCTGCTTACTGGCAACAGTTTCTTTCGTTTCTGGGACCACTGTCTCTTTCCGGTCATCTGTGTCAGGCAAGTCTTTCAGTGCAGTTGGAATCTTCTTGGCATGGGTGGCATGGACCCACGACTTCCTTCCATCCACCCGTATTGCCGTCTGCGTCGCCAAGAGTACTTGATAGGGCCCGCACCACCTGGGTGCTAATGATGACTTTCTTTCAAAAATCTTTAGCAGCATCCAGTCGCCTGGCTCCAGCGCGTGCCCCGGACCGGTGTATCTCACTGGTAATGCCTCCTGCACCTGCTGATGAATCAAACGCAATTTCTGCATTAAAAGGCCACAATAAGTACTAAGCACAGGATGTTCTACCTCACTAAGTCGTTTTAGCTGTGGTGCGCACCATCATACTTTTGCCGGCCTCCCCATCACGATCTTGTACGGGGAGAGCCCAGTTTTAGCCTGTACAGACGTACGCATGCATAATAGTGCTATTGGTAATGCATCCACCCAACTCAACTTGCTTCCCGCACAAATCTTGCTAATATTTGATTTAAGAATCCCGTTGTGCCTCTCCACAAGACCGACAGAACTCGGATGCCTTGAACTATGGAATCTCTTATCAATCTGAAGACCAGCACATATCTGTAATACCACTGCACCCACAAAATGTGGTCCATTATCAGACTTTAGGACACGGGGCAAGCCAAATCTGGAAAAGTACTCCTTCAACATTACTTTTGCTGTGCTCATTGCTGTGCAGTCCTTCAAGGGATATACCTCCACCCACTTACTGAATGCACAGATCACCACCAAGACGTATTTTAAGTTTTGGCACCTCGCCATCTCTATGAAATCAAAATGGATCACCTCAAATGGCATAGAGGGCGGGCCAAAACTGCCTGTTGGAGTCACTGTTCCCTTCCGTATATTGTGTAGCAAACATGTGATACAGTTCTGCACCAACCTCTCTGCATTCTTTTTTATGTTTACATTCTGCCAAACTGTAGAAAGGTGCTGTATTATTTTTTTTGCACAGATGTGCGTAGGGCTGTGGGCCATTGTGAGCATTGCAGTCACGTACGAATTTGGCAGCATCCAGTTTCTAGTTCCCTTGTCCACCCAACAACCCTCCAGATACAACTCAGCAGATCCCTCTGCCCACCCCTGTATTTCATCGGCCGTAGCTTCGGCCTGCATTTCTTTGACAGTGGCAACTCCATTTTCTATCATACAGGGTACTTCCTCCGTCTGAACCGTCATCATTTTGGTATTCAAATCAGTGGCAGTTTGTTTCACAATTCTGTCTGCAAACGCGTTTCCCTCTCCTATTTTGCATGTTACTTTTTTATGTGCCTCGCATTTCACTATTGTTAGGCGCTTTGGAAACGTGAGTGCAGACAGCAATCGTACAATCAAAGGGCCATGGTGAATCCTGGTGCCATGTGATGTCAAAAACCCTCTCTCAGCCCAGAGTAGACCAAAGTTATGAACCACTCCAAAAGCATACTGACTATCAGTATATATATTCACATTCAAATTTTCAGAAATCTCGCAGGCTCTGGTTAATGCTATTATTTCTGCGGCTTGTGCTGAATTATAGGGAATTCTTTTGCTTTCTACAACGCTCTCTAGGGTAGTGATAACATATGCTGCAGTTGTCGTACCATCTGGTAATTTAAAACATGAGCCGTCACAAAATAACTCTCCATCTGGCTCTTTCGGTGGGATATCACTTAAATCAACTCTCCCCTTGGTTTCTTCCTCAGTGACATTAAGCAATCGTGGAGGGGTGATTCATTCTTCCCAATTTCTTTTGTGGTTGGTGGCATTAATTCTGCAGCATTCAAAGCGCTACACCTCATAATTTGGATATGGGGCGCGAACAAGATAATCTCATATCTTGTCAATCTAGCAGAGGTGAGGTGTTGTGTCTGTGTCCTATTTAATAGAACGTCTATGGCATGTGGCACCATCAAAATTAAAGTGTGCCCCAATACCATCCCTTCCGTTTGTTTCACTGACGAAGCAGCCGCCGCGACAGATCACAAACATCGTGGTAGTGCGCGCGCTACAGGGTCCAGCGCAGAAGAAAAATAGCCGCACGGCCTATTTCTTCCACCTTGTTCCTGTGTCAAAACCGCCAACGCACATCCTTCACTTTCACACACAAATAGTCTAAAAATGTTCTCATAGTTCGGCATACCCAAAACTGGAGCCGAGCATAATGCAGTTTTCAATCCATCAAATGCTTTCTGACATTCCTCATCCCACTGCAAAGGCATAACCGCATCCTTTCTAGTTAAATTCACCAACGGCTTCACAATTAACGCAAAATTACCAATCCATTGTCGGCAATATGAAGCCATGCCTATTATGGCTCTGACTCCTTTTTGTGTCTTTGGAATAGGCATACAAGAAATACTTTATATGCGTTCTGGCGTTAGTCTTCTCCCTCCTTTCGAAAGTAGGTAGCCCAAATAGGCCACCTCCTTTCGATTATATTGAAATTTCTTCAAACTAGTTTTATGGCCAAGTGCCGCTAGGTGTGACAGTAGTAATACAGTGCTTTCTTTACAAATCTCCTCTGTGTCTGCAGCTAGCAATAGATCATCTATGTATTGCAAGAGTACACAACCCACGGGTAATTCCAGCATGTCTAGCTGCTCTTTTAATGCTCTACTGTAAATACTTGGACTTTCCGTGTAACCTTGCGGAATCCGCGTAAATGTAAATGATCGTCCTCCTAGTGTGAACGCGAACAAATATCTGCTGTCCTTGTCCACTGGAATACTAAAGAACGCGTTTTTCAAATCCACTACACTAAAATATTCTGCTGAAACAGGTATCATTGTCAATATTGTAGTGACATCTGGCACTAGAGGAAATTGTGGATCTACTACCTTATTCAATGCGCGTAAATCAATTATAAAACGGTATGGTACCTCATTGCCTCCTTTTTTATAAACCGGAAGAATCGGGCTGTTGCATGTACTGCCTGTAATTTCCTCGATTACCCCCAATTTCACTAAATCTGTGACAATACTCTTCAATCCTTTCTCTCCTTCAGCCGAAATTCTGTATTGGGGTATTCGTGGTAGGGTAACATCTTCTTTCAAGATGATCTTTATTGGCTCTATCTTTAAACATCCTACATCATTGTCATGCATTGCCCATATACAGGTTGGTACTTTACTTAGTTACCCTGGTAACCCTTCAGACATGAATTCTGACACAGGGGCATCGTGTGGCCAAATCGTTAGAACACTCGGTCCGCCGTGCAATGTATAACGGAACCTAGTTTTTTCAACAAATTTAATCCCAACAAATTCTCCCCACAATTTTCTGTTAAAAGGAAAGGACAATGTTCAGTGAATGGTCCTATAGGACTGGTTGGGACACTGGGTTTATGACTGGTGTACCTGCGAACCCTACAGAAACATTCTTTTGCCCTGACAGTGGTATATCTGGAACCATGTGGTAGTCTATTGAACACTTCTGTGCTCCTGTATCTACAAGAAAGCGGTGCTCCTCATTCCCGACTCTCATTTCTACGTAGGGACCTCTCTGATTCACGGGAATAGACACTGGTTCCGACCCCTGTCCTGGGCTGTCCTATTGGGGAAATAACACATCGTCCGATGTGTAATCATTGCTGTTACTGTAATACGTGTTTGGCTGTGTATCGAAAACGTTCCCACTCTTCCCTCTATTTCCCCCACTCTGGTTTCCATATTGTTGATTTTGCTGTCCCTGACTCTGGTTTGGGGCATTTTGGTTTTGGCCTTGGTTTTGATTACCTCCGTTATTGTGATGCTGCTGCATACTATTCCTATTTGGTCCATTCGCTCCTGGGTGTCCTCTATGCTGTCTCCTCTGACCAGACCCATTTCTATTCTGTAGATGCGGACATTGCGGTTGCTAATGTCCTTCCTCCTCACAATACGCACACTGATTCGGTCCCACTGTTCCCCCATGCATATTCAAATTAATCCTTCCTTGTGCGTTCCCTCGCCCTCTATTATGTCCTACTACTTGCTGCATTAATACCTGTGTTTTCAGATTAACCCTATCCCTCTCTTCTTTTTCTTTTCCCGCAGTCACTCTGTGCTCATAATATTGGGCCATATGTAATACTTCGCCCAACGCTTTTGCTTGCCATGCACTCTCTGATGTCATTATTAGATCCTGAATTGGAAGTTTTAACCCCCTCACATATTTGTCAACAAATAACCTCTTTCCCGCTTCCGAGCCCACATCCTGCCCACTGAAATCTGTGAATACTTCTTCAAATCTATTAAAATAATCTGTAGCCAACTCATCCTTGCGTTGTACACATGCAGTCAATTTGTCCCATTGAATTATTTTCTCTGGGACAATTTCTTTTAACTTCTGCACTATACATGCTGGTAATGCCACCAGGTTCGCTCCTGGTGTCCCTCCAACCGCTTTATTCCTGTCATCTATTATCAAGTCCGCCCATGTGGCGCCAAAGGCCGTTGTGTCATCTACCTTCCTTATTTGTTTCCATATGTCTGCTGGCAGGATCACCGGGAATATTAGGTCTATATCACCCATGGTAAACACGGATGATTGTAGGCAGGATTCTAATTCCTTGTAAAACCCTGCAGGATTCTTTCTTATATCAGGAATCGTCTGCTTTATGTTGTTCACCTCCTGTCTGGAAAAGGGGACATGCACATATTGGGAGGTGTAATGGGCTGGTGTTACCTGCGCCGCTGCACCGCCCACTGCGGGAACCTCCACTTTGGGCACAAAGGTAGGTGGGACCTCTCTCATGGGAAATGTCCCACTTACCATCCTCCCCCTCTTTTAGATGTAACAATATTCCCAGATCCAACGATAGGGCTGTTTCTCCTGTCCCTCGCTCTAGTGCTCTTCTATATACTGCCATTATTTCGGGTGGGCTGGCCTTATCGTTTTTTATATCTTTGTCTAATAAATATTCAGCCATCGACTGTAGTGCTTTTCTTTTCATAGGCATGGAATATTCATCAAATATCTCGTGTATCTCCATTGTTGGAATACTGGGATCTGACATCCATCTAAACGCTTCTCGTATACATACTTTTAATTTGTCGCCCCTTTACACTGACGACATTGAATGTCGTTGTTGTATATATGGCTCTACAGTTTCCTTCCTATTTCTCCCGATATCCCTACTCCTGTACCCAGGTGTAGCAAACATTTCGGCATAATCATTATCTAATTCATCTTTGAGTTCAAAAAGTCCATATACATGTTCTCTCACTTCTTTATCCCTCTCCCTACGGCGTGCTAATGCATTCAAATCTAACAATCGCTGCGGTGGTAATTTCCCAATTAACTGTTTCCATTTCTCCACCAAATATTCACCCATGCATTCAAACACTACCTGCCTCTCGTTGCTTCTTTGGAAGTCATACATCGAAGCCAATGCTGTCGTCCCATCATTCCCGTCTATATACATCTCTGCCTGTTGCTGCAATTCCACCTTCCTTTCTTTGCTGATTGCGCTGCGAGTTACCCTCGTGCATCCCCGTTGGTCAGTCCCGCCTCTTGCCCCCGTGGTTTTAACTTCAACCCCGGGAGGAACAGACGGTACCGAGTCTATGTCTGAGGCGGGAGGTGCGGATGGGACAATGGGAACAGGGAGTGTCTGTTGTGGGCCTGGTTGGCTAATAGGAAGTGTTTCGCGCACGGTCTGTGGCTGTGGGAGGGCTTGAGCAACTGGAGGGGGAGCTTGGGCTACGGGCGGGGTCTGGGCAATAGCTACTGACATGTCTGGTCTTACTTCTGATCTTGGGCCTTGTTTTGTATGGGTCAATATATTTTCTATTAATTCATCTGCTATGTGTAATTCCCGTTGTGATATATCTTTTCTATATTCAACTGGTCTCGCCTGCCTGCTCTTCTTAGACTCTAAATCTACTCCTCCTCTTCTTTCTCGTCCGCTACTTCACCTTTCAATTTATGCCTGCGCACATGCTTCGCTCTGCTTTTAAATCGGAGCATTGCTTCCTTTCTCCAGTCTTTAATAGTCTCAAATGCTGCAGGACGCGCTTTCTTTCTTATCAACACCCTTTCCAGATTATCTATCCTCGCTATCTCAAAACTACCATTAAACGGCCACTGATGGTCTTGTTGCTTTCTGGTTTGCCTATGCCAAGTCTCACAGAATATTTTCGCACCCACTCCATACTTCACATACATCTCATACGCCGGCGTTCCCCCAGTTGGTACAATTTGGCCATCTTCCAAAGATTGTCTACCACAGCGGAAAAACCCTGCTAAGGTGGACAATACCCCAGGCATGTTTCAACCTTCCCCCTTGTTAATCAACCTTACCTAGGGCGTTTGATTTTGCAAAGTCAACTCTCAACCAATATCAGGATTACTTTGAATCGGGGAATGACTCACCTGATAAATCAAGTCGTCTGTATACTGACGCACCAAAGGATGTTGTGTCTGCGTTTCTTGGCTTCCGCCTCATTTTGGGACCCTGCCTCCTTGTTCTCTAGCCAGGCACGGCGATCAGGGATCAGATGTGTGCAGATCTGCAAAGGAGTCCCTCATCACTTTTACAGGGTGCCCCGAACACCTCTTGATCCCGGCACGATCGTCCCGTCCTCGCCGTTCGCCGCCTTACTCAATTACAACGTTATGCGATGGAACAAGTGGGGGAGGGTTCCTATTCGGGCGCCATCTTGAAAGGGGCCTCTAGGGGACCCTGATGTCTATGGAAACAAGGCGAGTCACCACACACGACAGATACGCCAGACACGAGGTTGTATTCCCAAAGCTAGGGTTTATTGCACAGAAAAAGTCTCAGTTGGCCAACTCGGTCTCACGCCCCGCGACGTGTATCTCTAGACCTCGAGGGACGCAAGAGAGTGAATTACGTACATCAGTTACATATATACAAAATGCATATCAAACAATCAGCTATGACATGTTTAACACCCCCCTTTTATTGGGTTTCTTTGAACTTGGTGTGATGATGGACATCTCTGACAACTATGACACCTTCAAACATCTATTCTATTAGCAATTTGCAATTTGTGATTGCGAAGGCATCTTTCAGTTGTTGAATAGAACACTGAGCTTCTGTTCTTGGAAGCGAGCTACATACGGGGGGGGGGGGAAGAGTTGCATTCCGGACCTTGCTATCTATTAGGTGCTATTCGTGTCCTGGGAGCCGACACGCTCTAGCGGGCTCAGCAAAGGGGGGCCATAAGAAAAGCATGATTCAAGCCTTTAGCGGTATTATTCTAACATATTCTACCATATAACGAGACTGGCTGGCAGCTGTGAAATGATTAAATGCCCTGTAGCTCTGCTTCAAGGCTACATTCGGGAGGGAGCCGGGTATTCTTCCTGGCGCTGCCTACGTTTGTGTTTCAACGAACTCTTGTTATCCTCTCGGCCCTCCGGCCTTGTCCTTTTCACATACAGACAACAATGTTTTACAGTCGAGCAGAGTAAGCGGAAAATATACTGCGAAGCAATAGGAACAGAAAGCAATGAGCAATGGTTAGAAAACAAAATGGCGATTCTTGTTACATCAAAATGGCCGTTCATTGGCAAACTCGAAAAAACCTATATTCTGTCATATCGTGCATGAGACGGTTGGCCCACTGCCACCAAAATACGTTTGCGGTCACAAAGTATAGGTATCCATTTTTCTAGACTGACTCCAAGAGTTTGGTACACTTTGTTATCTCGTGAAGCCCATCCCCTTGCCTTGCTATTAGAAAATGGGGGAGTAGTCAACCTGCCTTTCCCAGAGCAGAAGTTTGTTATTTATTGTGTTATAATAAGACGCTGGCTGCAAACAAGATATGACCACTCTTTTTTCTGGAATTACCTGAAACCTGGCTAGGGAATGTTTACTTGAATTGTCTTATATTCAAATATAAATGCTTTGCCAACATTTTCCATATTGTCTAGGGAAGAACTATCATGTCTCCTACTGTGTGGCACAATGTCCTTCCCCCAGTGTTGGCAGTGAGTTTAAAGTGCACCAATGTGACCAGGAAAATATGACAGGATGGATAACCTCCAGAGCCAGAAAATCTAAGTGACCCTCATCCAGGTTCACCCATAGTTACCATGAGACAATTTTTCCTGAAAGTTAAGTCGTGGTGGCACACTTAATGCGGATCAGGTGTAAGGTTGGGTTTGAGGAAAAATGAAGCAAGAGAGGGGCTAGAGGCAGCCAATTGAAATTTGTGTAAAAGTGAAAGGGCCAAGCATAAATGAGACTGTCTTAGGAAGCTGCACAGAACCAAGCATTGGCAAAGCCAACGGTTTTGCTTATGTGGAGGCATGAGATTGGATTTTTCCAGGCACTGCATTACCTGGACGTAAAATGTGAACAGCTGGACAATTGTGTCAGTACATCACCAAATAATCTAGTAGGGAGTCAGGCAGCAAGGCTAGTGACAAGCTTTATTGCCATACAGCTGTGCAAAAATTGGTCAGGGAACCAGAACAGTATCCCTGTCCTAAAATATTGTCCTCAGAGCACAGAGGCCTCACTATATAATACCGTTTTATAAATTAACTTCATACAGAAATGTCAGTATGATACATTTATTCAATTATTTTAACAATGGACTTCTAATATAAGATCCTGGGGATCACTTTACAGGACCATCCAAGTTCAATATGATACTGCTCGGTCCACCCATGTGACATATACCCCCTGATTTGTAGAAGCTTTCATTACAACTAGAGGTACAAAATTACAGACTCAGCAAGCACTTCACTAACGTTCTGTAGATGAGCGTGCTTGCATCTTGGCCAAAGGCTTATTTCATCCGTGCACGGCTTTATGGGTTCTTGTGCACTGGCCAATCCATCACTATTGTTCTGTGCCACCTCCCCTAACTTAGCTGTTGCTCCTAGGTCATTGCCACAACAAGAAACCGGCACCACCATTGTGCCACCCAGCCTCAGCCTGCCTGAGCCAAGACCTGCTGGGGGCTACAGTTCCACCAGAGCATCGGCTCCCTGCAAACATGGCCACTGCTGCAGCAGTGATTCCAACAGGGCCTTGCCAGCCCATTATCCTGCCTCGCCTATCTTTCGATTGGCCTTGCCAGGCCACACATGATGTAGTCCTTGGGAGCCGGCAGGCAAAGCCAGCTCCCCTTAAAGGACCACCTTTAAGGATCTGTTATCCTGTCTGGCCCTGTCCGACCATGGATGGTCATCCGGAGCAGCATTGTGCAAGGTACGTGAGTGTGTGCTCAGTTAATGTCATAGTTAAGTTGATTGTGTCACAATGCCTTCCTCCCCATGACTCTATCCCACCTTCCTCTGTGCTTCCATCCCTCTTTAAAGTTTCCAATCCTGCTGCGCTCTTACCCTTAGCCCTCCACCACCCTGTGCCCTTATGTGTGTCTGCTACCCTTCCAAAAGCTATGCATAATCAACTGCGCCACACGGTGTACCTTACAAACAGGAACCCGGTACTCAAGCTCAAAGCTCCGGCCACCTCTGAACTCTCACATGCCCAGGTTTGGCAAACACACTGCCCCGACTTCATCTTGGAGGCCTACTTAGGAGATACATAGCATATCCACCTCTCTACCCGTACATCCTTCACCTGCCGAGCACTGCATTGCACACACTTGCCTTGCAGTCTCCCATATCCGCAATACTCTCTACCTGTAATGTGTACCAGGCATGTAGTCGGGGCAAGCTGGGTGGAGGCTTGGCAGGCCTGGCATAGGCACACAAAAAACCCATAGCAGATACCTTCTTTTAATTCCTTCCTGGTGTTTGTAGTAACTTCCTGGTTAACACTTCCTGTTGCCAAACAGGAAGTGTATGAAAGTCCATGAGCTCTCTAGTGTTTGGGTGTGGCTGGCTATATAGGCCACACCCAAGATTATTCCAGTGCTTCGTGTTGCTTTCTGTAAGCTGCATCAGCAACACACTCAACGTGCTCCTGCTTACCTGCTCTGGATCATCCTGCTTCTGCTTACCTGTAAGAGGATTCAATTCAGCACTACAGCTAAGTTAACGCCTAGTCTAGAATACTGAATGAAAACCCTTATTGATATATCTTTAGGTCCAGTTCATGCGTTCCGGATGACTACCCCTATATAACACCCCTCTCTTGGAATCCCCCTGACCCCACTGAGCCAAGAAGTAGTTCGGTTTTGCAAGTTTAAAAGGTTTATTCGATAATTTAAAATATATATATATCACACTTTATAATAAATTAATAATTGAATAGCACACTTAATCTGATATGATAAAGATGAACAACAGAGAATCTGGCACTAACACGCTTCTCTATAATCAATAAGGAGTTGACATGAAATGGATAAGGTAGCACACTGGTAAATAGGAACAAAAGTATAATGTGGTAGAGAATGCTTTATAGAGTTCAAATGGATGCAAGGTTGAATGAATGAAATGCAGTATAGAAATACTCAATATGATTTCAGCAAAACAATGTAATCACTTTTCTCTGGCAATCCCCTTCACCCCTTGAGGCAAGGCAAGGAAATGGAAGGAAGCACACAGTTCTCAGAAATGCAATCAACTGTAATTCAGTTCAATCCAGCAAGCTTAGACTACAGAAGTTTGAAAACACAGGCCCAAATTGCTTTGATATGTGCTGGCAATGAATTAGAAAATATGCTAAAATACTTTTAATTCCCTTTCAGAGGTTCAGGGTGAGTGGTATCTAGTTAATATTAGTCCAGGCTCACACTAGCAATGAGGCAGGGATAGTTAGCAGGTTAAACGAATTTCTGGCAAATGGAAGGCAAGCAGCAGCAGTTTTTACATGTGAAGGAATTTGCAAATCGCGGCAAAATTCGCGGATGCGTGTTCCGCGATTGCGGTAAAACTATAAGGGGTAGGAATGCGGTTCTAGGTGCGATTCAAAGCTAAGATTCTAAGCTTTCAAATAAAAGTTATTGCAAGTCTCTAGCACAAACGGTTGCGGAGATATGAGCGATTTTGTGAAGGTCGTTTTTCAGATTTGAAATTTTAAAGTTCAAAAAGACAAGTGCAGCTTGCGACTAGAAAATGACAAGTGACAGCTTTACAAATGACAGGTGACAGTTAGGAGGCAGTTCTACTTAGATTAAATAGATTGAATTATATTATTTTAACTAAGAGATTGGTTCTGCACAGTTTTCTAGGTACTCACACTATATTCTTGAGTGAAATGGGCCTCGCCATGGATCTGGTCAGGGTTTTGGACTGGGCTCGGGTCTCTCTCTGGGCACAGCACTGCTTTCTCTCTGGGTACAGCACTGCTTTCTCCCTCTGGTCTGGTCTCTAGTTCTGGATAGATTGAAGTCTCTAGTTTGGCTCTCTGGAGGTTTGATGGAGGTAAAGTCTGGATCTCTGGATGTTGTATGGTCCGGCAGAGCGCGTTGCAGCAAATGGAATTGAAGGTCCCTATCTGTCCTGTCTGTCTGCTTTTATGTGTTTAGAATGTGGGTGTGTTCTAGCATCACTGACCCTACCTCTCTCGCAGCTTCTAATTGGTCAAACTTCCATTTATCATTTGATTGGGGAATGAACTGTGAGTCAGAGGGATGTCATTTTATGGCTTGCAGATAGGACACTCCTCTGTCAGATTGCACACATTCTATAATTGATAATAAAAGACATATTTCACAGTTACACAGTTGCTTGAAATTACATATACATGGTGTGGCTGAATTTAGCCATGTCTCTGTCCAAATCTGCTGTTTCTAAGAGCTTGCATTCAGAAATGGCACATTATTGACTTTTTAACTGATTTTTCAATTTCTGACATTGACCCAACTTTACATACATGTGTGCAGGGAGTAGGGACATTAACTGATGAAGTTTCAGATTTTTAACATGCATACATTTAGAGTAATATCCACTTTTCCGCTAACACCCCCCTGAACATGCCACCGGGTCGAAAAACCTCTTAAAATGTGGGCAGAAAAATCACAAGAATTATGGTGTCATTTATAAAATTTTCACATGTCCGCTCTATGAGTTATTCATCTTTTTAGAGTTATGTTCTGGCTCCAAAGGGGTGTGGTTTACCCTCAGCACAAGGTTGAATTTCTGGTTTTTTGCAGTTCTGCCAAGCCAGCTTGCTCTCACAGGCAGTGCTCCTCCCCTTTCCTCAGGAGGAAGCCACTTTTTACGACCATTTACGACTCCTGCCAATAAAACCTTTGCCTGAGCCAGGACAGGGCTTTGTTCACTTTCCTGCAGAGCACAGGTAATTCAATTATCAGATAGATGGCATATCCTTAGTGTGAGCAGCAAAAAGGCAGATGGGCCTGGGAACACAGTTGTGACTCAAGTTTCACTCCTGATGGGGGTAGTTGCCAGGCAGAATTGGAATCTCTTTAAGCCAGTTTCAGATAAAATGTCACTTTTTGTTCCCCAGTTCCTGCATTCAAATAAAACTAAACATTTTTACATATGCAGCTAGAATGCTGATTCTAAGTGCAAAACTATGGCATTTCAACAGTTACAAAGGCATGTGACACCAAACATAGGTCACTCATTTCATCTAAACATTTTCGATTTTAGTGTCTTTAAATCCAGTGCAACTTAAACTGCTGACTCCATAGCAGTTTTGTTATAAGCACTGTTTTGGGCTCTTCATTTCCCAGATTTTGTGAGCACACAAAACCTCATTCTGCCAAATGTCTGCTGGTGTTCAGTGAATATTTTGCACATGTTGCAATGTTTAAAATAGACACTTTGGCTTGCCTTCAGAGGAACACAGGGTGGTTTTAAAACGCCGGCTTTTGGATAGTGGTGAGTACTGGTACTGCACCCATTTTTGGGATTGAAGAATGAATTCCCAACAGTTATGGGTTTGCTTTTGGCAATCAGCATTGCCATTCCCAATGGTTTCAGACTACTGTGTGGGTAGTCCAATGGTGGTTTTAGGCAGTGTCCTTCTGTGCCCATAACATCGGCAAAATGAGTGGCAGCCTATTCTTCATGCATTTCCCTGTGCATTTTCTGGGAAGCTCTGGCCATCATGAGGTTTTCCATGTCAGTACTGCACAGTTTTGAGGTAGGGCTCGGATGCATGGGTAAATACATCCCACAAGCCCCCCTCTTGCGATGGCCATTCGGTTTCACTGATGGGACTCGCAAGATCTGGGATGTTTCCTCATCTTCTTCCAATAGATGGCACAGTTCAGCATCTTTTCCTCCATCCGGTCGGATCGATCGGTTCTCCTCGCCGGTCCTGATGGGAATATTGGGCGGTACCCCGAGCCCGTTGCGTCTCAGCTCCCGGTCTCCGGATCGTCCTCCTTGGCCCGTCTCAAGGTTTTCTTTCTCCTAGGACGACAAAGGAAGAGCGGCAATACCTATTCATAGATGTTTTTCCACCACCGTTGAGATAGTGGGGCAGCATATGCATTTCATCATCACGAAACATTACATTCTTATTTTGAAAAAAAAAACAGTATAACTAAGAGACAGTTTCATGCAAATCACAATATTTTAGAGACTAGATGTGGTATGTTTTATGATTGGAACAGAATTAGTCCGAGACAGTACCCGCTAGGATTCCAGAGGATTCCTCCAGTTGTTGCAGAGTGTGCCTGGGATGGCAACATTTCAACTGGTTTATGTGGACCCACTTGTCTTCCCCCTCTGCCAAAGGACCTTTGGGGATGTGGATTTTGTAGGCCACAGGGGAGATCTTATCGACGATCTCAAAGGGTCCCTTCCATGTAGGCAAAAATTTGCGCTGCTTGGCCTGGTTCCTTTGGAAGTTGTATAGATAGACCCGGTCTCCCACCTGATATTCCTTCCTGGAAGTTTTCAGGTCATAATGGGTCTTCATGCTATCAGCTGATCTTTCTAGATTCCGCTGAGCATAAGCAAAAGCATGTTGGAGGTGTTTCCTTAAATTCTCTACATACTCATGAGTAGTGGAGGCATTTATCAGTGTCTGCTCTTGGGTCCTGTAGAGCAAATGCTGAGGAAGCACCATCTTGCGCCCAGTCATCAACTCAAATGGTGACATTTTGGTTGCAGATGAAGGGGTAGATCTGATAGCCATTAGGACCAGAGGTAATCGGATATCCCAACTTGGCCCAGAATCTGCCACAAACTTCTTTAATATGCTCACAATGGTTCGGTTATATCTCTCTACTGCCCCAGAAGAAGCTGGCCGATAAGCAATATGCAACTTCCTTTTGACCCCCAGTATCTCCCACATCTTCGTCATTACTTCACTGGTGAAGTGGCTACCTCTGTCTGACTCAATCCTTTGAGGTAGACCAAAACGGGAAAAGATGTGGTTGATCATCAAGGCAGCTGCCATTTCTGCCTTGCAGTTTGGGGCTGGGAGACATTCCACCCACTTGGTAAACAAGCATGTCACAGTCAACATGTACTTATTCCCCCTAGCCGAGCGAATCACAGGGCCTACAAAGTCGATTTGTAAATCCGACCATGGCAGGGTCATCCCCCTCTTTTGTAAAGGCGCCCGGTGTGTGAGGGATGTCGGCTGAAATTGTGCACACACAAGACAACCCTTCAAATATTGGTTGAGGTCCTGGCCCATGTGTGGCCAGTATGCAACCTCTCTTAAGATTTCCAATGTTGTGTGAAACCCCCTATGACCGGCGGTGGCCGCATCATGGGCGTGACTTAACATCAGGCTTCGGAATGAGGTAGGAACCACCCACTGGTCGTGGCCAGCTTTGGATTTCCTTACCAACAAACCGTCTTGGATCCGGAACATTTTTGGACATTTCATCAACACTCTTAGGTCCTCTTTCCCAATGTAATCGGTATCCGTCAGGGGAAAGTTCTCAGGGTCCTCAAGGTGCTGGTAAAATTTACCAATTATTGGATCCCCCTTCTGAGCGGTAATCAAATCAGCATCAGGGGTCTCCTTGCTCCATTGTGCAATTGAAAGGTCGTTGTGAGCATTTGTCTGGGACCTAGTGATAGCAGTGACCTGGATTTCCCCCAATAGGGACTCAATCTCAATTAGATCCCCTTGGATGGCCCCGGTTTTGGCCAGCTGATCAGCTAAGTCATTTCCAGTTTTGTCTGGTCCCTCTACTTTGGAATGACCCTTGATCTTTTTCCAATAGATGGTCATCTCTTTCGAGGTGACCAAATCATCAATGTTTTGGATCAACTTCCCATGTTTCAAGGGTTTGTTGTTAGCACATAACATGCCTCTGGTTTTCCAATTAACCAGGTGCTCCACGAACCCGTTCCGTACATAATCCGAATCTGTGATTATGACCAGTTCGTGGAGTTGATGCTGGACAGCAGTGAGGATGGCCTGATGCACAGCCATCAATTCTGCCACCTGACTACTTCGGGGACCAATTTTGTATCCAGCAGAGGGTTCTGGGGACTCATTCACCCATGCATTCCCTACGCCAGCCACCAGTTCTTTCTCCCCGTTGTTGTCAACATGGTAAGAGCATCCATCCACATAGACAGTGGGCATTCCCTCACACTTGTCCTCTTCAAAGACTTTGTGGGGGGAATTAAGGTATGCCTCCATGTTGTCCTTTATTTTTAGACTTTCGTCCTCGAGACAGTTTTCTCTGGCACAATCATGCAAGTCAGCCAGACCTTGCGCGAGGGGACTCTTCTTGTTTTGGCCATATCTGACCTCCACAGGAAAGCCTTGCATTGACAGAATCCAGGAAGTAATTCGGGAATTACTCACATTTCCGGCCCGGATTCTGTCACTTTGGAGATATTGCAGAGGCTGGTGTGGAGTCTCCACTATGATGTGTTCCCCCTGGATAAACGGGCGGTAATTCTTCAATGCCCACACCGTTGCCAGGAGTGCCTTCTCACAATCGTTGAATTTCTCCTCCACAGAGGATAAAGTTTTGCTCGCATAGGAGATTACTTTATTGACCTTGTCATGCTTTTGGTATAATACTGCCGTCAAGCACGTATTAGAGAACCCTGTCTCCAGGAAGAACTCCTTGTTTCTGACAGGGTAAGCTAGGCAAGGCGCTTGTGAGAGGCTTCTTTTGAGTTGTTTTACCGCCTCGGCTTGTTCTGGACCCCATTCCCACTTGACCCCCCCCTTCAGGAGATGAATCAGGGGTCTGGTGATCTCTGCGTAGCCCTCAATGAACTTTCTGCTGTAATTAGTCAGTCCAAGGAGGCTCCTTAGTTCCCGCAGAGTTGTGGGGTCTTTCAGTTTCTGAAGTGCTTCCACTTTCTTTTCCTGGGGACAGAGACCCTGAGGAGTAATCTCATGCCCCAAGAAATTAACACGGGTTCTACACCACTGTGCTTTTTGAAAGGAAAGTTTTGCTCCGGCGGCCCTCAACTGGGTCAGAACATAACGGATCTCCGCTATGTGTTCCTCCACAGATGAACTTTTGATGAGGACATCATCTACATAAGCCAGGTTACCCCTTGCACCCAAGTCAGACATGGCCTTGTGTAGAAAAATGTTGAACTCATTACCGGAGTTGAGGTATCCGAAGGGAGTCCGGGTCCATGTGTATTGCTGGCCCCCAAAGGTAAAAGCCAGTTTGTATTGGTCCTCCCTACTGACAGGCACGGTCCAGTATCCATTGGTCAGGTCTATTGCTGTGAATACCTGTAACCCCTGGATCTGGGCCAGCCCTTGGTCAATGTAGGGCAGAGGCCATCGGGAAGTATGGACCCGTTTGTTGAGCTCCCTAAGGTCGGCGCAGAGTCTCTACTGGCCGTTTGGCTTCAATATTCCCAGCACCGGATTATTGAAGGTGCTGTGGACTGGACGGATTATTCCCCGGGACTCAAGGTTCTTAATTATTTCGGTAAGGGACTCCATTGATGCGAGAGGCAAGCGATATTGCTTCACAAACACAGGAGTCATGCCAGGGTCCGTGGGGATTGTGGTTGTGTGGATGTCGGTGCGACCACAGTCATATGAGTCTACCGCAAAGAGATCTTGGAAATCCAAGAAAACTTGTTTCAACTTTTGCTTTTGTTCCAGAGTCACACAGGCATCAGCTAGGTTGACTCTCTCTTCCACCATCTGCCTGAAGCCTGGAAAGACTTCTGGTTTGGCTATCTCCGCGGCCTCCTCCAGCTGGGTGGAGGAGTCCCTGGTCAGAGTGCTGATTTGGACCGGAGGCTTCAGGTGGGCAAGGCAGCCTTCATGAACCTGGAAAATCACCTCATCCCTCCTGAATTCACAAGTCACATCTTCCTTACCATAAGGGCAGGAAGTGTACACCAGGAAGTTCCCCCCATGCCGGGTAAACATCCTGTCTGGTGTTGTATTGTCCTCACTGTCACTGTCAAAACAGTCCTTGGGGATTGGTCCTAACAGTTCATTTCTAAGATCAATGGAGAAATGTCGGTCATCAACCGCCATTCCAATAATGGTGCCTGCGGCTAGAGTAATACTCTTTAAGTCGCTGTTATCCACCTCTATTGGAATGGTGTCATGTTCTATGTTGACTAATGGTGTTGGGTTTACCCCCAACCCTTGCTGTTGGAGAGAAGCATTTAGATGTATGTAAGCATCAGGGTTTTTCAACTCTTGTCCCCTTTTAACTTTCACTTCCAGGGAGAATTGTCGGGTCCTTTCTGGGATGGTGACTTCCTCTTTAACCTGAATTTCGACTGCATAAGGTAGCAATTGAGCTGACCTAAATGCTTTTTCTGGATCAACAAAGCCCATGGGATTATCCGCTAATCGGGACCAAGCTTTGAAGTTTATTAGGTCCAAACTAATGGCAAAGCGATTGAGAATGTCACTGCCTAAGTAAAAGGCGGCAGGGACGTCTCGCACGACCCAACAATTGTGGACTATGCTCTTGTTGCCAATGGAGATCTTGAGCATACACCTGCTTGGCAGGAGATGTTTGGAATTAGGTGCTTCCAGGTCCATTTCCCACTTGTCTATCAGTTTGAAGGTGGGAATGGCTGGATCTTTTGGGAGTTGGCGAAACATGGCTTCGCTGATGAAGCTCTTACCGTTGTTCACACACACTCGAGCGAGAACAGAGTCCTTCCCATCATTTAACTGAACCGGGATGAACAACTGCTCTCCAATTTGCTGAATATCAGCCAGGCTCTGAGCTGATTTCACATCTTTCTGGACTATAGGAGTGGGAGTTTCAGATTGTGGATTGGTATAGAATTTCAGAGTGTTTCCTTCCAGCGTGGAATACCACTTTAGACTGGAAGGAAGGTTGATTTTCAGAAATAGAGAGGACCCCCCATCACCAGTCTGTTGTCCTACTGCTATTACTGTCACGTCTGGAATTTGGTTATTCTGGAAGTGAAATTCTACTTGGTCAGATTTTTGTTCAACCATGTGGCAGGTGCCGTTTAAACTAACATGGTTGACACTCTGTTTTAATTTTATTGGTCGGCTAGTCTGGGTCCAGAGGACCTTGTTTACACAATCTATTAGGGGTGACAACCTTCTCAGGAGGTCATTCCCTAGTAAACAAGGGGTGCCCTCCGGGGTCACAACTATGACCGGGTGTTTCAGCTTGTGTCGCCCAATTTTAATGTCCAAGTCTGCAGTCCCCTCAACGGGAATTTCCTTCCCGTCAAAGTTCTGTAGTTGTCCCGGAAGAGAGGTGAGAGGAATTTGGTAATTCTCTCCCCTTCCTGCATTCAGTTCGTCAAAGGCCCTTCTGGACAGAAGGGTAGCTTGAGATCCAGTGTCCACCAGTGCCGAGATTGTACCCTGCCCCTGTACTTGTACCGGGGCATAATATCTTCCCTCCTTCTCCTCAAGGGGGCACAGGTAATGTACATTTTTGGACAACTGGTGGGCTAACTTTCTGGTTTTGGACATTGCTAGCGAAGAGATTTGGGCAGAATTCTGTGGAGAGTCTTGGGAATCTGAAAGAAACAGTTGGCAACTGGAGATCAGAGCCATTGTGGGTTCCCCTGGTTCCGGTTCTGGGCCGCCCCCCCTTTTTGGAGGCAGTCCCCAGGATGGGTTTGAACCAGGGGATTTTCTTGCTGTTGGTTCTGGGATGAGATGGTGGGCGGCGGTAGCTCAGTCTCCACATCTCCCCAGTCTGGATTTGCATCCCTAGGGACCCATTTTTCTTTGGGGGGAGTTCCCCCCTCTCTGAAGGAGAAGATCCTTTTCCCAGGATCCTCTGAGGATCCCTCTCCCTCAAATTGGTAGATCTGTACCTCCTCCTCAAACTGAGTCTGTTTGGGTCTTTTGTTTCTCCTACCCCCCCTCTGCTCCTTAGGAGGCAGACTTTCAGGGGCAAGAGATTTTGTTTCCGGTTCCTGGGTTTCCAGGGGCTGTTTACAAGTGAGGAAGGAAGCTTCCTCCAAGGCTTTACACCCCCCTTCCCTTTGTGCCTCCTCCCTGGGAACCGGTGAGTTATCGGGGTGCTGCCCCCGTCATTGTTCTGGAACACCAGGTCCAGAGTTGGGTGCGTTCTGCGCCGGCATGCTGATCTGAGGGTTCTGCTGAGCCCTCAGTATGTGACCCATATCCCGCGCCATGTTTTGAACCTGGCGCTCTAACTGGGAAACCCGCTCAGGCTGATACGGGGCCCTGTTTTCTCCCCTGGGCTGATCCCGGGAAGGGTAGCTGTCCCTCCTCTGGTAATACCCCGGGTTGGGAAGATTTGGGTACACCTCCACCCTTGGCCTCCCCTCTCCCGGATTCAGTGGTCTGGGCTCAGGGAATTGGGGAAAGAAGGATGGATGGTTTTGGGGCTGAAAGTCGGGAGGATATCTGGGGAAAAAGTTCTGCCCAGGGTTTGGTAAATTTCTGCCCTCCTGTGGGAAGTTTGGAGGGAAGTTCCCTGGGTTAGGTGCTTGGCTGGATCCCCCCCCTTGGGCTGGAGGAGTCCACACATAACCCAGGATGGGTCGATTTCCCTTGTAACGGGGACTTACATAATCAGGAGAGCGAGGGACCCCATTTGTGGGGCTGCCTCCTTGGCTCCCTGTCTGTGACTGGCCCGAGGACCTTCTGGGCCTAGCATTATTAGGTGCAGGTAGGTTTTTAGGCCCCCCCATCTCCAAATCTAAAACGGGGGTGACCTTTACCTCTGCCACCTTGGCAGCAGCAGGGGTGGTGTTGGCTTTGGGGTTTTTCTGGGCATTACTTTTGCTATCTACCGGTTTCTGCACCTCATAGATCCGGGTAGCCTGTTCAATGACCCAGTCTAAAGATCTTTTCTCGTGAAAATCCCTCACGAGCTGGGTCATGATATATTTGGGCAAGGCATGGAAAAACGTATTAATAAATTCCCTGCTATCCGTGCGCACCCTTCTTGTGGTCTGTGCAAAAGCACGCTTTAACTCCTGCACAAATTCTTGTGGGGCCTGATCCTCCCCACATTGCAAATTGTAGGCTGCCTTGCGAGCCTCTTGAGGATTTCTGTGAACAGAAAAATGTTTCAAGATGGCCGCCTTATAGGTGGACCATCTTAAATGATTTTGGTCCTCCAGCCCCGCAAAGAAACTGGAGTATTCCGGGGAGAAGGTCCACTTTACATATTGAATACAGCTTTGGCTGTCCTTCAAATGGAAAGTCTCCATCATTTGTTCAAACAACTCTAAGTGCTCCCAAACAGAATACTTAGCGTTCTTATGGTAAGGCGTGATGACGCTCCTGATCGCCTTAATCTGCTTTAAGGGGTCCTTAAGCAAGGCCCTTTTTGCCTTATTGGCCTTTTTGGTTCGGGTAACCCTTGTCCATTCTTCCTCGGACTCAGAGGCACTGCTCCCAGAGGTTCCCGTCTGTTCTTCCAGGTTTTCCCGGATTCTGCAAGCCTGGGAATGGCTGGCAGAATGTGGGGACCTGGTCTCCTGTGTCCTGCGCAGTTCAGAGGAGTCTTCAGATTCCTCCTTGCTGCCAGGATTTGATGGGTACCCCCACCACTGACCTAACTGGGCAGAGGTTTTCAGGATGCCCTTAATGGGCCTACTCTCCTGGGGTTCCCCATTGAACTGTACTGTACTTGGGTGCCCATACCCGGATGCCCACCCCTCCATTCCTGAGTGGTACTGGCCTATGAGCCCCATACTCTTAGCTGGATAGTAATCTGCCATCCCTGCGGCCCTGTGCTCATGTGCGCCAGGGGACATGGGGGTGGTAGAGTCCAGGGACTGGGGGAGATGAAGGCCCCTGGGGTTAGGGCTCCTGCGGTTATGGTCAGGAGTCTCTCTTTCCCAGCGGACCTCATCTCTATCCGCCCCTGCTCCCTGTTGCAATGCAAGAGCCTGCATTTGTGCTTTCAGTTCCTCTGTTAAGGCCTTACTCGACTCTATCAGTTTCTCCTGCATCGCTACCTGTTGCTGGAGCCTATCATTGTGTTGACAGAGGGCCTCATTTTCCCTCTGTGCTTCCTGGTTGGTCCTGGAGAACTGGGCCAGTCTTTGCTGCAGGAGGTTTACCTCCTGAGCTGTGTCCCTATTGGCCTGCTCCTTTCTTGCCAGAGCCTCTTCCACCCTCCTGGTGTGCTCTAACAAGTTCTGGTTTTCTTTTTGGAGGTCACCCAGTCCCTGGTGGGTCAGGTGATTTTCTTCCATTTTTCTTTTTAAATGGCAGACTTCCTGGCCTAAGGTATCCCTTTCCTGACTGAGAGCCTGCATCTGTGCTGCCAGGTCGTCCCTTTGCCTTTGGAAGGCACCAGCATTCTGGCGCTCCTGATCAAACTCTGCCTGGGTATCCAGGTCTTTCAGAATTAGTTTGTTGCTCTCTGCCTTCACTCTATCTAGGTGGCCTTGCAGGGTGACTACCTGCTCAGCACATACCCTGTTGAAGTCCAGTTGTTGCTCCAGCTTTTTCTGGCTTTGCAGTAGGGAGTCCAAACCTTCTTGGTGTTCCTTCTGCAAGGCCAGAAATCTGGTATCCTGTTCTGACTTTTCCTTTTGCAGCACATCCATATCCTCCTTTATTTTAGTGATGTACAGTCTGCTGTCATTTTCTGACTCCTGGCTCCTCTGCAGCCTCTGCTCAGAAGAGACCAGGTCAGATTGGACCTTCTCTAACCCCATCTGTTGCCTATTTGCCAGATTTTGGCTTTCAGCACATCTATCCTGCATGTCTCCCATATATAGGTACAGGTATGCTGCTATCCTAACAATCTTGTCGTGTTCATCTTTGGCCTTAGGAGCCATATATAGTTCACTCAGGGCCACATGTAATGGACCCTGATCTCTCCATAAGTCTGACCCTGTTTCAATGACCTGTCGCGTGATGGCCTGCAACCAGGCATCCTGGTCCTGTTCGGTCCATTCACCTCTCACAAATAGCTTATGCAAGAGGTGCTCTCTGGCTATTTTCATATCTACCAAGGTCGTCATTCTAGAGATTGGTCTCTGTCCTGACTTACAGAAGTTAGTATTTTATTTTTGCAGAACAGAACTTTTCTTGGAGTGTCCCTTTTGAGGAATGCTTCACAGCGTAATGCAGCGTGGTGATCCGACTGGATATATGTATCCCGTCAGTTAGCACACTGTATTAAGCTGCACAAGTGGTAAATCTAACCCAACATCCCGGACGAGCCCCCAATTTGTAAGAGGATTCAATTCAGCACTACAGCTAAGTTAACGCCTAGTCTAGAATACTGAATGAAAACCCTTATTGATATATCTTTAGGTCCAGTTCATGCGTTCCGGATGACTACCCCTATATAACACCCCTCTCTTGGAATCCCCCTGACCCCACTGAGCCAAGAAGTAGTTCGGTTTTGCAAGTTTAAAAGGTTTATTCGATAATTTAAAATATATATATATCACACTTTATAATAAATTAATAATTGAATAGCACACTTAATCTGATATGATAAAGATGAACAACAGAGAATCTGGCACTAACACGCTTCTCTAGAATCAATAAGGAGTTGACATGAAATGGATAAGGTAGCACACTGGTAAATAGGAACAAAAGTATAATGTGGTAGAGAATGCTTTATAGAGTTCAAATGGATGCAAGGTTGAATGAATGAAATGCAGTATAGAAATACTCAATATGATTTCAGCAAAACAATGTAATCACTTTTCTCTGGCAATCCCCTTCACCCCTTGAGGCAAGGCAAGGAAATGGAAGGAAGCACACAGTTCTCAGAAATGCAATCAACTGTAATTCAGTTCAATCCAGCAAGCTTAGACTACAGAAGTTTGAAAACACAGGCCCAAATTGCTTTGATATGTGCTGGCAATGAATTAGAAAATATGCTAAAATACTTTTAATTCCCTTTCAGAGGTTCAGGGTGAGTGGTATCTAGTTAATATTAGTCCAGGCTCACACTAGCAATGAGGCAGGGATAGTTAGCAGGTTAAACGAATTTCTGGCAAATGGAAGGCAAGCAGCAGCAGTTTTTACATGTGAAGAAATTTGCAAATCGTGGCAAAATTCGCGGATGCGTGTTCCGCGATTGCGGTAAAACTATAAGGGGTAGGAATGGTCGTTTTTCAGATTTGAAATTTTAAAGTTCAAAAAGACAAGTGCAGCTTGCGACTAGAAAATGACAAGTGACAGCTTTACAAATGACAGGTGACAGTTAGGAGGCAGTTCTACTTAGATTAAATAGATTGAATTATATTATTTTAACTAAGAGATTGGTTCTGCACAGTTTTCTAGGTACTCACACTATATTCTTGAGTGAAATGGGCCTCGCCATGGATCTGGTCAGGGTTTTGGACTGGGCTCGGGTCTCTCTCTGGGCACAGCACTGCTTTCTCTCTGGGTACAGCACTGCTTTCTCCCTCTGGTCTGGTCTCTAGTTCTGGATAGATTGAAGTCTCTAGTTTGGCTCTCTGGAGGTTTGATGGAGGTAAAGTCTGGATCTCTGGATGTTGTATGGTCCGGCAGAGCGCGTTGCAGCAAATGGAATTGAAGGTCCCTATCTGTCCTGTCTGTCTGCTTTTATGTGTTTAGAATGTGGGTGTGTTCTAGCATCACTGACCCTACCTCTCTCTCAGCTTCTAATTGGTCAAACTTCCATTTATCATTTGATTGGGGAATGAACTGTGAGTCAGAGGGATGTCATTTTATGGCTTGCAGATAGGACACTCCTCTGTCAGATTGCACACATTCTATAATTGATAATAAAAGACATATTTCACAGTTACACAGTTGCTTGAAATTACATATACATGGTGTGGCTGAATTTAGCCATGTCTCTGTCCAAATCTGCTGTTTCTAAGAGCTTGCATTCAGAAATGGCACATTATTGACTTTTTAACTGATTTTTCAATTTCTGACATTGACCCAACTTTACATACATGTGTGCAGGGAGTAGGGACATTAACTGATGAAGTTTCAGATTTTTAACATGCATACATTTAGAGTAATATCCACTTTTCCGCTAACACGCCCCTGAACATGCCACCGGGTCGAAAAACCTCTTAAAATGTGGGCAGAAAAATCACAAGAATTATGGTGTCATTTATAAAATTTTCACATGTCCGCTCTATGAGTTATTCATCTTTTTAGAGTTATGTTCTGGCTCCAAAGGGGTGTGGTTTACCCTCAGCACAAGGTTGAATTTCTGGTTTTTTGCAGTTCTGCCAAGCCAGCTTGCTCTCACAGGCAGTGCTCCTCCCCTTTCCTCAGGAGGAAGCCACTTTTTACGACCATTTACGACTCCTGCCAATAAAACCTTTGCCTGAGCCAGGACAGGGCTTTGTTCACTTTCCTGCAGAGCACAGGTAATTCAATTATCAGATAGATGGCATATCCTTAGTGTGAGCAGCAAAAAGGCAGATGGGCCTGGGAACACAGTTGTGACTCAAGTTTCACTCCTGATGGGGGTAGTTGCCAGGCAGAATTGGAATCTCTTTAAGCCAGTTTCAGATAAAATGTCACTTTTTGTTCCCCAGTTCCTGCATTCAAATAAAACTAAACATTTTTACATATGCAGCTAGAATGCTGATTCTAAGTGCAAAACTATGGCATTTCAACAGTTACAAAGGCATGTGACACCAAACATAGGTCACTCATTTCATCTAAACATTTTCGATTTTAGTGTCTTTAAATCCAGTGCAACTTAAACTGCTGACTCCATAGCAGTTTTGTTATAAGCACTGTTTTGGGCTCTTCATTTCCCAGATTTTGTGAGCACACAAAACCTCATTCTGCCAAATGTCTGCTGGTGTTCAGTGAATATTTTGCACATGTTGCAATGTTTAAAATAGACACTTTGGCTTGCCTTCAGAGGAACACAGGGTGGTTTTAAAACGCCGGCTTTTGGATAGTGGTGAGTACTGGTACTGCACCCATTTTTGGGATTGAAGAATGAATTCCCAACAGTTATGGGTTTGCTTTTGGCAATCAGCATTGCCATTCCCAATGGTTTCAGACTACTGTGTGGGTAGTCCAATGGTGGTTTTAGGCAGTGTCCTTCTGTGCCCATAACATCGGCAAAATGAGTGGCAGCCTATTCTTCATGCATTTCCCTGTGCATTTTCTGGGAAGCTCTGGCCATCATGAGGTTTTCCATGTCAGTACTGCACAGTTTTGAGGTAGGGCTCGGATGCATGGGTAAATACATCCCACATACCTGCTCTGGATCAACCTGCTTCTGCTTACCTGCTCTGGATCATCCTGCTTCTGCTTACCTGCTCCAGATCAACCCCCGTGCTTTCTCCACGCTGCAGCTTTCCCCGGACACGAGGTGAAACCTACACCGGCACCTGTAAGCACAAAGAAGAACTTTCATTAGTGCGCCCACTCCAATAACGCTGCGCATACTCACCGAATCTTCCCGCTACGCTGGAATCCAGGTTCGTAGTTCCGAGCGCCCAAATTACTGCAAAAGAAAGGAGAGACATTACTTACTGCACTTGCTCCGGTAACGCAGTGCATACTTACCGAAATTCCTGCAAAAGAAAGGAGAGACATTACTTAATGCGCTCACTCCAGTAACGCTGTGCATACTTACCGAAGCCTCTGTGCATACTTACCGGACCTCCGAGGCTCTCCAGTAACGCTGAACCCAGACACGTGGTGCAAGCACTCAATAATCCACTCCTGCAAGGGAAAGGAGAGACATTACTAGGTGCACTCGAACCTATAACTCTGCGCATACCTACCGGCGCTTCTGAGTTCTACACGCAGCGCTACTCACCCAAGATACCTTTGGCAAAATAAATACACTTTGGACAATACTGGACTCTCAAATCCACCGCGCAAAGTTTGCCTTGTGGAAAGGACTTTCTTGATAGTGACGAAACTAGCACATTGAACACTCTACCTCGCTGTGAAGGCATATAACAGCATGTGGCATCAGAACTCGGCAAACAGACATTGGCATCATCCCTACGAGTGTAGGGCTGTGAATCTCCCATAGAATCGCGCCCCTGCGAATGCAGGCTGGAGTCCACACCCCACTAAAAACCAAGTTAAGCCCTTATGGACATCACAGCACATAGTAGAGAGAAGGGAAGGGGCCCAGGGGAATCAGGTGAACCCAGGTCTGAATGTGCATCTTATATTTGACAGGTGTTCCTCCGGGTGAAACAGGGGAAGTGAGAACTCGGAGTCAAAGGAGGCTCATCCATCACTCCTGCAGAGATACAGGTGAGTGTGACACTACCCTACATCTCGTGACCGTGCATAGGTCATAAAAGGGTCCTTCAACTTTCAGCCTGCACTGCGTGCAAACTGCTGATCCCAGACTGCCTTGCACCCCCAATTAAACTGGCTAATGGGCAATTGTACTTGAACACCCCATCTACTCACGAATCATGTGGCCAGCTAATAATGAGCCCCAGGAGCTCGGCACCAAAATAAACAACCAAAATACCACTCATAACTCTTCAACTAATATCACTTTTAATAACACACCTGTCTTGGCCAAGACTGATAATGGGTCACCGAGCAGCCAGCCACCAACTTCCAATTCCTCTTCTGTACCTCAGGAGGCGCTCCCTACAGACCCTCTAACGACTGCCTCTCCTGAAAATACACAGTGGGATAGCATTCCTGATAACACTGGGATGAAACCGACAGATACCTCGCTGCTTGACACAACATGTGCCATCTGCAACATTCTGGGACATGCTGCCTGCTACGCCAAACTCACTCTACCAACTCTGCATCTGCCAACATGAAACTCAACCTTAACACCCTTACGACTGACCCTGTGGTCATGCAAATTAAAGGAGCCTTGGTGAATACCAGAATGCCAGATATATTGTGGCCCACTCACTTGAAACTGCTGATCTCATCACAAGCAATAATCTTGATTTACTAGCTATTTCAGAGTCCTGGCTCCATGCTTCTTTAGGGCCCTCCCTTTCACTGGCTATCTCACCCAACTACTCCATCTTTCGCAAAGACAGGGTGGGCGTCAGGGATGGCGGGGTCGTGCTAACAGCTAAAAACTCCCTTTCTCTGAGAGAATTTGGCAGCTCTCATTTCCCTACCTGTGAACTCCTGACCACTAAATTCAACATCTTGCATACCTCTGCAGTGACCATCCACCTGGTCTACCGGGCCCCTGACCCTATCCTTTCCTTCGAAGAGGATATCCTCCATCATCTCTCCGACTCCAAACGTACATCTAAAACATTGCTCCTGGGTGACCTTAACCTTAGATTAAATGACCCAGGTAACTCAAGTGCTCTATCCCTTGCCAATTCACTTATGGAACTTGGCTTTGCACAGCTCATACTCAACCCCACATATTCCAAGGGCGAATCCTGGATTGGTTGACCGACATGAATTGTAACATCATGGTTACAGCCAACCTGCCTTGCCCTTGGACTGGCCACAATATTATCTCTTTACATATCTCGAAAACCCTCCCACAGATACCCCCACACCTTCCCATAGTGACCCACAGCTCCAAAAGCATCACTAAAGCCTTCATCCTGCCTTTGCTGGGTGAGCTAGTCCACGACCCCACTGGTGCACTCATCCCAGCCATCCTAGTGGATAGCTACAATAATATACTCACTCGCACCATAAACACAGTGGCACCCCTTACCCAGAGAAAAGCTAAAGTGATCCTGCACCATAACTCTTGGTTCTCACCTGAAATTAAAACTCTTCGCCTTCTTAAACATCAGCCGGAAGTCAAGTGCACCATTACCCCAGTGATCTGAATAAAGCCAACTTCATTCTGTCAGCCAGCAGCTACACAAATACAATCATTCTGGAGAAAAAAATAGCCTACAACTCCAGGATTGAGAAAACTAAATCCAGCTTCGCCATCATGAGCAAACACGACTCACTGGTGCCTGTGCCTCTAATTGCACCCGGGATAGTGCCTCGTGTTGTAATATCCAAAACGCCCTTTTTCACAAAATTAACACCTTCCAAAAGAAAATTACCGACAATAAAACACCTTGAGAACCTTTGCACCTGATGCTACAGTAATGCAAGCCCTCTGTCTCGATGTACCCCCCTTTAGCTTTAAACCTATCTCTCACTTGGAGGCTGCTCAAATCATCAAAGGCCTTAAACCATCTCATTGCCAGGGGAACATTTGCCCTGCAGGGGTCATTATGAATTGCACAGAAGATCTTGCAGCCTTCGTAGCAACCTTGATCAACTCCTTGTTTACCTCTTGCTCTATATCGTCCAGCCTCAAGGATGATTGGGTCCTCCTGCTTCTAAAAAAAGCCTCCCTACCAATTACCAGCCCATTACCACCGTCCCCTTCCTGCTAGAAATTCTTGAATGGGCCTCGTATATTCAGATCCAGAGCTTCTTGGATCACACAATCTCCTGGGTTTACGCCAATCTGGTTCCGCCTAGGCCACAGTGCTGAATCAGTCTTACTGGACCAAAAGATTCAACTAGATGGCATCACAGATGCCGGCAAGTCAGCCCTCCTCTTGCTACTCGACCTGTCTGCAGCCTTTGACCTTGTGGATCACCAAATCTTTTGTCAACACTTGGCCTCTGCATCACACATCCCACCTGATGCCATTGCTTGGCTATCATTCTTCCAATCCGAGAGAACCATGAAGGGGTTTTTAACCAGTGCTGAAACCCCTCCCGCCCCTTTCACGTGTGGTGTCCTGCAAGGTTCCTGTGGTTCGCCAACACTTTACAATATATTCACTAAGCCATTATTTGACCTGCTTGATGACAAAGGAATTATCTGCAACAAACTATGCAGATGACAAGCAGATGCTTCTCCCACTTACATGAAATTATGCCACTGACTCTCACAATCTCCTCTCCATCAACCACAACATCTAGGTGTGGATGGACTCCCATCATCTCTGTCTTAATGACAGAAAACCTGCTGGTCGGGGTACACACACCACTCTCAAGATGCTCTTCCCTGCCTACAAATCCTTTATCATCAATGCCATTTGCATCCAGGTCTCTGATAGCGTAAAGACCTTAAGGGTCTACCTGGATGCTACTCTCTCCCTCACAAGACAGATAAATGCAATCGCCTCCTCTGCAGCTCACACCTCCAAATTAACCAAGACATGCAGACCATTCTTGACCGCAGAAAAGTTTGTCATCATCGCCAGAGCACTTGTAGGAACCAGTCTGGATTACTGCAATGCCCTTTTTGCTGGGACCTCCTCACACAATATCAAAAAACTACAAATCGTTCCGAATAATGCGCTCAGAGCAGCACTCAGTATATCTAAGTGTGAACAGAAGAAGAGATGCACATTTGCTTTGCTGCTTTTCTGCGGGAAGTAGCATAGATCCAGGAGTGAATTATTGTCTATTGCCCCCTCTCAGAAGCATCGGCACAATGTGTGTCATTACTTGCACTTATTTGGCCATTAAGAGTATGTGAGCTCACTTCCATTATATCCACCTCATTGGTGTAGACTGCGGCAGCACCTATTTTAAAGAAGGCAGTGATTTTTCCTTTAGTTTGTGGTTTTGCATTATATTTCCAGTGTGAAGGAGCACACTTTGAGTGTCATTCATCACCCGTCTTATATGCTTGGCTTGTTGCTCCCGCTGCCCCCTACGTAGATTGTATTTACTTTGTATTTTACTGGGCATGCTTTAATCAGACCCGTATGCATCAGGGGTAGGTAAGTCACTCATGTTCGAGGTGTGTTAAGCCGAATTACTCACTTGATGTTTATACAGTCAGCCTCCCTCTTCCTGCTCCATGAGAAATCAGCGTGTTAGCATTTGACAAAGCACTCTTGCAAATGCACGCACGCACACTTTACGCCTGGAAGATGAATTATCTCAATGCAAGCAGGTAAATCCAAGTATTTCCCCATTAAACGTAGAAGTCTGGTAGCATGTCAGCACTCGACAAAGCACTCTTGCAAATGTGTGCATGCAAATGTGCATGCCCTCACACTTTATGCTTCTTCCATGTGGGTAGGCAGGCCTTCCTGTTTGATGGCCAATCGAATGAATGAAGATTCAATTATCTTGATGCATGCAGGAATATCCAAGTATTTCCCCGTTAAACATAGCGGTCTGGCAGCATTTAAGCACTCGACAAAGCACTCTTGCAAATGCACAAGATGCACATTGGCTTCCCATCCGGTAGCACATCATCATTGGGTCACTAGTCATCACGCACAAGTGTCTCTCCAACACAGTGCCTAAGAATCTTTCGCAAACATTCTCTAACTCCAAATCAACCAGACCTACCTGCTTAGCTTATACCCACCTGTTGATCATCTCGATCAACAAACAGATCGGGGAGCTCTAGTTTCCTGGTATCTGCTGCTGAGAACTGGAATGCTCTTCCTCCTTACCTTAGATCTAAACAATCATACTGGGCATTCATAAAACACCTCTTTACTATCCTCTACCCAAGCTGGCCTGTTTTAGACTAAAACCTGATATGCCTGTGACCTTTTGTCTTAACCTGTAACCAGCGCCTTGATACCTCTGGGTTTGGTGCGCTTAACAAATGCAAATTAATAAAATAAATGAATGATGGCTGCTTTCCGAAATTCATGTATGTCCACTGACCTAAAGCAAAATACCATTGGTTTTGACAATGGGCATATTATGGCAGTGCCTCACAAATGCATATACAAGAGCCATCTGAAGTTCAACCCCTCCAAGACCAAATTTCTACTAATGACCAACAGCACCAAACACCTGGAAATCCACATCCGGCTCTGCACTATGAACCTCAATGGCTTTACACCCCATCTGATGACCTGCACCAAGTCGCTTGTGTTCTACATAAACAGACACCTCTCCTTCAAGGAGCACATACGAAAGAAGACACAAATTGCTTGGCACAAACGTTCTCTCCCACAGAGCATCAGGCCCTTCTTCCCAGAAAAATACGTAAAATCTGATGTTCAAGCCTTGGTCCTCTTCTACTTGAATGGGGACAATGCCCTTCTGGAAACCCTTCCAGTGACCACTGTGCCACCCCTGAGATGTGTCTTACATTCTGCAGCATGACTCATCAAAGTACTCAGCAATTCAAACCACATCACCCTGGCACTAACCGAACTGTAGTAGCTACCGGAAAAAGAATATATCAGCTTGAAATCCTGCTGCAGCATCTACATGGCCGTCACCTTCAAGCCCCCAATCTATTTTTCTGACAAGCTCAGTATCTGTGGAGGCCAATGGTCCACCAGAAGTAAGGACACGTACAAGTGCAGACTTGAACTCCACCGGTGCAGGAAGGAAAGAACCAGAAGACAGTCCTTCTCAATTGCCCCCTTGCTTCTACATTTCAGGAGGCAGCTCAAAACGGTCCTTGTCAAATAATGGTGTCTTCCTAACACCTAAATCTGCACACTCCCCACCTAACATGAGACTGGACAGTCTGCCCCCCCCCCCCCGTTTCTTCCCCTGGTTGCTTGTAGATCCCTTGCTTCCAAATTGCCTGTCTTCCCCTTGCCCTTTTGTTAGCTTCCTGCTCCCTTGTGTCTCTGCTTCCATCATTCTGTACTACCTCCTATGAGTTGTAAAGTACTTCATTTCATCCCAATGTTGGGTCCATACTCATTAAATACCCTAATAGGAATTCTGGAGAAGAACTTTACACATTGCTGCCAAAGGAAGCTGTGCCTTTACCTCTGGAAGGTTGATGCAATGCATTCTACTGCTTTTCTGATTGTGCTCTATTCATAGACAACAGTGTGAGTTGTAGTATCAGCTGTGTGGAAGATAAACAAAGGCCAGCTGGCAGGGTCAGACTGGGGCATAAAATTGTCTCGGGGCACCAATGAAAAAGTGGGCCACGGTTACAAATGGCCATTCATGAATTTTGTGACACTGTTTGAGTAATACCCAAGGGAGGTTTTTGATCAAATGTGATGCAAATTGTGCATTTTAAAGAATATTGATTCAGTTACACTGGTCAAAACTACTAGCCGTGTGGTGAAGTAACTTACCAAAACTGCCAAAAGAAGTGGCCCACTTTGACCAAGCATTTTGAGGTTTTGGTTCAGGCATTGACCTATTGCCTTATAGGCCAGTTTGAGCCTGCCAGCTGCTGCTCAGCCCATACCTTAGAGGGAACATTATTCTGTCCAGTGCGCAACCGACAGAGTGGCTTGGCCTGCAACTGCAGTTCCATGATTTGTAATTTAAGACCTTGTACTATAGTAAAATGCGCATTAAATAACCCTTGGTTTCAATGTTCCCGATACAAACGTCTGACCTCTTTCTTTTTTAACTGACTGCAAACACAAAGATCAGGAGAGGACATTGGTGGCCAAAGTATGAAGCACGTTGCCAGGGGAAATCTGCACATTACAGGACCAGTTGAAATTGAGTAAAGATCTAAAATCCTGGCTTTTCAACACATAATTAACAGAAACTATCCAACACTACACAAACAGTGAACACACCTCCTTTGACACAGACACACCCAAAGGGAACGCATACCGGCTCCCAACCACTTATTTCCAACCAAACTCATAACACTCAGACAAAGATACCAACAACCAGAATATGACTACAATATGACAAATCCTTTGGGCACAGCTACAACTCTAATGCTTTCACCCTTCTTCTTTAGTATAAAAAATGCAACAGAGGACATCATTCTGCTACTACCAGGAAGAAGCTCAACACCTCTTGCCAAAATGCAACCAACAGTGATGTCATGGCTAGTACCCAGTAAGGACAATCTGAGGATCAACCGCTGACCCTATTCACTAACCCATGATTTGTTCACCTTACTCACACAAGCAAACTCAAATTTGGCAACTACACTCAGCTTTTAAAATACCCCTTCCACAGACTCCAAGCAACACAACTCTACAACTATATCATCAGCAGACACACCTAGTTCCAGCCAAAGCACACCCACATTGCGTGTATGAGGTTCCCTCTCTTAGCAAAAAGTCCTCAATACTCCTAGAACATCACACCTAGAAAGCTGTCTCAGACACAGAGCTCAGGGTACTTCGGATGTACACGATTAACACAAAGCACCACAATCTCACTTTTGTCTCCTCCCAGATACACCATAGCAGCTAGAGATCCAGGACCATGTGATTGGCTCAAGCTGCTCTGGTGAATCAGGAAGAGAGTGGGTGGGTTGGGTTAGTTGGTGCTTCACAGTACAAATCCTAATACCATAACATAAAATATAATTGAGCTTAGACACAACTGTCACCTTGACTATTTGCCACAAATGGATAGCCCCAGTTCACTCTATTTTACATCTATTTTACATCTCCAAGTTGATTTAGTCACATGAGGTAGGACAGGTAAGCCTAGGTGTGGGTCCTAGGTTTGCTGGTCCTAGAGACCCAAGTTGCACATCACTGATGATGTCCAAGGAGGCTGAAACATGTCTGGGGGTGCTTGTGATCTCGTGAAGAAGGGATGTGACCACGCAATTAAGACTTGACTGCCCCTTTTGTGATGGGAACAAACCTGCCTTGCATATGGTCTTTCCTCTTTCTACAATGGCTTAGCAGGCTGAAGAATGATAGTCTGGAGCGTTAGCCAGACTTATGCCAGAGGTTGAGATTAATTCAACACTTTCCAGCCTTCACATCTTTTGTTTTATGTCATGGAAGCCTAGATTCGGTTGGGTCCCCAAGTGCTTCATTCACTTAGACACCTATCCAAAGTGGCAGTGATGAATATTTGCCTTAGTAGGGACCCAGCAGATGTGTTGTGCATTGTATTTCTGCCAGTTGATTATGTTGTCAGAAAAGTTTCAAAAAGCATCTGTAGTGTCTGTCAGCACGCTTATGGAACTAAGGGATAAATACATTTTAACATTTTATTGTACACATTCAGCATCCTTTCTGTCATACTAGCCGGTGTACATGAGGGCAAACATGAAAGCCTGAGTTTTTTCAAGCTACACCACATTAAAGCAAATCCCTGCGGGGGTAATCGTGAACTTGACTGCGCCAAATGGGGACAAAGTTTATTTTAGATTTCGAAACTAAAAAACCAAAGGTACATAACCTTGATGAAGAGTTATATACATTCCTAGGGACATGAGTAGTTTTGATTGATCTTTTTTTAAATTGTCTGATTTCTCTTTTTCTGTCTTTTCATTGCGTTTTCTTTGACTCTGTAAATTCAGAATCAACATATGAATATCCATGAAATCATTGGTCTTACTTAAGATATTACGTTTGATTGCTAATGTGTGGTACTTGCTTCTCATCAGATTGTGTTTAAATTCACTTTTTTAGGATTTTTGCACAGTCTCTATTCTTTATTGTCCTTTTTCGGAAATTGTTTTACATCTTTTTCAACTTTATGGTTATTAATGTCATAAATGTGCCATGAAGTGCCAAAGTTCCTTGTGCTCTAAAGGGGGGGTTAACATGGACGTTACATTTCTAAGTTTCATAGCCAAGGATATTTTAAATATAGTAGCTGCACTACACACTTTATAAATAGGTCTTGTATGACCTTATTGTTTACAGCCAGAAAGTTGCACTTTATTGAATGTTTACAATAAGCACGTTGCACTTTAGACATGGCTCTGAAACAGAAATTTCCGTGGTATCAAAATTAAACATCTAGGCACTTAGCACTTTAGAGATTTTGCATGATGTGATTGTTTACAATATAAAAGGATGCACTATGCACTTTATTATAATGTTGACAAACATTTCTTCCATGACATAACGCATGGCTTTAGACAAATGCAAAGATGTAAGCACAGTGCACTTTGGTCATGAAACATCTATTCACAGTAAGCAATAGGCACGTGCTGCGAGATAAGTGTCGCAATTGACTACTACTGTATTACGCTATTTGGATTTCCGTAAAATTGTGCGAGAAGTAGTCTAAATGCGTACCCATAAGGCAGCATGAGGCAATCTCCACTATAGAATCTGCCAAGATGCCATTTGCCGCAATTTGCTAACCACAAGTAATTTTATATTTTATTTTTTGCGGTATTTAAACAAGAGGTTGCGATTTATGCAAAATGTATTGCCATTTTAAAGTATTTCACTTTTGATTCAATCTTGTTTGCTGTAAAACAATGGGCCTCATTAGGACCCTGACGATCCCGTATTGAACGGTGCTGGTACGGGACCGGCACTGTTCATTACGGGCTGCCCAATCATGAGGCCTGCTAGCGTGTCCCGCTTCTCACGCCTGGTCAGACCAGACGTGAAAAGCGGGATACGCTAGCAGGCCAGGATGCTAACAACGGGCCCATCATTAACGGGCCCGTTGTTTAGCATCATCCCCATTCCCATTTGAGCCCTACTGGGTTCAAATGGGAATGGGGATGGATTTTTACCAGGTCCTAGAAAAGGGCAATGACCGGGTCCGCCAAGGCCGGAATGACCCGGTTATTGCCCTTTTCTGGGATCTGGTAAAAAATCATTACTGGCGGCAGCCGTGCCCTTAATAAGGGCACGGCTACCGCCTGGGTCGTAATGAGGCCCAATTTTCTTGATATGTTTGTGTTAGCATTATTTGTGGCATACTAAAGTATATGTTAAGGTAGAATTAGCTGAATTTCAGGGGTTTTGTTGCGTTAAGTTCTCACCTTAACGTCCCTGCAACTAAAGTTTTTTCCTTGAATTTCAAGGGTTTTTTTATTGCATAGATTTTTTCCACACATGGCCAGTGGCCACGACCTACGCCGTGCCCACTGTATATTTTAGAACACCACCAGATCACTAGCAATGGGCTTCAGCAATGATCAAACACTACCAGACCACTAGACATGTCCACTGTCCATTTTAAAAACAAGTGCTTGTGGTCTTGTGAGTAAGACTCTGCATTGGGAACATGACAACCTGAGTAAATTCCTGGTAGCCAAATACTTGCGCAAGCTTGCCAACCTCAAAAAACCCCAAGCGGTTGCATCGCCCTCTGAAAACAAGTTAAGTCTACCCAAATGTGTCCTTTACTTGTGCCCTGAAAAGCAGCCACAATCAAAGGAAACTAACAACATCACTGTCTAGGATTTCAAACTCTCTTGCCACATTGTGGGCATATACTCATGACTTACTTGCTCTCTCATCATTTTCCCTCATCACCCCATGCCTGTCTTTCAATAATACTCTGCTTTAGAAAGATAACTTGAAAAGTAAACATTCCATAGTGTCACTCAAATATATTAATCCTTATAGAACTATGGTAGGCAAAACGTGTACACTTGTGGCATTATTCCCCCATCTTGATTGTGAGACTACAAATACCAGAATGCAATGTATTTATTTAATATTTATTTATTTATTGAACATGTATATGGCGCCTATACATCAGATAGTGTTTCCATGTGCCACAAGACAAAATGGGAATGGGGGAACAGAGGAAAAAGTAATAGTAATGGTCGTACTAGGCTTTGTGACATTCAGATTGTGCAAGTGCAATAACAGGAAATGCAGAGGAAAAGGGAAGAGGGAGAAGTGCAGGAGAGAGGGGGGCCAGGGGAAGGACAAGTGCAAGGGAGGACCCAGAGGCCAAATGCTGCAGGAGAGAAGAGGGGGTAGGGGGCTATCTAGTGTGAGGGAGGAGGGTGGACCAAGCTCAGTAGGCTAGTCAGGGAAGGGTGCCTGAGGGCAAGTGCAAGTGGGGGGAGAGAGGGAGACTGGTCAAAGGAGGGTTTGGACCCGATAAGGCTCAGGAGGGAGACAGACAACCAGACATAGAGGGAGGGGGACTAGCAGGGTAGGGAGAGGGAGATGGAGGATGAGAAGAGGAAGGCCCTGAGAATCTTCCAGAATTTAAGGAGATCCGGTTCAAGACAGAGGGGTGCAGGAAGGCCACTCCAGGGGGAGGCTTGTGCCGAAGAGAGAGAGTTAGGTGCAGAGAGTTAGAGCTAGAGGACCGAAGAACTCGAGCATGGCGGTATTTAGGGAGAGAGAGTTGGATGTAGTGAGGTCCCAGGTCCCAGAAAGACATGTGGCTGATACACCGGGTGTTTAGTTTGATCCTTGCAGACACAGGGAGCCAATGGAGAGATTTAAGGGCTGTAGAGATGCGTTCCCTGGGCTTGTGGCCGAGGATATGTTTTGCAGTTCTATTCTGGATTAGCTGAAGAGGGCAGAGGGCGGAAAGAGGTAGATTAAGGAGGAGGCTGTTACAGTAGTCAAGCCTAGACAGAACCAGACCCCTCGAGACATTGAGTTTCTGGGGTAAGATGAGGAAAGGGAGAATGCCGCTGAGGAGGTAAAGCTGAAAGTGAAATTTCCTGACAAGGTCAGTGATGTGAGGTGAGAAGGAGAAAGAGAAGTCAAATATGATACCAAGGTTTTTAGCTTCACAAGAGAGTGAGGTGAGGGGCCCCAAGGAGGGTGCCCGGAGAGTAGGAGGAAAGTAGGGGGCAGGAGTCCCAATGAGAAGGATCTCAGTCTTACTAGCATTAAGGCAGAGATCAATAGAAGCACACCATGAGAATCATCACGAGGTTGCCAGTAAAACCCACCGGTAGACGGCGGGTTACCGGCAGCCCCATAACTCTGTTACTGCTGCCTGACATCCCATGTCTGAATAGCAGCCAGACAGTCAGGAATGAGGGAGGAAGCGGAGGGAAGCTTAAAGGAGAGCTGTGTGTTGTCAGCATAGCATTGAAAGTGGGGTCGAGAAGGTAGAGATCAGGTGGGCAAGATATATGTTGAAGAACCACAGCGAGAGGATAGAACCCTAAGGGACATTGCATGTGGAGAGTCAGATAGGATAGAGAAACTGACCCAGTTGCACTTGGGAGGGCCTGTTTGAGAGGAAGGAGGCCAACCAATCCAGTGCCCTGTCAGTGCTGCCAAGGGTGTCATGGAGCCGATTTATGAGGGTCAAATGGTTGACTGTGTCAAAGGCAGAGAACAGATTGAGAAGAATGAGAACAAAAGGGGAATTGGAATCAAGGTTGGAGAACAGGTCATCATGGGTGCTCAGGAGAGCAGTTTCCGCGCCTGTAGCAGCTCTGAAGCCAGACTGGTGGTCGTGGAGACAACCAACAGATTCAGTGTGGTGGATTAGTTGGGAGATAACCAACTTGATATGATATGATGTGGCATTTATAACGCGCCTATACACAAGTGTTTCAAGGTGTAACGAGGCAAGGGAGGGGGAACAGAGGGAAGACAGAGACAACGATCTTACTAGGCCAGGTGACACTGAGATCGCGAAGTGCAGGGGATGGGGGAAGGGGAAAAATGCAAGGGGAAAGGGGGAGGGGCAGTGCAGTACATAGGATAAACAATACAATAAATAAAAACAATAAATAAGCAGTGCGGCAAGCTGGTGGCAAGTACAAGGGTAAGTGCAGACATCAGGTGTCAAGTGTTGGTAGGGGGGCTGTAGGGATACAGAAACATTCCCTGAGTGCAAGGGTTGCCAGGGATCTAGTGCAGGTGTGCAACTGGTGGGGAGGGGACCTGGGCCCGGGAACACAGGGTAGCCATGTGACCAGAGCAGTTTCAGTTTCGGCCAGGGGAGAGGAGGATAGAAAGCAGAAGCAAAGAGGAAGGTCTTGAGGTGCTTCCAACCAGAGATGGTTCTCCTGAAGTTTCATAGAGGCAGGGAGGCTGTTCAAGAGTGTGGCCCCAGCCGAAAAAAAGAGATCTACCACCAACTCGTTGCTTGGAGAAGTGACTGACCCTGAGGGAGTTGGAGGCGGATGAGCAAAGAGCTCGAGAAGGAAGATATTTAGGAAGAGAGAGTTGAAGGTATTGAAGCCCCAGGCTCCAGAAGGCTTTGTGGACAATGCAGAGGGTTTTGAACTTAATCCTTGCAGCCACTGGGATCCAGTGCAGAGATTTCAGTCCTGGAGAGATACAATCCCTGGGCTTGAGGCCAAGGACAAGTCTGCAGTCCTGTTTTGGATGAGTTGCAGAGGGCGGAGAGTAGAGGCACGCAGATTTCAAAAGAGGCTGTTGAAGTAGTCCAGCCTAGAGGGAACCAGAGCTCTGGAGACAGTGAGCTTCTGGTGGAAGGAGAGGAAAGGAAGAATACCTCCGAGGAGGTGCAACTGGTAGAGGGACTTCTCCAAGAGTTTGCCCAAGAATGGGGTAGTCGAAATAGGACGATAGTTAGCCGGACAGGAAAAGTCCACAGATGGCTATTTTAGGAGGGGTGCACAAGGGAGTGCTTGAGGGGAGAAGAAAAGGAGCCAGTGGCGAAATAATGATTATAGAACTCAGCCAAGGAGAAAGCGAGAGAGACAATATTGGCCTTGCTAGTTCTAGAGAAGCAAGGGAGCACCTGTTTGGATGAGACTTTCATAGAGCAGACTGTCTTGGTGATCTCATCCAGTGCTATGAGTGAGAAGGAGGAAAGAGGGGGGCAGGAAAGAGGACTGAAGTGCAAAGCTCTGAGTGCAAAACTTTCAAGCGCTCACAGTAGCATGGTTTTCAAAACATAATGCATATGCCATGTGTTATGAGATATTTAAAACTAGGAAAACACACAGCATTCAGGACTGTGGACTTTTTGCCATCCAAGCAGTAACCAGGACTGACTCTGCTTAGCTTCAAAGCAAAGAAGGATCCGGCCCCCTCAGGCCATGTTGCTCTATTCTGTTTTGTAACATGGGCGCATTAATTAGGCAACATGTCCTGAGGGTGCTGGCCCCTTCCTCGCTTTGACGCTAAGCAGTCCTGGTTACTGCATGGATGGGCAACCCACTGTAGCTGTAAAAATATATATTTTTTAAATATGTATAAAAGATTGCAGGCTTTGAGAACTCACAATGTTTTTAGGGAATGCGCAGTGATATTAAATATAGTTAATTGACATTCTCATTAGAAGAAAGTGTGCAAGACAAAATAGCATTGGACTTTAAAAAAAGAAATGAACACCAGAAAAATAACATGCAAGAGGAAATAAATCTTCCAATAAATATGATGGCAAAGTATAAAAGGTGCTCTCATTTTAAACCCAGCAATCTGTCATGAAATATTCTGTGGAAAACAAAATTCCAATATAAAACAAATGCTTGTGGTCTTGTGGGTAAGCGTCTGCACTGGGAACATGACAACCTGAGTAAAATCCTGGTAGCCAAATAGTTTAAAGATCATATTTTCATTGGAATCTTGGTGTCACATTTTTCTATTTTGGTATCTCGTACTATTGTTGTTTATGTTGCTTCTGTGCAAGCTCACTCCTCCTGAAGAATATAGCCTGCCCTCGGCCTGTGCTATCCCAAATGGCAAAGGAGGTATATCTGTCGGGCTGTGCCTGTTTCAACCTTCTGATTGGGATCACTGCTGATTTCATAGAACATGGAGCTCAGTAGGCGCTTTAGCTACCACTCATCTCTGCACTTTTGCAGAGCAGTAGTCATTTAAGCAATAAGCCCCGAGCCGCAGAGGCATTACCGAGTTAGGTAATGCCCCTGGGCCCATAGTTATATGCCCGCAAGATTGGGGTACTAATAGCATTTTTGCTGCAGCGTTTCGAGAATAAAGAAAACGGAGTCAGTTTTCCCTTTTCATGGCGGCCATCGGGAGCGGACGCGCCGAGGGCAGAAGTGTTCCCAGCGCATTTGCTCCCGAAAAAGGAGAAAAAAGAAGGTAAGTATTAGAGGATTGTTTGCAAGGGGGGGTGTGGAAGAAAGAAAATACTTACCCGAATCCCTGGCAGGGAAGGATGGCAGCCTCCAGCCGTGTGAAAGCTCGGAGCGGGGATTTCCCCGTTTCGAGCCTCCTCATTGGCTGAGGGCTGCCACACCCCCCGCCGGGAAGAAAGGAAAGGAATCCTGGCCAAGGGATTCCCGGTCAGGTAAAGCCCCAGCGAGGGCCAATCAGAATGTTTGTTATGCTCTGATTGACCCTCGTCGGGTACTCATTTTTTATAAAGTGACCCATCATTTACCACAAAAAAGGAACCATCTCTGGACATCTTCAACTGGTAATTGGTAAAGAAAGCATTGAAAATGTACTCAGCTTTCATCAACTAGTTTAGAAAGGAGTCTGAAAGTGACAACTTGTAACCATGAGTCAGATCTTTGACTATTCTCTCTAGAGCATCTATCTCGTTTTTCTGGCATTGTTTGCATCTGGAGGTATACTGCAGAATAACCCCCTTAGCTTTGTTTAGCAGAGGCCCACATGGTCTCTTCTAACAAAACCAAAACATGGGTTATTTCTGAGAAATCTGTAAGGGCACATATCAATCTCTCATTCACTATGGGATGTCCATAATGCCCCACATACTCCATCTTGGTTAAGGTGGGATTATCAATGGACATAGCTAGGGGTATTGAAATTGGTGCATTATCTGAAAGGGTGCCTGTTAATTGATGTCTATTGGTGAACCTCTCTTATGGTGCTGATGAAAAACATAGAAGTCAATTATAGTACTAGTACCATGTACCCATGAGATTTGAGTACATTCCCTATCAGTCTGGAGTTCAATTAAACTATGATGTTAAATAGCTTGCACAATTTCTGTCTCTCAGTGGGCACCAGCCAACTTCCAGTCCATCCAGTACCCTAGAGAGAGAACAAACATCGAGTAGGCAATGGTTCATAGTGATAATTTCGACAACAAAAATGTCGAAAGTCAAAATTTTAAAAAAAAATGTCGACATTTTTTTTCAATGCATTTTTTTTTCGAAATGGGGGGGTTCCCCCCACCCCTTTTTTAAATTTTTTTTAAATGTTTCCCTTTTTTTAACTCCCGAACCCCTAATATAAATATATAATTAAAAAAAACGAAGTCGACATTTTTTTTTTTGACTTTTTTTGTCGACATTTTTGTCTGTCGACATTTTTTTTTCGAAATTATGACTGCCCACCGCTTATTTCATCAAAATAAATCCACATCTCACAGTCATTTCTTACAATTGTAATACCTATAGAAAAAAGTGGCTACGCTGCATATCTTCCTCTGACCCACTCCCTTAAAACTGTATTGAATCACCCAATCCCTATGAGGTTTCCTAACCTCTTCTGTGTTAAGATTGGTCTCTTTTAAGGAAGCCACATCTGGCCTTGTGGGTTTAAAATATTCCAAATGTGTTTCCCTTTTGATATAATTATTAAGGCCATTGATGTTCATGGACATGATGCCAGGACCTGCCATCAGTAGAGAAATGTGGGCCTCATTACAATGTTGGTTGTATCCTACAGATAAACTCGGCGGGATACTACCAGAATGGTAATACCGTTCCCGACACTGGGAATGCCGGAATTACCAGCGTATTCCAAGTGCCGGCAACAGAGGTAATTCCCCATTCCATGGAGTGCCATGGGGGGATATAGGGAATTGCCAGTATTATTGGTAATACCGGCAGAGATTGGTGATGGTGTGCCAAAATTTCCGGCAGCTCAGTGCTGCCAGTAATTCTGGCCACCCCACCACCAAACTTGTAGTTTGGGAGTGTGGAAAAAGTGTTGGTAACGTAATTACTGCTACTTTCTTTTTTTCTGCACCATCAAACTTGGAATTAGGCCCTTATCTATGAATATAATGATTTAAGGAGCGACCATTGGTAAAACAAACAGGTCGCTTAGATGAAGATGAAAACAGACCACTTACAATCTGACATTCTCAGGCTTGCCCACTTCAGAGTCGACTTCATTGGTCAGAATTGGGTTTTACTAAGCTCCCATTCATCGCATGATAAGGAGCTGTAGAAGTAACTGGGGAGTCGTTCACAGTAAGTAATGGAGTGATATAGCGTACTAGTGGTGTAGATATAGAATTTAGAGTATCTGCTTATAAAGCAGCAGACACAGATATTTTAAGTCACAATTCACAGGAGGCTGTTTCACATGAGAGTCTCAATAGGATCAGAAAGAATGACATAGAAAGAAATAACTGAAAGAAACAAGAAAATTGTTTTGTAAAAAAAATCACTGTGCAGCTGTCTTGCTAACCTTTCATGCTTTGGTCAGTTTTAGGAGCGAACGGGGCCTAATCTCTAATGTGTTCCTCCTTATTTGAGAGTATCTTAAAGTTTGCTGGTTATTTCGGTGGTAGATGCCTGGCCCATTTCTGTTCACAAAATAAATATTTTCAACAATCCTCTTTGCTCTCGGTATGCAGGCCTTGTGGTGAGCAGAGATTCTTGGTACGTGCAGTCACTCGCCTCCTCCTTCTGCATACCGAGTAAGTATTGGAGATAATTATGTTCCAAAAATTCAGTTTTACCATTGTTGGTCTCAATCATATGCACTCATTCTCACATGCCATATTTGACGTCCCACTTTTTGAGCACAAGGCAAAGGTTTAGAAAAGGCTTATTGTCCATCATTGCCTTAGACAAATCAGTTGTTACAAATATGTTAAGGCCTTCGTAGTAGAATGGATTAGGCTTATTGGTCAATGGTAGGATCAGATGTGTACCTGAGTGTACAGATGATCAAAGTCCTAGGTGCGCTACCAGCGGATGGATTGAGTGGTTTGATCCTGTGTACTCTTTGAACTTACAGTGGGGTGTCAGAGGGCAGTTCTAAGCTGCTGCTGTAGCCATGTCTTCATGAACATTACCATATACTTTCCCCCTAGATGTTCACAGATGATGAACATGTGTACACTATTGTGTCTACTTCGATATTCCAAATCAGTGATAGTAGCTGCTAGTTCCAGTGCTTTGGGTTGCAGTTGTTAAACCCCTCAATTTAATCTTCAACAGGCAGGATACGCTCTTCCCTAATTCTACCAACTTGTGATAGTAAGGTAGGGAAGTAAATGTACCCAATGCCATTTTGTGTCACCAGCTCTTTATTTTATATATATCTATAAAGAAAAGGTCCATTATAATTCTTAATGACTTATCCAACAATGTGTAATATGACAAACATGGTATGTTTCTCAAGAGGACAGAGAAGAAATCCAATGTATTTTGGATCATCGATCCTTCATCAACGATGTATCTGTAGTTAATAATCATAGGCCAGATATTTAATGTATCTAAACCATACCCTGAGAAAGGAGTTTTATATAAGTAGAGTAGTTAAAGATAAATACAGCGTGTTAGGGAGAATTCTCTCTTTAGGCTGAATTTCCTAACCTAGTGAGTCCCCCCAGCAGCTTTGCTGGATTTCTGGAGTTAGTTTTTTTCTCCTGCCAAGAGTGAGACTCTTTTTCTCCCACTCTTGGACATGATTTATGGTGTTCCTTTGACTGTTAATGTGTTTTATGGGCTATGGGGTCCTTTACTCCATAGGGCCTCATGTGTTTTTACTATGTGTGTTACAGAGCACCCTCCGTGCAGTGACACAGGGGTGTTATAGTGACACCCCACCATAGACTCCATACCCTGAAACTGACTACTGTCTCCAAGGGCATGTAAAGGCACCATTGGCTTTACTAGTCCCAAATTATTAACAGAAACCGGTACAAACCATCATATTGTGGACGTACTGGTCGGGGCCATTCGATTGCCCCGGGGTCTGTTAGTCGAGGGGGCACGTCTCCGTCCCCCCTGATCGAGTTTTGGCTGGTGGCAGTGGATACTACTTTTTATATTCGACCGCGAATATATCCCTATGGGATTTTCCCATTGTTTGAGGCTACCAACTTTAATTATTTAATTCTCATAGCCTCGAACATACCGCTGGTTTATTTAATTCATATTAATTCTCCGTTTGGTATTTTTTGCCAGGACTCGATTCTAAAATGGTGTTTGTGTTCTCTTCTGTGACTCCAACCCAAGTCGAGCCCTTTGTTCCACTTTTTGGCGGGTTTCTCCACAGAAGCCTCCAAAAGTGGTGCCACTCTGTCTGGGTACCACAGGGGGTGTTGGAGGGGGTTTAGGCACCCTGGACTGAGTTACCTTGGTAACTCAAGTCGCACTCTTGTGTGATTGGCCCAAGTGGTGAGCCGGCCGGCTCACCACTTAGCATGTTTGATTGACAGCTAGGCTGAGTGAATGGGGGTGTGCTACATTAAAGCAGGGCTTTGGGGACTGGAACTTCAGAAGTCGCCACAGGACCTGAGAATCTGACGAGGGAGAAGCTGAGCCGACCTACCACGACGACACCACCGGTGGGTCCCTGCGGAACCGACTCACCACTTCCCGACGACAGAGAAGATCTCCCGGCTGGAGAGGCTTCTTCCCCTGACTGGTGGGCACAGCCAGTTTACCTTCTTCTCCTCGCATCCCAGGACGTCTTGTGGTCGAATCGCCCATGCCAAGCACCCCGGCAACCGGATAGCCACTTACCACTGGACCGCGAATAAAAGGACCGCTCCTTTTACCTGAGAACTCCGCGGCTGGTTTCTTCCCTGGCAGTGCAACGGACTCCTGTCTTCCTCCCCGACGAGATCCTCTCTTCCCCCAGATGAAGCACCGACTTGCATCTGCTACCAGGAACAACTGCCCCCCGCTGGAGTATTCTCACCACTTTAAGGTACCGTGTCTGCCAGGCCTCCCTTTCTAAAGATTGCTACAAGGTAATAATAATCCCTTAACCTTCTGGACTGGCTGACCGCCTTGACCATCTAACTGGTCCCTTTCTTTAGTCCAACCCTTTCTGACCTTTTCAAGACTTTTGTGCACTGCAACCGTGTGACCTTGGACACATTTCGTTCTGATCCTATTAAAGTGGATCCGGCCTTCTGAACTCTAACTTCACGGTTTTACTTTGCCTTCCTCTCTTGTTGTGTTCTTGTGAAAGTGTTGGGATCTGTTTCAAATTATACTCTGCTTTTCTCTCCCTCTTTAAAACGAATTATTAGAGTGCCATCTGCGTTAAGCGCTCACCGCTGTCTGCAAATAAGTGGGGCTTTACTTAAGAATTGTCTAATATTCTTTTAAGGGAGTGTATATCTTTTAGTGACCGTGTTTTTGAACTGCTTAACATTAGTGCCTGTGTGTTTTACTCGATGTGGTTTTAAATAAATAATTATATCTCTTTTACACCAACCCCTGGTCAGTGTTTACTTGTTCTACTATGTTCTTTTGACCTATTGTGGATACTCTGTATACTGCCTAACTCTTCTTGAGGGAAGTCTGACTGCTCAGCCACAGCTACCAAGTGAATCTGTGTGGTTCAGACTGCTACCAAGTGTCACGCTCACCTGATTCCCACGGAGGCGCAGGTCTGGCTTCGAGTGCTGATGCTTCTTCTATGGTGAAGCGCAGGACTCTGAAGATGGACTCACTGGCTCGCAGGAATATTCCCCTGTGCGTGAAAAGGGAGTATTACCTACTGACGGAATAATGCTCAAGCCTCCCACTCCCTTCCAACCCTCCACGATACCCTTCCTCGATTCCCCGTGAAGTCTCACCTTAGGGTCTGAAAGGACGCGCTCTCCATCCTGCTTCTGATGCAGGGGCGCGTTGAAACCCAGTTACTTCACTGGATTGAGGTTTGATGGGAGTTCAAATAAGCTTGACTATTCAGGTAAGGCGCTGTAAGAGTTCTGTAGCAAGTTCAAATGTTCAAGCTTAATAATAATGTTCATCGTCTTATTGCAGCAAGCGCTAACGCTTATATCTTTTTCCCCTTAGGGGCCGGGGTTCGGAATGCCGGAGATATGGCGCCGACCCGAAGTGAAACGTGCAGTTCCAGTAAATGACAGGTAAGTTCTGGATGAGCGTTAGGGTAATGTCTTTGCATTCGCTCATTCAATGTCTTTGTCTTTTTTCCCCATAGGGGCCCGGGTCCAGAATGCCAGGAAGCGGCAGGACCCGAAATTAAATGGGAATGACCCAACAGGTAAGTCTTAGAAGGAAACTGAGCTTTTCCTATTCCCTTCCTTCTCTCACCTTGTGTTCTTGTCTTTTTCTCTCTAGGCTCTGGTAAGTGGCTGCGGATCCGGATGATCGCTGCTGAAGATGGAGGTGCCCAGGAAAGGTGAGTGAAATGCAGCGCTGCAGCGATCGGAGCGAAATGCTTTTAAAATGATTTCTTCCTTTTCAGGATCGTCGGTGTGAAGTCTCCGTGATGCAGCTTTAGCAGGTAAGGTCTTCTTTCTCTCCAATTCTCTCTTAGCAGGTGACCCAGGATGCTGACAGGCGTGGCTGAAGTCCAGATGCAGGAGCTGACACGGTGAGCGTCCAGCTGCGAGGAGCAGAACAACGCGAAGCGTGAGATGCTGATCGGGCGTGGTTTAAATAGCTTTGGAAGAAGTTCCAGGTATGTATCCTTCCACCGATCAGGTATGTATCCTTCCCCGACCACACCCAGGGGAAAGTAGGTCCACAGGTAAAGTAGTTCCATTCAGGCCTCAAGAGGGCCTGGATGTAGCAGCAAGGTCTGCATCAGGTAAGTGCACCTTAAAACACTTGAACACATGTCTAGCTTTATGAGCCTGGCGCCTAAGGCGCCAGGACAGGGGTCCAACATGAGCCTGGCGCCTAAGGCGCCAGGACTGTGTCCAAAGGACCCCAGCTTGGGCCCGCTGGCACTTCCCTGGGGGAAATGATGCCTGCCTCTGGGGTTGCTGCGTCGGACCTGGCTCCTTGGAGGTAGGCATCATGACAGTACCCCCCTCACGGCCCCTCCCAAGGTTGTTCCCTCCGGGGGTTTTGGCTTGTTCGGAAATCTCCGGTGGAACCTTTGTATTAATCGAGGTGCGTGAACATGGTTACTAGGCTCCCACGATCTCTCCTGCGGTCCATATCCCTTCCAGTCAACAAGATAGAAGAGTTTGGACTTTAACACCTTGGAGTCTAAAATGTCTTTAACTTCGAATTCTAATTCCCCTTCAATTTGAACTGGGTCTGGAGGCTTGGACAGTTGGGTCCCTGGTTGTACTGGCTTCAAAAGTGATGCATGAAAAACTGGATGAATACGCATGTTAGACGGTAAATCCAGTTTAAAGGCCACAGGATTGATTATAGCCTTGATGGGATAAGGTCCTATAAATCTGGGATTGAAGGTTCGCGGGCCCTTGAGGGGTAAATGTTTCGTTGCTAGCCATACCTGATCTCCTACTTGGTAAGGAGGAGTTTTACTTCGGTGCAAATCAGCGTTTTCTTTATACTTTTTCTTGGCTTGCTGTAAATGAGTTGCAGCTTCTTTGAAGGCTTGGGTTATTGTGGAATGCAGATGATTTACTGCGGGCATTTCCAGGGTCAGAGGTGGATCTAGATCAGAGGTCCGAGGATGGTGACCATACAAAGTATAAAAAGGAGTTTGTCCGGTTCCAGAATGCACTGAATTGTTGTATGCATATTCTGCGATCCAAAGGATGTCTTTCCAATTTAACTCGGATTGGTGTAACATGCACCGAAGATATTGCTCGAGATCTAATTGGTTCTCTCGGTTTGTCCGTCGGTCTGGGGGTGGTGGCTGGTGGATAGCCGCACATCTATTTGTGCTAGTTGGCAACACTTCTTCCAAAAATGGGAGATAAATTGACTTCCACGATCCGAGACTAATATGGAAGGGAAACCATGTATGCGAACTATATTCTCCAGAAATTCCTTGGCCAAGGTGGAAGCTGAAGGCAAACCTTTTAAAGGGATAAAGTGGGCCATTTTGGAGAATAGATCCACAATTACAAGGATAGTGTTGTAACCAGCACAAGGAGGCAGGTCAGTTATAAAGTCCATTGACAAGGTGTGCCATGGTGCCGGTGGAATATCCAAGGGTTGAAGTAGGCCGGCTGGCCTTTTCTTTTGACCCTTGTTTTGGGCACAAATTCCGCAAGACAATACAAAAGACTTTATGTCTTTTCTCCAAGAAGGCCACCAGAAGGGGCGTTTGATTTTTTCCTCCGTTTTAGCGATACCATGGTGTCCTTCCATTAATGATTCATGATGATGGGCAATAACAAGTTCTTGCAATTCTTTACTAGGCAGAAACAACCGCTCCTGGAAGTAGGGTAAGACATCCTTAACGGTGTAATGAGGAGCCATTTTGACTCCGTTCCAGTAAGGCTGAAGAGTCTAGAAGTTGTTTTACTTGCGTTTGGATGTCCTCAATAGTTTGCAATGAAGTTAGGCCTAAGATTCTTTGTTCTGGTATGATTGGCACAGGTTCTAAACTCGAATTGGGTTCTTCCATGCCAATCCGGGATAAGGCGTCCGCTTTACCATTCTTGCAGCCAGGGCGATAGGTAATTACAAAATCAAAATCCGCAAAGAATAGAGCCCATCGGAGTTGTCGTGAAGATTGAGCCTTGGCCGTCTTTAAATACTGTAAATTTCTGTGGTCCGTAATTACGGTGATGGTGTGTCTTGCCCCGAGAAGGTAGTGACGCCAAGCCTTGAAAGCAGATTTAATAGCCAGTAACTCTTTGTCGGTAATTGCGTAGTTGATTTCAGGAGGAGAACATTTCCTGGACCAAAAGGCCACAGGGTGGAGTTGGTTAGTTTCTGGGTCTCTTTGTGACAGGACAGCTCCCATGGCCGAACTGGATGCGTCGGTTTCCACAATGTAAGGGAGATCTGGGTGCGGGTGCTTCAATATAGGTGCAGAGGTGAATTTGGTTTTCAGGTCCTGAAAGGCTTGTTCGGCCTCAAGAGTCCATTCAAAGCGTTTGTTTTTCTTTAGGGGAGCTGTGATGGGTTGGACTGTTCGGGAAAATTCCGGGATGAATCTTCGATAGAAATTGGCGAAGCCGAGCATGCTCTGAACTCCCTTCACCGAGCTAGGAGATGGCCATTTGAGGATGGCGTCCACCTTTCGCGAGTCCATTCGGACTCCTTGAGGTGTCAGGATGAATCCGAGAAACTCCACTTCTGTGGTATGAAAAACGCATTTTTCGAGCTTTGCAAATAGTCTGTGCTGGCGCAATTTCTCATGAACTGCCCTAACATGTTTTCTGTGATCGGATTCTGAAGAGGAGTACACCAGGATGTCGTCAATATAAACAATGACACAGACGTCGATAAGTTCCCGAAGAACATCATTCATAAAGTACTGAAAGGCGGCAGGTGCATTGCACAAACCGAAGGGCATCACCTGATATTCGAAGAGCCCAAATTTGGTGCGGAATGTAGTCTTCCATTCGACGCCTTCTTTTATACGCACCAGGTGATAAGCTCCTCGGAGATCTAACTTGGTGTACACACAAGCGTCTTTCACCTGGTCGATAAGCTCAGGGATCAGGGGCAGAGGATAACGATTCTTAATCGTTATTTGATTTAGGGCGCGATAGTCTATACATGTTCTAAGGTGGCCCTCTTTTTTCGGCACGAAGAACAGAGCTGAGGAGACAGGAGACTTGGACGGGCGAATAAATCCATTGGCTAGGTACTGATCTAAATACTGACGCAAATGTAGGTTCTCAGGTTCCGTAAGAGCATAAATCCTACTACAAGGTAGTTGAGCATTGGGTACCAGATCGATTTGGCAATCATAAGACCGACGGGGAGGTAACGTGTTAGCCTGTTCCTTCTGAAAAACGTCTTGGAATTCTTGGTATTCTGACGGTAGCTGTACAGGGGTGGAAGTTGCTGAGGCTAGACCCATAACTGGATTTCTTGGGTAACAAGTTGGTTCATAATCAGGAAAACTTATCTTCTTTGCTCGCCAGTCAATTCTGGGATTATGTGTTTCTAACCAAGGAATTCCAAGAATTACCTGAAATTGTGGGGCCTTGATCACATCAAACACGATTGCTTCCCGATGTCCATCCTGACCCACCAGTGTCATTTCAACAGTGGAATGCGTTACAGGCCCTGAGGCTATTTCGGTTCCATCTACTGTAGTAATGACATCTTGGGTTACTTTCGGGCGGAGAGGGAGCTTAATCCTGGAAGCCAATTCACGGTCTATGTAATTTCCAATAGCTCCACTGTCGATGTATGCTTTTATTGCATGCAACAGCTGCGGCTGTTTTGGGTCCACGAGCACCATTGGCATGACAAAATGCGAGGTCAAAGAGTTTGTTTTCAAGCTCGGCAAGCGGACCCCTACGCTTGTCGGGCTAGGTCGTTTCCCGAATCAGGTGTCAATAAATCATTATCAGTGGCTCCAACCACCTTCTTAGGTGGTTTAACGGGACAATTTCGAAGAAAGTGACCGGAAGTCCCGCAATACAGGCAAAGTTGCATTTGCCGCCTTCTCTCTCGTTCCTTCTGTGTTAATGGTCCTTTAACACCGCCGATTTGCATAGGTTCGGATATGTCGGTACTCTTGGAGTTAGCGTGGGTTTTGATCGGTACTCGGGTTTCGTACTTGAACCGATCTGCTTTTCTATTTTGAAGTCTGTGATCAAGTTGAACCACCTAGTCTATGTAGTCTGCGCAGACCTGGGGTGGATCTACTATCTGAGCTAGAACATCCTTAAGCTCTCCGCGCAGGCCTCAATGAAACAATGTGATCCTTTTGTTTTCTGGCCATCCCGTTTCCACAACCAGTCTATTAAAGGTGGCAACGTAGGACAGAAGATCCTGATTACCTTGTCGTAAGGATAGCAGTTTGTTATCAAGGGCCTGTCCTTGAGAGTGTCGAGCAAACAATCTTTCCATGCTGGCCTGGAAACCCTGAAAATTCTGGAGAATGGGATCATCCTGATTTACCAATGGAATAGACCAATCGGCAGCACTGCCACTGAGGTAAGATAGTATAAAGGCTACCTTGGTCTGGTCGTTAGGGAAGGCCCCGGGTCTGCATAGAAAGTGTAAACGACATTGGTTCATAAAGACGGCATATTTCTTGGGATCCCCCGCAAAACGTTCAGTCGGGGCCAAAGGCATGTGTCCAGGTAGATTGATTTGTACCGGGTTATTCAAACCCATTGATGTGGAAGTATCTCCGGAATTAGGTAAAGGAGTGTGCCCTGCCTGGGCCTGCAATAACCTTTTGGCCAGGTCATCTGTTCTTTCCTTGGATAGGATCAGTTCTCTTTTGAGAGCGTTAGTCTCCTGGCGGGCTGAGTGCACTTCTGCCCGTAATTCCCCCAAAAGCTGGGCCAGCTGATCTGTCTCGGAAGTCTCCATAGCGCCCGGGTGGGAAATTGTGGGTAGGCTTCGCGTTCTGTCACGCTCACCTGATTCCCACGGAGGCGCAGGTCTGGCTTCGAGTGCTGATGCTTCTTCTATGGTGAAGCGCAGGACTCTGAAGATGGACTCACTGGCTCGCAGGAATTTTCCCCTGTGCGTGAAAAGGGAGTATTACCTACTGACGGAATAATGCTCAAGCCTCCCACTCCCTTCCAACCCTCCACGATACCCTTCCTCGATTCCCCGTGAAGTCTCACCTTAGGGTCTGGAAGGATGAGTTCTCCATCCTGCTTCTGATGCAGGGGCGCGTTGAAACCCAGTTACTTCACTGGATTGAGGTTTGATGGGAGTTCAAATAAGCTTGGCTATTCAGGTAAGGCGCTGTAAGAGTTCTGTAGCAAGTTCAAAAGTTCAAGCTTAATAATAATGTTCATCGTCTTATTGCAGCAAGCGCTAACGCTTATGTCTTTTTCCCCTTAGGGGCCGGGGTTCGGAATGCCGGAGATATGGCGCCGACCCGAAGTGAAACGTGCAGTTCCAGTAAATGACAGGTAAGTTCTGGATGAGCGTTCGGGTAATGTCTTTGCATTCACTCATTCAATGTCTTTGTCTTTTTTCCCCATAGGAGCCGGGGTCCGGAATGCCAGGAAGCGGCAGGACCCGAAATGAAATGGGAATGACCCAACAGGTAAGTCTTAGAAGGAAACTGAGCTTTTCCTATTCCCTTCCTTCTCTCACCTTGTGTTTTTGTCTTTTTTTCTCTAGGCTCTGGGAAGTGGCTGCGGATCCGGATGATCGCTGCTGAAGATGGAGGTGCCCAGGAAAGGTGAATGAAATGCAGGGCTGCAGCGATCGGAGCGAAATGCTTTTAAAATGATGTCTTCCCTTTCAGGATCGTCGGTGTGAAGTCTCCGTGATGCAGCTTTAGCAGGTAAGGTCTTCTTTCTCTTCAATTCTCTCTTAGCAGGTGACCCTGGATGCTGACAGGTGTGGCTGAAGTCCAGATGCAGGAGCTGACACGGTGAGCGTCCAGCTGCGAGGAGCAGAACAACGCGAAGCGTGAGTTGCTGATCGGGCGTGGTTTAAATAGCTTTGGAAGAAGTTCCAGGTATGTATCCTTCCACCGATCAGGTATGTATCCTTCCCCGACCACACCCAGGGGAAAGTAGGTCCACAGCTAAAGTAGTTCCATTCAGGCCTCAAGAGGGCCTGGATGTAGCAGCATGGTCTGCATCAGGTAAGTGCACCTTAAAACACTTGAACACATGTCTAGCTTTATGAGCCTGGCGCCTAAGGTGCCAGGACAGGGGTCCAACATGAGCCTGGCGCCTAAGGCGCCAGGACTCTGTCCAAAGGGCCCCAGCTTGGGCCCGCTGGCACGTCCCTGGGGGAAATGATGCCTGCCTCTGGGGTTGCTGGGTCGGACCTGGCTCCTTGGAGGTAGGCATCACGACACCAAGTGGGTTTACTGCCAAACACCTGTAGTCTTAAATCTTTTGCAGTGGTCCCAGAGGGAACTGCACAGGTTTCTGCCTAACACTGGTGTACAGCGGTGTGATTTCTATTGAGTATACACTTTAGTGTGCTTTTTGAACACTTTAGGACAACTAGCCACAGAGCTTAGCACTAAAAAGCTGATTTTCTAACTATGTCTGCTATGAAGAGTTGTACCCTAGAATCATTGTCTGCCAAAACTGCTGATTGCTTAAAAGTATTGTGTAGACATAAGAATCTCTCTGAGAAGGGCAAGAAAATGGAACTTATAGAAAGATTGTTAGAAAACCAAAGTCTGGGAGGTACAGAGGAATCTACCCCCCCAGCAAATGTAGAAAACAGTGATGGTATTGATCTGAATCAAATTCTTGATAATGAGTCAGAAGAGGAAAGTGAACCTAATGAAGTTAGCCACTCTGAGCCTCCGTCTGCCTTACCTACTGTACCTACTGGGCCTATACCAGGTCCTACATGTAACCCTGCTTATTTTGAACTTGAAAAAATGAAGCTTGAATTAGAGTACAAACGTTTTATTGCTCAATCTGAAAGAAACCAAGAGCTAGAGTTCAGAAGAATGAATACCCAGGGTGAGCAGAAGCAAGCTGAGTTAAGACTCAGAGAAATAGAGCTTAATCATGAACTAGAAATGAAGAAGTTGTCTGTGGAAAATGCTTCTCTCTCCTCTGGTTCCTCTAGGCGTTCCAGTCCCAAAAGACCCCGGATGCCTAAGGAATTAGTGGGTATGTATGAACCTAAGTTGGATGTGTTGGATTGGTTAAAAATGTTTGAGTATAATCATGGGCTCCAGGACATCACAAGGAATGAGTTACTTCCCTGGTTGTTCTCTAATCTTCCCCCTGTTGCAACTGATGTGCTAATGGAGTTGGGGGAGGTGGATAAGAAGGATTATGAATGTGTGAAACTAGCTTTGATAGCTAGATTTGGGAAGACCCCTTCCCAGTACCTTAAGAGGTTTAGGACCCTCAAAAGGCATGATGGTACCCCTTGGGCTACCTGGGTGAGTGAATGTTTGAAAAACTTAGAGGGATGGATTAAGGGTTACAGAGTTAACACTTATGAAGGAATGAAGAATCTTGTAATGTTGGAGTCAATTTATGATGCCTGCTCTCCTGAGCTCAGACAGCACTTGGCTGATTCAAAGGAATTAGATTCCAGGAAGTTAGCTAAGGCTGCTGACTTGTGGGTTGCCAACAGGGCCACTCACAAGGATTCTGGGGCTACTCAGAAAAAGGAAGAGGGAAAACAGCCAAAAAAGGACTCCAAAGAGAATTATAATAATTCCAATTCCAAAGAGGGCCCCAAACAAAACCAAAAGGGTAAGCCACAAGGGAAACCAAATCAGGTTAGTGTACCTCCTGGTGCCAAACCAGAAGGAGGTCAGAACAAGCTACCATTCCAGAAAGCATTTGGTAAATGCTTTGTTTGTGGCTCTACTGACCATGTGAAAGGAGATCCCAGATGTAAGGGTAAACCTTCAGGGGTCCAGCTTGTCTCCTTAGCCTTCGCTCCAGAGGAGGAAGTACAAATGGCAAGTGGAAACTTTCTATTACTGGCTGATGAACCCATTGGAGTCTCAGCCAGTGTTTCTTTAGTGTCTCTGGGGTTGTGGGAACAACAGAACTTAGATGTCTATAATTCTATCCCAGATAATATTAAAGAGTATTATAAGGACAGTGTCCAAGTGAATGGTCAGGAGACTCCTGCCATTAGGGACACTGGGGCCAGCATAACTGTGGTGGACAAATCGTTTTTTCAGGCTGAGGATGTTGCTAAGGCACCCAAACGCCTCACCAAGTTAGCTGGAGGGCCTGTGCAGATGCTTCCCCAATTACCAGTTCTTATCCAGTGTAATGACATGACTGTGAAGATACCTGTCAGCATACAAAGAGAGGTGCCAGGAAGGGTTCTGCTGGGTAATGACTTAAAAACTCTTGGAGTAGTGTCACATACCCCCAGACATCTTAGTAAAAGGTTACAGGAGCTCACCAGACCTGCAAGGGAGCGAACCATGAGAGGTACTCCCAAGGAGATGATGAAGAAAGAGATCACTCCTACTCCACTGGAGATGTCAGCTGCTGTCTCTAAGAAACTAGAAGGAAAAGGGAAACCTAAAACTTCTAAAAAGAACCTCACAGCCAGCACTCCAGTGCAGCCAACAAGGACTTCCCCTAGGTTGTCTAAAGTTACACCAGTAACTCCCCCTCCAGCTGAGGCTGAGAGGGAGGTACAACCCTGTCTGGTTGAACTAGACTCTGAAGAAGAGCTAGTAGAAGGCCAGGAACTCATTGGAGATCTGGATCCTGTTGACCATCCTGAGCTGCAGTCTTTACTGGCAGAAGGTGGACCCAACAGGGCAGACTTCAGTAAGGGACAGAGAGAATGTCCAACTCTGGAAGGTCTTCGCCACCAGGCAGAGGCTCAGGCTGAAGGGCAAGAGCCTGGGAAATATAGGTTACACTGGGAAGATGGCCTCTTCTACAGTGAACCAACGGAGTCTGCACCTGGGGACAACAAACGACTTGTAGTACCCCAAGAGAACAGACGACAGTTCTTGCAGTTAGCCCATGAGATTCCTTTGGCTGGTCACTTGAGTTTCAAGAAGACTAAGGAAAGGCTCTTGCTCTACTTTTATTGGCCAAAGATGGGGGCTGAAGTAGATAAGTACTGCAGGAGCTGCCACACCTGCCAGACTTCTGGTAAGGTTGGCTCCAAGAATGTGGCACCTTTAGTGCCTCTCCCTGTAGTGGGAGTCCCATTTGAGAGGGTAGGGATTGACATTGTTGGTCCCCTTGATCCTCCAACCTCCTCAGGCAACAGGTTTATACTTGTTGTAGTAGACCATGCTACTAGGTACCCTGAGGCAATTCCTATGAGGACTATTACAGCTCCGGCTGTGGCTAAGGTCCTCCTTGGTATGTTTACCAGGGTTGGGTTTCCTAAGGAAGTAATCTCTGACAGGGGGTCGAATTTTATGTCCCACTACATGAAAGCCATGTGGAAAACCTGCGGAGTTACTTACAAGTTCTCAACCGCATAGCACCCACCTCCAGACCAATGGGATGGTTGAAAGGTTCAACAGAACCATGAAGAGCATGATAGGTGCTTTAGAGGACCCCCTTAAAAGAAAGTGGAACCTTCTACTGCCATGCCTTCTATTTGCTTATAGCGAAGTCCCTCAGGAGGGAGGTTATTCTCCCTTTGAACTTCTGCATGGTCATCCAGTCAGAGGTCCATTGGCCCTGATCAAGGAGGGGTTGGAGAGTGCTCCTTCCCCCAAGCCAGTCAGAGTGACTGACTATGTGATAGGTCTCCGAAAGAGAATGTCACAAATGATGGCAGAAGCAAGTGATAAATTGAAAGCTGGACAAGCATTGGTCAAGCACTGGCATGACCAAAAGGCTAACATGGTTGAGTTTACTCAGGACCAGCTAGTTCTCGAATGATTCCAACAAGGCAGAGGGCCTTGCAAGACAAATGGGTGGGACCCTTCAAAGTTGTGGGTAAACTTGGAGAGGTCAACTATCTGGTGGACTTGGGAAATCCCAAGGAGGCTCCAACAGTCTTCCACACCAACAGACTAAAAGCGTATGTCTCCAGACCTGATGTAGGAGCTTTTCTTCTAGTATCATCAGAGGAAGAAGAAGAGTGTGAAGCTCTTCCTGATCTCCTCAGAGGCTTACCTTTAGACGAAAAGATTGAAGGAGTAAATCTCTCTTCAAATCTGACACCTGAGCAATAGGAAGAGTGCAAATCCATGTTGAATCAGTTTGCCTCCCTGTTCTCACTTTCACCAGGCTTGACCCCTTGGGGACAGCATGACATACTCACTGGTGACAGTCTGCCAGTCAAAAGTAGAGGATATCGAATGTCAGAAAATGTAAGAACCCACATCAAAGGTGAGGTCAGCAAGATGCTTGATCTCGGGGTAATAGAGCCCTTTACTAGTCCATGGTCTAGCCCAGTTGTGTTAGTACCAAAGGCAGGATCTAAAGAACTTAGATTCTGTGTGGATTACAGAGCTCTTAATGCAGTCACTAAGACTGATGCCCACCCTTTGCCAAGGACAGTTGAGTTGGTGGATAGACTTGGTGCAGCAAGTTCCTCAGCACATTTGACTTGACGTCAGGCTATTGGCAAATAGCCCTGACAGACCATGCCAAGCAGAAAACTGCATTTTCTACCCCAGTTGGCTTATACCAGTTTAAGGTTATGCCTTTTGGATTGAAAAATGCACCGGCTACATTTCAAAGGATGGTAAACCAGGTTCTGAATGGGATGGGGGACTTCTGCATGGCATACTTGGATGACAGAGCAGTGTTCAGCAATTCCTGGGAAGAACATGTGGACCACCTAAGATATGTTTTGTAGGCTCTTGGAAAGGCCAATCTGACCATAAAGGCGAATAAATGCCAGATTGGACAGAGTAAAGTGGTCTACCTTGGACATGAGGTAGGAGGTGGAGAAATAAGGCCTTTGCCCAGTAAGATTGAAGCTGTCCAAAATTGGACAACACCTACTACTCAGACGCAGGTGAGAGCCTTCTTAGGCCTCACTCGGTATTACAGGAATTTCATTGAGAACTATGGGTCCATAGCTTCTCCACTGAATGTCATCTCCTCTCCTAAATTCCCTAAAAAGGTTAGGTGGAATGAGGAATGCAATCAGGCCTTTGAAACCCTGAAAAAGGCTCTTTGCCAAGCCCCAGTACTGAGAGCTCCTGACTACCACCAATCTTTCATTGTGCAAACAGATGCGTCAAAGTCAAATGTAGGAATAGGTGCAGTCCTCAGTCAACTGGATGGGAAAGGTAGGGAGCACCCCATTTGCTTCATCAGTAGAAAACTGAAGGATCCTGAAACAAGGTGGGCAACCATTGAACGAGAGTGTTTTGCTATTGTGTGGGCTCTGAAGAAGTTTAGGCCATACTTGTATGGTTCTACTTTTGTCATTCAGACTGACCACCAACCCTTGAGATGGTCAATCTGGATTTGCTGGATTTCTGGAGTTTGTTTTTTTCTCCTGCCAAGAGTGAGACTCTTTTTCTCCCACTCTTGGACATGATTTATGGAGTTCCTTTGACTGTTAATGTGTTTTATGGGCTATGGGGTCCTTTACTCCATAGGGCCTCATTTGTTTTTACTATGTGTGTTACTGTTGCTGTAGCCATGTCTTCATGAACATTACCATATACTTTCCCCCTAGATGTTCACAGATGATGAACATGTGTACACTATTGTGTCTACTTCGATATTCCAAATCACTGTTAGTAGCTGCTAGTTCCATTGCTTTGGGTTGCAGTTGTTAAACCCCTCAATTTAATCTTCAACAGGCAGGATACGCTCTTCCCTAATTCTACCAACTTGTGATAGTAAGGTAGGGAAGTAAATGTACCCAATGCCATTTTGTGTCACCAGGTCTTTATTTTATATATATCTATAAAGAAAAGGTCCATTATAATTCTTAATGACTTATCCAACAATGTGTAATATGACAAACATGGTATGTTTCTCAAGAGGACAGAGAAGAAATCCAATGTATTTTGGATCATCGATCCTTCATCAACGATGTATCTGTAGTTAATAATCATAGGCCAGATATTTAATGTATCTAAACCATACCCTGAGAAAGGAGTTTTATATAAGTAGAGTAGTTAAAGATAAATACAGCGTGTTAGGGAGAATTCTCTCTTTAGGCTGAATTTCCTAACCTAGTGAGTCCCCCCAGCAGCTTTGCTGGATTTCTGGAGTTTGTTTTTTTCTCCTGCCAAGAGTGAGACTCTTTTTCTCCCACTCTTGGACATGATTTATGGTGTTCCTTTGACTGTTAATGTGTTTTATGGGCTATGGGGTCCTTTACTCCATAGGGCCTCATGTGTTTTTACTATGTGTGTTACAGAGCACCCTCCGTGCAGTGACACAGGGGTGTCATAGTGACACCCCACCATAGACTCCATACCCTGGGACTGACTACTGTCTCCGAGGGTATGTAAAGGCACCATTGGCTTTACTAGTCCCAAATTATTAACAGAAACCGGTACAAACCATCATATCGTGGACGTACTGGTCGGGGCAATTTGATTGCCCCGGGGTCTGTTAGTCGAGGGGGCACGTCTCCGTCCCCCCTGATCGAGTTTTGGCTGGTGGCAGTGGATACTACTTTTTATATTCGACCGCGAATATATCCCTATGGGATTTTCCCATTGTTCGAGGCTACCAACGTTAATTATTTAATTCTCATAGCCTCGAACATACCGCTGGTTTATTTAATTAATATTAATTCGCCGGTTGGTATTTTTTGCCAGGACTCGATTTTAAAATGGTGTTTGTGTTCGCTTCTGTGACTCCAACCCAAGTCGAGCCCTTTGTTCCACTTTTTGGCGAGCTTCTCCACAGAAGCCTCCAAAAGTGGTGCCACTCTGTCTGGGTACCACGGGGGGTATGGGAGGGGGTTTAGGTACCCTGGACTGAGTTACCTTGGTAACTCAAGTCACACTCTTGTGTGATTGGCCCAAGTGGTGAGTCGGCCGGCTCACCACTTAGCATGTTTGATTGACAGCTAGGCTGAGTGAATGGGGGTGTGCTGCATAAAAGCAGGGCTTTGGGGACTGGAACTTCAGAAGTCGCCACAGGACCTGAGAATCCGACGAGGGAGAAGCTGAGCCGACCTACTACGACGACACCACCGGTGGAGCCCTGCAGAACCGACTCACCACTTCCCGACGACAGAGAAGATCTCCCGGCTGGAGAGGCTTCTTCCCCTGACTGGTGGGCACAACGAGTTTACCTTCTTCTCCTCGCATCCCAGGACGTCTTGTGGTCGAATTGCCCGTGCCAAGCACCCCGGCAAATGGATAGCCACTTACCACTGGACCGCGAATAAAAGGACCGCTCCTTTTACCTGAGAACTCTGCAGCTGGTTTCTTCCCTGGCAGTGCAACGGACTCCTGTCTTCCTCCCCGACGAGATCCTCTCTTCCCCCGGACAAAGCACTGACTTGCATCTGCTGCCAGGAACAACTGCCCCCGCTGGAGTATTCTCACCACTTTAAGGTACCGTGTCCGCCAGGCCTCCCTTTCTAAAGATTGCTAAAAGGTAATAATAATCCCTTAACCTTCTGGACTGGGCTGGCCGCCTTGACCATCTAACTGGTCCCTTTCTTTAGTCCAACCCTTTCTGAACCTTTTCAAGACTTTTGTGCACTGCAACCGTGTGACCTTGGACACATTTTGTTCTGATCCTCTTAAAGTGTGGATTCGGCCTTCTGAACTCTAACTTCACGGTTTTACTTTGCCTTCCTCTCTTGTTGTGTTCTTGTGAAAGTGTTGGGATCTGTTTCAAATTATACTCTGCTTTTCTCTCCCTCTTTAAAACGAATTATTAGAGTGCCATCTGCGTAAAGCGCTCACCGCTGTCTGCAAATAAGTGGGGCTTTACTTAAGAATTGTCTAATATTCTTTTAAGGGAGTGTATATCTTTTAGTGACCGTGTTATTGAACTGCTTAACATTAGTGCCTGTGTGTTTTACTAGATGTGGTTTTAAATAAATAATTATATCTCTTTTACACCAAGCCCTGGTCAGTGTTTACTTGTTCTATTATGTTCTTTTGACCTATTGTGGATACTGTGTATACTGCCTAACTCTTCTTGAGGGAAGTCTGACTGCTCAGCCACAGCTACCAAGTGAATCTGTGTGGTACGGACTGCTACCAAGTGGGTTTACTGCCAAACACCTGTAGTCTTAAATCTTTTGCAGTGGTCCCAGAGGGAACTGCACAGGTTTCTGCCTAACACAGCGTTTACATACACAATGAATGATATCAGATTAGGGCATGCATGTGTATAGAGAAACGAAAAAGAAAGTTCTAAAAACAACCGAACAACGAAATTGATTACTGTACCCTGCATGTCCAGGAATGTATAACACCAATGCACAACGTGTAATCTGACTGAAGATAAACAACTTTTTTAAACCACGCTATGGTCACTAGGAAAATAAATTCAACTGAACTACTGGCTTACTCAAGAGTGGGGCTGGGATCAGGCACTTCAAGGTAGGTTGCAGCACAAAGGGAAAATACATAAAGGAGGATAATTAACCTAAAAGCACTTTGATTCTCGACATACAGGGGTAAGGGAGGTCCAGGGAAGCCAAGAGGCCAGAAACCTAAAGAATGATAAGTTTACTCATCTTGGATCTTACTGTACGAAATTTCCTTCTAAAACCCTCCAACTTCCTTCAAATCAAGGACTTCGGATGGGAAGCAGCACAGGAGGGAAACTCTGCAACAGAGACATGGATTGGCCTTTTACAGAAAGCTTGACAATGGACCAATCCCCTGTTAGGATGGGACTGTACATGGAGTGAAACTCACCATTTTGGGAATCATCTTTTGTACTCAACTTGAAACAAAGAAGAATCAGGTGGAACTCTCGTTGGAGCATTAGCTTCTCAAATTACCTTGCATAGGATGAAGGCAAGATTTCCAAGAGAGTTGGCAATTCATGCTCTAACCACTTTTGGGGGTAAGATAAGTGATTTCTGAAAGGAAGGCTTGCCTGCTGCTGAAGACTGCTAGTACCCAGGGAGCACTGCCTAGGATTCGGACAAGACCTTGCAAGCATCTCTGAAATATTTCCATGGACTGGCAAAAGCAGGACTAGCATCATTTCTTTCAAGGGCTCTGGTGAAAGGACCTGTAGCGTGGTGCTAAGCTGGTTGCTGAATACAGCAATTCCTTTATTGAAGCTACATCATGCTGATTGAGCCAAATTAAACTACCGTCAAGCTGCTGATGCTAAACGACTTCCCCAACACCGTTTGAGCTATGCTTCACTGCATCAAGCTGCCAAGAGAATTGAGTTGAGCTGAGAAGTAGAAGATATTTACTGCTGATCCTGTACATTCGAGATCAACTCGCTGCATCAAACCAATATAACTGAATCACCATCTTCGAGCCACCAGTCAAGTAATCAAGCATGAAACCTGGGACCAGCGCCACTTGCAAATGGACACCATTTTTCCCCTCGAACCGCCCATGAGCAGAAATACATATACCGGTGCGCAAATCGAATGGAGCCGCTCACTTGCTTCGAATCACAATTTGCATCATTTGAAAAGCACTGAGAAGAGTGGCTCAATGCTGTCGAGCCATTACGAAAGAGTAAGGTAGAGTTTTGAATGTACTAGACGTCCCTAAAAAGACTTTTCTACATTCTGTCCCCTTGCCTTTAAAGCTTGGACCCTAGAGACGGTTAAGACACCATTCCCTATCTTTTAAGACGTTTACAGTACCCATTGTTGCACATAGCTGTTTTTGCTCCCTTCTGTTATTTGTACCCAGAGTCACCTGCTTATATTTAAATCTGCCTTGATCTATGCCTTTTCTTTGCATGGGTGGAAGTATGTAGTGTTTTTAACCATCTGTTTGTGTTTTAATAAAGTATCTATCTTTTATTTTTTTTTAAAAGCCTTTTGTGGACACTTCTTTCATTTTGGTACCACTGTACTATTGTTATTTGGATGCTTCTGTACCGATTCACCACTCCCCCCTAATAACATAGCCTGCCTCTCGCCCCATACTACCTTACCTTAAAAGGCAAAGCAGGTGTGCATTTCATGTGGGTGGCTTAGAAGCCATTGCTCTCCCGACCCCCATACCAATGCTGGGCAATAATCATTTTGTAAGCCCAGTGCTCACTCCTTGCTCCTTATAGGAGCTAAATTCTTTTGTTTTAATTTGATCAGAATGTAAATATTTGCACTTTCTTTCAATCTTTTGTCTCATTCTTTTATTCTAAAGCAACAAGAAGTAATCAGATCTTTAACTGAATTCCAAAAGAAAAATTTCCCACAAATATTTTGCAAGTGATTTGTGTTTTAATCACACAATTTTTAAGGCGAAAAAATTATTTAGGCGAAAACCAATCTCCATTCAATTCTATAAAAGCTTCTGCCAATGCATTTCAGTGCATAGCACCATCTTCAGGGCTTCGTTTTTCAAAAATTAACATCATTCCATTTCAAATCCATAACATTTATGCAAATGCATTCAAAATTGTGTCACAGATACATACCACCATAGTACTGAGGAGTGTTTCAATCTGTTGTAACATAGAGGGGTAGAAAGACAAACATACAGTACATCTATTAGTTTCCTTTGCCGTATCGTTTTAACTGTATATAATATGCATGCATAAATTTGAAGTGGATTACGTTTTGAAACATGAAGGTTGGAAAAGCAAGATTGGACTCTGGATTCGTTATATTGATGATATTTTTGTATCTGGCACAGAACAGAGGAAGAACTACAAGAATGTCTACAATACTTAAATGATATAGACCCACGTATTAAATTTACATCTGAATTCTCTAAAGATACAATACACTTTCTCAATGTGAAAATCAGCAACGACAGCACAGGGTACAAGACCAACATATATCAAAAACCAACAGACAGAAACAATATTTTACATAAAAATGGAATGATCTTAATTTTTGAAAAACGAAGCCCTGCAGATGGTGCTATGCACCGAAATGCATTGGCAGAAGCTTGTATATGATTGAATGGAGATTGGTTTCGCCTAAATAATCTTTCCGCCTTAAAATTTGTGTGAGTAAAACACAAATCACTTCCAAAATATTTTTGAGAAATGTTTCTTTTGGAATTCAGTTAAAGATTTAAATACTTCTTGTTGCTTTAGAATAAAAGAATGAGACAAAAGATTGAAAGAAAGTGGAAATAATTACATTCTGATCAAATTAAAACAAAATAATTTAGCTCATATAAGGAGCAAGGAGTGAGTACTGGGCTTACAGGGTGGATTCCACTCTGTTTTTTCAGGTTTGATAAAGTATACATAGCCCTGGTGTCAGTGGGCTATTTTTCAACCTGGGAGCTCCATATATAAATATAAATTGACGAAAGGATAGACGATTGATGTGAAATTAAGATTCAACAGTACAACTTACGGTGGTGCCCACCTCTTCTCCATTTCTTCAATAATCATTTTGTAACATAAGTGAACATATTTTCTTAAACAAAAGCAGATATCTATCCCATATATTCAAAACCCATATTGAGGGTTCCACTTTTCTTGATGAGGGGGATCCTTGAATGACAACACACCTTTGCTTTGTTGTTTACACGTAAAGTCGCATCCGTTCTAACCTACAACCTTTGGCCGCAACTGCTCTGTCTGCAAGCGCACTTTGAGTGGAGCTTGCGTTCAAACTAATGCTTCACTGTTCTGGTTCTGACCTTCAGTGCTGTAGTGTGATAATCCTACAGGTCTTCGAAACCTGAGACATGTATGTTGCATGTAAGTTTCATTCTGAATTGGAGATAGAAACGTATTCTTCATCTACATGGTGAGGCAAGTGGGGTACCCATATTTTTCTATAACAATTTCCTCTTGAGTCTGTCTGTCGCCTTACTGTAAGTTTAATGGGCAGTCATTGAGCCTTTCAGAAGCCATGTGATGACATGTGCTGCATGGGGGTGTGCCCTGTCAGGTGTTTGTGATTGTTAAAATGGTCTGTTCCCTATTAATGGCTTTTCCTTTGCTTGGGTTCTGAACCTGGTCTTGATAAACCTTCTGTGGGATCCCAACGAGCTTCTGGAGAAGTTGCTTTTGTGTTTCTTGTTCTGAAAAATGCATTTTCTAGTGCAATAACCATCTTCTAGGAACGTGGAGGAGTTTGGTACTTTTTTTGTTCTCCTCAATTTTTCAGATATCACAAGCTTTGCTTTCTTGCCAAAACATTTGTCGGCATTCTACACTGATAAGGAGATTTCTCTTCCAGTCGTTTTTCCTCACTCTTCTCTTTTATTTGTTTGTGTTTTTTGGCAATGAACGCGGTATAAAGACTTTTTTTTTAAACTTATTTTTATTATTTTCTCAAGTGGTTACATAAAAACAAAAAGAAAAAGAAATTCAACAGTTTCCCCCGAACTACCCCCTCCCAAACCCGCCCCCATGCGGAAGAGTTCTCCATGTTCTGTTGTTCTCTTGATCGACTATGAGGTGAAAATGTCTGTTATTCTGATGTTGTGTGGGCACCATTGTTCCACATAATCTGATTGTAGATATTCAACTACACCCCCCCATTCCTTCATGAAGGAGCCCTTTGTTCCTTGCAGATTGTGCGTGATCTTTTCCATGGTCACTTGCGACCAAACTTTTTGTAGCCATGTGAATGTTAGCGGTGGGTCTTTTTTCTTCCATTTCTGCGCTATTGTGGCCCAAGCCGCGATGACCAGACCCATAAAGCTTCTCCATTGCACCCTAGTAAACGTTCTGGGTATAAAGACTTTTACAAAAGGTTTGCATGTTTTGATTTGTGCAGCAACTACAAAGGATTAATCCCAGGCAAAGGTTTGGGTTTCCATTTGGGCTAGGGTGAACGAACTTTGGGGTGGCAACAGCCTGGATGGAGTTTTTGGAGGTTTCCCACTGATGTGAGCGAAACACGTGTGTCCTCTCTGCATTCTTTGCTTTCTCACTATTGCTTGTGAGAGAATGAGTTTAAATATCTTTTGGTTTAGGGTAGGTATGCCTATGATTCTTTGAGTTGTCCTTAATCTATTAAAATTAGCAGTTTTTTAGTATCATAGTCGTTTTTTAGTGATATTTGTTTCTTAAATAAATATCTGTGTACTGCTTGGGTTTAGACACATTGAAATAAATGGCTGTAACAAGGAAGTGAAACAAAATGGTAATAATAATATCACAATGTTACACTAATCATACAATAATCATATCGATAGGCCTTGAGCCATATTGGAATTGATGATTTGATATTTTAAAAAGTAATCAATAGACAATATTACTTTGGGGAGGCATGTGAATTAGAGCACAGTATTAGAAATGCAGAATGCCTTTGCAGAAGGTGCAAATGTATACTGCTCTATGCAAAAGACTGTGCTGAGGAAGAGTATAACCTGTTGTAGATCACCACGGGTAATGAGGGCCTTCTTGAGATTTCCGTCTCTCTTACAACTGGTATTTTGTAACATTTGCACATCAGGTGGCCCAGGCCCCCTAGAACGTGCCTCGTTGAGTACAAACTCTCAGCGGTCAGCTTGTAACGACATGTTAAACTCCACAATCAAAATGCTTCTCATTTCCTGTAATAGTAACCTATTAGTAAAGCATTTAGAAGCTGGAAAAATCTAACATAATGCGCTATGTAAAATGTGATATCATTAAAACAGTATAATGAGAGCAACACGTGATCAGATCATTACATAAGACAATATTTAAAAAAGAAACCGTTGGTGTGTCCCCAGGGACGTCATTTGGGGGTCGCCAGGGGTCGCAACTGCGACCTCTGTGGTGTCCCTTGCGACCTCTGTGGTGTCCCTTGCGACCTCTACTAAAAAAAAAAAAATACATTTTTTTTTTTAATTTATTTATTTTTTTTTTTATGCAAGCTCCTGGGCTGTGGCTCTTTACTTCTGGGGTGGCTGGCTTTCTTGTTCAGGCCCCTTAAAAAAAAAGACTTGAGGCACTCCTGTTCTTATTTTTCTTCTAACACTTTCAGTACTGACCCTAAATAAGAAAGAATAGGAATACCAAATAATGTGTCTTTCTGGAATTCTATACAGTAACTGCTGGCCTCATTAAATGTTTATTTCAGGCACACTTCAGGGGGTGAGTCACTGATTTAGTCTGTTCTGAAACGCCTCACTAAGCCTAAGCCGTTCATCCTTCTGAGGTCGATAAATGAGTACCAACACAGGTTGGGTGATATTGGGTGTATATTTTTTCTATATAAAGCGCTTAATGATGTGTTATTATATAGCACTTACGCTTATCATTTGGTCATGGACGTCTGCTTGCATACACAGTCATTTGGAAATACGGGCCAATAAACACTGAACTTAATGATACATATGGCGATCCATTCTTGTATGAATGTACATCATATAGTGATATAACTATATTTTTCATAGTGTACAATGCTATGTGATGCCACTTCCTGTTTTGTCAACGGGTGAAATGTCGTGTTCCATCGCTACCCGCTATATCACTTTGGGGCGGGGTCTAATGACATCACTTCCTGTGATGTCATCAGGGGGTCAAGGGTCGGGTGATGTCACTTCCGCTACCCCTGGCATTTTGGTGAAATGACGTCCCTGTGTGTCCCACGCAGTGCTTTACGAACTGGCTTTAGGAATTCCAGATAAAAACCTCCTTTCTACTCCAAGGTGTTCGTACAGACCTTTGAGATGCTGGGCGTTGCCAGTGAGAGGTCTCTTTTGAATAGCCTACCCTTAGATTTGAGAAAAATGTAACATTTGAGCAGTTTCAGCAAATCCTTTTAAAAAATGGCCTATCGATAAATCTGTTTTTTTATACCACTTGCTTTGCTCTCCACCCAGAAGCACATTGGGACAAAAATGCAAAGTGTCAGAACAACACAACTGTGAGATTAAAAAATGTGGACCCCACACAGAAGCACTTTTCGGAAGAAAATGCAACGTGGCGGAACAAAACAACAGTGAGATTCAAAAATGCAAACCCCATCCAGAAGCACTGTGGGAAGAAAACGCAACATGGCAGAATTACACAACAGCGAGATTCACAAACGCAAACCCCACCCAGAAGCACTGTGGGAATACAATGCAATGTGGTGGAACAATACAAGAGCGAGATTCACAAATGCAGCAGTACTGAAATTATGTAGTTTCCTACCTGGTAGTAGCTGCAGACTGTGAGGGTGAGAGATGGCAGGGCGGCTGGGGTGTACAGGGCAAACAGGGAGTGCCTTAGCCAGCTGCCTGGGCAAGGCTGCCCTGAGAGTATTACCTCAAAGGCCTGGATACCAGAACAAAGTCACCTGACCCATGCGATTGCCCAATTCTGCGTCAGGGGGGCGGGCAGGGGGAGGGAGAGTAGGAGGGGATATTAGGAAGGGCCAGGCGGTCCGAGAACACAGATGAGTTCGGGGAGGAATTGGGGCAAGGAGAGTGAGGGAAATGTATGCAGGGCCTACGGCCTGGGTTCTACTCACCACAGAAGGACTTACTTTATCAAGAAGGTGGCAATGCGGTCTCCTTCATGCCAGGAGTGTACTAGATTGAATCCCTGGCATATGGCTGGGAAACTGGAACAGGATCACCTGTGTGATTGCCCAACCCCGTGTCAGGGGGGGCGGGCAAGAGGAGTGGTAGAAGAGGGTAGAAGGGTAAAGTAGGAAGGGCCAGGCAATCTTAGAACATGGATGTTTTCAGGGAAGGAGCGGGGCAAGGAGAGGAGGGAAAAGGCTGCAGGGCTGGGTCCCACTCACCACGGAATGACAGACTTCAGGAGAATGGATTGAATCCACATCTTGCGGTTGGGACACCAGAACAGGGTCACCTGACCCGTGCGATTGTCAAATCCTGTGTAAGGGGGGGCGGGCAGTGGGAAGCGATAGAGGAGGGTAGGAGGGGAAAGTAGGAAGGACCCGGCAGTCTGACAACATGGATATGTTCGGGGAAGGAGCGGGGCAAGGAGAGTGAGGTAAATGACTGCAGGGCGTAAGGCCGGGTTCCACTCACCATGGAATGACTTACTTTATCAAGAAGGTGCAAAGTGGCCACCTTCATGCTGGGAGCATAATAGATTGAATCCCTGGCTTATGGCTGTGATATCGGAACAGGGTCACCTGACCTGTCCGATTGCCAAATCCCATCTAGAGGTTGAGGGGTGTGCAGACGGAGGGGTAGAGGAAGGTAAGACAGGGAAGTAGGAAGGGCCAGGCAGTCTGAGAACATAGATGTTTTAAGAGAAGGAGCGGGGCAAGGATAGTGACGGAAATGGCTGAAGGGCTAATGCCCGGGTCCAACTCCACATAGAGTGACTTACTTAATCAAGGAGGTGGCAATGCGGTCTACTTCTTCCCGTGAGCGTAATGTATTTTATCCCCAACTTGCAGCTTAGATACCGGAGCAGGGTCACCTGAACTGTGCGATTGCTCACTCCTGTGTAAGGGGGGCAGGCAGTGGGATTGATAGAGGAGGGTCAGAGGGGAAGTAGGCCGGGCCAGGTGGTCCTAGAACATGGATGTGTTCAGGAAAGGACCAGGGCAAGGAGAGTGAGATAAATGGTTGCAAGGCCTAAGCCAGGGTCCCACTCCCCATGGACTGACTTACGTTATTAAGGAGCTGTCAAAATGGGCTTCTTCATGCCGGTAGCTTAATGGATTGAATCCCTGGCTTGCGGCTGGGATACCGGAGCAGAATCACCTGACCCGTGTGATTTCCCAAACCCATGCATAGCAAGGGCGGGCAGGGGGAGGGATAGAGGAGGGTAGGAGGGAAAAGTAGGAAGGGCCAGGCAGTCCGAGAACACAAATGTGTTCGGGGAAGGTGCGGGGCAAGAGGAGTGAGGGAAATGCCCGCAGGGCATATGGCTCACTGCAGAATTACTTAAAGGATAGTTCCGGGACTTTTTTTTTATTGTCCCTACGGGTCGGCCATGTGTTTGTAAGCATAAATCGGTAGATCGTAGGAAACTTTCCTATGGACCTTACCCGACTTTTCGCCCATTATCGCACTCGAAATCAGCCTCCATTTTGTGATAATCCTATCATTCCGCCGCATCGACCTGGCTCACCTGCCTTTGCGGCACTAAATCAAATCCCCCGCCCCTGAGCCTGACATCAGCAGACGCGTACTGCCCATTTCAAGCACGTCTCGTGTCAACAATCGCTGCGCCTCAGCTATTGACGTGTTGCCATGGAAATGGCAGGACGCCTCTTTCCCCAATAAGTATAAACAGACCGTTTCACAACACACAGCAGCAGATTTTCGATTCCATTCCTCTCTCTGTGTTACTTTGAGTATTCTGTGACTCGTTTCAGTGCTCTGGTCAGCTACCTTCGCCGCTTGTAGCCCGTGTGAACACCTGTACCATCTCTGTAAATTATTTTACTATCTTTACCGCACAATGGCCACAATAATGCCGTATATGTACGAGCCCGAGTACATCGAGGAAGAACTACTGGAAAGTCAAGCACGCGAAAACGATGGGGATTCGGACGGCAGTTGGGAGGACCAGTCAACGGATGAAGAGCCTGGACCATGTCGCATGGACGGCGTCTCCACCTGGTGCACGTGCAATCGGTGCGAGCTAATGCCAACTGAGGAGGAGAACTGCTGCTGCCGTGAAAATTCCGGGTGCTTGGCCTACATTTCGGAAAGCGAGCAAAGTCTGCAGGAAGGCGAGCAAAGTCCGCAATGCATCACCGAGCTGCCAGAGTTCAGGGAAGCCTGCCTCTCACGGACCATGTTGAGGATGATGATGGTGCTTATGCACGAACTTCGCGGCACTGTTCGTCCGCGTAATCCGAGTAACGAGTAAGTATACTCTGTTTGTGATGTCAGTGATGCCACCACTATTTCATGGTCGTCTCCCACATATAAAATTACATTTACATATCATTCGAACGCATGTAAATTTGTTCCATATAGTGCATTTTCTAGATATAATTTTTTTCTAAGAAAAATGACGTGTTACCTGAATCGACATTGATAAGAAAGTTTGGTCAGTTTAATACAGTTTGCATCTTTTTTTTTCACAGGTGGTACAGGCTGGTGGCCTATCGTTGCTTCACTTGGTGGCTTCACGGGAGGCTCGGACACCGCGTTCGGAGAGTAATACCTGCCTGTGCGGTACTTGCCATTAGACAACATTTCCCCAGTGACAGTGGACAATACCGCGGATTTTCCCTCGATGTGCTGCAACCTCAACTTTACAATGTGTAATGTTTATTATTTATGTTTAATTAAAATCTAAAATAAAGCCCAACATATATTTTAACAATGGTTGTTTTGATTTTTTAAATGAATCTAGTGTATATTCTCCTGGGAGGGTGAGGTATTTATAAACTCACCCCCCTGCATTCCATGTAGTAGATCCTGCAGCCATCCTCTTACATTCAGTTAGATGGCCTCTCCTTGGTGAGGCCCTGCGGCAAACGGGTCTTGTCTGCACGACCACCGCCCCGATCCACCCCCCGCCCTATCAAAGGCAGTTCGCACCGGGGTACTTGTGCTGGCAAGTGGAGCTGTCAGGGAGCGATAAAGGCCAAGAGGTGCCAAAGACCATGTACACTTCAAAGTGGTCTATAGAGCATGGGTTGTTGTTCCCATGTCTACCTCCAGACCCCGTGTCTCCTGCCAAGCATCCCCCCTCACGCTGGACGGCCCCCTGCAATCCACATAAGTGTGTCTCCATTCACGAGTCTTCCTGTGTCTTGTCTGCACGACCACCGCCCCGATCCACCCCCCGCCCTATCAAAGGCAGTTCGCACCGGGGTACTTGTGCTGGCAAGTGGAGCTGTCAGGGAGCGATAAAGGCCAAGAGGTGCCAAAGACCATGTACACTTCAAAGTGGTCTATAGAGCATGGGTTGTTGTTCCCATGTCTACCTCCAGACCCCGTGTCTCCTGCCAAGCATCCCCCCTCACGCTGGACGGCCCCCTGCAGACCGCATAATGCCACGACATATACACGTCATTCATTCACAAACACACCCCTGTTTCGAATTCTTTATAACCCACTTCATATTTCTAATGAGAACTTCTTTGCGCTTTGCTAGTCAACCCGTGAAGGTGCTGGTTATCTGCTCTTCGTCTCTGTGAACTTCCGTGACCACTTTGAGCAAACTCGTCAGTTTGCAACCTGTGAACTGCTCCCTGTTCTACGACAAGAAACTACTCTGATCCCTGCATCTAACTGTTTGTTTGTCAAGGTAAGTCCATGTACCATAATCATTTTGCGTCCAATTTTTTAATTTATATCTATTTGCTAGTAGTCATCAAATTGCATCCATGTTTTCTTTTCGTTCACGACAGTACATGCAAGGAACTAGTCACATGTTCTGAGTTTAGTCAAATTACTTTTTCTATTTTTTGAAAGTTATTGAAATACTTATCCGCATGTGAATAACATGTATAGTTCCAAGAACCAAAACGGACCTTGCATTGAACCTTTTATGTGTCATTTAATGTTTTAACACATTGGTATTCATAGAGAATTGTTGATCTTTACTTTTCAGAACTTTCCATAATGCCTGCCTGTTCCATTGGCGGTTGCCCTTCGAAGACCCATAACAAATCTGAAGGTACTATAATGCATGTTTTCCCTAAGACAATAGATCAGATAAGAGAATGGGTCCGATATTGCGGATATCCAGCCTCTGAGATAGAAAGTCCTAGAAGTCTTTGCGGACAAGAGGGGTGATCGATACCGCATCTGCAGCAGGCACTTTAGCCCAGACATGTACTCCACATCATTGCTAATAAGGACGAAAACACCGCGAGCGAGGCGAAAATTGCTCTCAACCGCTATTCCCACTCTATTCGTCCACATCCCTCCACTGGTGAGTCAAGTTTACGTATTTATCTCTCGGCATTGCGGTAGTGTGTAGCATTAGCTAACAATAATTTCCCCATTTATGTATCCACTCAATATGAAGGCTGAAGATTCTCCATCCGTGTCGTTATTGCAGTCATCAGCCACTTCAAGCGCCTATCGGGTAATCTTACTTAGCTATTCTGACACTGACTTGTTTTAGGCATGTAAATCAATAGTTTTAATTGATCGTGTAATTATTTTACCTAATGGTACACCACAGTACTCGTCCTCTAGTCTTTGTTTTCAGTTATAATTATTGTTATCCAAAATAATGCAAGTACTGTCTTTCAGGGAGATGCTGAGGAGTCCAACGCATTGACGACAACCGTAGATGTCACTCAGATGCTCGAGGTACGTTTCCGGACAGTTCCATCGATGGAGATCATCAGATCTTGCATTCTTGTAGCGTGATTGTTACACACAATGTTTCTTTCGTTTTTAGCCATTGGTATGTCCTTCTGTCGTCGCCCTCCTATGTGTCTTCTTTTTTCAATATTGTGTTCATTACTAATGAAAGTCCTATGTTTCAGGGAGTCGATGGAGCATTAGTCCAAGAGGAAGGGGGAGCATGCAGTTACGGGTCGGCGCAACAGCTTGCAGAAGTGTGCACCGCAGTTACAGCGTCCCTTGATGTTCTTATGCATTTCGAGGTATGGATACTGACAGATCAATCATGCGAGATCAAATGACGTGATTACATCCGCTATACTTCCTTCTTTATTAACGCAAGTACTATGTTTCAGGGAGCTGACGGAGCTTCTTCAACAAGAACATCACCCCTAGTAGTTGATGCAGATCTCTGGGTGGTGACACTTCCAACGATGGAGCAAATCGAATCATATTTAGATATCCATTATTTATTTTAGACAACTGATCATTTGTGCAGGTCTATTTAGATGAGCCGTTGACGCCTGCAGAAAGTTTATGTTCTTTTAAACAAAATAGAAAACCATACTAATGCAATTACTGTGTTTCAGGGAGTTGCTGAAGCGTCATCTTCAATAATATCATCAATGGAAGTCTATGCGGAGCCCGAGGTATGGATCTTGACAGTTCAATCTAACTAGATCAACAATGCGTGAACTATTGTCGTTTGAATGTTCTACACAATGCGTTCATTCGTGTTTTGCTATTGAGATGTACGTATGGGTATTGGTCCCCAAGTACATTTTGTGTTTTCAATATTATTATACATACTAATGAAAGTTCTATGTTTCAGCGAGTCGATGGAGCCTCAGTGAGTGATGGATGTGCTTATCATGAAAGTATAGTCGTTGCAGCGCGAGAGGAAGTGGAGACATGCACACACGAGTCGGAGCAACAGCGTCCAGATGTTGAAGTTCGAGGAAAGAAAGTTTCAAAGAAAAGAAAGCAAAAGAAGGTTAGTGTCCTGTTCACTATATTATGTTGTCTTTCACTGTCAATAGTTCAATACTGTAAGTTGTGTTTAAACTGAACATCCCTTTTCTAATCTGTCCTCTAGTTGCGAGTGGGTGTAAGAACTAGATCTACACAGACAGTGAAGCGAACGAGAGATGTTGCTTGTCAAACCTTTTGGCAGGGACTTGAGACTGGAGATGCATCGTGCCAATGGGAAGAATATGAAGTGATTGACAACGGAGCTATACCACCACCAGCCATTGATAGTGAATGTCCTCCTGGTAGTTTGGATGCAGTCGTAGATCAATTCACAGAATCCACACCCGCAAAAAATAAGAGCACGCGAAAGTTGAAGACATTGTTTTTTTCTCCCATCTCCGGACAAGGAACAGATGTTGCAATGGAAGAGAATGAAGTGGACGACAATGAAACACCATCAATATCACTCAGCATAGCGGAAGACGATATCAGAGATTGTACCTTTCATGCGAGTGACATGTCCTCAACGTTACAGGCCGAACCAGCTGGGATGCAGAGTGACAGTATAAGGAAAGAGGCCAAATTCATTGTATTCGATAGCTGTTTGATGGATATTATTATGATGATGAAATGTGGGCATTGGGTTGGTGGGGAAGTATGTGGGGAGCCATTGATTAATGTGACTCGTGCAATTCGAGGCACTAACCTTAAAATACATGCCACCTGTACACAATATCATCCGTTCGCATGGTCTGCACAACCCATGCTGGGGCAACTGCCAGCAGGCAATCTACTTTGTGCAGCGGCCGCACTTTTTAGTGGTTCAAGTTTTAAAAAGTTACAGTATTTCTTTCAGTTTGTGGGAATCCATTTCATTGCGAAAAGTCAGTTCTACAAATACCAAACCGATTATCTATTTCCAGCCATCAGCGAAGCTTGGAGAATGGAAAAAATGTCAATGGAAAGTACATTCGCGGGCAAACGCTTCAGGCTAGCCGGTGATGGACAATGCGACAGTCCAGGATTTTCAGCCAAGTACTGCACCTACCACTTTCAGGACATGGAAAGTAAGAAAATTGTGAGTTCGGTGGTCGTGCAGGTGTCACAAAGTACATCCTCAGTGGCCATGGAGAAAGTTGGCTTTGTAGCATCATTGCAAGAACTACAATCGCGGGGAATGGTGATCGACCTGATAGCCACGGACAGACACGTTTCAATTGCCAAGACAATGAGAGAACAGTACAAAAATATAAATCACCAATTTGACGTATGGCATCTTGCAAAAACAATCAATAAAAAATTGTCGGCTGCAGGAAAAAAAAAAGATATGCAAGGTATTTCACAGTGGTCCAAGTCAATCAGCAACCATCTTTGGTGGAGCTCAAAAACATGTGAAGGGTCGTTGGAAATTCTACTGGAAAAATGGCGGTCAGTAATGTTGCACTGTAGCAACGTACATCAATGGTCGACAAATGAGCATTTCCACAAATGTGAACATGGCCATTTGTCCACAGAGGAGGCACGGAAGAAGAAGTGGTTGATTCCTTCATCACCCACTCACAAGGCCATTGAAAAGATTGTATTTGATAAAACTATAACAAGAGATTTGAGGGGACTCACGGAATTCTGCCACACAGGAGATTTGGAGGTGTTCCACAATATGTGCCTAAAGTACAGGCCCAAAAGATTGCATTTTGGCATGGAAGGCATGATAAATCGGACTCTTCTAGCGGTCTTGGCACATAACCATAATGTTGGCCGTCAACAAAGTAGGACGACCGGAACTTTAGGGACGCTTCGCTACAATAAGGCCTTCACTAAAAGAAGTAAACAATGGGTGATCAAACCAGTGTTTGAGGATATGCAATATGAGTTTATTGAGAGACTTATCGTAGATGTCCTCGATAGGCACATACATGGAGTGGTGAACGAACCTATGCAGGGGACAACTGCATTGCCACCCAACATTGCCTCTGTTCCATGTCCACCTAAAGCAGAGCTCATTGAGAAATACACATCACGGTTTAAATGATTGTAATTCGATTGTCTGTTCTCTCGAGTCTCCTCATGTTGCAGGCCCATTGCAATTAAACCAAACAGTAATATAAATCATTTTTACAAAAATTATAGAATGTTTCCGTATTACAAACACATGGCCGACCCATAGGGACAATAAAAAAAAAGGCACGCAGACAAGATGCCCTTACACTAACTGGAGCTAACTAGAAATGTGTGCTCGCTCAAAGTGAAGGTCAGCTGCTTTGATGTTTTGCTCGGGTGGCGGAAAGGCCCACGACCCAATATAAGGTTCTATTGTGATTTGACCTTGACAGGCCGGGACCATCCTGAAAGACTAAGAAAAGATAATGAATAAAATTTCAGAAACGAAACGATGAGCCACGTTCATTAGAAGAAGTAACGTCGGCAAAGAAGGAGTGGTGTTTCGGGTCTGCCCTACACAGAGACACAATGGAAAATGCAAATATAATGTAAGTAACTTTTGATGAGTTTATACCGCAATTTCATTACTATACAGTGGCTTTAAAGACGGGTTCAGTTGTACTTGTTCGTTCTATGTGGCATAGTGTTTTCTACCGCGCACTATCTGGAGGAGAACCATCTTCTTTTACTGAAGCACCTCAAAACCTTCCTCTTTGCTTCTGCTTTCTCTCTCCCTCTCCCCTGCTACAACTGGTCCACTGTCTGCGACCTCGGTCCTGGGCCCTTCCACTCTCCACCTGCACTGCCTCCCTGTCAACCCCTGCACTGGGGGACTGTCTCAGTATCCTACAGCCCCCCCTTCCCAGCACTTGTTCTGCACTTACCTTGCACTTGCCACCAGCTGGCCCTATTTATTTATTATTTTATGCTACTTACCTTGTACTCCACTCCCCCCCCTCCATGCCTCGCCACGCCTTTAAACACTTGTGTACACCCAGTAGCGCTGTCCTCGCTATGAAATGAATAATTTTAATAAGGATCTGATGGTGAGACTAATTTCATTTTTTATGTTTTTAGGTACATCATTCACTACTGTCTGTGTCACGAGTACCAGACACCGGCGGACGGCTTCTACAGCCGCCAGTTGCTTCTCCGCGTGAACAACGTTACCACCCTGACCATTTTATGGGACGATCGCCAAGTACAAGTATGCCCTTACGCGGTACTAACGGTTAGATGCAACATACCTACCGTTGTGGTGGCCTAGTGCCTCGTTGTTGGAACAGCCATGCGATTATCAGTGCGACAGAAGAGCTTATTTTTATCGTAAACCAACACCCTGTGTACTGCACACGAACATCGCTTCCCTCAAGACGAACTAATTTGGATCGAGAGCAAAGAAAAATGCAAATCGCTGAATATTCTCTAAACATTTGATGTCCAATAAACGTACTTTGCCAAATGTACAATCTTGCCGTTTGCTTTTAAACCACGGTTTCACATTCCGAATTGTGGTGCTGTATTGTGAGATGCTCTAAGACCCTGTGTACAGCAAAGGACCATCGCGTTCCTCAATACGAACTTTTTGGAACATGAGCAAATAAAAATGCAAATCGCTGAATATTCTCTAAACATTTGATGTCCAATAAACGTACTTTGCCAAATGTACAATCTTGCCGTTTGCTTTTAAACCACGGTTTCACATTCCGAATTGTGGTGCTGTATTGTGAGATGCTCTAAGACCCTGTGTACAGCAAAGGACCATCGCGTTCCTCAATACGAACTTTTTGGAACATGAGCAAATAAAAATGCAAATCGCTGAATATTCTCTAAACATTTGATGTCCAATAAACGTACTTTGCCAAATGTACAATCTTGCCGTTTGCTTTTAAACCACGGTTTCACATTCCGAATTGTGGTGCTGTATTGTGAGATGCTCTAAGACCCTGTGTACAGCAAAGGACCATCGCGTTCCTCAATACGAACTTTTTGGAACATGAGCAAATAAAAATGCAAATCGCTGAATATTCTCTAAACATTTGATGTCAAATAAATGTACTTTACCACATTTACAATCTTGCGGTTTGATTTCAAAGTACAGTTTCATATTCCGAATTGTGGTGCGCTGTATTGTGAGCTGATCTGTGTTGATTTCCGGGGTCTGTGTGGAGTCGCGTAGAAGACGCCTGGGCGCGTTTGCCTACGCAGCACAGTCACGTCACGGATAGAGGCGGGGAATATGAATGTTTTGATAAAGTCTGTTTCAGGGGCGGGGGATTTGATTTAGTGCCGCAAAGGCAGGTGAGCCAGGTCGATGCGGCGGAATGATAGGATTATCACAAAATGGAGGCTGATTTCGAGTGCGATAATGGGCGAAAAGTCGGGTAAGGTCCATAGGAAAGTTTCCTACGATCTACCGATTTATGCTTACAAACACATGGCCGACCCGTAGGGACAATAAAAAAAAAGTCCCGGAACTATCCTTTAATTTATCAATGCAGTCTCCTTCATGCTGGGAGCATAAAAATACAAATTTGTGTTGTCTTTACAAGTTATCAACATGTTCAATTGATTGGTGGTCATTGTAACTTATTTTAAAAAATAAATAAAATATATGTGGAAAATATATAAAACATGTTCAGTAATTGCATGGTTGACTGAAGCCCATGTGACAAGCTTTAGCATTTACCTTTTTTTTTTTACTTTTATTTTTGTTGGCAGAGGTTTACAACAACCACATATGTCAAAGCAAGCAATACATTAAATATGCACATGTAAAGTAATATAACAACTGCTAAGGCAATCCGAGACCAAATGGGAGAGTAATAAAGTATGAAGCGCCACAAAATTCTAGTACATCACAGTGGAGCCGGAGACGAGTTGCCCCCAGATGCTCTCTCCTCTCAGCTGTTAAGGTAACTGTTGAATGCAGACCATATGTTCCTGGGGCGAGAGTGGGTAGGGAGCACGGCAAGGGGGGCAGGACTCTTCCAGCTTTGAAGTACACATTTCTTGGCCACCATTCAGCTAATATTTAGAAATTTGGCCATGCATTTAAAGGGATACTCTAGTAAAAAAATTTATTTCAAAAATAGATAGGCCACATTAAAAATAAAATACTAGCATCCTCCGTTTTAAAACTTCCTATGTAAAATTTTGAGCTATTCAAGCTCAAAATTCGAAAAAGCAAGCACAGGGGGGCCGCCATTTTGTGAAATGGAGGCCCTCCTGTGCTGGCTTTTGCTTTTGCGGCACTAATGAAGGAAAAGCCAGCCAGCTGTAGTAAACAAAGTCTACCGCTGGGTGGCTTTCCCTTCATTAGTGCCGGGACTCGGAGGACGCGGACCGGAGACCAGAGCAGGAAAGCTGCAGCTGAATCTCGGTAAGTGCTATTTATTTTTTTTACAAAAAATAAGCACTAGCTGCGTTTTTTTTTCTAAGTTTTCCGGGCTGCAGGAGCCCGGAAAACTTAGAAATAAAACCGCAGCTTTAAAAACGTTGTATTTATGTTTGCGGTCGCTTTTGAAGCGACCGTAAACATAAATACAACGTTATTGTGTTGGAAAACGCTGCGGTTTTAAAACCATGGCTCGGAGGAGGCTGAGAAACTTGGAAAGAAAAACTGCGGCGTTTTCCAACACAACCGCGTGTGTTTCTGCCTGCTGTGGCTATCACTTTGGGTCTCCGGTGCTCCTAGGGGAGCACCGGAGACCCAAAGTGAAAGCCACAGCAGGCAGAAACACACGCGGTTGTGTTTACAAGCCGCGTAGTGTTTCTACCTGCAGCTGATTTCCCATTTGGGGCTCTCGGGCTCCCCGTGGGGAGCCCGAGAGCCCCAAATGGGAAATCAGCTGCAGGTAGAAACACTACGCGGTTGTGTTTACATGCCGTGTAGTGTTTCTACCTGCAGCTGATTTCCCATTTGGGGCTCTCGGGCTCCCCATGGGGAGCCCGAGAGCCCCAAATGGAAAAGCAGATTCAGGCAGACACAACGCGGTTGTTTTCCGCCATGGTTTTAAAACCGCAGCGTTTTCCAACACAATAACATTGTATTTATGTTTGCGGTTGCCTCAAAAGCGACCGCAAACATAAATACGTTTTTAAAGCTGCGGTTTTATTTCTAAGTTTTCCGGGCTCCTCCAGCCCGGAAAACTTAGAAAAAAAAATGCAGCTAGTGCTTATTTTTTGTAAAAAAAATAAATAGCACTTACCGAGATTCAGCTGCAGCTTTCCTGCTCTGGTCTCCGGTCCGCGTCCTCCGAGTCCCGGCACTAATGAAGGGAAAGCCACTCAGCGGTAGACTTTGTTTACTACAGCTGGCTGGCTTTTCCTTCATTAGTGCCGCAAAAGCCAGCACAGGAGGGCCTCCATTTCACAAAATGGCGGCGCCCTTGTGCTTGCTTTTGAGCTTAAATATCTCAAAATTTTACATAGGAAGTTTTAAAACGGAGGATGCTAGTATTTTTTTTTTAATGTGGCCTATCTATTTTTGAAATAATTTTTTTTACTAGAGTATGCCTTTAATGTCGTCGATTCCCACACCCCAAACAGGACTCCCAGTGGATCCGGTTCGATCACAGTATCAATGATATCAGCAAGTGTCCCTAGGATTCCCTCCCAGAATTCCCCCAATTTTTGGCACGTCCAGAACATATGCAGATGGTCCGTGTTCTCCGCCCTGCAACGGGAACAGGAATGTGTGGTAGTGTGAGCAAACTTACAGATCCTGAGAGGGGTGTAGTATAGCCTGTTCAGTAGTTTATACTGCATAGCTCGATAGCAGAAATTGAGGGAAACTTTGTTGGTGTGTGAGCACATCTTTTCCCATAACTGGTCGGAGAGCTCAAGGCCCAATTCCTCTGCCCATTCGCTGCGAGCCATGGAAGGTTGAGCGGGGGCGTTCCCCGGTAACATCTTGGATAGCGAGGAGACCACGCCGTGGGCGCCGCCCGAATTGGCAATGTATGCAATCCCTGGAGTGTCAAGGAGCTTGTTGGTAAAAGTGGGCCACACGGCGCGGAACGCAGCCCAAAGCCTATAATATTGCAAGGTCTCCAGTGAAGACCCGGAGTGACCCGGTTTCCATGTCTGTGGGTCTATGAACCTTCCATCGGGGTAGAAGTCTGTTAGCGCCTGGTAGCCCAGAGTCCCCCAGTACCGGGCCAGGGCAGTATCATGTGTAGGCTCCAGCCCAGGGAAATCCCATACGGGGTGCCATTTATAGTAGGGTTGGGATTCTGTGGTTGTGTTCATTAGTCAAGCCCAGGCACACAGGGTAGTTCCAACTGGGTGAATGGGAGAGTCGGGTACATAATGCTGATGTAGTATGAAGGTCATTATATTAACCCTGGCTGCTGCCAGGATTTCCAGTTTGACGTGTGGCAGGGAGCCAGGATACCAATGAGTGGCATGTTGGGCCTGCGCTGCAAACCAATATAATGTCAGGTGAGGGGCAGTGAATCCTCCCCTTTCATATGGAAGCGCCATATCTGACCATTTCTTGTGCACCGAACCAGAGTGCCATAGGAACTGTGCACATGATTTTGACTTGGCAAGCTGTGCTGCGGCCAGGTAGTTGTCAGCCAGCAGGGTGGTCTTGGTCAGAGACACCTGAACTCCCAAATATCGGATGCCGCCAGGGGACCAGCGGAGTGGGTATTCGGTGGCTGGCTGTTGGGTAGAGTTAGTAAGCGGAAAGACCTTGGACTTAGAGTAATTGATTGTGAATCCCGAGAAGGTACTTAACGCGCCTTGAAACACCTGTGTATAGGCGCGTTACAAATGCCATATCATATCATATCATATCACGTAACACAGGATCAAGATGGATGGCAGGTTCCCTGATGTATAGTAATACATCATCTGCGTAAAGGGATATAGTCTCAGGGGTGTCTTTCAATCGAATTCCCCTATGAGAATGGCGTGCTCTAATGTAATCCGCCATAGGCTCTATTGCTAGTGCAAAGAGGATTGAAGAGAATGGGCAACCCTGTCGGGTGCCTCTGAAAAGTGTGAATAGGTTGGATGTCAAAGAATTAACCCGGACCCTACCTACTGGAGAGGTGTATAGTAGTTTAATGTATCCAATCATATTGGGGCCAATGCCCATAGTCTCCAACACCAGCCACATATATTTCCATGATACCATATCGAACACTTTTTGAGCATCGAGTGTGACCGATATAGCATTCGAGCCCTGGTCTATGCAGGCCATCACATTGAACAGCCGCCTAATATTATGGGAGGTGGATCTGCCTGGTACAAATCCTGCTTGATCTTCATGGACCAGGTATGTCATAATCGGGAGGAAATGGTTTGCTATCACCTTGGCGAAGATCTTGGTGTCCAAATTCATAAGGGAGAGGGGCCTGTATGACCCGCATTCATTGCCTGGTTTATCAGGCTTTAGCAACACCGTTATGACGACTTTGTGCAAGGAAGGAGGGAGGACAGACACCAGAAGTGACTTGTCACAGACCTCCAGTAGTTTGGGAGCTATTATGGCTATATGCTCCTGATAGTATTCGGCTGTGAGCACATCAGGGCCTGGAGCCTTACCTTTGGGGAGGTCTGATATGGCCCTAACTATCTCATCCAATAGGATCGGAGAGTCCAGCTGGTTCCTGGTCGAGGAGGAGATGCATGTTGTTGGTATTCGATCGAGGAGATCCCTCATGTGCCGTTCACTTGTTCGGGGGGTAGGGAATAAACGTTTGCGTAGAATTCGGTAAAGATATTCAATATTTGCTGGTCAGACCATCATGGGGCGCCTTGTCCATCCTTGACAGAGGTGATCTGGACCTGGCCCCATTCACCCCTTGTTATGTGTGCTAATGTTTTCCCGGGTCTATCACCCTCCCCATACCTTTGCGCAGGCTGTGGTCGGCTGAAGTATTGGACTTCCCTGGTGGCGTGTGTGTTAAATATTTGGAGCTCCTCGCTAATTAGAGCGTGTTTGGCAGGGTCGGCCGTTGTGGGGCAGTCCCGTTCTAGCTCGCGCAGTATGGATTCAGAGCAGTTGAGGACTGCCCTTATTGTTTTCAGCACTCCCGCTTCACTAGATATGGACATCCCTCTGATGTATGCTTTGAAGACATCCCATCGGATGCCAGCAGAGGTACCCTGAGGGGTGTTGCACTCAAAAAATGACTCGATATCCGCCAGTATGTCAGCTTTACACACAATATCTCTGAGGGTTGCAGACTTGAGATGCTCTAATATAACGCGGTGTGCTGGTCCGCCTCTGCCATTTTCCATATAACTTCCCCAAACAAGACCTCCCACCACCCTCGCCACCCAACCATAGCCGGCAGCTCCCTTACCCTCCCTCTTCCTATTGTCACCAACAAATACCCAAATATGAGTGCCAGTGGGCCAGTCCCAACGTGGACTGACCACACTCCTAGCCCTACGGGGGCTTACATCAAATAAAACTTCCAACGTAGTGATTGCAACTGCAGTGGGGTGCGCTGTTGCCGTGTTGCCAACCATTAAACCAATGAGCAGTAGTAAAAGTACCGCAAAGGTGCGTGAGTTCGGCTGTGAAGGCTGTTCGGGCGTGGGCTTCCTTTCGCAGGGGTATGTGGGCCAGTGGACGGTACTGATGCAGGAGTACATCTGGCCCAGCATTGTGGATCAGATCAGCTCAAGAACAGCAAAATATATTGGGGTATATGCTAGTGTCTTCTCGTGCCTAGTATGGGTGTCATTAGGCGGTCCCACTGATGACCCACGCGTCATAGCAAGTCCGGCGCCGGGGCACCACGCATGCCTGGGAAGAAGAGCGGACATACCAAATGTTGACAGATTCCATTTACCAGGTCTTCAATGAGATCGAGGGCAGTTAAGGTGCGGATCAGTCATTGTCCATCTCCATGTGATCCACTGCAGAGTTATTGAGTGGTATCTGTGCTTCTATGAACTTCACCGCCTCATCACGAACCGTGAAGAAGTAAAGTTTCCCCCTCAAAGTGAACTTCAACTGTGCCTGAACAGTATTGCATACGAGATGTTCCGCTCCTGCAGCATCTTCTTGATCCCGAGGAACTGACGTCATTCCTGCTGTACCCCCACTGAGAAGTCAGGGAAGATCCTGATTATTTGGGAGCCAAGGTGCAGTTCCCCTTTCTCGCATGATAGACGGAGGATATGGTCCCTGTCTCTATAATTAAGTATTTTGACGATGACAGGCCTGCGGAAATCTCCCGGTGCGGGGCGTGCTACATCGTAAAGAAGGGAGAGAGAGCAGGGTTGTCAAGCAGCTCCTTTAGCAAATCTTCAACCATCAGTTCCATGCAGCCCTTCAGAGAATTTTCGGGCACGCCGATTATGCATATGTTGTTCCTGCGTGATCTTGATTCCAGGTCATCGCATTTGGCTTTAATGAGTTTCATATCCCGGCTAAGGGAACCAACAGTGTCTTGAAGGGTGTGTATACTATCCTCATTGGCACTAATGTTTGTTTCTGCTTCTGTGATTCTGGTGCCTGCATGATCCAACTGAGATTTGAGTGATGCGACGTTGGCGTTTATATCATCTAATTTCTCATGAAAGGAGGCAAAGTTATTGGTCATTGATTCCATCATCGCTGCCAGGTCAGGTGCCGGGGCAGGTTCATCTGGACTAGATGAAGTATGGCCCTGTTCTGATCTAGGTGTCGCCTTAGTGAACTTATCCATGGCCACCGTTTTGCTGGCGACCCGGGATCTGTTAGACATGTCAATGCAATGAGTGTATGAAAGCAGCAGGTGTTGGTGTCTGGATGCTGCGGTGAAAGGCCAGTCTAGTGAGGGCCCAGAGGTATACTGGAGCGGCAGCTGAGGTAGAGGGTATGCCCCAGTGTAAATACAGTTGCACCGCGGCTGGCAACTGGGGTCGGCGCGCTGAGTATGTTTCTCTCAGCAGAAGGGTGGATGTCCCAGTATGGTAATGTAGGCAGGGCCATGGATCACGGTTTGAGCGGTGATGGAGTGGACAACAGAGATCAGACGAGATGTGTGGGTATTTTCGTTCCCACTGTCTGCTTTCTAAAATTGTTCGTGGCCGGTAATGTCTCTATTCATTGCCTATAGACATAGACATAATTAACGATCCTCCAGGGAGTGAGTCATAGGCAGATCTGCCAGGGCTAGGGGCTGGTGGTAGTTCGGGATTCCCGGTCCCAGCTTGCAGGCCCAGACCACTGCGTATCCACCTGGGTCAGGCGGTTGTGGTGGGGAGGTTGCCTCCTTGATTACTGTGGGTGGCAAGGTGTCTGAGACTTGCTGCCGGGGTTCGTGTGGAGGGGTGTTGAGGCCACCAGGGGGGCCCAGGTGCGCAAAAAAGGGAAAGAGCAACCCTAGGACCACCCCCCCAGCACCCACCACTCAGCTTCCAGGGCAGCTGTGCACGTACCTCGTGTAGAGTCCAGCAGGAGGGCTATAGAGTGGCCCAGCAACGGAGCCGCGGCTAATTCGTGGCGGTGGTAACTTTTGGTGCGGCCCTCAAAGACGGCACCCCTCCAGGGGCGGCTGAGTGCTGTTGTGCGTCCAGGGGGTAACAGAGCCCTTAGTGCAGTGTCGCAGCCAATCGGCTTCAATCCCGGTCCAAGCGGGTGGATGCAGGCTGTGTGGAGGGGTGTTGAAGGCGAGGGGGAGCAATCTTACAGTGGCTCTCCTGGCATCTAGATGTCACTGCCAGCCGGTATTGGGTCCCTACCAGCACCAAACTCCCAGCCGTGGGGGGCACGGCCCGCCCCACGGGTAGATGAACCCTGGATCGGGTTTGGAAGCGGAGCCCCTCAGAGGCCGTCACCCACTGCAGTAAGGCCAGTAGCTTCTAGGTCCCCCTGCAGGGCACCGCGGCCCGTCAGGCCCCCTCAGGTCCGCAGAGGGTAGGCGCCAAGCAATGCCAGGGGTCACCAGAGGAGCCCCCGCAGCAGAGTTTGTAGGGGGCGGGATGTTTCAGGCCCCAGGGTCAGACCAGCGCCGCTCCCACGGTCGCAGGTCGGCGACCACATAAGTCCACAGGAGTCCGGGGTGGGAGCGAATGGGGCCGCAGGTGCAGTTGGTGAAGAGTGGCATCTCCAGCAGCAGCACGGTGGATTTCCGCCTGCAGAGGCAGCCAAGCACAGCAGCTGCCACTGGCACCACAGGGCCACGTGGCCCCAGTCGTCAGCAACAAGCCGCACACCGCTCCAAAATGCTGATGGCAGTAGTATAGTTTCTTGGCAGTGATTCTCACCCAGATTTGATGTAGGCACTCAGCAGGGTATCAGCTCTCTGCTGTCAGAGTGATGGCCGGGGGTTTGCAATATAGTCGCCGATAATTCCGGATGGATGTTGGCAAACTACGGAGCTCAGGAGCTAGGCAGCCATTGTTTTGGCTGCTAAACAGAGCCCCCCCCCCAGCATTTACCTTATTTGAGGCTTATAAAGACAACAAATGATATAACGAATAAATGAGCTGCTGAATGTTTGCTGTATGCAATTTCTCATCTTTCACACCTCTACAGAAATCTTCAACAGGACCCAGTGCGTACTCGTATTTGCAACAACTCCACCAGAAAGCCCACCCTGCCTCACAATCTTTCTTTTACTAATTCCTTTCAGTTATTGGACTCGTTCTTTGTTATTGCTTTATTGACCTGTTTCCTTTTCTAAATGACTTACCAGCCCTTTAGATTTCAGACAGATTTTCTGCAGAGATGAAGAGGTTGCTCGGCCTGCAGGAGGCCACAGCATTGAATTCTGGCCCGGTTACCTTTGCCACTTATTCTGGGGAAGCAGATAACATGGCTGTCATCTGTTATTGTTCAGTAATGACAACGTGTGATTTATTTGTACAGAACATGGGATCCCTTAAAAAGAAGCAAAGCGCACTGTAATCACTCAGTTATTGTTTTTGCTTGGTATCACCTGATGACCTCTGTGCTCCTCCATAATTACTTTTTGGTTTGTAAGTCTCTCAATGGGATTTGGCCATAGTCATCATATAATTTCTCCATGCAAATGGCAAATGGCCCATTTTAAGATCATGCACTTTGTGGGTGTTTTGTTAATAATGTGTTTGATGAATGCCTTGCTTTTGGATTTTTAGTTTTGGCCTATAATTGCTGTTTTAGCACCAACTACAAGTCAAATGTATAGGAGTACATGTTACAAGTCTCTGTCCCTTTAAGGGAGAGACATGAGACTGATGGCAGAAGAAAGAAGGTGGGAGGAAAGGGAGGAGTTTGAGAAGGAGTTTCAGTTTCGTATGTGTTAAGAATAAAGCAAGACGTTAATCCATGCCCTAAGGTTGCTGAGTCCTTTATTTCCCCCTATCCATTCCGGATAACAACTGGCGTCGAGGCTGTCTTCAGCCGACCAGGGCTTCCACTAGTGGCGGGTGATCCCACCGTGCCGTCCTTTTGCTACCGGTGGGTGATCCCACTGCGCCGCAGCACCCATCCGGACTAAATACGCATTTTGTATATTTTCCCCGTGCACTGGCGATCCCGCAGCACGGTACATCACGCCCGATCCCGGGCGAGCGGACCACATCATCCCAGGCATCCCTCTTCACGACGCTCCGCAGGGGGAGTGAGACACAGGCATTTCTCGTGCTGACCGCATGGCAATCCGCCAGCGGTTCTCCAAATCCCTACCAAATAAGGAGCGCAGAGAGAAAAAAAAACACTCAAAACTCAGTGAAGAGTAGATACATTCCACCAAAGAGAGTGAGAGATGCTGAATACAGGGCACAGTAACCTGCAACGGGTCTGTGCACATCGACTAGCACTAATAAGCAGGTGCACCACCCACTGAGGCCGCACAGACAGCAGCCACCACAGTCCCCTTCCCACAGCAATGGAAGGCCCATGAGCAATGTGCAACAGTCACCTCACCATTGAGTTATACTTCAACTGCCACACCAGCCACCATGAGCATCCCGGGGACACCGCCTCCTACGCCCAGGTCAAAGACAGTTTTTTGCACATGCCGCTCCCATTCACTTTGACCCTTCAGGCAGACAAAGCCCCGAGGTGGGGCGGGTGGATGGAAGACTTTAACCATTTTGTGAATGCAGCGGGGGAGGAGAAATTGCCCAACCTACACAATATGTTTATGAACCTGGTTGATATAAAGACCATTGTCAAGGCAATTCCACCAGTAGATCAACCTGATTTTCCCTTGCTAATCAGCGCTCTGAACAGAAAACTTGTAATTGAACCGAACCGAGACTATGAGAGGTACATGTTCAACCAATGCACGGAGAGGGTGGAAGAGAATGTCGTCGAATTCATCACCCACCTTCGAGTTAAGGGTACTCATTGTCAATTTCACGCATTCTCCTTGGACGAAGCAATACGACTACATGTCATAGAAAGATGCCTGTCACCAGCCCTGAAGAAACAACTGCTGAAGAAGCCCCTGTCGATTGACGAAGTAAGTGAGCTGGCGAGAATTTTTTGAGAGGGTTGATGCGCAAGCAGCCTCCATGATGGGCACCCCCGTCACAAAGCAGGATAGCACCAAACTCATTTCCGCAATTCAGCCAGTGGCCCAGCAACCAGGAGACAGAAGGACTGCATTGTAAAAGATAACCGAACAGCCTGGACCCAGACCACAAAGGCAGTGCTACCATTGTGGCATGGCTTTCCCACATTCAGGAGCTTGCCCTGCCCTCTCGCAAAGATGCGCCAGCTGCGGGAGGAAAGGCCATTTCCAATCCATCTGTAGGGAATGGAGACCGTTCCCTACTCTGAGAATTAACCCACAACCACAGAACAGGATGTATGGACAGCCAACGCAAGCCCCAGGTTACCAAAACAGGTACTACCATCCAGGTCAACAGCAATATGTTAGAGTGGTAGACGAATACCACCCACATGACTACACACAGGACTATGGGTACTATAATCAGCCCCCCCCAATTGGAGGGTAAGTATGATGAGCCTCACATGCCTATCAGGACTACGAGGACCAACAACAGTCCACACCCTATCACGGAAGTGTCAACTACGACCAATCGTACCAAGCTGAATATGTCAACCTCATCCAGGACGACAGAGAGGCGAGAGAGGTGCTGAGGATATCAGTTAAGATCGAGAACAGGCAGTTTTGCTTCCTAGTCGGCTCTGGCGCCACAGTTAACATCATGGGGGAGCATGAATTTCTGCAAATCCCTGAGAGGCTGGCGCTGGAGAAGACGTACTCAAAATGTTTTCGATGGGGCGCATGGACACCCTCTACGCCATCGGACATTTCAAACGTCAACTCATGCACAGGGGTTTCACAGTGGACACCACTATCCATGTCATCAAGAGCCAGACAAAAGGTCGGTGCCTCCTCAGCTACCATACAGCGTCATGTCTAGGCCTTATTGACATTCATTTTCGCGAAGACAATGTGATCCACGCGACTGTAGGGGGAAGTGACAAGACAAGTATAGTGTGCACGATCAACGCTGTCTCCACAGGCACAAACCTCATCATCAAGGAGGAAATCAGGACAAGGTTCCCCCGGCTATGCACAGGACCTGGGAAGCTCAAAGGAGCTCCTGTTAAATTGCACATAGACTCAGCTGTCAGTCCCGCCCCCTAGAACCCTAGAAGGGTGGAATTTCATCCCCAACAGGCTGTCTCCACAGAGCTGCATCAACTACTCAATGACGGCATCAAGGAAGGTGGACGACTACGCTTGTGTATGGACATGAGAATGGCGAACACTGCTATAGAAAGAGAGCGCCACCCTGGGCTGTGCATAGAAGACATGATAGTCCAGCTCAACAAGTCTCTGATGTTCTCGAAAAATGATTTGATTCAAGGATACCACCAGCTAGAACTATACCCTGAATCAAGGGGCATCACAACATTTGCCCCCCATGAAGGCCTATTTCGGTACAGACACCTCAATTGCGGCATTTCCTCTGCGGTTGAAATCTTCCAAGATGTCATAAAACAGGTTACACGGACTGTAAATATCGTATACCAAATCTATGAGAGCCAGACTCTAAACATTCAGACAGCATGTTACGCTCCCCCCGGTTTACCAAACCTCATTGATACCTAGTCTTCTAAAAACTACCATTACCTTACGGCATCAGCATCAGCATGCCCCTATTAGCTACTAACCAGACTCTCTACACGATAACACTTGCTCTGATTACTACGCTCTACATCATGGCACTTATCACTACTAATAAGACACAGCCATCCATGACACCCACCACCTAGTTCAACTACCGCGTCTCTCCTTGACCTGACAGATGCTATAAACCACCTAACATACAAGCCATGCCCAACCACAGACAGAAACTTACACCTCAGAGCGAGACTGGCCAAAATATATGAGCCTCTTACCAGGTTGCTAAACATATCCCATGCTTCCAGGACCTCTAGCATGCCCCTAGCACCCCTTTGCAGCTCCAATCCTACAGAAAATGCTCTACAAAGCATAGCAAACCTAAAATTCCACACACACCCCTGCCTCCCATACTCAACTCTACAAGCCCCCAGATAAAAGGCACGTTAATTAACTCTAGATCGCTGGTAGCACATGCTACAGATGTAGCCGATTTGATCATGAAAGAGGATCTAGACTTTCTCGCCATTACTGAGACATGGCTACACCCTGCTGCAGGCCCTATGATCATGTTAGCAGTCCCCGATGGGTTCTCCATCCTAAGATAGGGCAGACAGAATGCCAGAGGAGGAAGTATTGCTTTTATCTACAAATGCAGTCTTGACATGAGGCTGGCCACCCAGTCCAACCTCCAGTCATGCGAATCACTTTCAGTTAAAGTTCCCCTAACTAATGACCAAACCTTAAACATCCACCTGATATGCCGTCCGCCAGGCCCACCTGGAATCTTCACGGATGCCATCCACTCCATCCTAACCAACAACCTAAAAAGCTCTTCACAAGTACTTCTTCTTGGAGACTTGAACATGGGCTTCAACGACCAATCAGACCAGCTTGCCACAACCGTAGCTAACACCCTAACAGAACTTGAATTTACCCAAAGAAGTAACAGTGCCACTCATGAGAAAGGCAGGATTCTTGACTGGGTGGCAGACCATAACTGCCAGGCTAACATCCTATCCATCTCTCCTCTAGCCTGGACAGACCACCACCTAGTGTCCTTCTTGCTCTCTACCAACAAACCCCCACCTACTGCGGCCCTTAGAGCTCCTCCCACGCTAACCAGAAACAAAAAGAATATTACTGTGGATAGGCTCCTACCGATACTACTCCCCACTCTCAATTTTCTCCATTATAACTCTGACCCTGAGAGCTTGGTTGAAGATTATAATAAAATCATGACTGCCTCTTTGAATCAGATCGCCCCTGCAAAACTAAGACAAAGTAAGCAGAAAACTCATCTGAATAATTGGTTTACACCACTCCTAAAAAATCTAACACAACAAAAAAGAAATTGCAAGGCCACATGGATTAAACATCCATCTGAAGCCAATAAACTTAAACTTACTAAACTGTCCTCCCAATACAAAAAAGAAATGTGCCTTGCAAAACGAACATCCTTTGACACACGCATATCTAGTGCCAAATCTAACATAAAGGAATTGTTCACTATTCTCAAAGAAGTAGAAACTCCAATAGCACCACCTGACACTTGCATAAAAGATAAAAAATGGTGTTAGGAAATTCAATTCGCCCTAGCTAATAAAATAGCCCCTCTAGAAAAATAAATTTCATGCAAACAAACTAGCTGAAATGTTGCCTCCAATACCACTGGTAAAGTCAGTAGAGATTAACCCACGCAATTTAACTTCACCAAGGTCTCTATCATTGAAGTGGAAACAACTATTCTATCCCTTAAACCCTCGAACTGTCAGGGGGACATATGCCCAGCACAACTTATCAAGGATGCAGCCCGCGATCTATCGCCATTCATTACCAAACTCATCAATGCGTCCTTCACCACAAGCACTATTCCCATCATCCTGAAACAGTCGTGGGTACTCCCACCTCTAAAAAAAACTACTCTCGACCCATCTATACCTACCAATTATAGGCCCATTACTACGGTGCCTTTTCTTCTAAAAATGTTGGACAAGGTAGCATATACTCAAATTCAAAAGCACCTGGAACAATATCATCTGTTAGGAGCAAGACAATCAGGCTTCCGCCCCCCGCATGGCACCGAAACGGCCCTCATCAATTTGAAGACCCAAATCGACGATCTCAAAGACAGGGGGAAATCAGCACTACTCCTCCTCCTAGATCTCTCAGCTGCCTTCAATCTAGTCGATCATTCCATATTATGTAATCATCTAAATAGAGCAGCACACTCCTCTGATCAAGCCATCACCTGGATTAAATCCTTCTTAAATGGCAGAACAATGAGGGTCTTCTCGCCGCTAGCTGCCGCAGACCCCATACCCATTACCTGCGGTGTGCACCAGGGGTCTTGTGTCTCGCCAACACTCTACAACATCTTCACTAAGCCCCTTTTTGATTATTTGGATCATCTCGGTATCCTACACTAACTATGCAGATGATACCCAGATCCTCCTCCCGCTTTCAGGGGATTATGAAAAGGATTTGGCCTTGGTGAATAGAGTGTGTATCATCATCCAGGCATGGATGGCCACTCACGGTCTATGCCTGAATGACGATAAAACTGAACTCACCATCCTGGGCACCCAATCCAACCTAAAAAAAACTAGTACCCAATTACTCATCATTCACAATCGATGGCAACATCATAAAAGTAGAGCACGAGGTAAAAACAGTCGGTTTCTACCTCGACTCTCATCTATCATTCACTAAACAGGTTAACTCCCTAGCATCCCCCACAGCCTATATGTGCAAATTGATACGCACTGGTAAACCATTCCTCTCAGATGGTAGTTGCATTACTCTAGCCAGATCCCTCATCCTCTCACGCCTGGACTACTGTAATGTCCTCTACTTAGGATCACCTAAAGCCATCATCAAAAGAATCCAAATCTTACAAAATAATGCTCTCAGAGCGGCCCTAGGCATGTCCCGAAGAGACCATATTTCCGAGACCAGTCGACAGAATAACTGGTTCCCAACTCACGACAAAGTCCTCCTCAAGACCCTATCACTGACACACAAATCTCTCAATAATGCCGCACCCATTTATTTGGCTGAGAGATTTCACAAGCAGATGTCTACTAGACCAATAAGACTTGCCAATAAAGACCGTCTTTTCATACCCAGTTTCAAACGGTCCACAATTGGAGGTAACAGTTTCCCGGTGAAAGCGTCCAAACTATGGAACGCACTGCCCCCTAGCCTAAGAATGAACCAATCCTACCATAAATTCAGAGCCAACACTATTATATGGCTAAAATCCGACAACCAGCACTACTAATCCAAGTAGGAAGGCCTACTTATATGACTACCTCAGCCTGTAATTAGCCATTATTATCTCTATTCTTGCATCTGTCTTCTGTATATCATGTTTGTAAATATGCCTTCATTGCTTCTAATTCTTACCTGCATGTATCTTGTATAATTCTGTGTATATAATTCTTGTATAATTCTGTGTAACTAAGCTTTGCATATTCCTGTATCTGCTACGCCCTGTTACCCCCAGGTATGATGCGCATTATAAATAATAAACAAACAAATAGGTGATTAGACCCATCAAGGGCACGCTGAATTATAGCCATGATATACTTGTGTTTGGAACATCACTTGAGGACCACAATGCAGCCCTACTAGTGACAAGCACAGTGATACAGAATGCCGGTCTAACACTCAACATCGAGAAATGTCATTTCAGCAAGAAGAAAGTGATGTTTTTTGGTCACATTTTCTCTGCCGATGGCATGACATCTGAGCCTGACAAAGTCAGTACCATCACCAAGTTAAGCGAACCACTACAAGTAGCAGATGTCCGTTCATTCCTGGGTATGGCCGGGTACTGTGCACGCTATATTCCTCACTACGCGTCCATCACTGAGCTGATTCGGAGACTGCTGCAAAACGAATCAGCTTTCATCTTTTCCCCTGCCTGCCAGGAAGCATTTGATTCCATCAAGGAAGCCCATGCAGAGGCACGCCGCCTGGTTTACTTTGACCCCAACTGGCACACAGAAATTATAGTGAAGGCTAGCCTTGTAGGCCTTGGGGCCATCCTGGGGCAGACAAGCGGAGACCATACGCATCACAGGGACATCGTCACCTATGCGAGCAAAGCCCTGTCAGCCCCCGAATTTGCATACTCACAGGCTGAGAAGGAGAGCCTGGAGGCTGTCTGTGCCTGCGAACATTTCCATAACTTCATCATTGAAAAGAAATTCACGCTAATCACGGACCACCAGGCGTTGTTGTCCCTTTTTGGAAATCCATGCACGAAAATCCTGCCCACAGGCCAGGGGGGTACCAAAACCCGGCTGACTATTTATCCCGCCATCCAGCAGGCATGCCCACCACCCGTGCAGGTGACAGGAAATACATCAACTACGTGTGTGCAAATGCACTTCCCCCAGCACTGTCACTCGAGACGGTTACGCCTGCATCCCCAACCGACCCACCCATGGCGTGGGAAATCAGTTTAACGGGGAACAACAAGTGGAAGGACTACCGGTGTGCAATTCTGAACCACCCGGGGGTGTGCAAAGAAGAGCTGGAGTGATTGGCAAGAATGCAGACTGAACTGGCAGTCAAAGACCACATCATACTACTGAGAGGGTGTCGGCAAATCATCCCTGCGACGCTCAGAGGAGAGGTCATTAAAACAGTGCATGAAGGACACCAGGGGGCAGACAACACAAAAAGGCAGCTGCAATGCTATGTATGGTTCCCCTTCATGGACTCACTCGTCGACAGTTGGGTCAAGAACTGCCTGGCATTCCAGTGTACAGCAAGAGCGGAAGCCCCTATCCCATTGCAGCCGACGCACATCCCGGACCAGCTCTGGGACAGAGTAGTAGTGACTTTTATGTGCAGATGGAATCCGGGGAATATCTTCTGCTGTTCATTGACAAATACTCGAGATTTCCCATTGTCAAGAAAGTGACACCAACTGCGTACTCCTAAATAGCAGCAATGTTTGACGAAGTGCTCAGTGAGTGGGGCATCGCAAGGTCCATGAAATTGGATAATGGACCCCGATTCAACAGCCACGAGTTTGCAACCTTTGCAAAACACATGGGGTTTATACACCAGAAGATAACCCCTTGGTTGCCACAGGCAAACGGAATGGCCGAACGCTTCATGGCGTCCCTCAAGAAAACAGTTCAAAGAGCCTGAATAGAAGGCACCAACTCACACCAAGCACTATGCAGACTTTTGCAAGACTATCGCAACACGCCACATGAAGCCACCAATAAGTCACGGGCAGAGTTAATGATACGATACGAAGTACACAACCGCATTGTGAGACATCCCAATGCCCCGGAAGAAGGGGACGCCAAAATCATAAGAAGAGACACTGAGAGGAATGAACGGGCCAAGTCGGACTATGACGCGAGACGAAGAGCCGTGCCCAAAGACTTTTACGTTGGAGACGAAGCCCTCATCCAGCAAGCCATGACAAGGAAGACAGACTCCGATATGCACAGAAACCTTTGAATGTACTCGCTGTCAAAGTAACCATGGTGACCGCTCAGAATGGGGACCGTGAAATCACAAGAAACAGTTTGCACTTCAAACACCTCGTCAAGAGAGAGGATTGTGAATCACCCCCTCCGGAGCCTGACCTGGAACCAAAGGAGCAGCGAGATAACCTATTGATCCCTCCAGAAGAGGCTCATCATCGGATGCCAGTGACACTCGAGGCATCAGGGCCGGAAGGGTTGGGGCGAGAGAAGCACACAACCTCATTGCCTGATTAGGAAGCCCACTCGCCTGGTCGAAGAATGTTAAAGCTGGACGTATGAACATTTGTCCGGGGGATGATGTTACAAGTCTCTGTCCCTTTAAGGGAAAGACACGAGACTGATGGGAGGAGAAAGAAGGTGGGAGGAAAGGGAGGATTTTGAGAAGGAGTTTCAGTTTCGTATATGTGTTACGAATAAAGAAAGATGTTAATCCATGCCTTCCGGTTGCTGCGTCCTTTATTTCCTCCCATCCATTCCGGATAACAGTACAGACCAGTGGTACATGGGATACGAGAAGGGACACACAGTTTGTGGGTTTTGTTTAGTGTTTCAAATATTGAAATGTCCACTGCCATGCTAATGCCCATGCCCATTAACCGCCCACTACCTGCCTGTGCTTGCCCAAAACAGCCCCCTTGGGATTCCTTTAATTCTAGTTATATGTGCATTGGACATCACAAATCCCAGAACCTCCCCTTGATTATGCCTGACGTAGCTTCCTTTACATGCTTATGCTGCAGCTGAGCGAGGTGGGGAGCCTGGGCAGGAAGCAAACTAATGGCAATCCCTTCATGGTAGGGCCACAATGGGTCTGGTGCTTAAAGCCAAGGACTGTCACCTGCCTCCTCGCAAGTGATAGACATAGTAAAAAGACATCTGTGCACCCTGGTGAACTGAAATCATTTTACGTTGTCTATTATTATGATATGTGTCTGCAAACACTAACTTGAAGACATATTTATTACTTGTTATTCGATGCATATGATCATCTGAAATTTCACAGTAAAACCACTGTAAATACTTAAATATGCATTACATACCCAGAAATTAATTTAAATTAATACATATGTTCCTGAATGTTACTATGTGCAGAGGCACAGCACTTGAAATGTACATGATAAAATGACTTCCATACTCTGCTGGTGAAGAGGAGTGTTTTTTAGGTGTTTTACTTATGTACTTTTTTTTATACCACAATATTTATTTAAATTCATAATTTGAGGCACAACATTGCACACCATTACCAAGTAGTACATTTCAATCAACATTTTAACCCACAACAATTCAACCTCCACCTTCTACCCTAGCCCTACCCCTTCCATGTAAACCAACAATACAACTCCCCCTTTCATTGCCCCTCCCCTGAAACTCTGCCTTAACCTCAATTAATTGCAGTCACCCGCCACTGCCCTCCCCTCCTCCCCTGCTCGTCCCCGGCCTCCTTACTCCCCAATACTATAGTCATGTTGCTCCCAACCCTTCCTCCCCATCCGCTCAACCTTCCTGCTCTTTCAGCATCCATTTTACCCAAACTTTATCATGCTTTTGCAGGCACCCCTATTCTTGTACACCTATTTTTCCAGCCCCATGCACCTATGCATCCAGTCTTCCCACATCTGCAAAGAGGGACTTTCCTCCCTTCCCCACTTCATCGCGGCGCCATTAGGGAGAAATCGTCCCAGACCTCCACAATGCAAAATATCAGGTCTAATTCCAGCTCATCCTCCACCACTGTATTTAAGACGTCCACTACCTATTTCCACAGACTGCCTATTTCAGGGCACACCCATATCATGTGTACATATGTCCCTCTCTCTGCTCTGCACTTGGGGCACACTGGGTCAGTCGCCCTGTCTATCTTGAATAGCCTATGGCAGCTATAGTACACCCTGTGGAGAATTTTATAATGGTGAATTGGATCGTGTTCAGGATCAAACAAGTGAAGCGGGGGAAGAACCCAGGGAGCCTCTGTCGAGGAAGACAAGATGAATTTGAAGACCTGTGCGCCTCATTGAGGAAATCTGACAGAGAGGAACAGTGAGTGGCATGTTTCTGAACCGGGGGTGGGGGATGTCGAGTCTTGGACAGGACACAGTTAATGCCTTGTCACAGGGACCTGAGCCAATCAAGAAGCAGGGAAAATAAAGAAGGTTGTGTTTAAGCTGGCGGCCCGTGTCCGTTCCTTTCCACGCCTCTATGTAGGCACTATCACCCGGCCTCACACCCACCTCGCAGCTACCCTCTGCAGCCTCTCGCCTACACAGGGATTGGACAGTGGTAAGATCCCAAAATATCTGTATCATCTGATTTATTTGCTGTTGGACCACAAGTAATTTGTTTGCATGTATGTGGCATTTACTGAGACCCGTCAGAGGTTTGGTTACTTGTATTCAGGGGCGTTCCCAGATGGGGCGTTCCCAGATGGGTCTGTGGGTCATTGGACTCATGCATCCCCTCTAGGGCCCGTGTTTCACCTCAGGGTCACAGGTTCTATTCTTCACAGTTCCAGTCAGTCTCCATCCTTCCAAGGACGATAACATGAGTACCATTAAATTGGGTAACAATAAACATCTGTTACATGCCAATAGAACAAGATACACCTCAAGGGGTGAACATGCACTCTACAAATACACTGGTTATGTTATGATATGGTATGTTTGAGGCAGTGGGAAGGCTGCCATCCTGAGACCCAGGACAACTGAAATACTGTAGCAAGGCATCAAAACAACGTTGTCACACGCCATCCCAAACCCGATTCATCTATATGGATTTGCTTGTGCTGGCCATCTTGAATTCATGACATTGACACTTGAACTGTCTCTGCTGTCTCCCACTTGCGGATGGATGGCAGGGTACCCAGGTGTACATTCCAGTTGACTATTTTGATATTATTTCCACTGCATCCAGTTGTTCACATATTCTTTTTGTGTATCTCCGTAATTGGTTTCACCAAAGTTCCAGAGGTGATTATATGTTAGCATGACCCCAAAAGCATGAGTGCTGTACAAACATCTCTGCAGGGATAGATCTCTAGTGAGATCCAGGTTTTCCTTCACTCCTATCTCCCTCTTTTCCTTACTCCTGACCTTCGTGTGCCTCACTCCTTAACACCCCTCTTGCTCTTGGTGCCCCGCCCTCCTCGTTTTTTCACTGTTTCCTTCCTCTCTTCTCCACAGCACTACTCTTTCCTTCCCTCCTCACAGACCTTCTTTTCAGCTCAGTGCTTGGATTTGCTTATTCTTGCTGAGGGAAAGTTAGCTGTATGAGGTTTTGCAATGAAAGTGGTAAAGTCAGCAAAAGCATACACACACGTGCAATGTTTTCTGGATTTGTTCGTAACGTTATGAACATTTTAATGTGATTAAGTGAATATGACATGTGGCTTGTTCTTACATTTTGACATCCTCAAGGATGTTCTATATTGGAATCTGCCACCAATTTGCTGTTCACCGTTGGCAAATACACTGAAAATATGACAACTCAGTCTCAATATTTGAGATAATTTCAAGTGTGATAGAATATAACATGGGTGAATAAAAAGAACCATTGGGCATGAAGCCTGAGGAAGTCAAAAGACCCACAGGTAGTCAAAAGATATAACTCTTCGGATCATGGCACCATTCGGACAAATTGGTGCCATTTTGGTGATTTTCATACTCAGATGCTACGACATAAGAGCTAACTTTGAAGCACTAACCTTCAGATTCAATGATGTCATACAATCTGTGTATGCTTTGACAAGGTCCTGCAAAGCTGTTGGTGCACAAGCAATCAGGACTGTGTCATCGGCATATGCCAAAACTGTGTAAAACTTCCCATTCATTTTCAGCACGTTCATAGTGGCTTGCATCAACGACTCACTTAGCCCATTAATATACAGAGAAAACAAGATGGGAGCCATCACGCATCCTTGTCGTACTCCTGTGTGTACCTGAAAGTAAGAAGTGCAATGGCCAGAGGAGCCACTTCTCACACAAGCCTGGATACTTTTATGAAGACCAATCAGCAAGTCCAGTTTCCCCACCGGACAGCCCTGTGACACAGGCACAACCCACATCTTTTTCCTGTTGACCTTGTCAAAGGCTGTGCTTAGGTCCATCAATGCAAGGTAAATTGTCTCACATTTTAAATAAAGTGAGTTAGCCAGAATGAGGTAGAGATTTAGGATCTGCGCACTTGTCCCTAATCCTGGGTGAAAGCCCAGCTGTATCTCATCAAGAGTCAGCTGGAATACTATCCGATCCCGGCGAGCGGCTGAGTTTCTGCTACTTCTTCGATGCTAGATAACACTGAATTCCCTTCATCTCTACATTGCCTCATTTCTGGAGATTCAGGTGGCTCATCAGGGTCAGTGTTTTCCACACCCATTGCCACCTCCGGAGAATTATAAAGGGTGGCAAGGTGCTCGATCCAGTCTGCATCTGCAACATTGGTTTCTAAACGATCACCCAATCTTTTATGTTTGGGCCCCAAGGAGACTAAACCCCAAAACGTCTTGGCATCATTGGATTTAGCAGTCAGCACCAAGTCGCTCCATGCTTCCTTATCCAGTTCTTGATTACATTCTTCTACTACTTGTTTATAATTTGCTCTTGCTAATATGATCAGGTTTCTATTTGACTCTTTCAATTTTAGTAGGGCAAACCGAGATGATTTTGCCTTCTTGCACTCCTTAAACCAAGAGGCCTGTATCTTCCCGACAATTTCTGTGGCCTCCTCTGGCACCCTGCAGTCAGTTTCCTTCATAAAAAATCAAAATCGTCCAGAATGTTAGTTACTCCCCGGGGTTCAACCATCCTCTAAAGCATATAGCTAAGGAATGCTATAGCATTATTATAAATCCTCTGCAACAGTTCATCTTTGTTGTCCGGTCGCTACCTTATCGTACATTTGGAGGCCACCAATACACTTGCAACAAGGTGTGGGATGATGCCATTCTGCTGCATCTTGGCGGTCACAAGCTCCAACACCAACGGATGATGATCACTCCACTCATCCTCTAGAAAATGAACATCCTTATCATGCTCCAAAGACGTTCGAGGATCCATCAGTTCTGGTTCAAGTACTCGGCGCAAACGGTCCTCTGTGTTATATAATAGGTCTGATGGGGGCCCACTACCACATTTGACATTAAAATCACCCGCCAGCAAGACCATGTGTGTGCCCTGATCCAAGTCGCCAATATAGTCATCAAAGAGTTGCTTAAATTGAGCCAGGCATTGCCCCTTGTTGGAGTTGTGTGGGCCGGTATAAATGTTAACCAGGATGATTTTCATATTAACATCTAGGCTAACTTGTACCACCTGCAAACAACAATTCTGAGTACCCAGGTCGACATGATGGCATTCATACAAGGACATAACAAAAACTGCCATCTGGAATGATTGAAAATGTCCAAGAACAGCGTATATGGTGACCATATCTAATGTAGGAAAACAAATTCAAACCGCTGCATTAGGTCCCTTATGTCTTCCCTTACAAATTTGGACTTAGACGCTGCAATATTACATGATAATAGAGAGACATTGGCCCCCTTCAATGGGTCCCACCAACAAATAACTTCCTGGTTTGATATGGGAATCTGACCACCCAGATTATAAACTCAGGTCTCTTCCTCATTTAGTCCCATTGTCCCAGCCCTTCTCCCCCTCTTCCCTGTGGGCCCATGCTCCCCAAGAGCTGCTTTAGAGGTGGGGTCTGTGTCACAAATGCATAGACCTTCGCTCCTGCCTGCTTAGTTACTTGATAGTCCACATTAGGCTGGCAACACTAGTGGCCTGCCTAAGCCTCTGCTCTAACTCTGGTCGTGTCAAGTCAATAATTAGGCGATTAGAATCCACAAACATTATTTTTTTCTCCTGGCACCCCACACTCTGAGTTGGTTATTGTAACTCATCTAAAGTTCCACCCTCTGTATACCTGTAGTATCGTTAGTCATGCAAGTGGCATATTTCCGCCCTTGTGTCCTCAAACACCTCGATCCCCTTCATAGCCTTTTTGGGGGTGGGAGAGGAGGTGGGGGGATGGGCTCTGAACCCTACTCACCCTCACCCCCACCTTGTCCATGCCAGGCCCCTCTCTTACGGCTAGACTGCCACGTTCACGAGTCTTTTCCACTGCATTGGGCATTGATCCACTATCCTGCATCATTAACAACAGTAGCATTGTCCCCCCTCTCCGTCACTTCAAACACCCCAACCACCTCTTCAATGCTATGTCAGGGGCCAGTGCTCAAGGGGTCGCCTCTAGCCTTCTTACTTCTGGCCACCCAATCAATTGTGGCTTGCCTAAACTGCTTTCCAGTTAGCATGGCTGGCACTCTCCCCTTTTTTGCAATGGTATTCCGTACTCAGAGTTTTGCCACCATAACGCCACACTTCTATTCACTGGCCGCCCTCTGCCTGCCAACTGACACCCTCTACCAGCTGTCACACACAGGGTACACAAGCTTCTGTGGCTTTTCAATGTCTTCGAGACCAATGCTCATCAGGCGCCTTCCAGAGAGGCTTTCAGTGTCTGGTTTCTCTCTCTGCCTCAGTAGCTCTCCTGTGTCTTCGCGTCAGTCACCGTGTCACCGCTCCTGCTTGCAGCTCCAGCTCGAGCTAAAAGTTGACTAGAGGAGGGACCCGCTGCTGAGCAACATCAAGCCGCACTGCAACCAAGAGTCAGGAAAATCAAGGCAGCCGCTTCCGACGTTCATTTGATTTTCATACCTCAAGTATGAGACAAGTGGTAGTAGAGTGCATCCATGCCATTGCTTCTAACCTTTCTGTACAATTATAGAAAGAGGTAAAACTATATCAAATCAGGTTTGATCCCACCCCAAATAGGGACGTGCATCCCAATCGGCTAGATAGCATTGCTTTTGCATGAGACCACAAGAAATACCAGATATGTTTTGACCTCATTTAGCCCCATAGTGAGGTGCACTGCCAACAAAGGGGCCCCTGTCTGGCCATACCAGTACTGGCAGCCCTTCTGTATTAGGCCCTTTGCCACAACTGTAGTGTTCATGCAGTTGGAGGGAGAAGTACTAGGGCATAGCAGGTCTCCATCCAAAGCACAGCTTCCCATGGCCATTAAACTATGACAACTATTGCCTTCTGAATAATGTTCTACAAACAGACTGTTTGAAGGCACCATGCTAGTCACATGTGGGATTGCTGATTTTGCTGGTGGTCATGCAAGGCAGAGGCTTTCACAGCAGGACACAGGTCAAGGGTCTGAACGGGTAATCCTTGGCTTTATCTAAATTCCTTTTTCTGAACGTTAACTCATGAACCCCCTTTGCTACATATGACGATGATGTACAATAATATAGGAGGTATTTCCCTTGGGTTCAACCAATAATAGGTGATCACACTCTGGAGTGGATCCTTGCTACTATTGCCTTCTGAGTATTTCTTTTCATGACAACATATAAATGCACTGTACCCGAAACATGTCGATTTTTTATTTGGGTGCCAGAATACAGTCACTGATGTTCAACACTGTAAGTAGGGCAAGAGCATAGATCAGGGCTGTTGCTAGGTCTGGAAAAGATCCGGGGCAAGGCTAATGTTGGGATTGACGGGACCCGGGGCTAGCTAGCCTTTTCGTTGTAGCACCAGAGCTTCAATCTGGGGCTACATCCAAAAGACCAGGGGCTTTAGCCCCCTCAGCACCCTCCTAGCAACGTCTCTGGCATAGATAGCTACTACTCCTTGACTGCAGGTGCATTCTCAAATTGCAACATCATATGGCGTTTGAATACACTCTACAACATTTAAATGAAATGCTATCTTTCATGCTGAATTGTTCCCCTCTTTCTTTGTTCATTTTTCTATCTCTCTTTCTCTGCAGTCCATGAAGGATACAGAGTCCATGCAATTGCTGCACTCATTTTCAACGTTGCTTCACAGATCCACCCTATGTCTTTGGAAGCGCAAGTTCTCCAACCCTGTCAAACACCACGGCAGTGACCGCAGTATTCACCTATTGTTGGTCTGTGAGGCACTGAAAAGTCCTGCTGTTCTTGTCAAAAATCTCCTCAGCCTCGTGTTTCCTTATGAACAGCCCATGCTGTCTCCAATGCAGATGCATGTACCCGACCCTCGCGTATTCTCTAGTGCCACCCACCCCTGCTCTCCACTAGTTTAGACTCAGTGAAGAACCGGTTTGAGGCTCCACCCCATTCACTAAGAGCTATAGCCTCCATATTTAGCCAAGGTTTGGTGCCCGTTTTGCACCATCCAACTTTTTGATATCCAGTTCTTCACACCCTGTTCAGCCCATATTTGTCTCTCACATTACCCGTTACCCCACACAACCTGGGAGGTGTAATTATAGCTACATTGAAATGTTCAACTATCACACTCAACGCGTTTGTCTTGGAAGCAAGCATAGCAACACAGGTTCAAAGCCCGGTCTTGCGCTTAGAAACCTATCTCAGGTATTAAGCGCGTTATAAATGAATAATTATTAATCAAAAAATGTAGCAAACACCCCTCTCCAGAAAGAACATGGCATGATAACCTGTTCTGTATTTTTTTTTCCACTTCAGGAGTTTGCAGCCATCGCTTTTTGCTCCCCGTACCTTTCACTGATGGGAAATATCCATTGGCATATCAGTCTTTGTCCCGCCCACATGGGCAGTCCAGCGCCAAAATGCTTTGGCAATTCCTCTCTGAACAAGAGTACCAACAGCAACCCCATACACGTGTTTCAGCCTTGTTGAGCCTCATCAGTGAGGCAGAGCTGTGCCTCTCTGAGCACAGTGAGCAGGGGGTCCACGTATGGGGTCCCCCAGGTAACTCAGGGTGACCAACCCCAAGTTCATTGAAAAATAATTTCAAAAAGGTTCAAAAATGTTTGCAAGGAACTTGGGGTTGGTCACCCATAGCTGGACTGCCCATGTGGGCGGGACAAAGACTGATATGCAAATGGATATTTCCCATCTGTGAAAATTACAGTGAGCAAAAAGCAATGGCTGCGAACTCTGAAAGTGGAAAAAAACACATAACAGGTTATCATGCCTTGTTCTTTCTGGAGAGGGTCACCTGCTACCTTTTGGAAAAATGAATCATTATTAAGTTGTCAGGACAGTATGCGATAAAGAGGGACAGCTTGAAAGTTTCTTTGGAATGTGAAAGCTGCCATGTCGACATTTCAACTGACAGGCTGGCCCATCAAACTGATCTCCATGGTGTACCTTAGCAGTTATTCTGACATGTTACCACATTCATCATCTTAATGTTGGTAGTATGCTGGAATGTTTGTCAAAACACTCAGTAATATACATTGAAAGTAACCTGGCATGTGGTGACCGAACTCTTCCATGCACTGGCCACTCTGATCGTATCATATTATATAGATCAGCAGCAGAGTAACAATGATCTGCATTATATGTCCTGGCATAGTGTTTGAAGTAGGTGGTGCATTTATATCTATTTGTACAATGTTTACATTTGGTGTAGTTTGTATTGGCATGTGGTAATTCGGGGTTGTGGCATATTTGTTTTCTTACTATGCCTCAAGTGTTTCTAGTTGGTGAATGCACACGTTTCTGATGGGCACGTAAACGATGTGCTTCAGAGAGATGCTCCCGTGCACTGCCTGAGGTGCTGGCAAATCTCAAATGTTCCTCTTCAGAATGTCCTGCAGCTTAGGTTGCTTTGTCTCCACCTTCTTCTGATAAGTGTGTATTAAATGTGGCACAACAAACCACTTTTTTGAAAATTGTCTTTGGCAGACCCGCTCTAAAATTCCTCACGCGAGCGGAAGTGTGGATTGTGGAGTGGTGGAGGAGGGGGCAGGGTTCACACATGCTTGCTTCACTCTCTCCTCTCTGAGGCAGTATTTCGGCCTCACTGATATGAAGGTTCGCCGCCCACTGCTATAGCAGATTATGGGAGAGCGACAACCTTGCATGCATGGAGACGAGCGTGATTCGGATCCTGAATCAAATACACGCAAGATATAATTAAACTATCATTCCCTCATGTCCAGACTCAGCTGAGAATTGCACGATTGCACAGGCTGTAGTGGTGCACGATTGCACAGGCTGTAGTGGAGGGGTGTCTGCTCGCTACCACACTGTCTGATCTTTTTAGCAGTTTTTTTAGCCTACCTGTCTGCTGTACCTACTGTTGCATCCGCCTCAAGTCCCGTATGCGCAGTGACATGAGGAGAACTTGAAATAAAGAGCCCGCCCTGGTGGAAGGCAGGCAGTTCCGGGCACGAGACCACACAGGCGTGTCCTGTGTGCTCTCGCAGTACATCAGCTTGGCCACCGATGCATGCCCTGTTTGTTCCTCGCTCTGCCAGCTGCACCAGCAGGGAGGAACTTTACACTGGCGACAAGAGGAGGGAGCGAAACACGCTTACAGCTTTCAGGCCATAAATCAGCCCACAACACAGGCACATTTTTGGAAAACACAGTGACTGTACCATCCACCACCCAAAACATTTTTTTTTCTCTCCAAATTCAAGCATCCGCAAAACGGAACCCAGCAACACAGTGGATGATACTGTGAATGTTTTTCTCTCTCTCTTTGAAACACTAGCAAGCAGCATGGAGGGAGCCACTGCACCACCCAAGGGAGCACCCAGGAGCTGTCAAGTCCACGGTGCCACGACAACAGACTGACAAACAAAGGTGAGGAGGAATCCATTGCTGCCCACACACACAGGGTGAACACGGCACCAGGGCAATATGGCAACTGGCCTTTCCACACCCAGACCCAGCACACCGTCAAGGATAGCTGCTTCACTGAGGCCGCCAGCGCTGCCCCCTCAACCTCATGGTGGTGCCACAGCTGCATTAGGGCCTTTCGACCCCTACACAGATCCATCATCAGTGGGCACCGCTGGATGCTGTGGATTCAAAAGTTTGAGATAGCGATGGACTGCAGGGACATTACAACACCCAGGAAGATGAGGTCACACTTTCTGCTCAACGTGGGTGATGACGTCCTGCGCATTTTCAACACGCTGGTCATTGACGATGGTGTGCACATATACCAACTGGCCAAAGACACCCTTACAGCACACTTCATGCCAAAGTTGAATCCGGCCTATGAAACCTTCAGCTTCTGCACCACAGTACAGATGGAGGATGAAACATTTAACGCTTACCACATAAGGCTTAGGAAACTGGCACTCTTGTGTGAATGCGACAACGCCGAAAAGGAAATAAGGCACCAGATCATCATGGGCATGCACTCGGAGAAACTGCGCAGAATGGTGTTCGGTGGAAAAGGCATCACCCTGGCCAGGATCCTTGATTATGGACACCAAGGAGAGCTGTCGCATGAGAGGGCAGCACACCTGGGCACCATGCTACAAAAGCTCCAACTGGCACCGACGACAATGGTGATAGCACAGACCTCCACTGCCAAGCACCAAGGGAACACTACAACGAGGCAAACAATCCACAGGAGTGGCGACAGAGAATCCAGGGGCCTACCTAGCGGGCACGGACAATCCGGCCAATTTCCTATCCATGCACCCGAGGGCTGCGACCCTGGGGGAAGCCGAGGAAACGGAGGAACACATATGACAAATCATACACACCATGAAGCCAAAGGCGGTCGGCATCGACAACATTGTGGAGGCCACGCACAATGACCCTTGCTGCGACATAGTGAAGAACACTATCATATCCATAGATTGGAAATCTTTCCTCCGCCACGTACATAACTGCACGCCAGCGGCCAGAGACTTCCTTACCGGCATATTTTCAGTACGACAGGAACTGTCCATCACCAGCGAAGGGATGATCTTGAGGTGAACCCGCATAGTGATCCCCAGCAGCCTGCAGGACAGGATTGTGTCGCTGGCACACAAAGGCCACCAGGGAATGGTCAGGACAAAGGCCAAAATACGACACTGGGTGTGGTTTCCTCACATTGACACCTAGGTGGAGCAGGTCATTACATCCTTCCACCCTTGCCAAATCACAGGAGCACCTCCAACCCTGAGCCAATACAGTCTGCAGAGAGTGGATCATCAAGGTGGGACACTATTAGCGTCGACTTCTGCACAGTGCAGGAAGGAACATACCTGCTGTGGCCATTGACAGCCACTCACAATACCCAGAAGTGGAGATCATATCCTCCACACCAGCGGAGGCTGTAATACCAGCACTTGAGGAGATGTTCGTAATACATGGCCTGCCAAGATGCATCAGGAGTGACAATGGACCACCATTCCAAGGGACGGAGCTCAGGAAATACCTGGACGATTTGCACATCAAACACCACATCATGCCCCGGTGGCCAGAGGCGAATGGCGTTGTGGAAAGATTCATGCAAACAATTATCAAAGTGTTACGCATATGCAGGTCTGAAAACAGCCACTGGAGAGTGGGTTTTTACAGATTCCTATGGAATTACCGGGTGACGCCCCACAGTTCCACCAAGATACCCCTGGTGGACCTCATGTACAGGACTGTGGTAAACTCAACCATACCGCACCACCCGAGCAGGGGAGCAGACATTTTTGAAACTGACCGCACCCAATGAAGGAGAGTTGCAGCAAACTAATACATGAGCGACAGGAGAGATGCAAGAAGGTCGAGACACAAACTTGGCAATCACGCATTGGTGCTGCAAAACCCTACAAAGTCCAAGCTGGAAACATGTTATGACTGCACACCCTGGACAGTGATCCAAACGGAAGGAACGATGGTGACAGCAGCACTAGGACAACAGACAATCGCCAGGAATGCTTCTTGGTTAATTAGCGAATGTGGACTGATGGAGACAGACACTCCCAGGCAGAGGCAGAGCTGCCACTACCGAGGAGCAACCAGAAGGATCCCAGGGGGGTACCCAGAAGATGGAGGTGAGCTGTAGGGGGGACATAGCCCTGAGGCAGCATCCAGGCCGAGGTCCAGCAGGTATAACCTAAGAGCAGCCTCGAAGGCTCAAGAGAGGCTGAGAGGTTATGAGTGGTGAAATGACAAGGTAGAGAGCGTGTAACTGTGCCGGACTAGATTTGCACAGGAAAGTAACTGATGTTGTTTGATGTGGTTATATGTGTGTGGTTAATTGTGTTTTGTTGGAAAAAAGGAGGAATGTTGCATCCGCCTCATGTCCCGTATGCACGGTGACGTGAGGCGTACTTGAAATAAAGGGGCCACCTTGCCGGAAGGCAGGCAGTTCCGCGCACGAGACCACACATGCGTGTCGTGTCCTTTTGTGTGCTCCCGCAGTACATCAGCTGGGCTACCGATACAGGCCCTGTTTGTTCCTCTCTCTGCCAGCTGCACCTGCAGGGAGGAACTTTACACCGACTGGTTACTTGGCTACCCTCAGAATTTCACTTGGGACCAGGTTCTTCCTCGATCAGTCGCCCTTGTACTGCCTCCGGGCCTACCAGGCACTTAGGGCCTGTAACTGTAACCCTACAGTCACTTGTCCTCCTTGCACTGCCCAGAACCGCGCTGCCCTTGCAGCATTTACTCAGAGCATTGCTGCCCTTTTTTCCCTCCCCTCTCCCTTGCACTTCCTCCCTCCCTTTCCCCTTTCACTTCTCGTTCTCGCACTTGCACGATCTGAATGACACAAGGCCTATTAAGATCGTTTGTCTTGTCCTCCCTCTGTCTTCCTTCCCTTGACGTATTTAGAAACGCTTATGTACAGGTGCGTTATAAATGACTTATCATATCATATCATAACCATTACCAGCACATTTTGTGAGCCGATGTACCAGAAATTGGATGAATCAAGTTTTCATGTTGACATTTCACAAATGACGCCATGGACTACATTAGAATACTTTAAAGAATACTGCTACAAGAGGCCTAACCTTTTTAATGATCCAAGTTTCTGCCCACAGATTACACAGAATTTGTGGGAAGGTGTTTGGGGGGAGAGAGACTGCTGCACATCAAATTGCATCCCTGTTTCATAAAGGGATGCCCTTAGATGTTAAGCAGTGTTTGCAACTGTTTGCCTGCATGGTCTCCCCTTTTGCAGGCCAGTAGTTGCAAGGGAAAGCAAAATGCTGACAGGGGCCTTTTCAGGCCAATGCCCTGATAAATGTTCATGCATAGCATGAGCAATTCCATAATTCTTATATATAGTCACCCCTTATATTGGGATTGAAATGTAGAAACTACAATTGCAGTGATAGTCTCTTAAGGCCTGTTACAGCCGTTATGCTCCCCGAACCCACACGAGTACGAGGAGGCTGAGCCATGTGGGTACAGTTACCCATGCATGACTAGGTGTCAAGAATGTGACAGACACTTTGATATGCACATGCACCCATTCCTTCTCCACGCATTCGCTTCCTTGGTGTGCATCAGGGATTTGCGCGCAGTAACATGTGGCTGCATAACAGAAATTTTATTTTATTACACAAGATGTATTTTCAATTCTATGACAAGACCGGAGGCGAGCATTATGCTTTTCTTCTTTATTACTGCCAAACACAGCAATTCAAATATAACCTTTTTTCCTTTTATAAAACTTTTCATTTGTTTTTTTTTTTTTAAATGAACTTTTTTGAAAACATCTGAGTGGAAACAGTCCCAAACTGGATCAACACTACAGCTCCCATGAGGCTTCTGCTATCAGTAGTCCGTGTCTCAGTCTTGCCCTCCAATGAGAGCCCTCCTCTTGGTATAAACTGCTCTTGACAACGGGTGCTTCCTCTTCTTTTTTGCTGCCGGACACGGAGATAAGTGACTCTTTACTTCTATTAGAAAGATAGACTTTGCGTTCGATTTTCAGCGCTTTTAGAAGCGCGTGAGAAGCATTTATATCATTATTTGCAAGCGACTGTTTTGTTTACTGTGAGCGCAGCTTTTCTCAGAGGAAAAAGCGCACATGTAATTTGGGTCCGACAATTACTATTTTATTTTACATTTCCCGCGCGCGAGGCGGCGCGTAATAAATTATACAGCATTACTTTCATATACTGAGGGGAAACGGCCCGTGAGCGTTATCGCTAGCATTCGGGCTTGTTTCCCCTCCAGTTTCCATCATACGTTACGAACGCCGACAGTCGAGCATGGCATCGTTAGTTGCGGACATTGCGCACGCACGCGCATGCGCGTTTGCGCACATCCAGCCCATTTCCATTTCCTCAGCGGCTAACGGTCATCCGGGAAAGATCTTTCAGCAACATTCGTTTACGTGGGTTTTCCCAGCACACAGCTCCTGCTCCTAATCAGAGGTTATATAAAAAAAAAAAGAAAAGAGAAAAGCAGCACGCTGCAAGAGCTGATTTCAGACCCATTTAAACAGACTTTTGGACTTAGGATTTACAGGTGTTACCTCCAGTCCTAGTGTTTGTCACACATAGGAACTTTAGAAGGGCATCAGACAGGAGCCAAGAATACTGGGAGGAATACGAGGAGCAGGAAGAGGAGCTGCAGGAGGAAGAGAGGGATCTCTCCCTCAGTTTCAAGAAGGTGCTAGGGGACTCCCTTGCCAGAGCAGTAGCCCAGGGAGTTCAACCCCTGCAGGAGAGATTATCAGCTCTCGAGAATATTTTGGGCAATAACGCTGGCTTACAAGATCCTGAGGAGGGTACCTCCACTAAGCCTCTGAATGACACTAAAAGGGGGTGTAAGGTTGCCCGGAAGAGGAAACACTCTTCTACCCCCGCCCCCGGGCTCTATCGAGGGTACTAGAGAGAAGCCCCTGGAGGCAGCTGATGCGATTCTTAGGCTAAAAGATGCTTTCTTGGCCAGATCAGATATGCCCAGCCTCCCCCCCAACCCCAGGGGAAGAACATATTGGGGATGCTAATTCGTCATCCGATGAGTTCGGACAGGAGGAAGAAGATGACCAAACTCAGAGCAGGGATAAGGTACCAGAACATCCTAGAGTACCAGGTACCACCCAAGCCAGCATAGTGGAAGGTACCCCAGAAGACAACCAGACACTATCCGTCATCCACGGTCCACTGAGTGGGCCCCGTCACCTAGAGTGGCGATCTACATGGCCCAAAAAATAAGGAAGCCATTAGAGAACGAGACAAGGTTCAGACTTATAGCCGAGTGCCCCAGACCTGAGCTCAACGGCAAGGCATCAGAGACTCCCGAGCTTGATCCCAAAATGCTCTCCTTCGTCTCCAAAGCGAGTAAGGACCTAAGAAAGGGCATGGACCACGCCTGGAGGTCCTGCCAGGATAAAGTACCCGACCTCTCAGGCCCCATTGCAAAAATGATGGATCTGGCAGAAAGATCCAGGGATACGTGAGAACCAGTCGACCCCAAAATTTTGGCAAACTGGGCACAGCGCGCCGTGTGCATGCTCGGCAACGCTAACTGCAGAAAGAAGAAAATCCATGCTACTTAAGACACGAACAAAAGGCTGCAGGGAACACAAGCCCAATACTGGGAGTCACGCCAGCAAGATGCATTCTTCCCGAATCACGGTAGAGGATTCAGAGGAAGAAGAAGAAGAGGCTATTTCAGGCATCAAGGTAGCAACTCAGGTGAGAGAGTACAGCGAGAGATATCCACCAGTAGGCGGTAGGATGCAGCTATTTATGCACGCTTGGCAAGAACTTTCCTCAGACGCCTGGGTCCTCCAGACGGCGCAAGGCTACCAGCTAGATTTCATGAGCTTGCCATTCCAAGAAATGCCTCCGCCACGCATTATATGCTCGGAGGAGGACAGGCAATTGTTAGACTCAGAGATTCAAGCGCTAGCAGAGAAGCAAGCGATAGAAAGAGCTCAGACTCATTCTCTAGGTTTCTTAAGCAACATGTTTTTAGTGCGCAGAAAGGGGAAAGTACGGCCTGTAATCAACTTAAAGGAGTTGAACAGCTGGCTAGTTTACAAGCACTTCAAGATGGAAGGAATCCATCTTCTGGCCGACCTGCTCCGGAAGGAAGATTGGCTGATCCGCCTAGATCTGAAAGATGCGTATCTGTCTATTCCCATAGCCCCACAGTATCGCCACTTCCTCCAGTTTCTGTGGAGGGATCAGACATGGCAGTTCATACGCTGCCATTCGGCCTCGCCTCACCGCCCTGGTCGTTCACCAAACTGATGAGACCCCTCGCAGCGGCACTGAGGGCCGAGGGTCTGCGGCTCATAATATATCTAGACGATATTCTATTCATGGCCGAAGACAAGCAGAGACTGCAACAACAAGTACAATGGCGATATCGTTGATAGCAGCTCTAGGATTCCTAATAAATTACGAAAAATCAGAGCTGTCTCCATGCAAAAGAATAGAATTTCTAGGCTTTATGATAGACACAAGGAAAGCCACCCTTGAGTTGCCCATGCCAAAGATCAGATCGATAAAGAAGGACCTAAAATCGACCCTGAGGAAGATGGTTATATCGCTCCGGAATCTAGCCAGAGTAGTTGGACTACTAGCGGCTTCCATCCAGGCAATTTTCCCGGGTCCTCTTCACTATCGAGCTCTACAGAGACTCAAGATAAAGTATCTACGCAAAGGGTGGAGATATCATCAGGTAGTTACTTTAGACCAGGAGAGCAGATCAGAGATCCAATGGTGGCTCAGCAACATGGAGGCCTGGAACGGTTGTTCCATTTTTGGAGAAATACCAGAAATGATCATAGAATCAGACGCAAGCAGGTCAGGCTGGGGACCAAGATGTGGTCTAGTAGAGACAGGGGGGGAAATGGTCACAAGAAGAGCTAGCCCTACATATCAATTGCCTGGAACTTCTAGCGGGTTCCTTCGCAATTCAGGCATTTTCCAAAGAGAAAGCGAGATGTTCTATCCTCCTCAGAATGGACAATATATCGGCAGTGCGATATATCAACAAGCTAGGAGGGACGAAGTCCAAAATGTTAGCAGAATTAGCCAAGGATTTCTGGCACTATTGTCTGCAATAAGAGATAGCGGTCAAGGCAGAATATCTTCCGGGTACGAAGAACGCAGTAGCAGACTGGAACTCCCGGTACCTGACAGACTCGAGTGACTGGATGCTTCACACATCAGTCTTCGAGAAGCTACAGCTGAAGTGGGGTCCGTTCAATACAGATCTTTTTTGCGTCAAGACTAAACTCCCACCTTCCAAAGTACTTCAGCTGGAGACTGGATCGGGGAGCAGCCGGGACAGATGCCTTCCTGCATTGCTGGAAGGGGCACACTCATTATGCCTTTCCCCCCTTCGCGATGCTGGCGAGGGCAATAGCAAAGGTCCGCTGAAACAAGGCAGAGATAATTCTGGTGACACCAGAATGGAGATCGCAAGCCTGGTTTCCAGTTCTGATGGAACTTTCCATGGATTTCCCGCAGAAGATTTCTCATAGAGCAGACCTCCTAGTGGATCCGAAAGGCATGCCTCATCCCCTGATTCAGGACAACAACCTCAGCCTAATAGCGTGCAATGTTTCAGGCGCAGATGGTGCTTGTCAGGCCTTTCAGAAGAAGCTACAGAGCTCATCAAAGTATCGTGGGCACCATCCACGATCCAGAGTTATAGTTCCGCTTGGCAAGCCTGGGACAGATGGTGCAGGGGGAGGAGTGTTTCTCCCTTTTCAGCTCCTATAGAGTACATACTAAACTTATTAGCGTCGTTATCGACAAGCGGGAAAGCGTTCAGGACTATTGGGGTATATAGATCTGCTATTTCGGCAGGGCACGAGCTTGTGGATGGGCAACCAGTAGGGGAGCATCCAGCAGTAGTCCGGTTGATCAAGGGTGTTAAGATGACAAAACCTCCAGAGCCAAGGTATTCAGTACTGTGGGACGTTAACAAGGTGTTACGCCTATTCGAGCAGTGGCAAAGGAACGACCTGTTGTCAAAGAGACAGTTATCAGGGAAGCTAGCTACCCTACTCTGTCTAGTGTCATGCAGAAGAGTATTGGATGTAAAGGCACTAGAAATAGATAGAAAGATCTTCTACCCCGAAGGTATAGCATTTACCATTGCGCAGCGGACTAAGACAAATTCCAAGGTCATATCCCACCCTTACTTTCCTGACAATTCTAAGCTTTGCGTTGCAAAATGTATTAAATGTTATGAAGCAGCATCAGCAGCAGATAGGCCAAGCGGAGTGAAGCAATTGCTCATAGCGCGCAGAAAACCTTTTAAGCCTGTAGCCTCAGGCACCATAGCTAGATGGGTGAAAGAGGTCATGGAGCAAGCAGGTATAGACATTTCTGTCTTTGGAGCGCATTTGACAAGAGGATCTATGGCTTTGGGAGCTTTTGCAGCTGGAGTTCTGCTGCAGGAGATTCTGAAGGCAGCGGATTGGTCTAGTCACTCAGTTTTCAGAACTTTCTACTTTAAGCCCCTTTAAAATATTGCCGTGGCAGTCATGCAAAGCTTTGAACAAGCATAATGCTTGCCTCCGGTTTTGTCATAGAATGAAGATTGCCAAAGCGCACAGTGCAGGAAGTCTTGATTTTATTAAAGACACGGAGGCGAGCATTATCCCTCCCTGCGGGAATTACATTACAAAATGTAATGAAAAATGTGAATATCTAACATATTTCTTCCAGATACAGATATGATGAGTTAAACGAATGCCCCTCCCTAATGAAGCATAACTCTTTTATTTAAGGAGAAGGGCAGAAAAACTTGCGAGATTGATATGAAGGCGAGACTGGACTGCATAACAGAGAAGGAAAAAGACAGACAGAGGAGTACTCAACAGACTAAGACCTACACCAAGAGGCATGGAGTTTAAATCATCAAAAAAGAAGACGAAGGCACCCGTTGTCAAGAGCAGTTTATACTAAGAGGAGGGCTCTCATTGGAGGGCAAGACTGAGGCAGGGACTACTGATAGCAGGAAGCCTTATGGGAGCTGTAGTGTTGATCCAGTTTGGGACTGTTTTCACTCAGATGATTTCAAAAAAGTTCATTAAAAAAATGTTTAAATGAAAAGTTTTATAAAAGGAAAAAAGGTTATATTTCAATTGCTGTGCTTGGCAATAATAAAGAAGAAAAGCATAATGCTCGCCTCTGTGTCTTTAATAGAATCAAGACTTCCTGCGCTGTGCGCTTTGGCAATCTTCATTGTCACAGGCACTGTACACTATACATTATGCCTGCAAGATATACATATTTTGGTCTTTGATCTATCTAGCTATCTATCTATCTATTCATATATTTTTATTTTTCTATTTCTATATTTATATACAAACCAGTGGGACAAAACAATGAATGAAAAAGGTTCCAGTTACTATCTATAAAAATGTATAATCTATAAACGTTGGTAATTCTAGCGTTAAGATTTTACCTTTTTTATTGTCCTGATGTGCATTTTACAGATATACCCATCTGTTGACGTGATTGTTGTACTTGCCATTTGTTAGGGTGAGTTAAGATCCCAATTCCGTTGAGTTTATAATATGCTATGTTTAGCATTTAATCAAAGATGAAATATTTTGGCATTCACCATTTTTATGGACTTCAAATTTGTATCAATTGTAAACTTAACTTTTGTTTTTAAATTTGTTTTTTTCCGACTGATTTATTGGTTTTCGAAGAGAGTGTTGTATGGTGTGTATGTGTGTTTTGTTGCCGGATTTGTGTTAGTTGCAGCACATCCTTGTGTGTGTGTTTCGTGGTATATATGTCATGCTGTGGTATATTTTATATTTCTTTTTGTCCCTCCACCCTTTCTGTGCATGTAGAGCAGACGTTATGTGTGTTGTGTGTGTGGTATCATCTTGTGCATATTGCAGAATATATTTTACTTTTCACACTATCTTTTTTGTTTTGTTGTGTCCCTCTGACCCTACTGCATATGACTGAATAGTGCTGAGTGTGATGGGGATGGAGTTCTTTTTGTGCAGTGATGGGTGAGAGGTGATGGTGTGGTGAGATCATGGAGGTTGGTTGGTGGTCAGGGTTGGGTTAGTTGGGGTGAGTCAGTGATGTAGCTGAGCTGAGTTGGTTAGGTAATGTTGTGTTTGTAGGTAGAAATGGTGGTTTGAGATTGCTGGAGTGGGTTGCGTGAGTAGGTAGTAGAGGAGGTGGTGGGATGAGTGTCGGTGATGTTGGATGAAGTTAGGTGGTTTTGAGTTTTGTCACGGTTTATTATGTGGTCACTCTCAACTCAGGGAGTTCCTTTCCCCCGAAGCAAGGTGGCGCACAATAAAGCACTTTTATTTTATGTTCCGTGGGGCAGGGTTTTATGGATTACTTCTTTTTGTGACTATGGACACACCCGCCCCTTTCTATGTGGAAGTCAAGGATTTCAGAAACTGTCAACCAAGTCTTTATGGGCTATACCGGCTCTAACAACACTCATCCCGTGATTTTCCATGTGGAAATTAACTGGTTTACTTTAATCAAAGGTGCTAAGGATCGACACAGCTTCCCCCATCCCCACACTTTAACGGAAAGGATTGAGGCTGGCTGCTCCCAAAACAATGCAATTTCAACAGAGGAGTAGTTTTCTATGGGGAAATAAGTTTGAGTGAGATTTAATAAATTCGGCGAAGGGCCTATCCAGTTCTCCCCCCCCACCCCCCTTGACCCACTAATGGAAAGGGATGAAGGCAGGTGGCTCCCCACACAATTGATGGCCTTTGGATATCTACTGAACAAACAAGGGGGGGTCATTGGAGTGTCTCTTTACCGGCCTTTATCCCGGGTTAGAGTCTCGACCAGAGTCTTTAGCTCACCATCCTTTCACAGAAGAGAAATTTCCACAACATATCAGGATATCTACTTACGTGGGAGGCATTGATCAGGGAAAACAACAGGGCTTCTCTGAGGGAATCACAGGCCTGGTCAAGGGCTTTCAGTCAAGGATTTTTACCTGCACCCAGACTTCTTCTGCTCCTCTGGTTTGGGTCAAAGCTAGCTCCTCTATTTCCCAGTCACTGGGCCTCATTACAACTCTGCTGGTCTGGTAACAATGGTGCTGGTAAGCCTATCAGCACAGTTGATACCGGACCGGCACAGTACGACTCTGTGGGCGGGTCGCGTCCCTCCCGCCATCGTCAGACCTGGCGGAAGGAACGGCACCTGCCCGCAGAGTTTCACAGAAGCACCGGCACTGTTATCAACAGTGCCAGTGCTTCCGTTGTCCCCATTCCCATTGAGTCCTATGGGACTCAAAAGGGAATGGGGATTTACAATTTACCAGCGCCTGACTTCTCAGAACGCTGGGGTTGTAATCCCCCGGTTTTACCGGCAAGTCAGGCTCCGGTAAATATTGCAAGTCCAGCGTCCACCGGAAGGCTTACCACCAGACTTGTAATGAGGCCCACTGTCTCCAATGCAAGGATTGAGGCCTCTCTGCTAATTGTTGCTCGCAAGAGTTCAGGAGCAGCTCTGCCGGAATAATTCACAAAAAGCCCAGTTCTGATGCAAACCTACCCTTTTATAGGGCTAGTGACACTGCAACCTTGTCATAATTCCTGTGGTCAGGATTGGCTAGCGTGCTCCATTCACATCCCAACAAGACGCCCACAGGCTGCTGATATGACCAGAAGTTGGGAGATATGTATGATGTAGGCTGAATTAGGAGAATAGATACATCATTTCAAATTGAGAAGAATTCCTGCATCTTTTGTTCTGAAAAATCTCATACTGTAATAACTCCATGGGTCTTTCAAATAACCCCATGATGATATTTATATACATATAGGTTCTATATTTTAGGGAGAATCCGGCCATACTAATTTTACTTCGGCACACCCTTCCTGAGCGGAGTTACAGTTTTTTGCGGTTTACTACTGCACTGAAATAGCTAAAATTAGGGCAGTTTCTTATTGACACCTTACTTTCATGATTTACCCCTGTGCCAAATCAGGTTTATGAAAATGGCAGAATCATAATTTTCCACATAACTTAATTTATGTACATCACAATAATGTTGTTTTTACAGGGTCACAGTGGGCGTTTTCTCCTGTTTAATTTGAACCCACAGTGGGCTATATAGGACATATGCTGCTCCTTTTATGAAGATAAACTGTAATCAATGTTTAATCCATGGCAGGGCATAACCTGTTTTAGGAAGTTTAATTTCTTCTTAAGACATGTGACCAGCCATCTGGTTTATTTGTGTTTACCATAACATTTTCCCTGCTTGGCTTCAAAGTCTTGCTCTGTGCTTAATGTACATTTTTATGTGAAGCTTGACCCCAAGGTTACTTCTGCAGGACATGTTATCATCAACTAATTGACAACCAGACATTGTTCTTGGTAGGCCCAGCTCCAAAATGCCTGGAGTTGAGATGTGGAAGGGTCTTTGTTCAGAGTTAAAAGCACTTTTTATGGGGAATCTGACCTTAAAGGTAATTTCTGTTGGCTGTGTTATCAACAATTCACCACAAATTCGATCTCTAGCTTTGTATTTCTTTCTATTTTACTGAATGTACAGGCCGATGGTCTTGATGAACCCAGCCCCCAAAGGTCGGGGTCACAATTTCAGATACCCAGCAGCTCAATAGAGGAAAAGAGCAGTCAGTTACCTGCATGGTCCTAAAGAAATAACATTTTCCATTGGCCCTGTATGTTTCACATGTTGCATTTCAGATTACATATAGGCCTGATGTTCATACATTAAGTCTTTTCTTTATATAATATGAACAGAAATGAGTTCACTCTATCCCCACAGACAGGTTATAGTTATTGTCAGGGATAAGTATTCAAATCTACACCAAATGATGAAGTAGACTTTTCTTTGTCCATGCTGTCATTTTATATGATGAAACCAGGCCTCTACCCTGCTGATGAATGTAATGTGTTCTTCACTTTATTTCTGGATTGAAAATGCATTGTTTCTCCTTTTTAGCTTCCAATTTCACCACACTTTCCTTTTCTCCCATGTGTTCTGCTCCGGTTTTTAATCTGTCCATGTGTAATGTCTTTCTTTAATATAACAGTTAAATAACATGAGTATCCCTTCGGTATTGTCCACACATAGGCCAAAGTAAAGTCAGAAAAAGAAGTGTTTTGGGACTGCACTGCATTTTCCTATGAATAGCACCAGTCAGCTTCACTCTTAAATACTGGCCTCGCCTCTTTATGTTTGACATTCAGGGGCTATATTTTACCCCACAAATCTTCTCCTTTGCTCTTTGATTCAGGTGATTCAGAGAAAAGAGAGAGTGAGGTTTTTGTTTCCTTTTGGCTTTGGTTCATTCCATGAATTCCCTTGTCTGAGCAGGTCCGCTCTTTTCCCCGTCCTAAGGAAGGGGCGCTCTTGTCTGCACTCCACTCTTTTTTCAGATTTTGGGGGTTTTGGTCCAGGACCCCTCCCTTTCTGGTAGCTCCACCTCTGGCCTGTATAGGCATGTAGTTATTTAATCTGGCAAGAGTGTTAGGGAGAATTCTCCTTCTAGGGCTAATTTCCCTCACCTAGTGAGTCTCCCAGCAGCTTTGCTGGATTTCTGGAGTTTATCTTTTCCACCTGGTAAGAGTGTACATACTTTTTCCACTCTTACCTGTGTTTTGGCCTATGTGTTTTTACTCATTGTGTGATCTTGGGCACTGGAGCACACCACTCCAGGTGCCCCTGTTCTTGTATGGGTTACACCGCACCCTCAGTGTAGTAACCCAGGGTTGTCTTTAAGACTTCCCTCTGACTCCATTTCGCTGGGGCTGACTACTGTCCCCCAGAGAAAGGTAAAGTTGCCATTTACTTTACATAGTCATTTTTACCACAGACCCAGTAGACCCCATCTTACATGGAGTACTGGAAAGGGCTAATCTGTACCCCTTTTCTGTCTGTACCTCCCTGAGCATTGTTTCGCTCTTGTAACATTTAGACTTGGCTGGTGGCAATGGTATCTACCCTAACTTTTCTACCGCGATTATATTAGATAGACGTGGTACTGTTCTTGGCTATTATATTAGCCTCGAACATAAACCCTCATGACCAAATCTTCTTTGTTTTGGCTCCGGTTAGGTTTATTCGCCATTTCTTTTTGTTAAAGTCCTTCTTGTGTTTTACTTTGCGCGGCAAACTAGGTTCGCCTTCTTTGTTCACCGTCTTTTGGCGGGCTTCTGCAGAGAAGCCCTCCTCAAGGCGCCTGGGTGTCTAGGTGGGCTGAATGTGAGGGAGGGCTGTAGTCACCCCCTGCACAGGGTATCCTAGGAAACCCAAGTCGCACTTTGCCATGATTGGCTGAGGTGGTTGTCCCGGCTGGACAACTCCCCCTGATGCGTGATTGACAGCCAGACTGTGTGAATGGGGGTTTTTGCGCATAAAAGGCAGGTCTCTTAGGCTAGAAGTCAGAGTCGCCTCTGAAACTACAAGGAACCGAAGAGAAGCAGAGAGAATGATGGCTGCTGCAACTAACCCGTCCCGGTGAAGCCCTGCTGCAGTCCTGAGCTATCTACCCTTCGACGACTAAGAGGAGATCCAGTCCGGAACCTTCTTCCCTTGAGCCTGGTGGGGATAACCAGCTCATCTTCTCCAGCCAGAGATCTCTGCCATGGTCAAAATCGCTACACACTGCTGTAGTGGTTCGGATAGCCACCTGCCGAGTCTCTCCTGTTTTTAAGGAGCACACCTTTTATTCATTGTCGCTGCTGCCGGGTTCATCCCTGTGTGGTGCAGACCCCCTTCAGATGTCCTCCTTCCCGACGAAGCTCCAGGAATCATGGGTCTGCGGGAAACCAACATGAACAACTGCCAGGGCACCAGCTGCATCGTTGAAATAAGGTACTGTGCTCTACTCGAGGAAACTGGGTGAATCCCTTTTCTTCATCCTCAAGGCTCGTCTTTGACTTCCCTCCTTCTTATAACTTTTGCTTCCGCATATTGACAATACCAAAGTACTTTTGGGCTACGTTGAATCGTGAACTGTCTAACGGTGTGATCTTCGGCAACAGGTCTCCGGTGTCACTTAACCCTTGTTCCGACCCTTTGACTTTTGACTTTTTCTCAATGCTGTCTGCCTAACCTAAATATTGCCTGTGATTTTTGCTTCCAACTACCTCTGGGTATCTCAAGTGCTAAGTGTGTTTTTGCCCCGGTAGCATTTCATGTCACGGATACGTGTTTATTGAGTAGACCGAACTGTCAAAAAGTGATCGCAACCGTATCCGCGGTATCATTTTTTGTTCATAACACCGGTTCATTCAAACACAGGGTACTTACCTTGAGACATACTGTACAAAGTGAATTGCTTAGTTGTAGTATATTTAACGTATGGTTTTGTTTAAAGTTTAATAGAGGTGTTGTGTTTATAACTGATGGTTTAAAATAAATGTACTTATATTCTTTACATGAAACCTTGAGTCAGTGTTTGCTTGAGTCACAGTAATTGTGGTCCCTTTGTGTAATCTCTGCTATTGCTCATATACTCTTGAGATAAGCCTGGCTGCTCTGCTACTGCTACCACTATAATTTAGTAGTACAGGCTTGTACCAAAGGTAAAACGTGTATTGCCACCTGTGGTCTTAATTGTGTGTAGTGGTCCCTAAGGGCACTGCACAGGATTCTGCCTAACACTGGTGTACAGCGGTGAGGATTTGGAAGTAGAGTGATTACTCTTAGAGTACTGCTGTTGCTTGGGTTCAACTATCCACAAGGCTAACACCACTAATTCTATTTAACTAAGAGATCATGTCAAGTATGGAAAACTACACTGAAGAGAGTCTTTTACTCTATACTGCTGAGGTTCTTAGAACCATGTGTAGAGATAAGAATCTCTCTGGTAAAGGAAAACAGTCTGAACTGGTTGCAAAGTTAATGGGAAAAGTCTGGAGAGTGGGTCAGAAGGGCCTACCACTCCAGCCAATGTGGATTTTGATGTTTCTGATTCTGAGAGTGTTAATTTAGAAGAAGTAGATGAGTCCTTGCTAGGAAACCCTACAACTCCTTTGCCTGCTCAGAATGCACAACCTCTGTCCACAGGGACCCCCCCAGGTCCTACACTTACTCGTGAATTTATTGCACTTGAGAAAATGAGACTTGAATTAGAAGTGAAACATATTGATGCACACACTGCTATGAAACATCAAGAGTTAAGGCTCAGAGAAATGGAGCTGAATCATGAACTAGAAATTAGGAAACTGTCTCTAGAAAATGCTTCTCTCCCAGAGTCTTCTAGGTCTTCCAGCCCTCAGAGACCCCGTATGCCAAAGGAAATGATTGGTATGTATGAGACTAAAATTGATGTTTTGGATTGGTTAGCACTGTTTAAGTACAATCATGGGATTCAAGATATCTCAGGGAATCAGTTGATTCCTTGGCTTTTCTCTAGGCTTCCCCCTGTTGCAAGTGATGCTGTAATGGAGTTGGGGAAGGAGGATAAGCAGGATTATGAGTGTGTGAAACTAGCATTAATAGCTAGGTTTGGGAAGACCCCTTCCCAGTATCTTAAGAGGTTTAGAACCCTCAAAAAGCATGATGGTACCACTTGGGCTACCTGGGTGTGTGACTGTTTGAAAAACGTAGATGGGTGGGTTAAGGGTTACAAAGTGAACACTTATGAAGGTTTGAGGAATCTTGTATGTTGGAGTCTATTTTCGATGCCTGCTCTCCTGAGCTTAGACAGCACTTGGCTGATTCAAAGGAGATGGATCCTAGGAAGTTAACTAAGCCTGCTGACTTGTGGATTGCCAACAGGGCTACTCACAAGGATTCTGGGGCAACTCAGAAGAAGGAAGAGGGAAAGCAGTCCAAGAAAGACAACAAGGAGAATTCCAATAATTCCAATCCAAAAGAGGGCCACAAACATAACCAGGGTAAGGCACAAGGTAAACCGAATCAGGCTAGTGTACCACCAGGTTCAACACCAGATGGAGGTCAGATCAAGCCCCCATTCCAGAGAGCATTTGGGAAATGCTTTGTCTTTGGATTGCCTGGCCATGTGAAAGTAGATCCCAAGTGTAAGGGTAAACCGTCAGGGATCAACACTGTCTCCTTAGCCTTCTCCCAGGTGGACGAAGTACCTATGACAAGTGGAAACTTTCAGCTACTAGCTGATGAGCCCATGAGAGTCTCAGCTAGCGTTTCTTTGGTGTCCTTGGGTCTTTGGGAACAACAGAACTTAGATGTCTATAACTCAATCCCAGATAATACTAAAGAGTATTACGAAGCTAGTGTTCTTGTGAATGGTCAGGAGACCCCTGCCATCAGAGACACTGGAGCAAGCATAACTGTGGTTGATGAATGTTTTTTCAAGTTGGAGGATGTTGCTAAGGAACCCAAACACCTAACCAAGTTAGCTGGAAACCCTGTGCAAATGGTTCCCCAGTTACCAGCTCTCATCCAGTTTAATGACATGACTGTCAGGATACCTGTAAGTGTGCAAAATAACGTACCTGGGAGGGTCCTGTTGGGTAATGACCTTAAAACTCTTGGAGTTGTGTCTAGTACCTCCAGACCCCCCAGTAGGAGGAATCAGGAGCTCACAAGGTCTGCAAGGGAGAGAACCTTAAGAGGCTCACCTGGGGACATGATAGAGGAAGCTATCACCCCAAGTGCACAGGACTTACTTACTGCCATTGCAGGGCAAGAAAAGACAAAAGGGAAACCTAAGTCTGCCAGCAAGAAACCAGCAAGCACTCCTGTGCCCAGGAGGACATCTCAGAGACTGTCCAAAGTCACACCTGTGACTCCCACACCAGCTGAGGCTGAGTGTGAGGTTCAACCCTGTATGGTTAAACTAGATACTGAGGAATCAGATCTAGAAGAGGATCTTACCTTGGTAGGAGATCTTGACCCTGTTGACCATCCTGAGCTGCAGTCGTTACTGGCAGAAGGTGGACCCAACAGGGAGGATTTCAGCAAAGGACAAAGAGAGTGTCCTACCTTGGAAGGTCTTTGCCAACAGGCCACTTCTCAGCTCAATGGGACTGAGCCTGGGAAGTATAGGTTGCACTGGGAAGATGGCCTCTTCTACAGTGAACCAACTGAGTCAACCCCTGGAGACTACAAAAGACTGGTATTACCTCTAGTAAACCGACTACAGTTTCTGCAGTTAGCCCATGAGGTACCTTTGGCTGGTCACCTACGTTTTATGAATACCGGGGGCGCTGTTGCGCCGAAACAAGATGGGCGCTTAGGTGGAGTGCTCCGGACGGGGAGAGCGAATAAACCTCACTTCCACACCCTTAACTCTGTTTATTCAGTTGGAAATCCCTGGTGCCTCTTCTGGAACCCCCCCGACGCATCCCTGCGGAATTTCGAGGTTAAACGCGCCCTGGGCGCGCAGCTACGCCTCCTGATTGTGCTTGGGCTGCTGCTCCCTGCTCCCCCGCCCCGCGGCTCCGGGGACCGCCGCTCTCTCCACCACCTGAGTGCGCGGTGCTGCGGGCTGCTGTGGGGGAGGGGCGCTGAGCCCCCTGAGGCGTGCTATGCTGCGGTGGCCGGCGACGTTCCCTCCCTTGCTCCTTCCATCACAGAGGGCGGCCTTGGGACCCTGGCCCTTCCATGTGCGGCCGCCACAATCCTCAAGACTTCGTGTTATCTGGAGGCTTTGGAGCTCCAGCGCAGCCTACTTACCCACCGCGGCTGTTCCTCTGCCTGCACTTCGTCTGCCTCCCTCCCCCGGCTGCCCCCCCTCAGGACGACTTCAAGCCCGTGTACTACTGGAGTGCCTTGCGGCCCGCCTCCCTCCACTCCCGCTTGATCGCAGAGCCTCTACCTGACCTGGGCGGCGGCTGGTGCCGGATCCCTGGTGCTAGGGGCTGCGGCGGGGCTGCCCCCTGCCCGCAGCCCTCAGAGGCGCCTGCCTGGATCGCGCCTGGCCCACGCGGCACCACTGTTCTCTCTCCTGCTGGCGTCCCCCTCCCCCCTGCACACTTGTTGGGGAGGCCTGAATGCACGTCCTGTGATCCGCGTATCTACACTGTGTGGTCTGCCTGCAAACACCCCACTGCGCGCCTCCACTGCGGCGCCACAAACTTTGACTCTCCCGCCTTTTACAGCCATGCAGTACAACATATGGGCTAATATACAATATTTCATCGCTTCCTGAACTTATCACTCCAAACTACCGGAGTTGATCCTCTGGCTCCTTGCTGCCTCACTGTGCCAATTTAGACTGGTTCGTTAGCCACGCAGTCCTCCGATTGCGCTGCGCGGTTTGGGCACTCAACACCCTCCTGTCCACTGACTGAATCTCCCTTCGGTACCTGCGTTGCCCTGCTCACAGATCCTCCACAGTGAGTGGGTTGTCCATACCTTGCATCTCACTGGGCCGACTCTCATGGAGCCCCACGGCCGCTGATCCGAGCCATCTCTTTCTGCACTACCCCAGTGAGCCAACAACCCATTGGCACCATCACACCGCAGCTCCCCGGCGGCTGCATCTGGCGTGCCTCGGTCCTTATAGGGCTTTGATTGATCACCTCAGCGCCGCAACCAACGAACTACATCAGCATCCTCATGCTAACCCATCCTAGGGCATTCAGTGACGCTGTGTTTGATATCCCTGATTGCAAGTTTATCCTTGGGTCCTGGGTGCCACACACGTCTCATCACCATGACCAAGGGAGCTGGGGCTGGTAAGAAGCAAAGCTCTTTAAACATGTTTGCTAAAACGCCCTCCAGGCTGCCGACTGAGCCCCCAGAGGAATCACCAACCGCCTCGACATCGGCTGCCCCAGATGGCTCTCAGAAAATGCTTGAGTACATGCGAGAAGGCTTCATCACGCTACATATTAAACTGGACGATATGAATGGTACCATCTCCTCTATAAAGGCCCATATCGAAAGAACGGACAGCAGGGTTGCTGAGGTCGAGACAAGGGTTGGCGCTGCAGAGGATGATCTGGTTTCTCTTCGCGCCGCTGTGACTACACTTACCAGCCGGATCTCCGCTGTTGAGAGGAAAAATGACGACCTCGAATCCCGCTCTAGGCAGAATAACCTCTGCATTGTCGGCGTACCAGAGGACAATGTTAAGGAGCCCATGGAGGACTATGTGGAACCTCTCCTTCTAACACTCCTTGACAACCCTAAGCTCTCGAAACAATTCGCAGTGGAAAGGGCTCACCGTTCTCTGACTGCGAAGCCCAGACCGGGGGCACCACCCCGCGCCATCATAGCCAGAATCCTAAATTTCAACGATCGGGATGCCCTCTTGCGAGCAGCCAGAGCCAAGAGGGAGTTACGTCTTGGAGCGGCGAGGATACACCTGTACCCGGATTTTTCCGTTGCTGTGCAACAACAGCGCAAGACCTTTCTGGCGGTAAAAAAAAGACTTTGAGACTTGGGAGTTAAATACTCCATGCTTTTTCCCGCAAAACTAAGGATCAAACACTCTAACCAAACATTCTTCTTCACTATTCCAGAGGAGGCCTCAAAGTTTATAGATGAGCACATTCCGGGTTGACCTGCTCATCGTCAATACTAGATTTATCTCTACTATGGTTATTGTTGTGTCTGAGCCACATATGGGATCGCCGTCGGCTGGTCCCCCCTATGATGATACTCACCAAATGGAGTTTATTGATTGCTGGTTTTGTTAATGTTGCTCCATTTATCCTTTGCTAAAGTGGCCCGACTAGCCGCATGGTTTACTGCTGTTCGGAGACATTTGACCTCCTGATGGGTTCCTAGTTTGGTAACTGTCCTACAGTTACTACTGTGACCGGTGGTTGTTCCCCGAGATCCTGACCCGGACATTCCGGGTCTACGATATGCATTTAAAATGGTGTATCAATGTCCGTGGCTACACCCCCTATGGTTCCACTCATCCTCCTCCTCGCTGCCATGGTCTCTCCACACCTCGCACCTGCCCTGAACACCCTGGTTAATCCTACTGTATTGCAGAATCTCCTTCCACTCTCCCCTGTCCGGTGCGCCGTCGCCCGGCTGCCAACAGACACCCAGGCGTTGATGCCTAGAAGTTCGTGGTTGCTTTGGTTTTGTTTGGGTTTCACCCCTCTGGTGGGGGAGGGATGTGGGTGGGGGGTGGGGGTTGTGATGTTATGGTTAAAAAAGTCTTGACAGTCGCCGGAAGCACCGCTTGCACCACAGCAGTACGTCTTGTATATTTGGATAGGGGGTCCACATATATCCAGTGTTCTCAACTTCCTTTTGCTGATAACCCCCTTGCAGAAGTACTATCAACACCCCCGGGGTTATAGCTAGCACCGACCTGACCTTTATGAGCTGGAACGTACGGGGGTTAGGCTATTACAAAAAGATATGGCAGATTCAGCTGCATGCCGAACGACACAGGGCTAAAATGCTATGTTTACAGGAAACCCATGCCCGCTCGGAGCAATGTGAGCGCTTCGCTAAACGGTGGGGACCCCAGAGGTACTATACCAACTATTCCACTCAAAGCCGGGGTACTCTTACCTTGATACACAAGTGCCTGAAGTTCACATGCCACCACTCCCACATAGACGCTCTTGGTAGATATGTACTGATCATTGGCAACCTACAACACCGGGAGGTAGCCATCCTAAATATATACGGCCCCAATGTGGACGACCCTGATTTCTACCTACACCTGGCCTCTCTACTTGAAGGCTACCCCCTGATCCCCATTTTGTGGGGAGGTGACTTTAACACAATACTGGATGTCACCCTAGATAGATCAGGCTCTAGGCCTCGCCAACTATCCAAAGCAGCATATGCTGTCCTTACAACGCTTCCCCGCCTGGCACTAGTGGACGCCTGGTGCCTAATGAACCCTGATTCCCGCACATACTCCTTTTACTCCTCAGTACATGATTCGCATTCCAGAATAGACAGATGGCTTGTGACGGAATGCTGGTCAGGTGCCTGTCTCACCTGGCTATCCTTCCCAGGACACTATCAGACCATTCACAGGTACTCATTTCCTTAAACTGGGGACCGGACGTCAATAGGACTAGACAATTGAGGATGAGCCCTCATTCGCTTCTTGATCAGGTCTTCGCGACCGAGCTCTAATCCTCCATTGAGGAATTCTTTGAGATCAACACAAACTCAGTATCAACACACGCGGTACTCTGGGAATCCTTTAAAGCACACACAAGAGGAATCGCCATTTCCAAAGGTTGTGGCATCCTGAAGAGAATCTGCGCAGACATTGTCACTAGCGAATCGACCCTGGCTACCCTCGAGTCCCAATACGCCCTTGATCACTCTCCAGCCACTCTAGCAGCACTGGGATCGGAGCTGGATAGGTTCCAAGGCCTTGCCGAGCGCGAGGTTAAATTTCTGGACTCCACACAGTCGGTGAGGAGATACAGTGAGGGCGAATGCCCCGGCCGGATGCTAGCTAGGCTGTTGCGTCGCAAACTTGGAGCCCCCAATATCCCGGCTATAGTGAGGCCCGACGGCTCACTGGCCACCTCCCCTCAAGATATCAATTCTGAGTTCCTCTCGTTCTACACCACCCTGTATGCAGAGGCCGACGGCCCCCAGATCCCAGAAATTGACTCCTATTTAGAGAATCTTACCCTGTCAGTCCTGTCAGCCGATGCCAGCTTCTTCCTTGAGAGACCTCTCACCATGGAGGAACTTGTCGAGGCCATTGAGTCACTGGTGTCGGGGAAGGCCCCTGGCCCGGATGGGCTCCCCATGGATTTTTATAAACAATACAAGTCCCACCTGGCCCCACACCTGCTGACCCTTTGGGAAGAATCGTGTGAAAAAGGAATACTCCCCCCATCGCTTCGTGAGGCACTGATTACGGTACTCCTCAAACCTGGTAAACCCCCGCAGTCAGTGCGGCTCATACCGACCACTATCCTTTATGAACAGCGATGTTAAAATATACGCTAAACTCCTAGCCAACCGCTTAGCCCGATACATGTCCCACATCATCCATCCTGACCAGGCGTGTTTTGTTTTCCCGGGTAGGTCCACATCGTTGAATTTAAGAAGGCTCTTCAATGTGGTTAGCCCGGCCACACAGGCGGTTGCAGCCACTCTGGACATACAGAAGGCATTTGACTCGGTATCGTGAAATACCTATGGAGAGTCCTTGAGAAGTGCAAATTCGGCCCTAACTTCTGCACCTGGATTAAACTGCTCTACACCGATCCATCGGCCAAGGTCCGCACGGAGGACAGGTGCTCTGCTCCCTTCCACGTATCCAGAGGCACCAGTCAAGGATGTCCCTTCTCCCCTCTCATTTTCACCATAGCCATGGAACCCTTCGCTGACATGTTTCGGCAGTCACACTCACACAGGGGATTGCGCACAGCCGGCCAATCCGATATAGTCTCCCTCTATGCCGACAATGCCTTGTTATACATCCGCTCCCCCGAAACCAACCTCGCCCCTATACTAGCAGACGTTGCCCATTTTGGAGATATATCTGGTTTGAAAGTAAACTGCTCCAAGTCTGCCTGAACCCGCTTACGGACTCCACGCAACCCCCTGCGGACTTATGTGGGTTCAACTGGTCTCCATCTAGCATCACTTACCTGGGGGTGGTGGTCTCCAGCCACATGGCGCAGCTGCGCGAGGACAATTACCAGACTTACCTAACTAACTTGGCTATGAAAACCTCCAGCTGGGCCAGACTCCCCATTTCACCAGCAGGCAGAATTGGAATACTTAAAATGGTGGTATTACCCCAATTACTTTACCGATTTACCAATCTGCCGGTGTGGCCTGGGGACACGTTTTTCGAAACACTACGCCGTATAAACAACTCCTTTCTCTGGCATTCTGGGGCAGTCCGCCTCAAACTGTCTACACTGACCGCTCCTAAGGAATTGGGTGGGTTTGGCACCCCAGACTTCCTCAGATACTGGGTGGTAGCCCAATCCCAGTTCGCCGGCCATTGGTTCAACACTGTTGTTCCTCCCCCACATGTTCGCCTGGAGAAGCTGACGGTCTGTGACCGAGTGATTGGCTCCCTAATCCTCAAACCAACCCCCCCTGACTCAGAGTCCGCTAACCCTGTAGCTAGCACATCATTTGCATTGTCCAAACTCTGGATATTGGTTGACGTATGTCACCCATTCCACTGGGACCTGCCATTATGGAATTTCTTCCCTGATGTCCCACATATTCCTCAATTAGTGGTTTCTCACTGGACGGATGCCGGCTTACTGACACTTTGTGATGCCTACGAACAGGGGAACTTCATCGAGTGGCCTGATCTCCCTGTCTCCCTTAGGTGCCGGCCCTCAGTGTGGTTACAATACTCTTCACTCCGGGAGAGAATCTTAAATCCAGATACTCCGATTTCCCCTCCTTGCCGCCCGATGATCCGATAGTGGTAGAGCTCTGCTCCTTTCTCTCATTCAGGGGTAAGGTGTCTAGACTTTACTCCCTTTTGCAGACCAGGGCAGCCCCCTCCTTCGCTAAGCTGAGACACAGGTGGGAGGAGGACCTCGGGGTCGAGCTTACTGGTGAGAGATGGTCCCAAATGTGTGGCCGCACCCACGATGTATCCTACAACACTAAATTTAAGTTAATCCAATTCAAGGTGCTACACCGGTACCATCATACCCCAATAAGACTTCACCACATGTTCTGCAGCGTCCCTCCCAGTTGCCCCAGGTGTGGCGCGGATCAAGCCTCTTACATCCACATGCTATGGCACTGTCCCCGCCTGACCCAATTCTGGTTGGATGTCTGTTACACACTCTCAGACATTTTAGAACACACTATTGCCTCCACCCGGCTATAGGATGTTTGTAACCGACTAGAGGTATGAGATCCACCCAGGAGTGGATTAAATCCTCTTGTCCCTTAGTCTGGGGGGGCGAGTGTTAGGGAGAATTCTCCTTCTAGGGCTAATTTCCCTCACCTAGTGAGTCCCCCAGCAGCTTTGCTGGATTTCTGGAGTTAATTTTTTCCACCTGGTAAGAGTGTACATCCTTTTTCCACTGTTACCTGTGTTTTGGCCTATGTGTTTTTACTCATTGTGTGATCTTGGGCACTGGAGCACACCACTCCAGGTGCCCCTGTTCTTGAATGGGTTACACAGCACCCTCAGTGTAGTAACCCAAGGTTGTCTTTAAGACTTCCCTCTGACTCGATTTCGCTGGGGCTGACTACTGTCCCCCAGAGAAAGGTAAATTTGCCATTTACTTTGCATAGTCATTTTTACCACTCTTACATGGAGTACTGGAAAGGGCTAATCTGTACCCCTTTTCTGTCTGTACCTCCCTGAGTATTGTTACGCTCTTTTAACATTTAGACTTGGCTGGTGGCAGTGGTATCTACCCTAACTTTTCTACCGCGATTATATTAGATAAACGTGGTACTGTTCTTGGCTATTATATTAGCCTTGAACATAAACCCGCTTGACCAAATCGTCTTTCTTTTGGCTCCGGTTGGGTTTATTCGCCATTTCTTTCTGTTAAAGTCCAACTTGTGTTTTACTTTGCACGGCAAACTAGGTTCGCCTTCTTTGTTCACCGTCTTTTGGTGGGCTTCTGCAGAGAAGCCCTCCTCAAGGCGCCTGGGTGTCTAGGTGGGCTGAATGTGAGGGAGGGGTGTAGTCACCCCCTGCACAGGGTATCTTAGGAAACCCAAGTCGCACTTTGCCATGATTGGCTGAGGTGGTTGTCCAGGCTGGACAACCCCCCTGCTGCGTGATTGACAGCCAGGCTGTGTGAATGGGGGTTTTTGTGCATAAAAGGCAGGTCTCTTGGGCTAGAAGTCAGAGTCGCCTCTGGAACTACAAGGAACCAAAGAGAAGCGGAGAGAACGATGGCTGCTGCAACTACCCCGTCCCGGTGAAGCCCTGCTGCAGTCCTGAGCTATCTACCCTTTGACAACTAAGAGGAGTCTGGAATCTTCTTCCCTTAAGCCTGGTGGGGATAACCAGCTCATCTTCTTCAGCCAGAGATCTCCAGGTCGAAATCGCTGCACACTGCTGTAGTGGTCCGGATAGCCACCTGCTGAGTCTCTCCTGTTTTTAAAGAGCACACCTTTTATTTGTTGTCGCTGCTGCCGACTTCATCCCTGTGTGGTGCAGACCCCCTTCAGACGTCCTCCTTCCCGACGAAGCTCCAGGAATCGTGGGTCTGCGGGAAACCAACAGGAACAACTGCCAGGGCACCAGCTGCATCGTTGAAATAAGGTACTGTGCTCTACTCGAGGAAACTGGGTGAATCCCTTTTCTTCATCCTCGAGCCTCGTCCTTGACTTCCCTCCTTCTTATAGCTTTTGATTCCGCATATTAACAATATCAAAGTACTTTTGGGCTACGTTGAATCGTGAACTGTCTAACGGTGTGATCTTCGGCAACAGGTCTCCGGTGTCACTTAACCCTGGCTCCGACCCTTTGACTTTTGACTCCTGTTTCTGAGTGTTTCTCAATGCTGTCTGCCTAACCTAAATATTGCCTGTGATTTTTGCTTCCAACTACCTCTGGGTATCTCAAGTGCTAAGTGTGTTTTTGCCCCGGTAGCATTTCATGTCACGGATACGTGTTTATTGAGTAGACCGAACTGTCAAAAAGTGATCGCAACCGTATCCGCGGTATCATTTTTTGTTCATAACACCGGTTCATTCAAACACAGGGTACTTACCTTGAGACATACTGTACAAAGTGAATTGGTTAGTTGTAGTATATTTAACGTGTGGTTTTATTTAAAGTTTAATAGAGGTGTTGTGTTTATAACTGATGGTTTAAAAATAAATGTACTTATATTTTTTTACCTGAAACCTTGAGTCAGTGTTTGCTTGAGTCACAGTAATTGTGGTCCCTTTGTGTAATCTCTGCTACTGCTCATATACTCTTGAGATAAGCCTGGCTGCTCTGCTACTGCTACCACTATAACTTAGCAGTACGGGCTTGTACCAAAGGTAAAACTTGTATTGCCACCTGTGGTCTTAATTGTGTGTAGTGGTCCCTAAGGGCACTGCACAGGATTCTGCCTAACAGAGTAAACGAGAGGTTAAGTGTTTTATACAGTACTCATTTTCACGGTAATATCGACATACGAATTGACAACAAAACCACAAGTTACACATTACTTTTCACTTGGCATATACAACTCACAACATGATCTACTTTTGGTACATTCCTTATAAGTATAAGTTGTTTTACTCCCTGTAAATGTGTGAATTTCTCCATTTGGGTTTCCATTCTTTCCTTTTATTCTTCAGATGGTTCCTGGGCTCTACCCTCAGTGGATTCTTCAATCAGTCGCAAAGTCTGTCGTGGGTGAAAGCTCTTCAACTAATTGATATGGACCTATTTCTCTTCCATCTGTTCTCCTTTATGGATGCATATCTTATAGGCGACAGATGAGATTTATCAACAATTTCAAAAGCACTGCGCCAAGAGAGGAGAAACTTTGGTCTGGTTCCTCTGAAAATTGTACAGGTAGACCCTGTCTCCTACTTGGTACGTTTTCTTGGTAGTCTTTAAATTGTAGTGGGTTTTCATCCCCTCTGCCGACTTGTCTAAACTTCGCTGAACATAAGCAAAGGTGTACTGAAGGTGTTTTCGTAAATGTTCAATGTACTCATGGGTCGTGGACCCATTGATCAGTGTCTGTTCTTGAGTTCTGTAGAGCAGATGCTGAGGTTGCACAATTTTTCGTCCAGTCATGAGCTCAAAGGGAGACATTTTTGCTGCTGGAGATGGTGTAGACCTAATGGCTATCAGGACAAGCAGTAATCCGATGTCCCAACTAGGTCCAGAGTCCACCATGAACTTCTTCAAGATGCCCACAATTGTTTAGTATACCTCTCAACTCCCCCGCTCAAGGCTGTGTGGTTGGCAATGTGGAGTTTTCTCTTTACTCCTAGTATCTCCCACATCTTTGTCATTACCTCACTCATAAAATGACTTCCTCGGTCCGACTCAATCCTTTGGGGAAGGCCGAAACAAGAGAAAATGTGATTGATCATTAGAGCAGCCGCTGTCTACGACTTGGAATTTGGGGCCAGAAGACATTCTACTCACTTGGTAAACAAGTATGTCACAGTCAACATGAACTTGTTCCCTCTAGAGAAGCGAGGGAACTTGGCTGGAACTGGGCTCACACAAGACATCCCTTTAAGTATAGGTCGAGGTCCTGACCCATGTTTGGCCAGTATGCGACTTCTCACAAGATTTCTAGTGTAGTTATAAACCCCCTATGACCGGCAGTGTCCACGACATGGCCGTGACTTAACATCAGGCTTCGGAATGAGGTAGGTACCACCCACTGGTTACATCCAGATATGGATCTCCGTACCAACAAACCCTCTTGGATTCAGAACATTTTTGAAAACTTCATCAACACCCAGACATCCCTTTAAGTATAGGTGAAAGTCCTGACCCATGTGTGGCTAGTATGCGACCTCTCGCAAGATTAATAATGTAGTATGAAACCCCCTATGACCGGCAGTGGCCACGTCATGGGCGTGACTTAACATCAGGCTTTGGAATGAGGTAGTTACCACCCACTGGTTACATCCAGATATGGATCTCCGTACGAGCAAACCTTCTTGGATTCAGAACATTTTGGAAAACTTCATAAACACCCGGAGAGCCTCCTTCCCAGTATAATCAGATTCTGTCAAAGGAGAATTCACGGGGTCTTCAATATGTCGATAACATTTCCTGATAATTAGGTCCTCTTTTTGTGCAGTAATCAGATCTGCATCTGGGGTTTCCTTACTCCACTGGGCAGTTGAGAGTTCATTTTTTTGGCATGGGTTTGTGACCTGGTGACAGCAGCAACCTGGATTTCCCAAAACAGGGATTCGGTTTCTAAGGGATTCTCGTGAATGGCTCTAGTTTTGGCCAACTGGTCAGCCAAGTCATTACCAGTTTTGTCTGGTCCCTCTATTTTGGAGTGACCTCTGATCTTTTTCCTGTGTGATGGTCTTCTCATTAGAAGTTACCAGATCATCAATTGATGGGATTCATTTCCTGTACTTGGTTTGTTATTTACGCAGCATGCGTGGATTTTTGCAATTAATCAGGTGCTCCAATAACCCATTCCTGACATAATCTGAATCAATGATTATGGTCAGTTCTTTGAGTTGGTGTTGTACGGCAGTGAGGATGGCGTGATGTACCCCCATCAACTCTGCCACCTAACTACTTCAGGGACCAATTTTGTACCCAGTAGAGGGTTCTGGGGCATCATTCACCCAGGCATTCCCAATGCTGACCACTAGTTCTTTTTCCCTGTGATTGTCAACATGGTAGGAGCACCCATCCACATACACTGTGGGTATCCCCTGACACGTGTCTTCCTCATAGACTTTGTGCAGGGAAGTAACGTAAGCCTCCAGATTGTCCTTGGTCCTTAGACTTTTGTCCTCGAGACAGTTTTCTTGAGCAGAGTTATGCAAGTCAGCCAATCCTTGCGCTAGAGGGCTCCTCTTGTTTTGGCCATATCTGACCTCCACAGGAAAGCCTTGCATGGACAGAATCCAGGAAGCAATTTTGGAATTACTCACGTTCCCTGTTCGAATTCGGTCACTTTAGAGATATTGCAAGGGTTGGTGAGGTGTCCATGATGATATGCTCCCCCTGGATGAGTGGGTGGTAATTGTTCAATGCTTACACCATTGCCAGGAGGGCCTTTTCGCAATCATTGAATTTCTCCTCCACAGAAGACAAAGTCTTGCTCACGTACATGATTACTTTGTTGACCTTGTTGTGCTTTTGGTATACTTTTGGTATGCTACTGCCATTAAGCAAGTATCTGAGAATCCTGTCTCCAAGAAGAATTCCTTGTTCTTTATGGGGTAAGGCAAACAAGGAGCTTGGGAAAGGCTTCTCTTTAGTTGTTTTACTGACTCAGATTGTTCTGGACCCCAATCCCTCTTGACTCCGGCCTTTAATAAATGGACAAAGGGTTGCGTGACCTCTGCATAGTCTTCAATGAATGTTCTACTATAATTAGTGAGTCCAAGAAGGCTTCTTATTTCTCGCAGAGCAGTAGGGTTTTTCAATTTCAATAAAGCTTCAACCTTTTTTGCCTGGGGATAGAGACTCTCAGGGGTGATTTCATGCTCTAAGATGTTCACTTGGGTCTTTCACCACTATGCCTTCTGAAAGGACAGTCTTGCTCCGGCTTTCTGAAACTGGGTCAGAACATAGCGTATTTCAGCTATGTGTTCCTCCACAGTTGAGCTCTTGATTAAGATATCATCTACATAGGCTAGGTTTCTCCTTTCGCCCAAGTCAATCATCGTCTTATGTAGGAAGATATTAAATTAATTGCCAGAGTTTATGTATCTGAAGGGGGCTCGGGTCCACGTGTATTGCTGCCCCCTGAAGGTAAAGGCAAACTTGTACTGGTCTTCCCTACTCACGGGTATGGTCCAGTAACCGTTGGTCAGGTCAATGGCGGTATACACCTTTGACCCCTGGATCTGGACCAGTCCCTGATTGATGTAGCGAAGGGGCCATCTTGACATGTTTTGTTTAACTTCCTAAGATCTGTGCAAAGTCTTGATTGGTCATTAGGTTTGAGGATCCCCAGTACCGGGTTGTTAAAGGCACTGTGGACTGGACGAATTATCCCACGGGATTCTAAGTTTTTAATATTCTCCGTGAGTGACTCCATAGACGCGAGGGGCAACCAGTATTGCTTCCCAAATACTGGAGCTATCTCAGGGTCCATAGGCATGGAGGTTGAATGTATCTCAGTGCGTCCACAATCATGAGAATCCACTGCGAAGATATCCTGAAAATCCCAAAACACCTGTTTCAGCTTCTGCCTTTGCTTCTCAGTCTCACAGGCATCAGCAAGATTGATTTGTTCTTTGACCATCTGCTTAAAGTCTGGAAAGACCTCAGGTTTGGCAATTTCTGCAGTATCCTGCAGCTGAGTGGAAAGATCTCTTGTTATGGTGTTGGCCTGGACAGGAGGTTTCAAGGATGGGAGGTAGTCACTGTTGACTCGAAATACCATCTCATCCTTCCTGGTGTCACAGGTCACATCTTTCCCCACCATAAGGGCAGGAAGAGTATACCAAGAAATTCCCCCCTTGCTGGGTGAAAATCTTTTCCGAGGTATATCATCGTTAACATTGTAGCAGTCATTTGGAATTGGTCCAATGATCTCATTACCTAAATCAAGAGAATATTGTTGGGCATCAACGGCCATTCCAAGGAAGGAGTCTGCACCCAAAGTGATACTTCTAGGGTCGCTGTTATCCACCAATATTCGAATGGTGTCATGTTCTAGGTCAACTAAGGGTGTCGGATGTAAATACAAACCTTGCTATTGGAGGTGATAATTCATAATTATATAAGCATCCTTGTTTTTGAGGTTCTGTCCTCGCTTAATTTTTGGGGGAATTGTAATTTGTCTCACGTGTCCTGGGATGGTAACCTCTTCTATCACTTGAACTTCAACTGCATACAGCAGCAATTGAGCGGACCAGACTGCTTTCTCCGTTCTGTCAAAGCTAATGGGGTTACCCCCGAGTCAGGACCAGGCTTCGTGATTAATAAGGTCCAAATTAATTGCGAATCGATTGAGGATGTCACTGCTAGGTAAAAGGCGGCAGGGACATCTCTTACAACCCAACAATTATGTTCTATGCTTTTGCTGCCAATGGAAATTGTTAGCATACACCTGATAGGCAGTAGAAGTTTGGATTTTGGGCTTTCGAAGCCCATTTAAACAATCAATCAATTTAAACCTGGGAATGGTCTGATCTTTTGGGATTTTTCTGAATAATGCTTCACTGATGAAGCTTCTTCCGTTATTCAAGCATACTTGGGCAAGAAAAGGCTCCGCCTTTTCTCATTTACCTGAGTGTTGAAAAACAGCTGTTGACCCTTTATCTGGATGTCGGTCAAACTGGTTTTTCATCATCTTTTATCATGGGATTTGGGTTTTCTTCTGATTGTGGATTGGTATAACATTTCACAGTATTTCCTTCGAGTGTGGAATGCCACTTTAAACTGAGAGGGAGGTTGATTTTCAAAAATGGAGAAGGGTTCCCATCACCAATTTGTTCTCCTACAGAGATAACAGTGATGTCTGGGACTTGATTGTTCCTAAAGTGGAATTCTATTTTGTCGGACCGTTGTTCAATCATGTGGCATGTGCCATTTAAACTCACATGATTTGTACTTTGTTTAATTTGATTGGCCGGTTAGTCTGAGTACAGAGGACCTTGTTCACGCAGTCAATCAGGGGTGACAACCTCCAAAGGAGGTCATTCCCCAGTAGACAAGGTGTGCCTTCTGGAGTGATGATTATCACTGGGTGTTTCACCCTATGTCGCCCAATTTAGATCTCCAGATCCACAGTTGCTTCGACAGAAATATCATTCCCATCGAAGTTTTGGAGTTGTACAGGAAGAGGTGTGAGAGGAATTTGGTGACTCTCCCCCCCTTCCTGAATTTCGTTGGTCAAAGGCCTTTTTGGACAGGAGGGTGGTTTGGGATCCAGTATCCACCAGCGCTGATAATGCACACTGACCTTGTACTTTGACAGAGGCATACCATGTTCCTTCTCTCTCTTAAAGGGGACAAAGAAAATGTGCATTCTGTGCCACCTTGGCAGTTCATTTTTTATATTGAACTCTGACACTGTGTGATCTTGGACAGTTTTCTGTGTTAGATTCTTGGAAACTGTAAAGAAGATTTTGCACCCAGAACCAAGGGAGACTGGGAAGTCTAATTTTTACCCTGATTCTTTGCTGTCCCCCTTTTCCTGGAGATAGTTACCTGAACCTGTTTGGGGGAGGAGAGCTTAATGCTTTCAGGGACATCTGGCTGACAACGTGGGGGTTTAAGAATTTGTTGCTCTGGGTCAGTCGCCATACTTACCCAGTCTAAATCCGGATCTTTTGGGACCCGTTTGTCCTTGGGAGGGATCCCTCCATCCCTGAAAAAGAACATTTTCTTCACTAAATCCTCCAGGGATTCTTCTCCTTCCAACGGGATGATACAGACTTCCTCAACAAAGTGGCTTATCTTTTTCTCTCAATTTCTCTTATTTACCTTCTGTTATGTAGGTTCTAGCTTTTCTGGGGTAGAAAATGTGTGTTCAGGTGTGAAAGGAAGCTTCTTCTAGGACTTTGCATCTCCCTTCCCCCCAGTCCCTCTCTTCTGGAACCTATTGGTTGTCAGAGATTTCTATATATCATTGCTCCGGGGCACCAGACCTGGGTATCGAGTTGTTCTGGGCAGCAATTTCCAGATGAGGGCTCTGCTGAGCCCTCAACATGTGACCCAGCTCTTGTGTTAAGTGTTGGACGTGTTGCTCCAGTTGAGACATCCTTTCTGGGTATCAGGTAATATTATCCCCACCAAAAATAGCGTCGTATATATGGTTGTTTGGAATGGCCATAGGTGATATTTTTGGGGGGATCATTTTTGTTTTTTTTGGGAGCATGGGTTGTGGGGGTGCCCCCGCTACTTTAAAAATAATACAGGGTTGTGGGGGTGTCCCCCGTAGGTTCCATGCCTTAATATCAGCGCAAAAATATGGTGGTTTTTGAATGGTGATATTTTTGTGGAGCTATTAACACATGGAACCCTTTCTGGTTAGTAGGGAGGTCTGGATTCATATCTTTGCGGCTCCCGGAATAGGGTAACTGTCCCTTCTCCCAGAGTAGTTTGGGTATTGAGAGTTTCCTTGATACCCTTCCATCCTAGGCCTCCCTTCTCCCCAATTTGGGAAATCGGGGAGAGGATTTTTCTGGAAATTAGGGTTTGAACGGTATCTGCGAAAGAAACTGAGGTTAGGGGTGTCATGGCCACACGCCCCTGAACACAAAAACCACACCATCTAGTGATGGGGCAATGAGTCACTTGACTCACTTATGTCCCTTTGGGATCCATAAACACAGGGGCCCTGGCTGGACTCAGTTCTGGTGCCTTTGGCGTCAGGCTCATATAGAGATGTGAGCAGGAACACTTTATTTCAGTGCAGGAGTGCTTTTACTTTATTTCAGTGCAGGAGTGCTTTTATTTTACAAGAACTTTCCAGGAACTGATACATCCTCATGTGCTGACTCATCAGGTGTGGTTCCCTAGGCCGGGTCTACATGTGCTGACTCATCGGGTGTGGCAGGGTGTGGCAGGCAGGCTGAACCTGGTGGGCGTGGCTTCAGAAGCTCATCTATATAAGTTGCTCCATCCTTAAGGCGGGTGCTTCGCGTTACTGTGCACTCGCGTGCAACGTGACGCTCATGGCCCCTTGGACCAGTTTACTTACCTTTACCAGGCGTTCTCCTGCATACTCACCTCCAGGAAACCGGTTCTTCATCGCTTCATCTGCAGACTCATCTCCTGACATCCAGTGATCTTGACCCCGATGCGGCAGCACTGCGCGCTGCATCCACGAACTCGGACCCTGTGAAAAAGAAGAAAGACAAGGTTAGAACATCCGTCCTAGGGCCGCGCTGCATTTGAACCCTGCGCGCCCCCTAGTTAACAATTTACCAGCTACTGTACCACTGCAGCTTAGTTCCTCGTTCCCTCTGGCTGCCGCCTTGAACTCTGCAGCTTCTGCTGGGCCGGCAACATCACCTGCAAGGGAAGAAAGCGAAATAGCAAACATCAAAAGTGGAACAGACAGCAATACAAGACACCGAACTTTACAATACAACAAAAACAGATGAGGAAAGACAAAGGCAAACAGGAACACCTACCTGAAGTATAGTGGTTTAGTCACAGCAGGACTGGACTAGCACGTGCAAGGGACCAGTGAAAGAACTCGGTACAGATCATACAAGCGCCCCTGCCAGAAGCAGCAGGATGGAGTGCTCGTAAAAACTAATCAACAGGAGCAGTCCCGAGCAGTATCACCTATTACCACCAGTCACCACATAAGCGCAGAGGGCAAAGTCGGACCCAAGCGACCTCACCCCCGGGAGGGCTGCAACCGTGCCCCAACGCCTCCGCAGAGACCAGGTGAACGTAACAGAACGCGAAGCCTCTTCGAATCTCTGCCTCGGCGTCATGGAAACTTCTGAAACTGACCAGTTGACCCGATTACTGGGAGAGTTACAGGCTGAAGTTCATGCCTCAAGACAGGAAACCAATGCCCTAAGGAGGGATCTAATTGTGAACCGGGAGCAGACAGATCAACTAGCAAGGCAAATGCTCCAGGCACAGCCAGGCCAGGTCCCACTGCCGGGCAATGCCCCTCCTGCCGCGCCTCCACAGCCCACGCCAGTACAGGTGGTTCTTCCAGGGGGGGTTCCCCTGGCCCCACCTGAACGCTTCACAGGCGATCCGAATAAGAAGGCCATCATTATGAATCAATGTTGCCTACATTTCTTGTGCAGACCTGGGGCATTCCCCAACGATCAAGCAAGAGTGGGATTTGCACTCTCATATTTGGGAGGTAGTACAGTGGACTGGTCAATATCCTTGGTAAACCAGGATGATCATTTGCTTCAAGACTTCAGAGGTTTCCAATGTGAAATGGAGAAACTATTTGCACGGCATACTCAAGGGCGGGCTCTGAACAATGAACTGTTATCACTTCGGCAGGGTAATCAAGACCTACTAACATATATCGCTTCCTTCAATCGTCTGATAGCACAAACTAACTGGCACGAGGAGAAAAGAACTACTCTCTTTTACAGAGGCTTGCGAGGGGAACTTAAGGACGTATTAATCCAAGTAGTAAATCCCCTGGAAAGATGTGCTGACTACATCGACCTGACTGTGCAGCACGATCACAGATTGCAGGATCGGAAGATGGATCCTGCCAAGGCCAAGGGGCAGTCGGTCTATGTGCGACCCCGTGAGAATCAAACCAAATCCCACGATCAGTCTGAGCCAATGCAAGTGAGAGGCTTTTGGAGCCCACTCACCAAGGCAGAAAGGGAGAAAAGGAGACAGCAGCAGCTTTGTTTGTACTGTGGTAAGGCAGGTCACTATCTCAGAGAATGCCTGGTGAAACCACCCAGGAAAACAGTTGGAGCAACTGACAAGGGTAAAGAAGAAGAACAGGATTCGGGGAAACTCCAACGCCCGGCAAGCATAGGGGTTCAATTGTCAAGTGGTGAAAAGGAACCTATACAGACCTCACATCTAGTCATCCGTGTGCTCCTGGTAAATCACAAGCAACCATCGAAAATACATGGCTTGGAGGCATACATTGACAGTGGGGCTGTGGGAAATTACATGGACCAAGATCTGGCTACCCGGATAGGCCTTCCTCTCCGACAGAAGCAGGTTTAGGAAAACATCACAGCATTGATGGATCTCAGCGATCATCTGGCCCAGTGACGCATTACACTGAGGTCACGCTTCTGTGTCAGGACGGTCACCAAGAGGACATCACCTGCTATCTCATCGGCTCTCCTCAGTTCCAGACGATATTGGGAATGCCCTGGCTGGAGACCCACAATCCCAGGATTGACTGGCGTAAACAAGTTCTGACCTTTCCCCAAGACTGTGCCGACACCTGTTATAGCAAGGGATTCTCATTAAAAGGTCTTACCAACCCAGGTTCATAGAAGAAAGAAACCATACTAGTCTTCACCAGTTCACTACCACCTGAATACCTGGATTACCAAGATGTCTTTCAAAAAGAGCAAGCGAAAACCCTACCTCCGCACAGACCGTATGACTGCCAAATTGATCTGTTCCCTGGAGCTCAAGTTCCCTGCAGCCGGATTTACGCCCTAACAGAACAGGAGAACCAGCATCTAAAAACATACCTCGATCAGTATCTGGCATATTGCTTCATTTGTGCGTCCACGTCCCCCTGCCTAAAAAGAGGGAGACCTGAGAACTTGCATTGACTACAGAGCACTTAACCAGATCACGGTAAAAAATCGGTACCCGTTACTGCTTATCCCCGAGCTCTTGGATCAAGTCCAAAACGCTCAGATATATGCAAAACTAGACTTACGAGGGGCCTACCATCTTGTAAAAGTCAAAGGAGGAGACGAGTGGAAGACGGCCTTTCGCACAAAATATGGCCTTTATGAATAGCAGGTTATGACCTTTGGACTATGTAATGCCCCGGCGGCGTTCCAATTTTTCATGAATGATGTGCTCCGTGAACTGTTGGACGTCTTCGCTCTTGTCTATACTGATGACATTCTTATCTATTCGCCCACCAAGGAGGACCACGTCAACCATGTCCGGGCATTTTTGGAGAAACTGCGGCAACACCGGCTATATGACAAATTGGAGAAATGCTTCTTTCATGTGACAGAGGTAGAATTCCTCAGCTTTATTCTCACACCACGGGGCGTACGCATGGACACACGCAAGGTAGACGCTATCCTTAACCGGCCCTCACCAACATCCATAAAGGGAGTACAGTGTGTACCCGGGTTCGCCAACTTTTATCGCTGATTAATTCCAGGGTTCTCCCAGATCGTCCACCCAATCACCTCTTTACTACGGAAAAATAAACAATTTAATTGGTCCGCAGAGGCAGAGAAAGCCTTCCAGGAGCTAAAACAAGCATTTACCACAGCACCAATTCCACGGCATCCTCGACCAGAACTACCATACGTGGTCGAAACTGATGCTTCCAACATAGCAATGGGAGCAGTCCTGTCACAACGAGACCCTGAAACAGGTCAGTTGCATCCCGTGGCATTCTGGTCTTGTAAGTTTTCAGCCCCGGAATTGAATTATGCAATCACTGATAAAGAACTGCTAGCAATTAAGGCAGCGTTCAAAGCATGGAGACATTATCTTCTTGGAGCTAGACATACAGTCAGCGTTGTCACGGATCATCGCAATCTACAATATCTGAAGACCGCTAAAGCGCAATCATCACGCCAACTCCGCTGGGCTCTCTTCTTTGCGGAATACGACTTTGTCTGAGTATGGGAGAAGAGGCATTCACTACACCAGACCCCATGGCCATCATCCCGGAAGGACGAATCCAAGGCATGATTGCCGCAACCACCACTCTAGACAACATAAAATCTGACCTGCAACACTTGATGAGTCCACCAGCGCAAAAGGAATGGCTAGGGAAGGGAGACGGTATACGATTGTTGACAACCTACCATACTACCAAGGACGATTGTACATCCCTGATAAGAAATTACAGAATCAAATCATCGCAAACTATCATGATTCATTAGTAGAAGGGCATCCAAGAATAGCAAAAACCCTAGCTAAAATAAAGAAAAATTTCTGGTGGCCAACTTGGCGAAAGGACATTGTCCAGTTCATCACAACCTGTGGCACCTGTGCACAACACAAGTCCCAAAAACAAAGTCCTGCAGGTCTGCTACATCCTTTCGAAGTACCCCCAGCACCTTGGCATACGCTATCAATGGATTTTATTACAGACCTTCCCTCCTGTAATGGATACAATAGCATCTTAGTCATCGTAGATGTGTTGTCATGATGCCTACCCCCGGGGACCCAGACCAAGTCCAGCAACCCCGGAAGCAGGCATCAAGTTATTCTAAGCAAGCCCAACAACCCCTGCTAGGGGCTATTGGGGTGCAGTCCTGGCGCCTATGGCGCCAGGCTCATGTGGAGAGTCAGTCCTGGCGCCATAGGCATCAGGCTCATAGATTAAAACTTACCTGATGCAGACCATGCTGCAAACTCACCTGATGCAGACCATGCTGCAAGAGCTCCAAGCCAAAAGAGGCTTGGAAGGGACCACTTTACCTAGGGACTATTTTTTTTACTCGGGTAGGGCTGGGGAGGAATACTTACCTGGGACTACTTTGGAGGCTATTTAAACCACGCCCAAAGAGCAGCACACGCTTCGCGTTATTCTGCATCCAGCAGCGTAACGCTCACTGTGCCTGCAAGTCTGCATCCAGTCTTCTGCCACGCCCGCCTCGAGTCTGGAGCTCCTAGAAAAAGGGAGAAAGAAGGAGAAAAGGTTAGAACAAGAGCAATACCTTTGATCCTTACCTGAATTCCTGATCCATCGCGCCTTCGAGCTGGAAGAAAGAAGTTATTTCATGCGCGTCGCCTCACCTGCTGCAGCGCCGCGCTGAACTCATCGGCCTTCGTAGCATCTTCACATTCCACTGCATCCTTCTGCATGTTCCCGCCGCCCTCCGGCACCTAAGGGGAAGACAAGAACAGCAAGGTGAGCCAAGGGAATACACAGAGGCAATATTAGTTAACCCCCATAGACTTACCTGATTTTACCACCGGGGGTACTATTCCTCTTCACGGGTCGGCGCAGCTTCCACTGCATCGTTGCCGAACCCCGGCCCCTAAGGGGAAACAAAAGGACAGCAAGATGAAACAAAGGGACAAACAAGGGGAAACCTCCTCACCACAATAGACTTAACTGATTTTACCGCCGGAGGCATTATTCCCCGAGTCTTCATACTTTCTCTCAGCGCCTGAATAAGGGAGAAAGCAACAGGTTACATATGGACATTATTTTATCGAACTGTGTTGGATAATACAAATCCTTACCTGAATATTACCGGTTGCCACGAGGAACTCTTCGCTAGGGTCAAGCTGCAACCTGCAAGGAATCGGACAGAGTGAAAGTCAGACATTTGAACTCTTAAGAACTACATACTTACGGCGTCTTGCCGGGACTCTCAGAGTCAATATTGTTCTGGAAATCACCAATTCCTTCGAGCCAGTAAAGCAACTGGTTATCTACGCGCCCCTGCGCTCAATGCAGGATGGAGAGCTCATCTTTCCAAACCATCATGTGAGACTCTAAGAGGGGACATCAAAGGTGATCAGTGGGGAGATCAGCGAGAGTGGGGGGGTTAACGCTCAACTCCACGGGTGGTTAATTCCCTTTCTCGATTTGCAGAAGAATATTCCTACGGGCCAAGCAAACAAAGCTAGGTGGGCCAGTCCAGTCCATCATCTCAGCACCACGCGTCACATTGGTGGAGACCACAGCTGTCCAGTTCAGATCGACGCCCCTGTGGGAGCCAGTTGAGCGTAACATCTGTTTTCCAAAATGGCCCACTTTATTCCCCTGAAAGGTCTCCCAACTGCTTCTACTCTGGCTACTGTGTTTTTGGAACAGATTGTCCGGCTACACGGGTTCCCATCAATATTGATATCAGACCGAGGAACTCAGTTTGTCTCTGCATTCTGGAAAAGGTGTTGTCAAATTGCTAAAATCGGTTATCTACAAGCCATCAGCCCCAAACCGACGGCCAGACCAAATGGACTAACCAGACCATCAAGCAATACATAAGATGTATGCTGCAACAAACCGAGGATACCTGGAAGGATATACTTTGGTTACCAGAATACGCATATAACTCCATTCACACCAGTACGGGACATAGCCCATTCTACATAGTGTACGGTCGACATTCACGGACATCCGTTTTTGACCCACTCAAATCATTAGAAATGCCAGCTGTAATGACCTTACACAAAACCATCACCCAGGTTCTTAAGGTAGCAGCAGAGCATCTTGCCAGAGCCAAAGAGAAACAGAAGCAGTTTGCAGATCGACACCAAAGGGAAGCTCCTAACTACCAAGTCAGAGACAAGGTTTGGTTAGCATCCAAAAACATTGCCCTGAAAGGACCACGGGCGTTCCGTCCCAGAAATCTAGGACCCTACACTATCAAGGCTGTGATCAACCCTGCGGCCATGAAATTAGAATTACCGCCCACATACGGATCCACCCAGTGTTTCATGTCTCCCTCCTAAAACCATTGAGACCAGGTACGTGGATCGATATTCCACCGGATCCCAAAATAGTTGCAGGAGAACCAGAATACGAAGTGAAAAAGGATCCTAGACTCTAAGATGGTCTGGTCCAAGTTATACTACCTTATAGACTGGAAAGGTTATGGACTCCAAGATCGAACCTGGGAACCCAGTGAGCATGTCCACGTTCCACGATTAATCAGGCAGTTGCACCGCAATAACCCCACTAAACCAGGGCCCGGGGGGAAACCACCCATGAGAGGTGCCTTGAGGGGGAGTGCTGTCATGGCCACAGGCCCCAGAACACAAAAACCACACCATCTAGCGATGGGGGCAATGGGTCACTTGACTCATTTATGTCCCTTTGAGACCCATAAACACAGGGGCCCTGGCTGGACTCAGGACGGAGTGCTCACCAAAACTAATCAACAGGAGCAGTCCCGATCAGCATCACCTATTACCACCAGTCACCACATAAGCGCAGAGGGTGAAGTCGGACCCGAGCGACCTCACCCAAGGGAGGGCTGCAACCGTGCCCCAACGCCTCTGCAGAGACCAGGTGAGCGTAACAGGGGGGTGGAGTATTTCTTCCCTCCTGAGGGAAGTTCTGAGGGAAGTTTTGATGGAGGTTTCCTGGGGCAGTACTTACCTGATGGCCCCCCCTTGTGGTGGGGGAATCTATACATATCACTGGATGGTTCTGTTACCCTTGCTCTAGGGCTCATATAGGTGGCAGGGTCAGATGGAGCGTTGGTCTGAAACCCTGCCTGGCTACCACCCAATTGGGTTGGATATGAGGGTATCCTCAGCCTTCCATTCTGCTTGTTGGTGATAGTGGGAGGAGTATTTTTTGGGCCCTCTGTTTCCAAGTCCAATATGGGAGTATTGTTCACCTCTGCTACCTGTGCTCCGGCAGGTGTGTTTGATGGTTTGGGGCTTTTAGGGTTGTTTTTGTTTTCAGAGGGCTTTTGGACTTCATAAATCCGGGTGGCCTGTTCTATCACCCAATCCAGGGTCCTAATGGAAGTCCCTTACTGTTAGGCAGAATCCTGTGCAGTACCCTTAGGGATCACTACCCACAATTAAGTCTACAAGTGGTAATACAAGTTCACCTTTGGTACAATCCTTTACTACACTGTTAAAGTGGTAGCAGTAGAGGAGCAGCCAGACTTATCTCAAGAGTAAATGAGCAGTAGTAGAGATTACACAAAGGACCACAATTACTGTGACTCAAGGAAACACTGACTCAAGGTTTCAGGTAAAAAATATAAGTACATTTATTTTTAAACCATCTGTTATAAAACACTTCACTTCTATAAATTTGAAACCACACGTAAAATACACTACACACAACCAATTCCACTTGTGGCAGTAAATTCAAGGTAAGTACATTAGGATTTGACAGATCGGTGTTGCGATACTGACGCGTACCCGCGGATAGAAATGCTCACGAAGTTAAAACACACTTTGTACTTTAGAATTTCAAACAAGGGAAAGGTCGGCGAACAAAGGAGGCAAACCTGGTTTGCCGCACAAAGAAAGACCCAAGAAGGATGTTAACAAAAAGAAATGGCGATTAAACCCAACCAGAGCCAAAATAAAAAGTATTTGGGCTAGCGGCTTTAAAGTTCGAGGCTACTAAAATAGCCTAAAACAATACCACGTTATGTAATATAACAGTGATAGGAAAATTATGGTAGATACCATTGCCACTAGCCAAGTCTTAATGTTAAGGGAGCGAAACAATGCTCCAAGTTGTACAGTTAAAAAGGGCTAACGATTAACCCTTTCCAATACTCTGTAAAATGGGGTGTACTGGATATGTGGTTAAATGCCTATGTAAAGTTAATGGCAACTTTACTCTTTTCTGGAGTTCTTACGGTAGGGAGTGATAAAGCTCTTTATGGCCTTTATCTGCCGAATTGGGTCTTTCACAAGATCTCTCTTTTGTTTGGCAGACTTTCTTTTTCACTGCACCTGAGTCCGTTCATCCTCTGACTGCTACTGTTGGTGGTCCACTCCCTGTCCTCTAGGAGCTCCTTACCTCTATGAGACGGTGAATCCCTACCTGAATGACAGGGTCTTGTCTCTTCTCCGCTGTGGTGCTGTGGGCTCTCAGGGTCACTTCCCTTGTACTCCCCTTTTCGCACAGGGAAGTATTCAGCTTCCTTATGCCTCGTTCCGGTTATGTTAAGGAATTCCCCCAACCTCCATGAATGTGTGGAGGTTTTTAAAATACTCTTTTGAGGCCTAAACTATGGTTCTTCTCTGTCTGCAAAGCGGACCAGGTGGTCCCTTTGTAACTTCAGTTTCTGACAGCCCAACTCCCTGATCTTTTCGCCCTCCTGGTCAGAAATACATGCTATGGTATTTCTAAGTTCCCAGAGCCCACTGGTCTGGCCACCTAACCTCCTATTGGGTAGGGTCGAGTATTCATCAATATCTGATAAGGACTGGCCTATCTCAGTTGGACTAGGACTGGTTGAGTCCAACTGTCTCATGTTTCCCTGTTCTTGAAAACTGGCAGGTACGAAATTGGCAGCACCCTGTACATATAAGGTGGTGAGTTGGCTTGAGGTCCCTGGTAAAGAGATCACCACTGTGTGATCGGAGGGTGCATTTTCATAGTCTAACTGGTCGGGTGCCTCAAAGTCTGCTCATATTTGGCTATTTCCTTTTCCAACCTCTCACATTTGTTTTTCTCAGCCCCTATCTCTTGGTGGTATATATCAGCCTGAGTTTTCAACTCTGACACTAATGCTTGAGTAGCTTCTAGCGCTTTATTTTGTGCCAATACTCGTTCTCTGAGTCCCTTGTTTTCCTCACAAAGGAACTCATTTTCCTTAGATGAGACTTGTATTGTCTGGGCATATTCAGACCGCTTCTTTTTCAGGTGACTAATCTCCTCCCCTTGTGCAATTTTGGCCTATGCTGCCTGCTCTACGTTAACCTCTGCTTTCCTCACATGTTCCCTTAACTTTTCATTTTCTAGCCTCTTCTCAGTCCGTTCCTGAGAACATAACTCACTTTTCTCCATGTCCGTCCTTAACTGACACACTTCCTGAAACAGGGTACTATTCTCTTTACTCAATTTGGTATTTTCTTCCCTCAACTACTCTCTCTGTTGTTTCAAAGTGTTCAGTATTTGGCGCACCTGATCGAATTACCCTTGGTAATAAACATTCCTAATGACTAAATGGCTGTTTTCATCTTTCAGTTGTTTAAGCTGTGCTTGAAATGTGAAAATATCCTCTAAGCAGGCTCTATTGTGAACAACCTGCTCACTTAATTTGTGCTCAGGTTTTCAACACATTCTTGGTACTCCCCTTGCAGTGCAGATAATTGAGCCTCTTGCTCTTTTAGCTGCTGAATAATATTTTCTAATTTTAACTCTGAATTTTGGCTCTGTTGTGTTTTCTCTTCTAATTGTCCCAACTCTCTCTGGGCTTGATTCAAAAGCTCAGAATGGTTTTGCGCAGAGGCTACACTAACCTGGTATCTTTCTTCCATGATTATCATATGGAAGTACATATATGCTGTGAGCTGAGCCATTTTAATTTGCTCATCTCTGGTGGTCTGTGTCATGTAAACGTTGGTCAGGGCCTGATGTAACAACCCATTATCCTGCCACATAGCAACATTTGCAGAGGTAACCTCCTGTATGATTCTAGCTTGTCAGATTTCATGTTCTTGTTCTTCCCATTCACCTTTAATAAACAATTTGGATAGGAGGTGCTTCCTGGCCATATTGGTTTCTATGGTGCTCATCCTAAAATGTGTTCTGCATCTGATATATTGCAAGGGCAAACATCTCAGCCCTGTTCCTGCTTAGTTTCTACTCACAATGATAACTCAAATCAACACTGTTTTATCTTTACACTGCTCTTGAACCCAGGGTACAGGTCTGAATGGCACCTTCACAATGCAACACAACTTTCCATCCACTGCAATGCAATTACACCCAAATGAATAGTCTGCTGCTACTGCACTGTCACAAGTGAAGACTCTTCTACCAATCCTGGCACAAGCCCCTAGTTTTGTCGTGGTTTATTATGCAGTCACTCTCAACTCAGGGACTTCCTTTCCCCCGGAACAAGGTGGCGCACAACAAAGCAATTTTATTTTAGGTTCAATTTGGTGAGGCCTCCAGCCCGTCTCGCACCCAACCCCAACAAATACCCTGTATCACCAATGGACTAGGAACCAGGCTGGCATATAGTAGGAATATTTATGTATTTATTTATTTAATCAAAGTTTGACAAACAGAATAACATCAGCCACAAATGTTGTGACAACACCTAATATCGCAACTATAAGTCTATTCTTCAAAAAACACAGATTACATTTTGAAGCCTGCAATAACAACTTACAACAGATTTGATTTCACTTTAACCAATAAAAACATGTGCAATACAATACAAAATCCACAGAAATGACTTAATTTGAAACAATACCTTTCTCCCAGCAACCCCCACCCTCCAGGTCTCAATTTAAAATGAACCCTTTGATTGAAAGGCAAGGTGCAGGGAGTAAGGACACAATAGAAAAATCGTTTTACTGTGGATTTAGAAAGGCGCTGTTTGGGAAAGGAATTCAATGGGAAAAATCATTTTGGGCGTATTACTGGAAATGCAATATTAGGGAAAGGAATACAATGGGAAAATCGTTTTGCAACTTTGATCTAAAAGGCAAGGTTGGAAAAAGGAACTCAAATGAAAATCATTTTTCAACATACATGAAAATAAAAGGCAGGACTTGATAGTTTGAGGTCAGAAAAAAATGAAAACAAAACAAAAATTTGTTTTGCAACACACATGGAGTTGAGATACAATACTTTGTAATGCTTGTTTAAAATGAATGGGGAATTTTTGTTTCACACCCTCCACACTGATTTGAAAGGTGGTGTTTTATGGATTACTTCTTTTTGGGACTATGGACACACCCCGCCCCTTTCTATGTGGAAGTCAGAAACTGTCACCCAAGTATTTATGGGCTATACCGGCTCTAACACACTGGGCATGAGCTTTTATTAGTTTCGAATTCTAACAACATTCATCCTGTGATTTTCTGTGTGGGAATTAATTAATATACTTTAATCAAAGGTGCTAAGGATCTACACAGCTTCCCCCATCCCCAAACTTTCATTGAAAGGATTAAAGCTGGCTGCTCCCAACACAATGCAATTTCAACAGAGGAGTGGTTTTCAATGGAGAAATAAGTTTGAGTGAGATTTAATAAATTGGGCGAAGGGCCTATCCAGCTTCACCCCCACCCCCTTGATCCACTAATGGAAAGGGAAAAAGACATGTGGCTCCCCACACAATTGATGGCTTAGGGATATCTAAGTAAATGGGAGGCCCTGGTCAGGGAATACAGCAGGGCTCCTCTGAGAACAGCACAGTTCTGGTCAAGGGCTTTCAGTCAAGAATGTTCTCCTGCACCCAGACTTCTTATGCTCCTCTGGTTTGGGTCCCAGCTAGCTTCACTATTTCCCAGTCGTTGGGTCTCATTACACGGTAGGTGGTGAGTCACTGCCTTTACGGCATGGCGCTAATAACGTGTCCGTGTACGTAGTAGACCGCTAATAATGTGGCATCAAGAGTACACGGGCACGCGCTTAGCGCCATGCCGGTAAGGACCCTACCGCCATGCCGGTAAAGACCCCGTAAAGGCCCTTACCAGCATAGAAGAATGCGCAGATAGCACATCCACCCTCCCACAAAACGGCATTAGAGGTCACCGTAAAAAGGCGGAACCGGAAGTAGCGTCATCGCACAGGAAAGGGAAGCAGCACGGCGGCCATCTTTAAAACCACAATCCATGCCATCCTCTGTAACCAGGACCTGCATCCATACCAGAGCCTTCCAAAATCCTTCATAGAACCATTGACAATGCCCAAGGCAATTAAAAAAGGAGCAGAGCGGCAGCGCAAGGAGCATTTTTCTAATGAAGAGCTTACCATGCTCACTGACACGCTTGCTGCCAACGTGGTGTTCACCAATGACATGCGACGTTCCACCCTAATAAAAAAAAAGGAGATCTGGGCAGAGGTGGCCCGTAAAGTCAGTGCGGTGGGCTGCACCCCCCGTACTGTGAAAGATGTCAGGAAGCGGTGGGACGATCTCCGCCTCTGTGTACTCAGCATCCTGGCTTCCAACCGGAACCTGGCCATGGGCACAGGAGGCGGTGGAGGATCCCCAATAAAACTAATGGAGTGGGAGGAGACCTGTGCAAGCACCATAGGGGTTGAATCAATCGAGGGAGTCGGCGAAATGGAGCGTGGTATGCCCACTTTGTCAGATGGAGGTGAGTGTCCACACAAAACACTGCACTGTGAAAGATGAGGTAATTCCCCAAATGTGAGCCCTAAATCATCTCATGGATGTGGCCATCAGACATACATGCACACAACACTGCCCACATGCGTTTCACATCCCAACACACACACACATGCATGCATCACCACAGACACGTGTCACCCAGACTCATGCATGAATGACCCACCCAACAGTCTTACGACCTGTATGCCCAAACATGAAGTCCGAATGCACAGAACAGCATGAACAACAACATCTGCATGAAGCACGTTGACCAATCACCAATGCCATCCCTCTCTTTGTCCCCCACAGGCTCACAAACTGACAGCAATGAGCAGGACACTGCGACGCAGGCTCCCCCTGCTAAGAAACAACCCAGGGGAAAGGAATCAGGCAACATTGCCAGCACATCGAGGGGCACAGGGAAGAGTGCACTCCCGCAGAGGGCCAAACCTACCAAGCTACCCACGCCACTAAGACGTGAACGTACGCCTGACCCAATTGCAGCACCCACTCTTGTAATCCCTGCATGCAAGATCCACCCACAGAAGGGACACTGTCTGATGCCAATAGTTCCATCAGCGAGGCAGCTGCCACGGCACCCATGTCCAATGCGGAGGACACTTGTGACTTGGCCATACAACAACATACACCCAGCCCCAGCAGTCAAAAGAACCGAGCCCACGCCCCACATCACATTCCAGCAGCCATGGCCAGTCTGGGGGTGAAATAGTGGCAGGGTGCTGGAGTCCACCGGTGTCATCACCTGATGCTGGACGGATACAACAAGGTGCAGCACCCACCCCACAAGCAAGACACAGTGGCCATGACATGGCCATCATCAGACAGCGGCAGGAGGACATCACTGCGCTGGTTGGCCAGCATGTGGATGAGGCAGCACGTGCGAGGGAGGAGTGCAGGGAGCATGCAAGGGACATCAGCCAGGTCATAGAAGCCAGCACCAACAGGCTATGTGAGGAAATGTCACTTGTGAGGCAGGTCCTCACACGCATAGCAGACGCAATGGACAGGCAGAACCCCCCACCGTCACCGGAACAACCATGCATCTCCTCTTCTGCCAGCTCAAGGCAGACCAGCCCCCGGCGCAGGTCCTTGCGGGCTATGCGGCGCACAGCCTCTCAACCCCCCAATGGTGGCAGTGGGGAGGGGAACTAGGGCCAGCCAGATGTTGCTGACACATGTGCAGCTATGCAGCACTGATGTACAAGCCATTCATGGGGGTGTTGTGGAGGACGGGGGAAAGGGTGTTTTGGGAGTGTTGTGGGGGGAGGAGGGAAGGGGTTTTCTGGGAGTGTTGTGGGGGAGAGGGGAAGGGGTGTTTTGGGAATGTTGTGGGGGAGGGGGGAAAGGGTGTTTTGGGAGTGTTGTGTGGGAAGGGGGGAAAGGGTGTTTGCGTAGTTGGGTCCATGCACTTCTTTAACTAATAATACATAAAACACACTGGTAGCAAGATAAATCACAGGAGTGGACATTTTCATTGTGTATGAGTGCTTTATTGGTGGACAGGGCCCAGTGTACATTTCACCACAAAACCCAGTGGCCAAATACCCACATCCATTCAACAAAGTTCAACCCTGTGTATTAGAAAATGTGGTCGATCAGATGCTGGCACACAGCACGTCCCTCCTGGGCATCGCCACCTGCATGACCTGCAGTCCTGTCTCCTCCCTCCTCATCCCCATCATCATCCTCAGCAGGTGGTTGCAGTTCAATGTCAGGGGGCATTGGCACATTCCGTCTGATACACATACCGTGCAGCATGACACATGTCATGGTGATCTTGGCCACCTTCTCATGGCCGTACAGGAGTGCCCCACCCGACCTGCTGAGGCACCGGAACCGTGTCTTCAAAAAGCCAATTGTCTGCTCAATTACCACGTGGGTACGGGTATGTGCACAATTGTATTCCTCTTCGTGCCTGTTCTGTGGGTTCCGTACAGGGGTAAGGAGCCACCTCTTAAGGGGATAGCCAGCATCACCTGCAGGGGTGCAACAATGGGTATGTGTAAGTGATTACATCAAGTGGAAGCTGTACACATCACACAAATCAATTTTGCATTGTGTATGACATCCACAAATCCCTGCATGCATGGAGGCAATCAGAGTAACTGCAATGTGGGAAGGTGAAGTAGTCCTTGCAAGTGGACATGCACCGTGCATGCCTACGGAAGTTAGTGGCATATACTGGGTGAGGTCAAGTAATTCGTGTTTCTTGGTCCTGGCAACGTATGTACCACACTGCTAGTGTACTGCCATCCCGAAGTTCATGTCCCCATGCTGTGATGTGGCACCCCAGTAGTGGTGTATGGGTGTGGATCAGTAAAATGGCTACAGGAGATCCCTTTGTATGCAGTCAAGCCCGCATATCCGTTGTGATGTTGTTCAGCGTACATTTCCATTTTGGGTGCATATTGCTGCTTTGTGTTATAGAGGGTATGGTATGATGTGCAATGTGCATGTGGAGGGATATGGCATGTTTGACGTAATGGATTAATTGCTTTGTTGTGCAGCTTACTACTTGTATGTGGTTTTGTGTCAGGTCCATTGTGGGCTGCCTCGGTGGACAGTGGTGTAAATCTGTATGTCCATTTATTGTCCTGACAACTGTTCACATCCTGTTGGAGTATGCATTTCTCCCCCCCAATCACATCCAGTTGGAGTATGCATCTCTCCCCCCCAATCACACCCAGTTGGAGTATGCATCTCTCCCCCTCCCAATCACACCCAGTTGGAGTATGCAACTCTCCCCCCCAATCACACCCAGTTGGAGTATGCATCTCTCCCCCCCCAATCACACCCAGTTGGAGTATGCATCTCTCCCCCCCAATCACACACCACATCACACTGCCATGTGCTTTCCCTGCTACTCACCAAGTAGCCACAAACATTGTCCAGCATGTCGCTCCATGTAGCGTGGTATCGTTGAGTTCCGCAGGACCATTGATTCATGGGTTGACCCAGGATATCAGGCACAACAATGTGTGATTATCTTGTTTGAGTCACATACCATTTGGACGTTGATGGAGTGGTATTGCTTTCTGTTTCGTTAGACTGACTCATTGGCATGTGGGACCACCAATTCCACATGGGTACAGTTGATGGCCCCAATGCAACTTGGGATGCCTGCCAGTGAATAGAAGCCAACTTTGGTGTTGGAGATCTCCTGGGCAGTCCGTGGCAGGGATATGTGTTCACTTGTGTGCTTCAGGAGGGCATCGAGCACCTGGTTCAGCGTGCGTGAGAATACTGGTTGTGATATGCCATGCATCTGCCCTACCATGTGCTGGTAGGTGCCTGTGGCCAGGAAGTGGAGCACAGTTGCCATCTTCAGTAGAGGGGGGATGGCAGTACGGATGTCTATGGGGCTCACAATGTCGTTGTGTATCATGTCCACAATGGTGGTGATGGTATCCCGGTCCAGACGGTACAGGGTGTGTATCTGCTCAGGGATTAGGTTGAATGGACTGGCTCGAATCCTGGGAATTGCTGGCTGCCTCTGTGGTATGATTAGGTGCACTGGTGGGGCTTGCTGGGCCTGTCTCGCCCTCCTCCTCCTGCATCTCCTCTGTGCTGCCTGTTGTTGTTGGTGCTGCAATGCAATCATGTCCTCAAGCCCATGTAATGCTGCTAGTATTGGAATCATCTTGGTGTGTGAATGGGTGTGGGAAGGGGTGTGGTGTGCTCCTTTTGTGCTGCCCCAGTCTCTATTGCCTCCACCTGTGCTGATTGTGGCCACCTGTGGCAGTTGGGAACACTGGGAACGGGTGGTTCGCGATGCCGGTATTTCCGCCATGCCGGTATGGGCTTTTTGGCCATACAGCATGCCACTATTAGCATGTCTGCATGCCTTGTGATGGACTCCTATTTCCACCATGCCGCTTTTGCCGACATGAGGGGTCGCGTGCCCGCAACCTTCCCGCTACTAGAGGCACCATTCTTAGCGGTGCCGCTAATAGCAGATAGGCTGGTCATAATTAGCAGTTGCGGTTAGCGATACCGGTAATCCTTTACCGGCATCGTTTTTCCCTTACCGCCTACCGTGTAATGAGGCCTACTGTCTCCAATGCAAAGATTGAGGCCTATCTGCTAGTTGTTCCTTGCAAGAGTTCAGCAGCAGCTCTCCCTGGAATAATTCACAAAAAGCCGATGCAGGATATAGGACTAGTGACACTGCAACCTTGTCATAATTCCCACGGTCAGGATTGGCTAGCGTGTTCCCTTCACCTCCCACCAAGACGCCCACCGTCTGCTGATAGGAACAGAAGCTGGAAGATATGAATGATGTAGGCTGAAAAAGGATAATAGATGCATCATTTGAAATTGACAAGGATTCCTGCATCTTTTGTTCTGAAAAATCTCATACTGTAATAACTTCCTTGCTCTTTCAAATAACCCCATGATGATATTTATGGGTTGTATATTTTACGTCAAACCTGGCCCTTCCTGAGCGTAGTTACCATTTTTCCCGGTTTTCTACTGGGACGTAATAGCTAAAATTGGGACAGTTTCCCATTGAAATCTTACATTCATGATCTACCCTTATGCCAACTCTCCCATTGCTCAGGTGTATGAAAATGGCAGAATCATAATTTTCCAGGGTCAGAATGGGCTTTTCCTCCTGTTTAATTTGAAGATGGGTTTTTAATTTGAAGATGTGTTTTTATGAAGTAAAAACTGTATTCAATGTTTAATCCATGGCACAGCATAACCTGTTTTAGTAAGTTTCATTTCATCGTAAGACATGTGACCAGCCATCTGGTATATCTGTGTTTATCTTAACATTTCTCCTGCTTGGTTCAAAGCCTTGCTCTGTGCTTAATGTATAGTTTTATGTGAACCTTGACGCCAAGGTTTCTTCTGCAGGACATGTTATTAGCAGCTAATTGACAACCAGACATTTTTCCCGGTAGGCCCAGCTCCAAAAAGCATGGAGTTCAGATTTCAAAGAGTCTTTGTTCAGAGTTAAATGCACTTTTTATGGGGACCTGACCTTAAATGTCATGTCTGGTGGCTGTGTTATCAACAATTCACCACAAATTAGATCTCTAGCTTTGTATTTCTTTCTATTTTACTGTACTTACAGGCTGATGCTCTTGGTGAACCCAGCCCCAGCATTCAGTTACCTGCATGGTCCTAAAGGAATAACATGTCCCATTGGCACTGTATGTTTCACATGTTGCATTTCAGATTACATTTAGGCCTGATGTTCATACATCCAGACTTTTCTTTATATAATATCAACAGAGATGAGTTCACTCTATCCCCACAGAAAGGCCATAGTTACATCAGGGATCAGTATTCAAATCTACACCAAATGAAATAGGCCTTTCTTTGTCCATGCTGTAATTTTGTATGATGAAACCATGTCTCTTCCCTGCTGATGAATGTAATCTGTCCTTCACTTTATTTCCGGATTGCAAATGCATTGTTTCTCCTTTTTAGCTTCCATTTTCACCACTCCCGTGCGCCGGAAAATGTGCCCATTCCCGGCGCCGGAAAATTCATGACTCTGGCAGCAGCCGTGCCGGTATTTACCAGCACCGCTACTGCCAGAGTCATATGAGGCCCTATTTCATTTTAAATGTTGACAAGTAAGTGTTTTTATTCGTGAAAAATGCAGAGTGCTTGGCTTCACTTTAGATTTCTGGATCACAGTCTTGTGCTGCATTGAAGTCAACGTAACCTGCTGCTATCTGTCACTGTAAGTAAAATTGTAGCTTTTCATATTTTATGAAAACAGCATTTTCAGCCACATATGTCTTTTGCCATGCATTGGTCACATCCAGCCATTTTAAGTTTTTAGGCCCATTTTCCTTCACTTGAGTGCCTGTCCAGTTGAAAGAGGTCCCTTTCTGTCCCTGTCCTAGGACTTAAGTCATAAAAAGAAGTGTTTGGGACTGGCCTGCATTTTCCAATGTATGGCACCAGTCAGCTTCACTTTTAAAATACTAGCCTAGTCTGGTCTCTTTATTTCCGCTATTCATGGGGCTATATTTTTACCCCACAGTGTGGGTGTGGTAAGTTGTATTTTAGGTTGTGGGGAGAGGTTTTATGGTTGAGGTGGGGCAGAGGTATGGAGTGAGGGTGAGTGGGGAGGTGGTGGATGAGGGTGAGGTTCCATGGGGTAAATTGAGGGTATGTAATGTGGTAGGATGTGGGTGCATAAGCTGGTGGACTGAGGTGGTTCTTGTGGGTGAGTTGAGGAGATGGATAAGGTATGGTGGGTGAGGTTAGGTCAAATGAAAGTATGGAATCAGCAAAATGACTTGTGAGCTTGGGGCTAGGAGTTAGGTCGGGTGAAGTTGTGGTGTGAATATGGGTGATGTGAGGCAATAGAGTATGGTTAGGTGGGAGTGGTAAGCTGAGGTGCTGAATGGTGTTAGGTAATGTGTGGGTTAGGTGACAATGGGCCTCATTACGAGGTTGGAGGTAGCCATGGAGCTATAAGCTCCATGGCTGCCTCCAAAACCCTTCTGACTCCGCCCTGGTGAATGGAGCAATTACCGGTCCATTCCAAGGTCGGAGGGACTGGTAATTCCCCATTCACCAGGGCCATTGCCCATTCCCATTTGAGCCCATATAGGGCTCAATGGGAATGGGGATGGCGCTAATAACTGTACCGCAAATTGCGGTACCGTTATTAGCTCTAGAGTCCCTTTGCGGGTCCCGTCCTTAATGCCTGCAAAAACCAGGCGTTCAGAAAGGACCCACAAAGGGAACTCGTAGTAGGGAGGTAAGGGATTATCGGCACTGGTGCCCTTACCTGTGCCAGTAATCCCTTACCTCCCACCTCGTAATGAGGCCCAATGTTATTTGATGAGGTGGGAGGTCAGGTAAAGTAGCGTGTTGCGGACAGTGTGAAGATGTCTGGTACATTTGGAGAAGGTGTGCAAGTGAGGTAACATTGGGGTATTGGGGTGAGGTGATGTGGTGGAGTGGGGGGTTGAGTTGCTGGGTTGAGGTGGTGATGTGAAGTTTGTGATTAAAAAGGAGGACATTGAGGGGTAAATTGAGGTGTAGTGGTTGGGTTTGGGTGTGGAGAGATGGGAAGGAAGGAGGCATGAGGCAGTGGTGTGAGTTTATGGGGCAGGCAGGGGTGATCTGCGGGTGTCTGGCGGTAGAGCAGGAAGGGGTGAGATAGCAGGGATGGGGGCAGGCAGGGCTGAATTTCAGGCAGGAGTAAACTGCAGGTAGGGGTACCTATGGCAGGCAGCAATAAGCAGTGGTGGGTGGGTCAAAGCAGGCGGTGTGAGCTATTGTGGGTGGTTGATGGAGGCTGTTCGGTGTAAGGTTGCCAGGCTGGTGTAAGATAGGATTTGTGGATGGGGCGAGTGGGGTGAGCCATGGTGGGTAGGTGGGTGGGGGCAGGAAGGGATGAAACCGGTTGGGTGAGTTAGGGCAGATGAGGCTAAGCTACAGTGATGGAGATATGGCAGGTCAGAGTTAGGCCAGGCAGGTGGGTGGAGCAATGATGGGGAAGTAGGGTAGGCAGTTGCGATTTAGGTTATTGGGTAGTGCAGGCAGGGGTGGCCTTGAATGTGTGGGTGGTGGCAGCAGGAGTGGTAGTATTGGGTTAGGAGTAGTGGGGGGATGTTGGGTGTGTGGGGTGAAGTGATACTGTTAGTTTAAAGGGGTGGGTTGTGTGAGGATAGAGTAAGGTGGTCTGATGAGGATGAGATGGTGGGATGATGTTGAGTGAAGTGGGATGCTGAAGTGAAATTGTACAGTTTAGGTGAGATCAATGTGATAAAGAGGTGAGGTGGTAGGGCGATGATAGAGGAGGTAGAGGAAGTGTGGGTGGGGTGAGGTGAGGAAGTAGTGTGTGGATGAGATAGGGTGTTGAGGTGATGTGAGTTGGCGTGAGGTCAATTGAGGTGATAGGGTGATGGTGGTGTGAGGTGGTGAGTGGGTGGTGTCATTAGGGTAAAGTGGTTAGTTTGTTGGGTGTGGCAGGGATTAGATAGTGAGGTTAGTTTGTAGGGTGAGGCTGGATGGTGTGGATGGAATGAGGTCATGTGGTAGGGAGAGGGATAGTGAGGTGTTGTTATGCAATGATGGACTGTGATGATAGTGGGGTGAGGGGTGATAGTTGGGTGAGGTGCTGTGGTTTGGTGTGTGGTGTGGGTTGGATCGGATAGTGGAGTTATTGGGTTATGTGGGCAGGGCATGGTGGTAAAGTGAATAGAGATGTTGGTGTGAGGTTGCAGGAATGGCTGGTGAGGGTGGGTTCATATGAGGTGGTGGGATGGGTGATTGTGGGGTGAGCATGCTCTTTGGTGAAGTGAGGTTTTTAGATGATGTTCGGGATGGGTACTGTGAGGTGATGTGTGTGAACTGGCGGGGGATGTTTTATGGTTGATGTGGGGTGGGGTGGTGGGATGAGACTGGGTGGGGAGATGGTGGTAGAGGGTGATGTGGAAGGTGAGGATGGGTAGTGTGTATTTGTGAGGGGGGGTGAGGAGAGATTGTAAACTGAGTATGTGAGTTGGTGGTCTGAGAGTGCATGAGGTGGTGGATTGAGGTTGGGAATGTGTGGGGTGGGTAGGTGGTGTGAGGCTCTGGTACTGGGTGAGTGGGTGATTTATGTTGAGGTGGGTGAATATGGAGGTTGGGTTGATTGAGGGATTGGAGTATGGGAGGCAGTAGGAGGGTGATGGAATGAGCTTGGGACGATGAGTAGACTGGGGCGAAGTGGTGATGTGACTATGGGTGGTGTGGTGATGGGGATGGTTGAATGGGACTGGCTAGCTAAGGTGTTGAATGGTGTTGGCATATGTATGTGTTAGGTGGTGAGGTCATGCGATGAGATGGTAGGTGCAGTGCAATATTTTATTGTATTTATTTGTATTTATTTGTATTTACTTGAAGGACAGGGATGCAAGTTTCCAATGAAAATGATTTATAATAACACATTGACAGATGGCGGAGGCATTCCGGCAAAGAATGCCTATACAATAGCACAAAGATGGGAACAAGTGGTGAGCAAGTTTGTGAGAGTGAAAACAAAGTGTGACATGTACCAGGGACAAAACAAAAGCAAAAGAAAAAATATATGTAAGAAACAGGTGACTTATAAAGGTAACATTAACCTAAGCGGGCAAGTACTACAAACTAAAGAAGATCACTATGTACAATATAACATTATATTATTAAGCGTCACTGGAGAGAGAGAAGGGGTAAAGTAGAGAGGATGTTGATAGGGCAGGGGGAACTTTCTCTTTAGCAAGTAATTGAAGTTTAAGCTAAGTTTTGAAGAGATCCACCGTTTGGCTGGCTTTGATTGTGATGGACAGCAGGCCCCAGTGGAGCGGTTGGGTAGCAAGAAAGAGCAGAAGCGAGAGGAAGCACAGGGGGCACGTGACAGTGAGGTTGAGTGCAGAACAGAAGCAGAGGGAATGGGATGGAGCATAAACACAGATACAATCAGACAGGCACTGAGGAGCCAAACCATTGATAGTTTTGTAAACTCGGGGAAGGGACTTGGAAATGGAGGAGTTGTGCATGGAGAGCCAACCCGCATGTTGTCGGTAGGTCAAAGTGGGGGAGGAACTGGGAAGGTTGTAGAGTGTGTGGGAGTCTAATTTGAGGACTTTGCCTAGAGGAATGAAGTAGTACAGCAAGCAAATCAGGGTGGAGTTTTCTGAGTGATTAGTAAGATATAGACGTATTTTTCAGAATGTTGAGGAGTTTCATCCAAGCAGCAGATGCAGTGGTAGTGATGAATTGTTGCAGTTGGAGGTTGCTATCAAACAGGACCTCAAGTTTGAAAGCCGTGTATAAGGAAGAAAGAAGGTTAGGGGAAAGAAATAGGAAAGGGGAGAGTAAGTATAGCATTTGAAGTAGAGAGAAAGATGGCTAGACTATTTAAGAGTTCAGCATGAGGCAGCAGAGAAACATCCAGTGACGAATTTCAGTGAAACATTTAGTAATGCGTTCCAAGATGGCTAGTGTATGGAGGGCAAGGAGAAACAGATTTGAGGGAAGAGTTGTGAGAGTCCCATGACTTTGATAGATTTTAGAGGAAATATAGTGAGCAAAGACATTAGCAGAAATGGAGGAGGTGATGGATTTTAGCTTAAGAAGTCACAGTACAAGTTTCTTTTGAGGGTCTGGATCTCAGATGTGATCCAGGGTTAAGGACAAGCATAGGAAGGTGTGAATGTGCGAGCAGGATAGTGTTGGTCAAAGTGACTCATAATTGCATAAGCATAGTCAGAAAAAGCATAGTCAATTGGAGAGGCATGAATAGGGGCAGAGACAGGATAGAGGTCCTCACATCATCACAGTAAAGGGCAAGAGAGACCTGACTGACTGTCATCTTCATCATTGAAGAGGAGAGAGGAGGGGTGGGAGGTGGAGAGATCGACATGATGGGCCTCATTATGAGTTTGCCGGTCCAGTAGTAACGGTGCTGGTAAGCTACCAGCGCTGTTACCAGCGTACCAGAAAACTACGAGTTCACCGGTGCCTTCTGGAATGTAGATTAATTAATACTGGCACCCGGCAATGGGGACGGACCGGGTCCGCCGGGGTCGGAATGCCTCTGTTCGTCCCCATTGTCGGGTGCCGGTAATTGCATGAGTTTGGCGGCAGCCGCAACGGTTTTACCAGCACAGCTACTGCCAAACATGTAATGAGGCCCTTGGTCAAGAGAGTTCCCTCTACAGTGGGTAGGTGGTTGTGGAGGGAGTAGAGTGAGTGGTCAGACAGGAAGGAGTTAAGTTGGATGAGGTAGTATGGCATTGTGATAGTGTGAAGCTGTAGAGTTTGGTGGTTTGGGTGGGTTATCTTGAGGAGGTGGGATGAAGGTGGGCTGAGTGAAGTGATGGATGAGGGTAAGGTGGTCAATGAAACTACAAGGATGGTGTGAGTTGGTGGGGGTTTGTGAAGTGGTGGGCTGATGTAAGGGTAGATGAAGTGGTGAGTTTGGGATGGTTGGAATATTGGGCTAAGCGTGGGTGGAGTTAGGATAAGGAGTGAGGATTAGGAGGGTAGCTTGGGCGAAGTGAGGTCATCTGATGTAGGGGCAGGCAGGGGTGATAGTGTGAAATTGTGAGGCTGTGTGGTGTGAAGTGCTGGGCAAGAGTAGGTAAGGTTGAATGGGTGGTGTTAATGGGGTGAGGTGGTAGTAGGATTGGGAGAGTAGGGTTCGCTGGTGGAGGTCAGTGAGTTGGAAAGGACGGGTGAGGTGGGGTGAAGTTGGGGGGGAGATAGTAGGGTGAGGGTGGGAGGTTGAGGTGATGGGGTGATTAATTATCTCGGGAGGTTGTGGTGTGTGAAGTAGTGGGAATATTTTGTTGTTTAGTTGAGGTATGGTAGGGGTGGGTGGAGTGGTTTGGGGGTTAAGGTTGGGTGAGTGGTGTGATTAGGCTGGCTGAGAGTGAGTATGGTGATGGGGTGATTGAGCTGGTGGTGGAGTGGTGGATTGTGTTGAGGTGGCAGGATGAGGGAGGGTACAGTGAGGGAAATGTGGTTAGTTTGGGTGAGGTGATGGGCTGTGGGGGTAGGCAGGAGACGTATCAGTTTGGGAGGATGGGTGGTTGAGTGAAGTGATGTGTTGGGGTGGCTGGGTTAGTGGTAGAGCTAGGCTGATGAAGTGGTGTTGGGGATTGGTAGGTGACGTAGGTGAGGTGGTGGAGTGAGCTTTGTGGTTGAGATGGGTATTGAGGTGGCAGGGGAGATTGGGTGGTAAGGTCATGTGTTGTGGTGGGAGGTGAGGTGGTGGTGGTGTAAGGTGGAAATATGAGGTTAGGTGGTACAGTTAAAGTGGGTGGGGTAAGGTCAGTGTAGTGGTTACAGTAGTGGTATGATGTGGTGGTGAGGTTGTTGTGAAATGTTCTGGGGGAAGAGTTGGTGGTGTTAGATTTGGGGGCAGGTGGGTGATATAGTGGTGTGAAGCTGACTGGTTGGAATGTGAGGCATTGTGAGCTTAGGGGTTGCAGGGTAAGGTGGTGAGGTTGTGTGGTGAGGATGAGTAGGCCCAGGTGAAGTGGTGGGTTGATGAGGTGAGGGAAGATGGTGGGGGCGATGTGGTGCTTTTAGGTGAGTGCTTTATGTGGTGTGGCTGGATGATATGGTTATGGTGAAGTGGTATGATGAAAGTGGGTGAGTTAGTATGGCTGGATTGTGTGTTTGGGTTCCCATGAGGTGGTGGGATGAGGGCACATGTAGTGAGACTATGGGTGAGCTGGTAGGTGAAGTTGTGTGAGGGTGTTAATTGGTGAGTATGTTGGGTGTTGTTGGAGGGTAGGTGGTACGGTTTAAGGTATGATGGTGGTGTGAAGAGTTGATGGGATGAGGGAGGGTGGGGTGCAGTTAAGGGTAGTATGGTGAAGTTAAATTAAGTGAAGTACTAGGGTATGAAGGCAGGCTTGGGGATGTGAAGTGTTTGGGAGGATGGGTGGTTTTAAGTGAGATGAAGTGGTGGAGTGAGCCTGGGTGGTGCGAGGGGGTATGGCACAGTCAGTGGCGTAACACAAAATGTGGGGGCCCCCCTGCGAGCCATGCTGAGGGGGCCCCCCAACTCGGCAACAAATCACGGGTTGCGCCACACTCTGGGCCGGCCTAGACTGTCACGCTTGCACAATACGCATGAACGTGCTGCTGAAGGGGTATGCCGCACACTGCACTAGGAAAAAGATATAAATATGTGTTTTAATGCAATATACAGCACACTTTCTGAGATAAATTGGCTATAAAGCCGGAGTGTTTGCAATTGTTTTGTAGGGTAACACAATCCAATACATGCAAGTCACCAACAGTGCACAGGAACATTAATGCTTCCAACTGGCTGCACAATGTAGACCAGTGTAAACACGTAATAACATTATAGTACAGAATGCCAGGCCACATTTAGACATACCTAGACTGTTTTCAGCAAAATGCCAGTCAAAGCAATAACACTCATCAAGAAGAGAGCACACAATAAAGCATGTGTCTCCATGGCCTCGAACAACACGGCCAAACTCTTTAAAATCTGCAAGGAACTGGTCAATCATGTTGTGGTCTATACCTCTTCTGTTCCCTCCCATGGCCTCTGTACAGCTCTGGCCTCTCATTTCTCTGCTAAATCTCAGGACATCCTGTCCTCTATGTCCTCTTCCTCTCTCGGCCCATTTTGGCCATCTCTTCTCTCCTCCTCCTTTTTCCTCTTTCTCTCTGACAACACCTGACGAGGTTTCTAGACAAGTCCGATCTATGAAAGTGTCGTCCAAACAGGTGCTCCGCTGCTCCTCCAGAACCATCAAAGCCCATATTGACACCCTCGCTCCAGCCTTGGCCGATTTCTGTAATCACTCTTTCGCCACTGCAATGTTCCCCTCTCCCTTTGAGCACTCCCTTGTGCACCCACTCCTCAAGAAGCAGTCTGCTGATCCTACCTGCTGGAAAACTATCGCTCAATCTCCACCTTTCCTGAGCAAACTCTTGGAAAAGCTTGCCATCTCCCAGCTTACTCTCCACACTGAATCTGTTGGTTGTCTCCATGACCATCAGTCTGGCTTCAGAGCTGCCAGAGGCATGGAAACTGCTCTCCTTAACACCTGTGCTGCTCTCTAACCTTGATTCCAGCATTCCTTCTATTCTCATCCTTCATCTTTCCTCTGCTTTCGACAGGGCCAACATCGCCATCCTGATCAATCGACTCTGTGAGAACCTGGGCATCACAGATCAGACCATAGAGTGACTGACCTACTTCCACTTGGACCGCCACTCCGCTCCCAGGTCGATCGTGGTCCCATTCTCTCCGCCACCTCTCTCTACCTGTGGCATTCCCCAGGGCTCTATCCTCTCACGCTGGTTTTTCAACCTCTACTTGGCCACTTTGGCCTCCCTGATCTCTACCTTATCCTCTAACTTTCAGTGTTGTGCGGATGACTCAGCTTTCCTTCAGGCTCCCCTCATCCTCCTCTCCTCTCTTGCTCATTCCTGACTGTCTATCCACGATTCAGGATTGGTGCGCCTCCAACAATCTCTGCCTTAATGCCAGTAAGACAGAGATCCTTCTCATTGGGACCCTTGCCACTGTGTTTCCTCTCTCACTATAGCAGACCACCTTGGGCCCTCTTCCTTTGCCTTCCTGCGAGGCAAAAAACCTTGGTGTCATCTTCAACGCCACACTCTCTTTCTCTCCCAACATCTATGACATCACCAAGAAGTCCCACTACCAGCTGCTCCTCCTCAAAGGGACTCTTCCCTTTCTCGCTCTCCACCAGAAGCTCACTGTCTCTAAGTGGACTACTGCAACAGCCACTTTCTCAATCTGTCTTCCTCTAGTCTCCTTCATATGCAAATAATCCAGAACAGGACTGCAAGACTTAGCCTTGGCCTCAAGCCCTGGGATTGTATTTCTCCAGCCCTGAAATCTCTCCACTGGCTGCAAGGATCAAGTTCAAGAACCTTTGCATTGCCCACAAGGCTTTCTGGGGCCAGTGCCAACACTAAATCCAATGCCCTCTTCCAAAAAACCTTCTTTCTCTAACCCTTCACTCAGCTACCTCCAACTCTCTAAGGCTTAGACATTTCTCCAGGCAGAGAGTGGGGGTAGACCTCTCTCCTCTGCTGGTGCCTCCAACTGGAATGGCCTCCCTGCCCCTCTCAAACTTGAGGCGGACAACCTGAAGTTTCTGAAGCAGCTAAAAGCTTTCCTCTTCTCTGCTGCTTTCGCTCTCTCTCCCCCCCTGCTGACCTACCTGACCTACATGTCTGCTGTACTGACTGGCTGCTTGGCTACCCTCAGAGTCTCTCTGAGTCCAGGCTCTTTCTTGATTGGTCACCCTTGCACTGCCTCCGGGCCTACCATGCACTTAGGGGCTGTAACTGTAACCCTGCAGTCCATTGTTCTCCTTGCACAACCAATAGCTTCTCTGCCCTGGCTGCACTTACTGAGAGCATTGCTGCCCTGTTTTCCCCTCCCCTCTCACTTGCACTTCCCTGCTCCCTTTTCCCTTGCACTTCTCGTTCTCACAATGACACAAGGCCTAGTGAGATTGTTTGTCTTGTCCTCCCTCTATCATCCCTCCCTTGTGTACACTTGTGTACAGGCGCATTATAAATGACTTCAATCACATCATATCATTTTATCACAGATGCCCAGAAAAATATACAATGCCGCAGTAAGAAATGGCTAGACTGGCAGCACCCAAATGCCAATCTAGCCAGGTAATTAAAGTTAGCAGGACTACTTTATCAGAAATGTCCAGTTAAAAGAAAGTCATACCAAACTGAGGAATGACTAGACTGGCTAAATCAAAATGCCTCTCTAGCCACTAATACCACATATCATGCCTGCTTAGCCTGGACATGGACAACCATTATGATTTATCACACAATCCTGCCCCCCCACACATCCACTCTCCCTCCCACCCACCACCCGAACCTCCACAATCAGCTCCTTGGCCCAGAATTACCTCTGCATCCCTCTTCCTTGTCCCAGAGCTTTCGTATGAGGCTCCTTGCCTCATAGGTAAGTACTGGGATGAGGAACAGTGGGACTAGGAGTGATGAAGATTACAGGTAGCTAAATCAGGCATTACCTCCATGTACCTCTACCTCTTCCCAGTACTTTTGTATGAGGCAGAGTGCCTCGAACACACGTACTGCCTTGTATATAAGTACTGGAACGAGGAAGAATAGGGCTAGGAGTAAGCAAGGCATTAAACACAAGTAGTAGCGCAACACCATTGAGTTGACTGGGCTTCAGCAATACCCCCCCTGACATTTTGGGCTATATTGACTCAACTTGGCTAACCTTTAGAGCAGTTGCCAGACCGAACAGGACACAGATTTTAAACGGCACCTGGTTTTTGCTGTTAACAAGAACCCAGCAATTACCAACGTAAAGCATTTCACTGTAAGTACCTGCATTCAAATTCCACATTGTTTAGGCGATTGAAATCGTGATGTGGGTTTAGTACTTGCATGCCAGGGGAGTGATTGGAAGGGTAGAGAGGGAACAGGAGACTTATAGGAGAGAGCTAACTGCTTGTAACATTGAATCTGCACTAGAATAGTCTCATTAAAATGCGTAAATAATTTGGATGCACCCACACAAATAAGTTTCCCCCTCCCCACCGCATGTGAAGTTAGCGCCTCTCCCAACATTTGAAGGGTTAGCCCCCCCGAAATGAAGGTTTTCTTGTGCCCCTGTACACAAGCACACACACCATTCACCTTATACACACCCAGTCATCCACACATTTAAGTGTGCACCCTTTCACCATACACTCACACAGGTAGCCACCTATACATTTATGTGTGCACCCTTTCACCATGCAGGCACACCCCCACAGCCACCCATACATTTAAGTGTGCCCCTTTCACCATACACACACAGGCAGCCGGCTATACATTTGAGTGTGCACCCTTTCACCATAGACTCATACATGCACACCTCATGGAGTTGAGGGGGGGCCCTATTACTTAAAAAAGAAATTGGGGCTCATTACGGGTCCAGCGGTAACTGTGCCGGTGCTACCGGTGGGTTGCCGCCAGACCCATAAATAATTACTATGGCCTGACTTCCCGGTGCCACCGTGCTATTTCAAGTCCGGCGGCTGGGAAATCAGGTGCCGGTAATTTCGTTAAACCCCAGACTCCACGGGAATGGGGACACAGAAGCACCTGCACCATTGTTAACGGTGCCGGTGCTTCCGTGACAGGTCTGCCTACCGTGGCTGCTGTGTCTGGCAGGGTCAGACCTGTCGGGCACGGCAGCCCCACCAGGCAGACCTGTAATATGCCGGTCCGGAAAAAACAGTGCCTGTAAGCTTACCAGCACCGTTGTTTCCGGACCGGCATGGTCAGAATGAGCCCCATTGTTTCTTTTTTAAGTCACTATAACTTCATTAAGAAATTATTTCAGTTAAGGACCGAACCATAATCAAAATAATTTCTTTATGATGGCTGAGTGGCTTCAAAAACAAACAATTTCTTTTTGAAGGCATAGGGTTCCCCCCCCCCCCACACCCCATTACATGGAGGCCTCCAGCCTAGGGTCTTCCATGTCATGGGGTACGGGGGCCCTCAGACTTCAAAAAGAAAGTTTCTTTTTGTAGTCACTCTGCCTTCATAAAGACATTATTTCTGTTACAGAAATGTTCTTTATGAATGCAGAGTGAATTTCAAAAGAAACTTTTTTTTTTTTAGAAAAAAATATATTTTTTTTTTTTTTTTTTTTTACTGGGGCCCCCTCCCAGCCATGTGCTGGTGGGGCCCCCCACACCGCGGGCCCCCCCGCACCGCGGGGGCTGCGGGGGCCCCTGTTACGCCAGTGGGCACAGTTAGGTGGGTGGAATATGCCGGGTTGTTGGATGGTGATGGGACAGGAGTGAGGCTAGGTGGTAAATTGGGTGTGTGGGTGGTAAGGTGGTTGAGTGTTACACTCACCTGGTCTCTGTGGAAGTGTTGGGGCACGGTAGCAGCCCTCCCAGGAATGTGAGTGGTCCTAGAGTCACCTTCAACCTCAATGCTGGTGGCCGCGATGACGAGATGGTGCTTCTTTGGGCCGCACCTGCGTGGAGTGAATGAGCGTGAGTATTCTAGATAAGGCCCTTTCCCACTTCCCCTCCTCCCGAGGTGTGGATTCTCGTAGATGCCCTGCTGCGAAGAGCACACCTGGTGTACAAGGTTTGAGGGCTCTCTGTCCCGCTACTTCTTGCAGGGGGGCTTGATTGTCGAGGACCAAGTTCCTTTACTGATCCAATGTCTGTTGTCTCTCTGTCTACTTCTGACAGGAGACGTTGGACTGTCGAGGACCAAGTTCCTTCACTGGTCCTTTAGGTAAGTAGCAATATTCGTGCTTGTTTGTTTGTATTGTTCGCCTTTTCTTGTCACTGTTGGTTTTCTTGTACAAGTGTTCATTCTGAAAGTTCGCTCCTTTCTTACCCCCTTCTTTTGTTCCCTTTCATGCAGGCGGCAGTGGGGGCCCGTGTAGCTGCCGGGTCCGATGTCGGCTGCTGGAATGATGAAGAACGGTGATAGCAACTGCCAGTGATTGGTAAATTGACTCGCAGGAATTTGCGCGTGTTGCAATTCTGTGCGATTCCCTAATAGTGAAATGTTCTAACCTTGACCTTGTTCTGTTACATTCACCTGGTATCTGCGGGGACGTTGGGGGACGGTTGCAGCCCTCCCTGGAAGTGGATCACCTTTGTCAGGCTTCTTCCCCTGTACATATGCTGTGGGCTGCGACAATTGGTGACACTGCTCCTGCGTGGCTACGAGGGATCGTAAGAATGCTGCTATGTGACTGGTGTCTCTCTCGAACCCTTCTTCCCAAAGTGTGGTGAGCATGCGCCTGACCCATATAGGCTCACCTGTTGATTAATGATGATGAGCTCTCCGTCCTGCTTCTCAATGCAGGGGCGCTTTTTGATGGACCAAGTTCCTTCACTGGCCCGTTGTACGTGGCAGCCCAGACCAGCTGTGGCTTAGCCACTACTGATGGTGTCTTATGGCTTTAAAATATTGTGATGTAAGTTCCTGATTATTGTCTGTGGGCCTCATTAGACGGTAGGCGGTAAGGGAAAAACGATGCCGGTAAAGGATTACCAGTATCGCTAACCGCAACCGCTAATTACGACCAGCCTATCCGCTATTAGCGACACTGCTAAGAACGGTGTCTCTAATAGCGGCAAGGTTGCGGGCGCGCAACCCTTCATGTCGGCAATAGCGCCATGGCGGAAATAGGAGTCCATCACAAGCCACGAGGAAATGCTAATAGCGGCATGGAGTAGGCCCAAAAAGCCCATACCGGCATGGCGGAAATACCGTCATCGCGAACCACCCGTTAAGGGACATGTGCAGTGTTCCCAGCTGCCACAGGTGGACTCAATCAGCACAGGTGGAGGCAATGGAGACTGGGGCAGCACAAAAGGAGCACACCACACCCCTTCCCACACCCCTTCCCACACCAAGATGATTCCAATACTAGCAGCATTACATGGGCTGGAGGACATGATTGCATTGCAGCACCAACAACAACAGGCAGCACAGAGGAGATGCAGGAGGAGGAGGAGGAGGGCGAGACAGGCCCAGCAAGCCCCACCAGTGCACCTAGTCATACCACAGAGGCAGCCACCAATCCCCAGGATTAGAACCAGTCTATTCAACCTAACCCCTGAGCAGATACACACCCTGTACCGTCTGGACCGGGATACCATCACCACCATTGTGGACAACGACATTGTGAGCCTCATAGACATCCGTACCTCCATCCCCCCTCTACTGAAGGTGGTAACTGTTCTCCACTTCCTAGCCACAGGGACCTACCAGCATACGGTAGGGCAGATGCATGGCATATCACAACCAGTATTCTCACGTACGCTGAACCAGGTGCTCGATGCCCTCCTGAAGCACACAAGTGAACACACATCCCTGCCACGGACTGCCCAGGAGATCTCCAACACCAAAGTTGGTTTCTATTCACTGGCAGGCATCCCAAGTTGCATCGGGGCCATCGACTGTACCGATGTGGAATTGGTGGTCCCACATGACAATGAGGCAGTCCACCGAAACAGAAAGCAATACCACTCCATCAACGTCCAAATGGTATGTGACTCAAACAAGATAATCACACATTGGTGTGCTCGATATCACGGATCAACCCATGATTCAATGGTCCTGCAGAACTCAACGATACCACGCTACATGGAGTGACATGCTGGACAACGTTCGTGGCTACTTGGTGAGTAGCAGGGCAAGCACATTGCAATGTGATGCGGTGTGTGATGGGGGGAGAGATGCATACTCCAACTGGCTGTGATTGGGGGGTGCATACTCCAACTAGGTGTGATTGGAGGGGGAGAGATGTATACTCCAACTGGGTGTGATAGGGGGGAGAGATGCATACTCCAACTGGGTGTGAGTGGGTGGGGGAGATGCATACTCCAACTGGGTGTGATTGGGGGGAGATGCACACTCCAACTGGGTGTGATTGGGAGAGGGTGGGAGATGCATACTCCAACAGGGTGTGAACATATGTCCGGATAAACAATGGACATACAGATTTACACCACTGTCCACCGAGCAGCCCACAATGGACCTGACACAAAACCACATACAAGTAGTAATCTGCACAACATACTAATCAATCCATTTCGCCAAACATGCCATATCCATCCACATGAACACTGCACATCATACCTTACCCTCTATAACAAAAAGCAGCAAAATGCAGCCAAAATGGACATTGGAAATGTACGCTGAACAACATCACAACGGATATGCGGCCTTGACTGCATACAAAGGGATCTCCTGTAGCCATTGTACTGATCCACACCCATACACCACTACTGGAGTGCCACATCACAGCATGGGGACATGAACTTCGGGATGGCAGTACACTAGCAGTGTGGTACATACGTTGCCAGGACCAAAGACACAAATGATTTGACCTCACCCAGTATATGTCAATAACTGCCGTAGGCATGCACGGTGTGTGTCCACTTGCAAGGACTACTTCACCTTCCCACATTGCAGTTACTCTGATTGCCTCCATGCATGCAGGGATTTGTGGATGTCATACACAATGCAAAGTTGATTTGTGTGATGTGTACAGCTTCCACTTGATGTAATCACTTACACATACCCATTGTTGCACCCCTGCAGGTAATGCTGGCTATCCCCTTAAGAGGTGGCTCCTTACCCCTGTACGGAACCCACAGAACAGGCACGAAGAGGAATACAATCGTGCACATACCCGTACCCACGTGGTAATTGAGCAGACATTTGGCCTTTTGAAGACACGGTTCCGGTGCCTCAGCAGGTCAGGTGGGGCACTCCTGTACGGCCATGAGAAGGTGGCCAAGATCACCATGGCATGTGGCATGCTGCACAATATGTGTATCAGACGGAATGTGCCAATGCCCCCTGACATTGAACTGCAACCACCTGCTGAGGATGATGATGGGGATGAGGAGGGAGGAGACAGGGCTGCAGGTCATGCAGGTGGCGATGCCCAGGAGGGACGTGCTGTGCGCCAGCATCTGATCGACCACATTTTCTAATACACATGGTTGAACTTTGTTGAATGGATGTGGGTATTTGGCCACTGGGTTTTGTGATGAAATGCACACTGGGCCCTGTCCACCAATAAAGCACTCATACACAATGAAAATGTCCACTCCTGTGATTTATCTTGTTACCAGTGTGTTTTATGTATTATTAGTTAAAGAAGTGCATGGACCCAACTACGCAAACACCCTTTCCCCCCTTCCCACACAACACTCCCAAAACACCCTTTCCCCCCTCCCGCACAACACTCCCAAAATACCCTTTCCCCCCTACCCCCACAACACTCCCAAAAAACACTTTCTCTCCTTCCCCCACAAAACACCCAAAACACCCTTTCCCCCCTCCCCCTACAACACTCCCAAAACACCCTTTACCCCCTCCCCCCACAACACCCCCATGAATGGCTTGTACATCAGTGCTGCATAGCTGTACATGTGTCAGCAACGTCTGGCTGGCCCTAGTTCCCATCCCCACTGCCACCGTTGGGGGTTTGAGAGGTTGTGCGCCGCATAGCCCGCAAGGACCTGCGCCGGGGACTGGTCTGCCTTGAGCTGGCAGTGGATGAGGTGCACGGTTGTTCTGGTGCCGGTGGGGGGTTCTGCCTGTCAATTGTGTCTGCTATGCGTGTGAGGACCTGCCTCACAAGTGACATCTCCTCACATAGCCTGTTGGTGCTGGCTTCTATGACCTGGCTGATGTCCCTTGCATGCTCCCTGCACTCCTCCCTCGCACGTGCTGCCTCATCCACATGCTGGCCAACCAGCGCAGTGATGTCCTCCTGCCGCTGTCTGATGATGGCCATGTCATGGCCACTGTGTCTTGCTTGTGGGGTGGGTGCCGCACCTTGTTCTATTGGTCCAGCATCAGGTGATGACACCGGTGGACTCCAGCACCCTGCCACTATTTCATCACCAGACTGGCCATGGCTGCTGGATTGTGATGTGGGGCGTGGGCTTGGTTCTTTTGACTGCTGGGGGCTGGGTGCATGTTGTTGTATGGCCAAGTCACAGGTGTCCTCAACATCGGACATGGGTGCTGTGGCTGCTGCCTCGCAGATGGAATTATTGGCAGCAGACAGTGTCCCTTCCATGGGTGGATAGTGCGGGGGGGATTACTAGAGTGGGTGCTGCAATTGGTTCCGGTGTAGGTTCACGCCTTGATGACTTGGGTGGCTTGGTTGGTTTGGCCATCTGCGCGAGTGCACTCTTCCCTGTGCCCCTCAACGGGCTGGCGATGTTGCCTGATTCCTTTACCCTGGGTTGTTTCTTAGCAGGGGGAGCCTGCGTCGCAGTGTGCTGCTCATCGCTGTCAGTTTGTGAGCTTGTGGGGGACAAAGAGGGGGATGGCATTGGTGATTGGTCAACGTGTTTCATGCAGATGTTGTTGTTCATGCTGTTCTATGCATTCGGACTTGATGTTTGGGCATACAGGTCGTAAGGCTGTAGGGTGGGTCATTCATACATGAGTCTGGGTGACATGTGTCTGTGGTGATGCATGTATGTGTGTGTGTTGGGATGTGAAACGCATATGGGCTGGGTTGTGTGCATGTATGTTTGATGGCCACATCCATGAGATGATTCAGGGCTCACATTTGGGGAAGTACCACATCTTTCACAGTGCCGTTTTTTGTGTGGACACTCACCTCCATCTGACGATGCGGGCACACCACGCTCCATTCCGCCGACTCCCTCGATTGATTCGACCCCTATGATGCTTGCACAGGTCTCCTCCCACTCCATTAGTTTTATTGGTGATCCTCCACCGCCTCCTGTGCCCATTGCCAGGTTACAGTTGGCAGCCAGGATGCTGCGTACACGGAGGTGGAGATCGTCCCACCGCTTCCTGACATCTTTCACAGTGCAGGGGTGGTGCCCACCGCACTGACTTTACGGGCCAGATCTCCTTTATTTTTTATTAGGGTGGCACGCCACATGTCATTGCCGAACACCACCTCTGCGTTGGCAGCAAGAGTGTTAGCGAGCATTATAAGCTCTTCATTCGAAAAATGCTCCTTGCGCTGCTGCTCTGCTCCTTTTTTGATTGCCTTGGGCATTGTCACTGGGTCTGTGAAGGATTTTGGAAGGCTCTGGTGTGGATGCAGGTCCTGGGGACAGAGGATGGCAATGGATTGTGTTTTTAAAGATGGCCGCCGTGCTATTTCCCGTTCCTGTGCGATGACGCTACTTCCGGTTCCCCCTATTTACGGTGACCGCTAATAGCGGTGACTGCTAATGCCGTGTTGTGGGAGGGCGGACATGCTATCAGCGCTTTGCTCGGTTCCGCTAAGGGCCTTTAGCGGTAGAGTCCTTTCCGGCATGGCGCTAAGCTCGTGCCCGCGTACTCGTGATGCCACGTTATTAGCGGCCTACTGACTACACAGACATGTTATTAGCGCCATGCTAGTAAAGGCGGTGACTTACCGCCTACCATGTAATGAGACCCTGTGTCTTTTAATGATGTCTCTTTTCTGCTTTCTTCCACCAGGTGAAATTGCTGCCCTGCTTTAGTTGCGATGCATGAAGCGTGGCCAAAATGGAAGAGAAAGGAGCCCACGATGCTCTGACAGCAGGTGAGTGTTGGTTTAAGGTTGAGCACGAACATTTGTCAAAAGCACAACCTTAAACGTAATGGGCCTCATGTCACGCTCACCTGGTCCCCACAGGGGCGTGCTCGTGTGCGTAGGGTGTTGTCTGTCCTGATGCTGCTCGGCTTGGCTGGTGATGCTAGCTTGCGTCTCCCCTTAGTCCTTGCTTCAGGAGAAGTTAGCCTGCAAGTCGAAACGAGATATTAGCTACCGAAGGGAGCTGGTCAGTGGTTTAACCTCCTTCCGGTCTATCCTTCACTTCTTCTGGCTCACCTCCGCTTTTTAATGGGCGAGCTCTCCGTCCTGCACACTCTGGCAGGGGCGCGGTTCACAGTCTTTCCTGGATCGAGTTACGTCACTGATCCGGAGGAAGTTGCAGAAGTAGAAGGCCTGGGAGTAAGCAGGTAAGTCTCTATTCCAATAACTGCTTGGAATGACTGCCTTTAAGTCTTTCAGTTCAAGATAACTAATGTCCGTTATTGCCTTACAGGTGCGGCGTTAAGTGGCCTGCGGATGATGGATGACCCTCCTGACAATGATGCTCAGGATTCCTGCCGGTAAGTATAGCGTTGTGCTGGGCGCGCAAATGTTTGCCTCTGTAGCTTTCCTTTGCTACGTGCGACAAACCTGTTTGTCCTTTTCTGTTCAACAGGTACGGCGCGAGTCCAGGAAGAAGAATAGAACATCCATGTGGCGGTGTCGAGCTGCGGCACGCTGCTGAGTGAAGAACTCTCCGATGAAGTTCCTGGAGCGGCCCAATCAGGTGAGTAGCTACCCGAGAGGGTGCTTTTCGTTCTGTTCTGCAAATGCGGCGGTCCATGGGAAAGCAGGAGACGAGATATGGATGTACTGCAGGTAAGGCCTTCGATGCTTAAATAACTCCTGTTATTCTCTGTTTGCAGGTGCCGATGGATGGAAGACTCTGGATGGGCGTGGCAGAAGGAAGCAAGAACTGATCTGACACGGTGAGCGTTACGCTGCAGGAGTGCAGAATAACGTGAAGCGCGTTCAGATTGCTGGGTGCGGTTTAAATAGCCTTGCAAATAGTTCCAAGAAAATAGTCCTCTTCTCCGTATCCCTTCTCTCAGGTAAAGTAGTTCCAGGCCACACCCTGAACTGAATGGCTCAGCCTCTCTGAGCCAAGTTAATGGACCATGTAACTAACACCTCCATGAGCCTGGCGCCAGCGGTGCCAGGACTGAGTCCAGGTGAGCCTGGCTGGGGCCTGATAAGCCCCCAAGGGGGCCAAAGTTTGGGATGGCCCCACCAGTTTCAGGGTTTTGGGTGCCTGCACCATGACACCTCATTACGAGGTGGGCGGTAAGGGATTACTGGCACCGGTATGAGCACCGGTGCCGGTAATCCCTTACCGCCCTACTACGCGTTTCCTTTGCGGGTCCTTCCTTAACGCCTGGTTTTACCAGGCGTTAAGTACGGGACCTGCAAAAGGATACCGGGGTCAATAACGGTACTGCAATTTGCAGTACCGTTATTGCCGCCTTCCCCCTTCCCATTGAGCCCTAGGGGGGTTCAAATGGGAATGGGGAATGGCTCTGGTGAATGGGGAATTACCGGTCCCGCCGACCTCGGAATGGACCGGTAATTGCTCCATCCACCAGACCGGAATCGGTACGATTTTGGAGGTAGCCATGGCGCTAATAGCGCCATGGCTCCAACCTCGTAATGAGGCCTAATGTCTTTGTAATTTCTAACCTTGGGCCTCATTACGAGGTTGGAGGCAGCCATGGAGCTATCAGCTCCATGGCTGCCTCCAAAACCCTTCAGAATCCGCCCTGGTGAATGGAGCAATTACCGGTCCATTCCGAGGTCAGAGGGACCGGTAATTCCCCATTCACCAGGGCCATTCCCCATTTCCATTTGAGCCCCCATAGAGCTCAATGGGAATGGGGATGGCGCTAATAACAGTACCACAAATTGCGGTACCGTTATTAGCTCTAGAATCCCTTTGCGGGTCCCGTCCTTAACACCTGCAAAAACCAGGCATTCAGGAAGGACCCGCAAAGGGAACTCGTAGTAGGGAGGTAAGGGATTACCGGCACCGGTGCCCTTACCGGTGCTGGTAATCCCTTACCTCCCACCTCATAATGAGGCACCTTGTCTTTGGGCCTCATTGCGAGGTAGGTGGTAAGGGATTACCTGCACCGGTAAGGACACCGGTGCCGGTAATCCCTTACCACCCTATTCCGAGGTCCCTTCCTTAACGCCTGGTTTCAACAGGCGTTATGGAAGGGACCAGTTAAGGGACCTCAGCGCTAATAACGGTACCGCAAATTCCGGTACCGTTATTAGCTCCATCCCCATTCCCATTGAGCCCTATGGGGGCTCGAATGGGAATGGGGAATGGTTACCTGAATGGGGATTTACCGGGTCCTCCAAGGTTGGAATGACCCGGTAAGTCCCTATTTCGGGAACCCGGAATGTGGTAAGGGGGTAACCATGGTGCTAATAGCACCATGGCTACCTCCTACCTCATAATGAGGCCCTTTATCTTTTTCTCTTGCAGGTGCCGTCTTCGGATGAACTGCTTGGCGTGCCGCGATGACGGGGTTGAAGTGCTGCTTTCCGGAGACCTGGAGATGGATGATGAATGCCAGAGTCAGCAATGATGCGTGCCGATGAGAACACGTCCCAAGGTAAGTGCTGAGACTGGTAGCTGGAATCAAAGGTAAGATGCGCTCAGGCGGCAGTGAGCGTTACGCTGCCATCAGTGCAGAATAACGCGAAGCGCTTGCATGAAGGCTGGGCAGACTTATATAGTCTAGCTCTGGCCACACCCATTAGCCTTGGCTTACCGGCCCCACCCTGCCACTCCTAAAGGATGCTGCACGTGCAATCCAGTTTTACCCAGCAGCCACACCCGAATAAATGCATGTGGAAGTTCCTGCAGGTGAAATATAGTACCTTTGCACCAAATAAAGTGTGTCAGCTTACATTTGTTAATGAGCCTGACACCAAAGGCGCCAGGACTGATTCCAGCTAGGCCCTCTATGCTTTATTGTCTCAAAGGGACTATTACAAGTTGTGTTACCCCTTACCCTCGTCCCCTGATGGTGCTGGGTCTGTGTTTTCGGGTCAGTGGCCAATGCATGTTCCTTTTGAAGCTGGGTCATCGGATTCCGGAAGATGAGCTGCAG